>NW_027072078.1:8983075-9596825 GCF_038088225.1 Cyrtonyx montezumae | reverse complement strand
TCTGACATATTTTTCCTAATCAGGACATTATATGTGCCCAGGCATCATACACATGCTGACAGGTCTTAAGGCGATTGGTGTGAAAAATTCCTTAACAGCAGTATGCTTCTTACTTTAAAACAACTGCCTGTAAAAACAAAGCCAAATTACAAAGTGACTAAGTGGAAAAATGGCCACTTGGAGCCAGCTGCACAGCAGTGGCTTGATGCATATTAACCTAAGCTGGTTTTATCAGTTTTATTCCCATGTACGGGTTGTGATCTCTTGCTGCCATCTCTGTCTCTCACTGTTTCAGTTAGCAGTGATTGATCCCAATTTAAGGAAATTTTAAAAAGTAAATCTCATGGGGGAAAAAAAGAGCTGAAGGATTAAGGCCTTTGTGGAAGGATGTAAGCCACCTATCTTGTGTGTATCAGTGGCATGAGAGTTGCAGCCAGCTTCAGAGGTAGAATTAATACTGGGTTCTTATACAACCAGCTGAATGTAATATGTTGGATGAGAATTGATTCTGAGAGGCTTACGTATATGTTGTAGGTCTAAAGCATGCATTGTTATTCTCAGTCAGCTTTCCACGTCAAGTAGCTGATGCTATTCAAACAGGCCAAGCGTTCCCTGTAAAGCCAAGTGTCTGATGCAGGCCGCTGGCAGATGGGAGGGTCAAACTATCTAACAGTGTACTGTATTTTGCCTTCTCCCAGTCAGGAGAAAAATGCTACCCATTACATTATTCAAACACTTCTAAAGGAGTTGTTCAGATGCTGATCCAAGATGCTGGCGATGTCTTGGTCACTGGGTTGTGTTGCTGTTCAGCTTGAAGCTGGAGAGTTCTGTGCTTGTCTATCTGTTTTATTAGGGTAAACACGCACGAAAGGGAAATGTTTGTTGTGACCATTCTTATTCACTGTTTCTTCCTAGCCATTAGTGTGAGATTTACGATCAGTCTAGGCAATGCTAATTTGATCTATTGTGCCAATAGTTGTAAGATGAGAGAATAGCCTGAAACAACTTCTTTTGGTACCGAGTAATGCAGAAATGGGCAGATCTTACTCTTAGTTAAATTCCACTATGTTTGAGGTTGACAAGGGAGGATGGTGCAGGCTCAGAGCTTTGGGCTTGGCATCTCTTGGGGAACGCTGTGTGGCAGATCTGGCATGAGCTGGGAAGGAAGCGTGGTAAATGTCCCAGTGAAACAGCATGGTTTTTTTTCCTATTTCAAAAAACAGCTGCAATACACAAGACCATAGTGCAATGAGGCACATCAGGCAGCTGTGGTAAAATATGCTGTTTTAGTTCTTTTTCTGTCAGAGGTGTGGCAAGAGTGGAATTCCAGTGTGAATCTTTCTTAAGGACATAAGGGATTAATATGTTTCAAAATAGACACCACCAACTTAGAAGTGGGTTTTTCAGATGTGATTATGATGAATTTTGTGGGGAAAAGAATGGGAATAATGGTATTTGGGATAACTTGTTTACAAGATTGTTACATTCCTCAAAGCCTGGAGAGCTGTTGTGGTTTTCTGTGTTCAAGTAGCCAGCCACGCTTCCATTTTGCAGGGTTATTTTTAATTCTGGTGATCACATGGCACCACAGCTATCTCTGTTGGTTGCTGAGGTGGGCAGCAAGCCCCCAGGCTGGCTGGCAACTGCCTTGGGGGAGTTCACTGCCTGTGGGGAGGAGCAGCTGGAACAGGGGCACCTCCTGTTTCTAGCGCACACTTACCATCAGGGAACAGGTAGCTTTGCAATTTGTCCCCACCCGTGGCTGTGTGGCGGAGCAACTCTGCCACTGCAGTGCTCCCTGCCTCTGGTGGCAGTGATGTCAATGAAATAGATATGGCATACTGCTTTTCCTGTATGCCTGATTATTTATTTATGCATTCTGTTTCATTATAGCATAATAGACTCGAAACAATGTGATAATTATTTCGTTTCTTGAGTGGTTAAAATTAACTGCGTTCATTGCATATTTATTCAGTATAAAAGATACAAAATGTTTAGTAATTGTCCAGAAATTCATTATCTGCATAGTGTTCTGTTTCTAAATGTGTATTGCATGACCATTAATCTGTGTCAGCAGCAAGCATATGGCAATATCTGATGTAATTACTTTTTTCTGTACATGCCGGAGAGAACATCTCATCTAATTGTGTTGTTGACAAAAGTGCTGTTTGGATGGGGGTCCCAGTTTGTGCACACACACTCATTATGTGTACAAACATACTTGTGATTTCAGGTTATCCTGAAGCAAACTGATAGCCCTTACTGATGAGATGCTCTTGTTAGCTTGGTACTGAGGTCTTGCTCACGGTGTGTATGGACCACATTCGCGAGTGTTAGGATAAATAACACATTATCTTCTTAAGCAAAGAAGAAACAAACAAACAAACCCATAACACTGTACTTTCTTATTTGTTTTACCAGCCTCCTTTGGTCCAAGCTATTTTCAGTGGTGATCCAGAGGAGATACGGATGTTGATCTACAAAACTGAGGATGTCAACGCCTTGGTATGTGACTTGGGATATGTTTGTGCTGGAATATGTAAACACCATGCCTGTGAACTTTCACTGTGACAATACTAGTCATGTCCTCAGCAATTAGCATGTGATAGAATGCAAAATATTTTGAAGTTAGAGATTCGGGGCTTGAGTAGAATCCTCATTATTCGTCTGACGTGTAATTATCTCCAGCAGGTGATTCGAATTTTTCTAAATGTATGGTAATGATTCCAAATGTGCAGGTTACCAAAGGACATTATTTTCTTGCATATTGAGAAAATAAATGAAAGCAGTTGGAAGCTGCCTATTTTTATTTTCTATATTTCTCTATTTAGAGTTTCCTTTTTTGAAGAGTCCTTAAAATTATTCAGCATCTGACTGTACTTGAAACAAAGCTTCTCTAAAGGTCTCAGCAGTGAGAGTAAGGAAGCAGCATCTTGGCCACTGTTTGCCCACAGAGGAGTTGCTGTTCTTCAGATTGGCTTATTCTAGATAGAACAATGGTAAGCAGCTGTGAGCAAGTAGTAGTTAAGAGTTCTAACAGTGAAAAAACTCCCCACTTTATCATTTTGCATATTTTCTTCTTTAGGCTTTAATATTTGATATTACCTTAAATCTGTACTGTTAGAAATGAATCCTGCCACTCTGGACTACAGTCTATCGACTCTCAAAGTGGTTAGAATAATTAAACAGGTCCAGAGTGGTGTTTTTGAGGAAACACCTGGACTTTGGATTCAACCTTCCTTTTCTTCATGACATTCTTTGACATAGAACCACTAGTTTATTCAGAGCTAATTCCAGCACTTTAGCCTGGTGTAGCCATGGCACTGCAGCTTTTACAGACAGGCAGAATATTGACACCTGGATCTGAGTTGCAGAAAGGAACTGAGAGGCGAGCTTATTCAGTTGTCTGTCAAGTGGATGGAAAGATTTGCTGCTGTTTTTAAAGGGGAATCTGAGCAGAGGAGGAAGACCTTGATGTAAAGCTTTCCTTGTGATTCATTGACTGCTTGTTTTCTTGAAAATCTTCTTAAAAGTGCTTGCTTAAAGCATCTTCTGTCTTGAACATGATAATCCTAAATTTTCCTCTGTATTTTGCGTTAGCCTTTCAAAAAGTGTTTCCTGTACAAGGTATTTGTAGGCTTCTCAAATGTTTTTATATCCTTTGGCTGCAAGTGTGCTAGTGATGGTTGCTAGGGAGATGCTCTCATCTGTCATGTGCAATGTTAAAAGCTGAATATGTATTTTATAGATGAGCACCATAGCACTTAATAGAGCCAATTGAATGGTTTTGCCTAGAATCCTATTTATGTTAGTAACAATCGACACAAGAATGTTCTGGCTGAGAAGCTGTTTTGTCCTTTGTAGTAATTAGAAAAATACCAGTCAATACAAAGTCTGAAGATTGTGTTTTGAATAGTCTTTGCAGAAAAGTGTTAAATGCCTAAACTGACACTAAAGAAAGATCAGAAGACAGCGTGTTCTGCCCCTGTGCTGCCGACTGGCTATTTTTGACACATGCTTACATTTCTATTTTAAGGGTGTTTTTAATTACTTCCATGCTAGTTTCTCTAGTGCTTGGGTGCTCTCGTGAGAGGAAACTGACACTGTTTGGCAGTGATTTGTCCTTTGTTGATCATTTTGCTTTGCTGTGTTAGTACTGAAATAATTCAGATGCAAGTAGAAGAGGGAAGTAAAACTCTTCTTACAGCAACCATTGGGGATTTCTGAAGTTTTATAGATTATATTTTAGAATTTTCAAGGAAGGCAGAAAAGGCCCATGGAGAAACTACACAAAGTGGGTGAAATGTAGGCATGTTTCTTAAGAGAAAATTTAACTTAGAGGAAAAAATTCAGAGCAAATCAGTTTAAAAGGTTACTTTTTTTTTCTTTTTTTTCTCCCCTGGTCAAATAAATAGAATCTTCCCAAACCAGGAAGCACGTGTTTATGAAAACAGCTACTTTCTGGGTGCTGCTATAATTCTGACGTCTGTTTTGCAAGAAAGTGTGAGTTGCAGCTGCTTGGCTCAGAAGCATATTTTCAGGTCATTCAGCAATCTCTCTGACCTCATTTCCATGCTGTGCTTGGGGGGACATGGTGCTGTTGTGCATCGCAGGGGAATGGGCAGTGTAACACGTGGCTGGTGGTGAGCAACGCTGTGTTGTGGAGGGATGAAGATGCTGCTTTCCTGGTAAGCCCAGGCTGCCTGTGGGTTCAGCATCCTGCTCTCCCAGGTTGCATGGAGCATGGGCTAGCGCAGTGCAGTCCACTGAGTTAGTTTCAGGCAGGAGAATTGAAAGAGGGTTTTATCGTTGCTTATAAATATCTAATGGGCGGGAGTCAGTGGATGGGACCAGGCTTTTTTTCAGTGGTGCCCAGTGACAGAAGAAGGGGCAGTGGACTCAAACTGGAACACAGGAAGTTCCACATGAACATGAGCGTGACAGAGCACTGGAACAGGCTGCCCAGAGAGGTTGTTGAATCTCCTTATCTGGAGGTGGTGAAAAGCCACCTGGATGCTTTCTTCCGTGAGCCACCGTAGAGAACCTGCTTTAGCAGGAAGCTGGAATAGACAGTCTCCAGAGGACCATTCAAATCATCACAATTCTGTGATTCTGTGAATTTGGCTTGTTTCCATTCAAGCAGAGCTGCAAAACCAGCATAACTAGTGGGGCTGCAGTGGCTCCTGATGGGTCAGGCTGAGGCCATGGTGAGGTGTAAGACCCTGGGCATTGCTTGCTTGCTGCTGCCTGCAGAGCTGATCTGTGGAGATGGCACCAGCAGAAACTACAAGGCCCTGCACACATGCATGGAAGTTATATATACTTCTGCAATATTGTGAAGCATGCTTTCTGAGATGGTGCAAATGTTTGACAGTGCAAGTGTGCACATGCTTCAGATTCTGAATGTGAATGGCTTTGCATGCTTAGGATAGCTAATGTGGAAAACAGCTTGTCGTTTAATTTAGAGGAACATGTTTGACTTGGGACAAAGAGAGAAAGCCACGTGGTATTTCAGTCATCTTGGGAATCAGGCCCTTGTCTCTGCTCTCATCCAAGCTTTTTTTATTTTTATTTTTTGGCACTGTGGAGTCTCACAGGAGATAAAACTATCCTGGAAGTAAGTGACTGTCTTCTGGAAGTGCTTCTGCCATGTTAGAAAGCTTCTGAAGGAGCCTATTCAGGATCTTTGGAAAGCTTCTCTTTTGTCACATTAGGACAGTTTCTTATGAGCTAACAGCTGTGTTGTCAGTGGGTTAAATTTTTACAGAATAGTAACACTTGTCCTGTTTATTAGGCTGTAAGTCCACCTGTAATTGACAAGAGAGAGTTGAAGAGGTCTGGTGCCCAAGCTTTTCCTCTAAAAATCATTTGATTTAAGTAACAAAATGCTCTAAACTGGTTAAAAAAATCAATTTATCATTGCAAAAATAGTTGAAGTACTAATCTCAGGACTTAAGCTGTAAACTTTCAAGTAACATGTTACCATCAACACGTAAATGTGATCTGCATGAGCACAAAATCTTTTGAATTTGTTCATTGAAGGCCAACAGTAACAGACAGTGAGGTGGTACATGGCTAAACCTTTTAGAAGACTGTTCTTCTAACAAGGTTGCATATTGCATATCTTTGTCAAACCATTGTTTATCAAATTCAATTTAAAAGAAATTGTATTTCCCATAACTGCTATAAAATAATTACTAGCAGTATCAATTATGGCTGATGTTACAGTAGTAGAAATATTACTAACCATCTTATTTCCTCGCAGTGCTTTCCCAGTTAATTAGAAGTGCAGTCTTCCTATTTTTAATCATTGACAAATGCAAGTATTGTAGTTTCAAAAAGTGCATTTACTTTGCTGGTTTTGTAAGTGAAGAAGAAATGAGAAGACATGGTGTGAATAATTTGTGCAGGTAGAGTCTGACACAGGAGTAGAAGTGTCCATTTGTATGCTGGAACACAATCATCCAATACTGCCTCCTGTGATGCACTTTTCCAGTGTATTTTCTCTGTCTTTGTACTTGACTGGATTGGTTTATTTGACCTCCTGGCTGTGGCAGGTTACTTGGAGGTGGTGGGAGTCCTGACACTTCTCTCGGCTCCCAGTGATGTCACCTCATGAAAGCTGTTTCTGTGGCACTGTGCTGAACCATTTCTACTGGTTCCTCTGGTAGTTTCATGACAAAAGGGGAATGTTGACTCTTATTTTCTGTTGCGGTCCCTCTTATATTTTAATAGTAAATAATTACATCCTCCAAATCATTTCATCTGAACAGCTGATATAAAGGTTCAAATCTTTTGCCTACTTTGAGCTGTTCTGAGGAGAAACCGCTGGCCCATTTCTTCATGTGCCCAAATATTTTGCATAGGATGGTATGATTCATGTGAGCCACTGTTGTGCTAACCGTATACACTGTGGCTCCGATCCAGTAAAGCACTTAGGACTTAATCTGTGGTGCACCTTATCAGTGCTGCTGGGATCCCTTCAACAGCTGAAGCATGTGTTGAGTGCTTTTCTTGTTGAGGCCTTCTGCTCTTGATCACCGATTTGTTAAATTCATGATTTCCTTTATTTGTAGTTGAAAAATAAAGAAGTACAAGTAACATTAACTCTGCATCATTTCTATGAACTGGTGTAAGCCCCTAATAGGGTTTTGGTGAGACAGTGTTTGTTTCAGCTTCCCTTTTAGCCATTGTTTAGCTTATCTGCCGTCTCTTACTGACCTTTCGTTCCTTTAAGAGCTGCACTTGAAGCAGGCCTGATTATTTGTCTTGGTGCTATTTGTAACTCTGTTATCACTCCTACCCCCCTTCCCTTTCCTTGCCTTATAATGTTCAGG
Organism: Cyrtonyx montezumae; assembly: GCF_038088225.1. Taxonomy (NCBI): domain Eukaryota; kingdom Metazoa; phylum Chordata; class Aves; order Galliformes; family Odontophoridae; genus Cyrtonyx; species Cyrtonyx montezumae. The sequence continues at coordinate 9,589,488 of NW_027072078.1, read as the reverse complement.
TTTGGGGCACTGCCAAACTCTCTTGCTGAAACAACAGATTTCCTTTTTAATTCCCATCTCTGTAGCCTTCAGTCTTTACATCAGTGACATATTTGTTCGTGCTCCTTTTACTGCCACTGTGACAGAATGACACCTGTAGCCCTATGCCTGGACCAGTGCTGCAGTGCCTGGAGGTCTTCAGACCTTGCTGGAGTGGTTGGTGGCTTTCAGGAGGACGTGAGGAGCATGGTGGGACAGGCAGGCGGTGCTCCTGATCCGCTGCATTTCTCATAGCCTTGAGTGCAACATAAACAGGAACTTGAGAGTTTTCCTCTGATGAGTTTCTCAAGGCTCAGCTGCAGGCATCTTGTTGGCACTTCCCACAGAATCCCAGAAGACACTGCCCAAAGGTCTCTTGTGCTCATTTGTCCACCCTGTACATCTTTATTTCATTTAATTTTTTATTTTTTTTTTTGTCTTCTGGTAGTTGTTGTGAGGATGAACTTACTTTTGCCTGGCTGAGGTAAATGGAAAAGGTTTTGGGTTTTGTGCCTAAAACTTGGAGAATTAGATCTGAAGTACAATTTTGTGATGAAAGCTTTTCTTTCTCTGAAGATTTGATTCTCATCTGTGTGAAAGGATTTTGCATTGATTTATAAAAATAAAAGCTGAGTTTACTTACAGTTAGATAGCACTCCAGTGGTGGAAGCATTCCTTCTGTTGTTCTTTTCCAGGTTTCAGACCCATTAGTGTGCCTTTGGTTTTAAAATGCTACCGCAGACCAAAACACAGTGTAACAGTTGTACTTTTCTGTTTCCTGTCCTTTCCTCCCTGAATTATCAAACTTCTGAATACAACAAAACTGAATAGCCTTAGTTCCTTGATACAGAAAATTTCTTATTCTTATATTGTTAGCATTCGGCTTCAGACTGTTTCAACTCTGTTGCCAGACCTGACAGTGTTGCAGGAAGCTGATGCAAAATTTATCACTGACAGGTATGACAACTATTACAAATACTGTGCTGTACTAGGAGAGATTCATGCATTAGAATTAACAAGGTAAAAATAAATAAAACTCATTCTTTTCTTGTACAACTCTTGCATCCATCCTAAGAAATGTAGTGCAGTGGATAGCATTTGGATAGGCAATGAGAAGCAATATATCATACTTCAGAAGCAGTATTTCATACATCTCAGTGTATGAACTCATGCAGCCCATAAAATCTAGTCCACAGTGGATGATAGAATGGCAGAGGTCAATAAGCAAGCAGAGTGCAGTTGGATTAGTCAAGGTGAAGCTTCAACTCTTATAGTAACTTGAACATTTAAGAGAGTTCAGTTTGTTGTATTTTTGGTTTCTGGGCAGACACTGTAGGAGTATGACCCCTGAAATATCCAGTGCTTCTGATTCTGAAAGAAAAAATGGAAAACAGTATTGCTGTAATTTGCCGACCATATGAGCAGGTAAAGCTCTCTGAGGCATCTGTCACCTGACCTAGGACAGCAGAATTTGAGGACACATGTACATGGTGTATGTTTGAAAAACAAAACAAAACATACAAGAATTATGGATAGCTCATTCTTGGACAGCAGTGGCTCTATGCTTTGCATGGCTGGAAAACAATATTGAACATTCACATGACAAATGATTCTGCTGTGCTCATTTGTTCACATTTATAGCATACTTTGAAGACAGTCCGAAATAGCTTGCAGTTGATGACCTCTTGGGCATGTTAAAAGAGAGATTTTTCTTGACAGTCTCAGATATTTCAGGAGGAGAGTGTAAATACCAGTTCAGTTTCTCTGCTATCATTGTTTGCAGGATGTGGCGAATTTGTTTCCAGTGTTGAATGATGGTAGGCTGTAATTTAGTACTTTTAATTGATACATCTCTTAAAATGACGTATTAGTGGTGAAGAAACCAAAATGAAATACCTTTTAGGACTGAAAGCAATGGTAGAGTGGTATGATGTGGAATTAGCTGTTGTTGTGATTTGTTGCCCACATCTTCACATTTAGCAGTTTCTTTTAAAGGTCTGTGTTCTGGAGTCATCAGAATAAAGCAGTAAAAAAGGTTTTTTGTAAACACTGTGTTTATCTCATATTAAATTATAAGAAATCTTGAAAATATAACTTCTTAATCCTGAAAATGGCAAAAATCAAATAAAAAAACATCTCTGCTTTGGAAGTTGTATGCAAGATTATTAGTAATTTTTAGGAGTTTAAAGCTGCAGACCTAATTGGTAATATTTTTCTGATTACTGCTTCAAATTTGATCACTGTGTATGAGTCCATTTCTGGCTGTTTTAGACAGTGAGAGTAAATGGTGTCCAATTACCTTCCAATATTATGAGAACTGCATCTCGTCTAGGTGTGGTTCCAGATTATCTTCCAAAGATACCCTCTCTTGATGGTGATGGAAACTGCATTACAAAGTCTGATGTCCACAAGCACCTGAATTATGTCACTACAGTTTTCATTAGCAAATCTTTCCAAAAGAGACCTGAGAACTGTGTCTGTCATCATATTTAGCTGTGTTCTGGCTTTTAGGATGTGATGCAATGTGATGGACATTTGATTTAAATTTAGATTTTATTTTGCTTTGTCTAAATATGTAAAGGATATCAGAATAAAGTGAATTTCTCTGTAAGGTCTGGTGGAACCCAGTGACAAAACATTGAGGATTTTTGCAAGTGTTTTCTTCAGACCTTGAATTTTGTTCTTTCAGTGGTTGACCTTGCACTTCTAATCACAGATGGAAATATTTGTAGAAAACTGTATACCATGTGAAAACACATTGCTTGTTAATGCTAATGCTTACAATCATCAGCCATGTTTTGTAACAGTATGGTCTCTGGCTTTTAGGATGCTGAGAAGCGAACTCCTCTTCACGTTGCGTCATTTCTTGGGGATGCAGACATCATTGAGCTTCTCATTTTGTCAGGTAAGATAGCAACCCTCACAGTCATTAGCTGTTAAGCTAATTTTAAATCTACAAGAATGTAAATTTTTGAATTTCGCAGAGCTGGTTGCAGTTGTTTGCTGACTTAACACCCAAATTAAACATATTTTGTATAGCTATAAAACGTACGGTGACTGGATGAAGTTAATAAACAAAACAAGAAGTTTGTAAGAACTTGTAAAACTTACAAACCGATAATATTTGCACATTCAAAGACATGCTAATGTAACTGCATGTTTGAAATGTGGACTTCAGTCCTGGAGCATTAGCCAAGAATATATTTTAAGCAAAAATGATTACAGAATAGCAGCAGAAAGTTATGAATGAATTTGAACAAACTGTAATTGGTATTTGAATTAGAAAGGGCGTCAGGAAGTTTATTTGGAGAACAGAAATGTTGCGTTAGAATGTATCCAAGCAACAACTTGCAAATCTGTGATAGAACAGTTATCCTTTGAAACTACTTGATACTTGATTTTTTGAAATGCGTGCTTTTTGTCTGTAGTTTCTGGGAAAAAAAAGAGAAACTGGTCAAAAAAAAAATTGAGTGGGCAATTAAATGTTGTTAGGATAGAAAAAGTATGTATGTGTATATATGTGTGTATGTACACAATATATGACACAAATTCATGCACAATATTTTTTATATTTGTACATTGTCTTTAGATATTCTAGTCAAATCCAAACTATATTAAATATTTTCTGTAAATGCTCATATTCACTTAAATATCTTTGTGTAATGGTTTAAATGCTTTGTTGATGGGTTGCCAAAAAGCTCATCTTGTCTGTTGTCATCTAATGACACAGATCATAGAATGGCTTAGGTTGGAGGAGACTGTAAAGATCATTTAGTTCCAACTCCCCTACTATGTGCAGGGCTGCCAGCATCAGGTTGCCCAGGATCACAACCAACCTGGCCTTGAATGCTTCCAGTGATGGGACATTCACAACCCCTCTGGGCAACCTGGTCCAGCACCTCACCACCCTCTGCATTAAAAATAACTTCTGAACACCCAACCTAAATCTGCCTTCTTTTAGTTTACAGCCATTTCCCCTTGTCCTATCGCTATCAGACCGTATAAAAAGTTGATCCCCCTCTTGCTTGTAAGCTCCTTTCAAGTACTGGAAGACTGCAGTGAGGTTCCCTTGGAGCCTTCTTTCCTCCAAGCTAAACAAGCCCTGCTCCCTTCTTCATAGGAGAGGTGCTCCAGTTCTTTGATCATCTTTGTGGCTTTCCTCTGGACCCACTCCCAACAACTCTGCATCCTGTTCTAGGTACAGGACTCTAGGTGGGGCCGCACAGGGGCATAGTAGTGGGGAACAATCCATTCCCTCTCCCTGCTGGCCACTCCTCTGTTGATGCAGCCCAGGATGCTGTTGGCCTTCCAGGCTGCAAGAGGACACTGCTGGCTTATATCCAGCTTTTCATCCATCAAGACCCCGAAGTCCAAATCATGAACAAAATAAACTGTTTGTATGCATGGGGCCTGATTAATGGTTTGGTGATGAGTGTTCAAAATACCTCGCTCTTTTTTTATTTATATACGTAACTGGTGTGTATGTGAGTGAGATATAGACTAAAGTGCCATCTTAACATTAAACTATAACTCTCAAACTCCCCTATTTTAAACTCTCGTGCTGACGCTGCCGATTTAACTTGCTCTAGATTTTTCTTCCCAGTTTTCATTGGGAATATAATGCCAACCTTCTCTTCCGTAAGCACTGTGAAAAATAATGATAAATGTTTCCAAATCCAAACTCTTTTAGTGACAAAAAAACATGATCAGAATGTCAGAAGAAAACATAAAGCAGATGTCTCTCAAGAAATACATGTAATCCATGGTAATGTCTTGGATATGCTTGCAAATTTTAAAGACAGAGTTTTTCTGAACTGGAGAACTGTAAGAGGTAAAGCTTCAGGTGATTTAAGAGTGTGGGATGGAAAGGAACCTTATGGTACAAATTTCCAACCCCTTGCAGGCTACCTTACTGTATGATTATTGCTATATGATGTGATAATTTTTGATCTTACAAATTATTAGAATGCCTTTGCAGATGACTTGCATTTTTAAAAAATGAAAATATTTAAGAAAGATCAGTCCTGTGATTGCTAGATAACACCTGACTTCCTTGAACTTGAAAATAATTCTGTCTGGAAGGATTTTCTGATGGTTACTTGATCCAGCTTATAGAAGAGCTTTTGTAGCCCAGAACAGATAGTTCAGGAGCCATGAAATTGAAGAAAACCAGCTTTCTGTGAACTTTTCTGTTGTCTAGCAAGGTAAAAGTGCCAAGTGAAGCTTCTCCCACATCTGAGTTACTCAAAGCCTTTGACCTTCCTAGATGCTTTGATAATCTAGCACAGATTTCAGTAATGCTTCAGTCTTCTCTCTAAAGTGGTTATGGTACATGTAGCAGACTCACACTAGCCATATGTATGTCCAGGGCCCTATGACCAAAAGGACCAAGCCTTTTTGCTTGGCAGTGGTGTCATAGGTAATGCAGCTGTCAGTGTGGCAAAGCCCTGTGCCTGCAGTCTCTCTTCAGCTGCAGACTCTGCTGCTTCATGGTCTTCAGCTTCATTGCTTGCTTCACCTCCTCTATCTGTATTGCTTTTCATTTTGCATAGACCTTGTCTCCTTGTTGAATAAACAGAGGGATGGAGGAACAGATAGTCTAAATGTTTCCTTGAACAGAGCCAGCATAACCTTCAATTGGTGAAGGAAGGAAGAAGAGAATTAATTTGCTGTAGCTGTGTTCTCACTGTATGTTTTTGAGGATGTATTCAGTAGTCTAATTGTTTAATGAGGGTAACTAGTTTGACATCCATCATAAATCAGATTTTTTTGCTCTAACCCTCATGGCAGAAAGTGATTTCAATGAATCACTCTGCTGGCAGGTTGTGCTTGGACGTTTTTATATTATGTCAGATGCAAACAGTCTTTTCTTCACTAGGAAACAAAAGTTGAACTTAGTTTGTGTATGTGTTCTTGCAATGCACGTTGTTTGTAACACACTGCTGTTCCACTTCTGTGTGTCTTTTTTCAAGTTTCCCAAGTAACATCACAGGCATATCTGCATAAAGAGAAAGGTGAAGGAGTTCTGCTGATTCCTCCTGTGAATCCCAATAGCATCACAGCATGTACTGATGAGGGCAGGGTACATTCTGCTTCTTGTTTTTCATTGTGTTCCTAATGAAAGAAATAAATTTCCTCGTGTTCTTCTGGGACAGTTTGTTCAGTGCCTTACTGCCAAAATGTCATCCACAGGCTGTAGGGTTTGTCTGGTCAACAGCATAAAAAGTAGGTGATAAATCTTGCCTACTAGCTCAGCATGAGTCAAAATTAAATCTTATGTTGCAAATTCTATTTATTCATTGTACTGATATCTCATGACATTATATTGCATATCAGTATGTATATCCAAGAGCAGGTTTGGAGGAGCAGGTTTATGAGTTGTTACGAACACCTTTTTGTTACTGGAATCTGTGAACTAGGCTCTAGAAAGAACAGCACCATCTTCCTTTTGCTTCACTTCTTAATTCCAGAATCATAATACATAGGAGTGTTTCACAAAAGATTAATCATAAAATTAAGTCATATAAGCAGAAAAGCTTTGTTAACTGACTTAAAATGAGGTGGTGTTTTCACTGAGTGAAAGCACAAAAATGCTTGCTGTTGGGATCAAACAAAAGTATTCTTAGCCTCAGTAGAAACTAGGAGGACTGGCAACCCATTGCTCAGGAGAGAAGTGAAAGGAAATGTGCATTGTCTAAGGTTTGTGCCCCATGAACTGGTGACAGCACAAATAATTGTAGTATCTAATGAATAAAGCTTCTACCCAGATGCTTGGTGTGATACCAGAAATGGCTTTTTAGCCACCAAAATGGAATATGTTTGGAACTGATAGAGGAGATGCAATGCCAGGTCCCTCAACTGTTATAAATCATCTCAGTCTATGAAATGTCATGGCTACGTGGATTTACACCAGCTCAAAGATCTGATCCATGGATGTGGTTCAAACTGGAGAAACTTGTTACATGATTTTGCTTTCACAGGCTTAATGAAAACTGGCTATGTACAGCTTTGAGCACTTCTTCTTCCCCTCCTTTCTGTCAAGGAGAAAGACCACGGTAGCCATCTCATACAAATGTAGTTCTATACAATGGCACGTTCATGGATATGTCAGAAGAGTTGTCTGGATAAATCCAAGCTCTGTGGTCACATGTGCCTGTACCTCTTCCCTTCCTGGGCTTAGTCTGGTGCTGAGGGCAGAGTAAGTGAGCTCAGTTCTTTATCCTTTGTTCTCTGCCCCTCCGGGAGCCTGTGATCTGGGCAGTATTGCCATACCTTACTATTTCAGAAGGCTTTGAGCTTCTTGGCAAGCAGATTATGTGCGGGGGGGTATATCTGCATTACTGACATCCATTCTTTCTAAGTTGTGCATTGATGAGGAAAAGGGCAAACCTCAGCGTGCTTTGCAAAGGTTCCTGTAAGCCCTGGCATGCGGATTTGGCAACAAGACTGTCACACGCTTGGCAGATTCCGGGCCATCCTTGTCACGTAGGCAGCAGGGAATGGCACTGCCTAACTTGAATCCACATATACATTTTTATTTTATGGCAGGCTGAAGAGTAGGAGGGTTCTCTCTATCTTTCCCATGGCTTTCAGACTCCAGTCCTTGGGGATTAGGAGTGTCCCCCTCTGAAGAAAGTTCGGAGGATGTCCCAGGAATATCCCCTCTCTCTTTTACGACAGACTCAAGACCTGTGTGCTTTTACCTGGCTTCTTATTCCTGACCTCTGACCACAGTGGCATCTCCAGGCCAGTTCCCTAATTAGCAAGTGACTTAGACTTAGGTCTGATCAAATTCTAGCGAACCTCTTGTTTCTGTTACATAGCTGCTCTCAGGCTCTTAAGTGCTTTTATTGACATCTAGCGTGTGTTGCTCTCCTGTTGAAAGTCCCAGCTCCACCTACTGGCTGGAGCCATTCTGTTACATTTTTTGTGCTGATCTTTGCTTTATGTTGTGGATCTCTGTGTGTGGTGGTGGGTCACTACTAACATTTTTGTGTTACTGTTGCTGTGTTTCAGTAGGACTTGGAAAGGTGCATATTATTAATGTCGTTAAGTGGTTAAAGAACAGTCTCCTTCATTTGCTGATCATCCCTTATTTCAAAGGTTTAAGTTGCAGAATGTGGATTTTAGCAGATATGCTGGATGGAAAATCATTTGATTAGGATAAAGAGATGTTAACTGTAGTCTTGAAAGCAAACATCAGTGAGAGATCTCAAGGATTACAGCACAGCCATATAATAGAAGAGTGCTTCATGGAAAGTTTTCTCTCTATTAGTTTTACCCATAACGTTATGCATCAGGCTGTCTGCTTAAGCTTCACAAAGCAACACCATCAGCCAAGGCCTCCCTTCGGTCCTGCGGTGTGAGGTCCCCTGTTCAGAGGCCTGGGATGGGGCTGAGGAAGAGGAAGGCTTCTTCTCTGAAGGAGTATTTCATGTTGATTTTTTGTGTGGTGGGTGGGTGCTGTGGCTACGTGGAAGGATGTTAAGAGATATCTTCAAAGGAGTGTATCTTTTCAAGGTAGACTGGTAGTGTGAAGGCTGCCAGAGAGAGCAGCTGGAGCGATAGCAGCTGTAGGCCTCTTGCATATATAAATAGAAATGAATTTACTTAACTTTGCAGATAATTGTTGGAAGTCTACTGAAACATGATTTAAAAACATGCTCTATGGTAGAGTGAGACACTGAATTTCTCTGTGACTTGAAAATTAAGGCTTGGGAGGATGCGAACGGTGTTATGTGCTGGAGAGAACTTTGTTTTCAGAGTTGATTTCTGTGTTGCTTTCAAAGAGCTGTCCTACAGGGTGGGCCTTCAAGTGCATTAAGTGTAGAGAACGCCTTTGTGATCATTGCTCCCCAGGTGCCTCCACGTTCTCACTTTAAAATGGAGGTATTGTCTGTCCCTAGAGGTGTGTCTCCGTGCTGGTGGAGCTCTTTGATCATCATTAGCTGTTGCCTGCAAGGAACGGATGGCAACCTGAAAGATGAATTTTGGTAAAGCAAATAGGCAGTACAAAGGGAAACATTTTGAAACATCTCTTCAGAAAAATATATGCCTCAGTTCACAGAAAACACTGGCTTTGTTAACAGGCAAGAGCTGAATTATGCAGCTTTTTAAAATTGAAAACCACAAATTCATTCAACTGATGTATTGAATTAGATGTGTAAGAGCAATTTCAGTTTGTCAGATAAAGAGCACAAAACCACAGAGAAGTAAGGGAATATGGAAAATTGCTGAAGAAGAAAAGGTTGATGACATGGTATGGATTATTTTATTTATAGTAGCAGCATTCTTCTTCTATTATTTTCTTTCGTTCTTCTCTTGGCAGACTTCTACTTCAGCTTCTTGAAGGGTGAGTGGATCAGTGAAAGGCGTGAATAACTACTGAAAGAGACGCTTGCCTAGGTTTTTTTAGTCATCTTCGTATTCTCTACTGCCATTGGAGTTGTTGAATACTGAGGAATGATTTGATTTCTCTCCCACTCCGCTTCTCTGTACATAAGCCTTTCTGATTTCCTGCCATCTGCTTGTGGGAGTTGGTGAATAGGCAGAAATAAAGCAAAAGAAAGCTTAGTAAAGAAAATAAGGATTACAAACAAAAAAAAGCAAGGTAAATGTATAATAGATTTCTAAACCTGAAAAGAGGCATTTGATGGTAGTCATTAGGAATTCATCTAGGCAATTTGTATCCCTCAGATCCCTATAGGATCACAGCAGTGTATCAAGAGGCACCTTGGAGCTCTGGTGATAGAGGATGTGGCTGCTTTATGTGTCTCTGGAGCACCTCAGGCAGTGCATGCTTAGAGTGGATACTGATAAGCATCGATCATAATGGCCTTCTCAGGAAGACAAAAGAAGATAGCAGCTTCCTTGCTTTATATACACATTAATTAGAAAACACTTGGAAACCATCACACACCTTTACTGGGGTGTTTCTCTGGAGTGCAGATTGTGCCACCAGATAGAAAGTTCTAAGGTGAAATATTGCCTCTGATTGCTGCAGTAATTATGAAAACAGCTTGCTACTTCTTCCAGCCAAAAATTGTATCCTAACCTGTGGTAGTCTGAAATAACTCATTTGTTCTCTGACTACCTAGCACAATACCCAGTATCCACTATTATTCAGAGGCAAGCGCCTTAATATTCCTGAGAAACAGGTTTCAGAAATTATTTCTGATTCAGAGAGTGTGATTTATTAATTGTAGGATTCTACATGCAATTAAGTTGTGGTGCACAGTGGGGTGTAAGAATCCCTTTGTTCATGAAGTTCAGAGGCTGATCCAGGCAATGATGCTTGTGCTTCTTATAATTTTTGTCTATCTATGCCAGTCTTCTCAAATTAGTACTGCTATCTGCAGACATTTAAAAAGTGAGTTTCCCCAGCTCTTTTCCACTGAACATTTTATTCTAGAGCATCTCTTCAATGGATAGTTTATTATTTCTTTCAAACAAATCTCAACCCACAAATGTACAGAGTCCCTTTTTTTCTGCCGTCAACCAACACTACAGTAGTTGTTTACTATTCGTCTTTTATCCATTATTCTGGCAAGCGACCCTGAAACCACCCCCTTGCACAGCTGCCTTTTGTCAGAGTGCACATTAGCACTGAACTGTGCACGAGGCAAATGGATCATGCCCTCCATTTCCCTTCTGATGTCTGCTGAGGGGCGCCTGCAGATGCAGAGGTGGAGAGGCATTCTTTTTCCTCCTCAGCCAGCATGCTTTCCTGTCGTGTCTTCACAGCAAGATCTGCTTAACAGGGAAGCAGAATTTTAACAGATATCCTATATCTGTTAATCTTGTAAATGCATACACATCAGTGCATATGTATGTACATATGTACATAATCCCCTACATCAAACTGTGCTTCTGCTGTGTCTGGTAAACAAGGCTATCCAGTTCCTTTCTTTTTGAATTGTGTGTCTGATTCTATCTGTCTGGGTGATGGAAATACATTTTTAAGGGTAGAGGAGTGCCAGAAGAGCTGAGCTGAGAGACTAAATCTGCTCTGGTTACTAGGAAACCAGTTGGGCAACGCTCTTCGTGTTGCACCCAAGGCATGGATGTAACCTCTGCTTGTTTACTTGCAGGCGCTCGTGTTAATGCCAAAGACAATATGTGGCTGACTCCTCTCCATCGAGCAGTGGCTTCAAGGAGCGAAGTGAGTAAGATTTGATTACTGCTTTTGAACATAAATTCTGTGCTGGAGGAGAAAGCAAACCATTGAAAGCTGCAGCAGGCAACACTGTGACAAATGGGTGAGCATTTGCTGTGTGCAGGGCCTGTAGTGTTGCAGCCGGAGGACAGCTTTTACCAGCTAATTACAGCTGCTGCTGAGCCTTGGTATGGCTGACTTCCCCCTGTGGGATGCTTTGCATAACCGTAGAAGGTCGCACTGAGCTGCTGACAGCTGCAGGGAGTGACCCTGGCTGGAGTGAGGTAGTGTCACCGGTCTGCGGGGCCATCATCGTAGGCGGTGAAATGAGGAGGAATCAACCCGTACAGACGTGTGCATGCTGCATGCGTGCCAGGAGGGAGTGGATGCATGTGGGATCCAAAGTGCACTGTTTGTTTTCGTTAATTGCATTTCAAGGCATCCTTCAGCTTTTCTGTTAATCCACTTTGATTTGTGCACAAAGGAAAGCTAGCCCGTATTTCTTCTGCTAGACAGCTAGAAGTCTTCTGGCATCACGTTGCGCTTTTTCCGCTGCTATCTCAAAAAGGAGCAGCAGTAAAGTCCAGGAATGCATCTCAGGGATGTCTGTGCCATTATTTTGGCTTTCTGTTCTGGACTGCTTGGGCTTTTCTGTCCCCCTCATACTCAGCGAAGAGTGAGCCCAATGCAGGCTGAGTTGGCTGCTGGGTCCAAGGGGAGGGGTTTTCGGACAGACACGTTGTGACTGCCTTCCAGGGACTGGCGGAACGTGAGTCACCTTCCTAACAGTCCCAGCGCCTGCCAGGCCCACAGGCAGGAATCCTGGGCCTGCTGCTGAGCTCGGGCATTGTTTGGCTACTGGCTGAGCTTCCAGCTGCTGGCAGCTGCCAGAACCCGCTGAAAGGAATATCTGATAGGACGAGAATGCTGTAATGAGGCAAAATACAAAAAACTGTGTTGAGAAACAAAGGTCAGACTTTAACCTTGAAAAATAGCCACACTCTTTCTGCAGGAATTGTAGCATGTTTGGTTTCTTTTTTGGATGTGTCTGAGTGCAGGGTTTTTATTTTCAGTCACAACCCTGACTGAAAATGCATGTTTTTTTGTGGATTTGTGCCTGCTCTTTAACTCTTTGGCTGCCGAAAGCTGTTTTCACGATGAGAAGCTCTTCCCTTGTGCTTGCAGTTCTGGTACCCAGCGAGGCAGCAGGGAAAGGTGTATGGTGTGGGAGAGCGGAGATATCTCACTGATAATGTGGGCTAGCTGGAAATGCTGGATGCACAGGCTTCGTATAAACATGGAAAATGAAGAAGTCAGTCTAAATATTATTAGCTTAGACTTTTCAGTCTTCACCACTTTACTTTTGGAAATTCTCCCTAACTTTTTCCTTCCTTCATCAAGAGTCAAATTACATGAATTGTCCTGCTGAGTTCATGTCCCAGCTGGGTAGGTCCCCACTGTGTTGCATTTAAATGGTTTTTAAAACAACGGGGCTGTAATTAAAGGGAAAAAAGTAAATTCTGTTGAGACATCAACGATACATCAATCTTGGTGCCTGGAGAGATGCTGTCTACTAACTGAACCAATCTGTTTGATGTCATTTTGTGGGATGGCTATAGAAAATGAAATTGCTGAAATTAGTGGAGACCAGAGAACAAAAACTGTTCCTAATAGATGTATTCCTGATACATACTGCAGGCTCTCTCCTGGGCCTTTCTATATACAAAGGGGCTCTTTAACCACACACATGATGAATTTGTTATTCATTAATAAAACTTCAGCTGGACTTAGCAGAAAACTTTTCAGTTTATGGAAAAAGAATAAAAAGAATATGTAGTGCTAGGTTTCTCCCGCTTCCCAGCTGTGAGTTGTTAACTAGCAGGCAAGGCTACTTGAATGCTACTGGCCCCAGTGACTCCTTTGTATTTTGTTTCTGACAAAAAATAGGGGAAGAAACAATGTCATATACAGAGAGACTTATTTTTTTAATCTGACTTGCTTAATGGCAGATGCATGGGAAGGAGCAGAAAAGAGCTGATGTTAAACTCTGTAATGAGACAGTCTCTTGAGAGAGAAGGGTACATTTTCTCACTGGGAAATATTCACTTTTAACCCCTTGGGGAGGGAAAGAACGCTAATGGCAACTGGGGACACGATGTCAACCCTTGCGTGTGATTCTCATGTTGTTTTTATTTTTACTTTTAACTTTTATTTTTACTTTTACTTTTTTCCTTTTTCCTGTTTATAAATAAAAGAGCAATTTGCTATGATTTCATGGTCCAAACTGATACGTAAATAAGAGTTTGTAAATAACTGATGTAAGAGCGAGGTCAAATATCCTTTCATTTCTTCAAATGGAGCCAGGCTGTGATGTCTGGGGTCTCAAAGGTTAATCAGCCAAACAGGTCGGGCTGCCTGCATGGACAATTTTGTATGTCCTAAAATCAAATTGGAGAGTTGTGATTGTGGACATTGCTCTAAATGATAGCAGAAGTGGCGTGTGCTCTGGCATTTGAATCAGCAGTACCGTGGCAGTAACCACAGATGTTGCTTGGATGAATGTTGATCCCTCATGGGCATGCCTGGGATGCATAATTGAAATGCATAGGCATCATCATTGAGCTGTCAACTGCATGCTTATTGGAACTGCTTGTTTATAGCTGTAACTGTTGCTGTTGCAGGAAGCGGTGCAAGTACTGATCAAGCACTCAGCTGATGTCAATGCTCGGGACAAAAACTGGCAGACCCCTTTGCATGTGGCAGCTGCAAACAAGGCAGTAAAGTGTGCAGAAGTTATCATTCCCATGCTGAGCAGCGTCAATGTCTCTGACCGAGGTGGGAGGACAGCACTGCATCATGCAGCTCTGAATGGCCACATTGAGGTGAATTGTTTAATGGCATAACTAATCTTTGATTTTTTATTCTTTTTTTTCCTCCTTTCAAATAGTTGGCTTGTTGTGTCTGGGTCTAGACTAAGCCCCATAACACTGAACCCCATGATTGCAGTCATCCATTTGCTTTCCAACCTGTATGCCAGGTTTCCTGTCTGCAGAAGTGAGAGTGGCAAGAAACCGCCTGTGCAGAGCTGGCATGCAAGTGTAATGTACGTGCAGACTTGGGGAGCTGAATGTGCACCCAGCTCTGGCAATTCAAGTGTGTCCTGAGCTATTTTGTGCTTAACTGCCTGTGAAAGTAAGAGAGACGGAATGGAAAGACAGGAAAATTGGTGGATTCATTTCATACCGAAGTAAAGTTCAGATATGTGAGATCCAGTCTGCTTTTCCAGTTAGGGTTCTAGAAAATGTGCTTCTGCTTTTGAGATCGTATATGCTGCTTCTGCTTACCTAGTATGAGTAAGCTCTTCTATAATAAATACTGATTCTATACGAGAAAGCATTGTTTGATAAACAAAGCCCCTGCATAATGAGTTTTGGTAGGCTTTAGTTGAAAGGATCCTTGTTGCTTGTTCCTCACTTGCAGATCTAGATAAGGAGTAAGAAATCTTCAACTGGAGCAGCAGAATTCTGACAATGGAAGTTGATCAGTTATACTTTAATTAAAAGGATGGGGGAAGGAAATTCCTGTAAAACAGTGATGGTATTTGGCCTTTAAAAGACTGCACTGTTGGAAAAAAAAAAAGCGAGTCTTGAATCTAACTATCATGATATAAAGCTCCTGAGCTTTTGGGTAGAGTGTATCAGAAGTGATAATTGAAAGTATGTCATTGTTAGCTGATCTCTGTACTGTGGTAAAAGCACTGTACAAAGGGAAGGCAATTATGCATCTGTGTAATTTGTGGTGTTAGAATGTTTTGTTGGGGAAGAAAGTTGTTCATTTGTTTTTTGTTTTGCCCGATTTTCATTATTTTTAAATACTGCATGACTGATAATAGAGAGAGCAGCTTTTCAGCTCTTAGCCATACTACATTTCCAGTATCACCTATAGAAAAGCCTGATTTTATGATCACTAATTTATCTCTAGAAAGACTTGTATTGAGTGTGTCTGACATACAGAGTTTGTTTACTTGCTTTTGTTGCTTCTAGATGGTGAACTTGCTCTTAGCCAAGGGTGCAAACATCAATGCTTTTGACAAAAAGGACAGAAGAGCTCTTCACTGGGCTGCGTACATGGGTAAGGCTCAGCTTCTTGTTCCTTGTCTGAATTTCCTGTTGACAAACTAACAGCATGTTTTATGGTAGATAAGACATGGAAAATGAGAGTGGTATTTATGCTGTGCAGGGAAAGGGTTGTCTGATCTAAAAGCACAGTGTCCTTTTACAGTTTTGCAAGTGGTGAGAACATTGCTGTGGTTGTAATGCAATTAATGTGAGCTTTTAATGTTGCTGTTTCCTGATCCTTTGTGTTCTGATCCTAATTCCAAATATACTCTCAATTAAAGAATAATCAAACTTGAAAAAATGCAGGTTGTATTTGTATCTGTTTTCACAAAAAACTTTTATAAAATGCAGATTAATGTGATAATGATTTTTACTACTTAATTTACATTCATAAGTAGACAATTCCTTATGTTAGAAGCAAATTGTCATCTTTTATTCCAGAGTAGAGAAGAACAACTGATCAATGTAAAATGAATGTTAGTAAATACTGTTTAAATAAATCTGACTGTATTATTCTTTTCAAGTTATAGTAATTTTTATAGTAGCAGGGGATTATTGTTTATTTAAAAATGCTGAAATGAATGCTAGAACAAGAAGGTAGTGGTCACTCTTGTTCAGTAGCTTTTGTGTTGGGCAAGCAGCATATTCAGATTATAATTAATGAGACATTGTGTGCCCTCTGTCAGGTTTTTCACCTGACCTATCATATTTTTAATTTTAACTATGACACCTTTGGAGATGAGGTAATAGGAGATTTCAAAAGGTGAGAAAAGCATATTGTGGTGTTTTGATATACATAGGCAGATGGAAGGTCACTTGCCAGCAGACGTGATCTGGCTTTTGAGCTGGTGAGCTTTGAACACCACTCGGAAATGGTGAAAGGTTTTTCTGTTGTGCTGTGCAATTCCACGTATATTTGGACAATTGAGATGTTGCCAGTAAAGACCAAAGCTGTCTCTGTCATGAAAGTGCTGAGCAGCACAGGTGGCGCACATCTTCCTATGATTTTTACTCTTTCAGTCTGCTTTACCTAATAAAATTCTAAGGAAAATAGCTCTAATAAAATTCTAAGGAAAATAGCTCTGCTTCAATAAGAAGCAGTAATGACTGTTCCTCAGTTCCTTGATTTAATTTTGATGGTTAAGGCACTGTCTGGGATGGCAGGACACATGCTTTGAAACTTTGAGGAGGAGGAAACTAAAGACACAAGTGGGTTATAAGTTGCATTTTGAGATGCTCAGCTTTTCTTGTGTGTATTTTATAGGGAGACCCTAATTTAAAGGAGACATATTATCCCACAGGTCTGGCAGTCAGCTCTCAGTCTGTGACACTTTTAAGGCTGCTGCAGTTATTTTAGTTTGCAGGCTAAATATATGTTTATAGAGCACCAGTTCAGATTAAAACATATGTAGACTGTATTGAAAATTTTTTGCTAGGTTTGTATTGGAAAGTCACAAACCTCATCTGAATATCAGCAGTCAGTAGAAAATCTTGTGATGATATTGGTAGCCTTAGCATCGAATTATGCACTCACTTAGAATATATATATATTTGCATCCTCAGTGCTGCCAGAAAAAAAAGGAACCTTTATTTTGGAATTTATTATAGACATTAAGTATTGTCAACAACAAAAAAAAGAGCATTAGCAATTGGATCTACAGGTAACTTCAACAGGATGCTGTTTTGGAAGTCTTACTGTCTTGCTCCCATGCTCACTGTTCTTTCTTTAAAAGGGAGAATAAAACACAGGCTGTTATAGTTATAAGGAGTAACGTGGGAAAGAGATGTGCTTTTGTTCTTTTGAAGACTGGAAAACTAGCTCAGTAAAAAGAAATTTGACCCACCTGATGAAAGGGAAATATGTATTGCATGGATTTCTTGAAAAGGCTTAGAGCTAGGATTAAAAATGTTTATGAAAGTGCTTTTTTTTTTCGCCTTGTAAAACTCTGGGAGCACTGTGAAATGTTAGTGAGAGGGTCAGAGTGTTAGGAAGAGTAGTAATTTGTGAGAAGTGATACCCGTATACCTGCTGACTGCTTTCTCTCATCTTTTGAAGGTCACCTGGAAGTTGTTGCCTTATTGATTAATCACGGTGCAGAGGTGACATGTAAAGATAAGAAAGGTTACACCCCACTTCATGCAGCTGCATCCAATGGGCAGATAAACATTGTGAAACACCTCCTTAACCTGGGGGTGGAGGTATGTAGTAATGCGCCCTTCATGACTTCTGCGTTTCTCTGTACTCAGATATTGTTTTTCTCTTACTAATGCTGCTGCATCAGTGAAGCTTCTAAAAGAAAATTGTTCCTGTTTTCTGGACCATGAAAAGCACTTTATACTTCTTGTAGTTTATTAGTTTAAGAGCCAGGAAAAGTTCTGGAATAAAAATGACTGTTATGGATACTAAATTCCAGGTCACTTTGCTGAAGAATTAAGGAAAGATAGGCTGTTCCTATAAAGGAAGGTGGAATAATGAAGTCTCCCTTGGCTTGGCATTCCCTTTGGTATGATGAGAGGAGGTTCACAATACGTACGTGGAGTAATTTATGAAGCTGCATTTCAGCCTGTTTACACTTCAGGCTGTGTATTCCCTGCATTAGCTACTGGAGAGAAGGGGAAGAATTATTTTCACTCTCAAATAATCTTTATTTCAGAGTACAGGCTTCTCTTAGATGAATTATGTGGTCTAAATTAACCATCAACTCAGTGGTCCAAAACAGCATTGAGATGACCAGAAAAGTCTGTGCTGGTTGTTGATCAAAGATATCAAATCAGTTCATTGTATTTGCTAGCTGTATAGCCAGCTTGTTTGTCCTGACAGAAAAAATGTCAGAAGTCTGTGTTGAACTGGAATAGGTGTTTCCTGTTGTTAGCAGTATCATGCTAATAATGACATGAAATTTCACTTTCTCCACAGAGATAGGGTCTTTGAGATCTTTTTGGTAGAAAAAGTATTCACAACATGCTGGAGTCTTTTGTGCAACTTGTCTCACCCTACTGGACAGAACAGCAGTTGAATTATAAGTCAGTGATCAAGAAGTAATGTAATCTTAATTACATCTTCATAACACTCAATTGCTGAAAATGGTTTCTTTATTGAAGTGTAAATGGCTGTGCAATTTGTCCATCCATTCACTAAGTCGCTTTCACTCTTTTCCCAAAAAGAATCTGTGGAAAGATATTTTAAGCCTGGTTCTATTCATAATAGCTCAACAGAAGGTATTTTTATGTATTCATTTTTTAAAGACTGAGCTTTTTATTTATCTTTCCCATTTTTATATAAAAAAACTTTCTGACTTATTAGGGTTTTCATCATCATCATCATTACTTAGCCGTGCTATCAGCTTGAAGCTTCTGGCTGGCTTTTAGAAATTGCCAGGATGATAAGGAGTTAATGATAATGAAGGTAAAGCATTCCAAATTAAGCTCTACGAGAATATATTTTTGTCAGTGAAATTTGCTGGTGAGAAATATGCCCTATGACAGTTCAAGTCTCTAGCTTTTTCCATTTGCAGAATGTGATGCAATATGTAAAATGATAAGCTGATGTCTGTAATGTTACCTGTGTCTTCTTGTCTCATTTTAGATTGACGAAATGAACATCTATGGAAATACTGCACTTCATATTGCCTGTTACAATGGTCAGGATTCTGTTGTTAATGAGCTGATTGACTACGGTGCTAATGTAAATCAGCCCAATAATAATGGATTCACTCCCTTGCATTTTGCTGCTGCCTCCACGCATGGAGCACTGTGTCTTGAACTACTAGTGAATAACGGGGCAGATGTTAACATTCAGGTAAAACTTGCATTTTACATCTTCAGTTTTACTTTATCCTATTTTGCATAACTTAGGAGTCTGGAAACTGCAGTAATGAGTACAGCAAGGGTTTAAGTTCTAAATAGAATTAGAGTGATGCTGAGAATGCTAATCATTAAACCATTTGGATGAGATTAGCTTCTCCCAGAGGAGCATTCAGTGCCTTTGTAAATATAATAGCAGCCTTGAGCTCTAGGCCAGCCGCTCTCCTGAAACCACTACTAAAATTTAGTTCCAGGAGCTCTGTCAAAATGTTGACTCGGGCAATGGTAATAAGTCAAGGAAATTTTTCTTTCTGGTGTTTTCCTTCTTCCTAGAATATGGATTTAATTAAATCTGATTCTAACCAAGTTTCTTTAGACTTTTCTGGATAAATAAGACCTCAAGGTTGTTTCTTTACATTTTTTAAAGCCTGAGTGTACAAAGCCTGATTCTGTTTTGGTTATCTGAATGCTTTTGAGATGTGTTACATGTATCTTGATGAACCTGAAAGGTACTTGGTAGAAGCCTTGAGATCTCAAAAAAGTTCAAATAAGACTTTGGCTACTTTTCTTTCAATTGTGCATGTTTCAGTTTCTCATCTGTAAAAGTGGTCTTCTAGCAGCTAGTAGTTCTGGCAGGTCCCTTGAGATCAATGGACAGTCAGTGTAGTATTTAAACTCTGAATTGTTGAGGTGAAATTAGATATGGTGCTCGCCAGTGAGTGCAAAGGCCGATGCCAATGAAAATGAAATGATATGAGTAGTGAGGCAACTGTCGCTTGCTATTTTCTCAGCTCCTCAGCTTTTCCAAACTCAGTTTTTTTCTCTAGATTCCAAAACACCGATCAGCTCATTGTAGCTTTCCTTGCATACTCATTCCTTGTTTTTTGTTTGTCTTTTGTTGACATCTTGGTTTTGATTAAGTTGACCACAGATTTTCTTTTTTTAGAGTGGCTTATGTTCTAGGATATATCAATAAAATTGCAGGTTGGAAAGTCAGTTATATTCCTTGCATCTCTGTGACTGCTCCTTAGGTTTGTAGTTCATTTGTTTAAAATTCTTTTTGTTGCAAAGAGTAAGGAAAAAAAAAACTACTAAATGGGAGAGAGTAGTTACATTCAAGAGTGATATGTCACACCTGGAAGTTTCTAGTTTAGCTCAAAATATTTCCTGCTTATTCCTGAGGAACTGCTTTACTTATATGCTTGTACCTTCTGCATTCATTGTGACCTATAGATTCAAGCCTGCAATCTTCAGAAGTCAGTGGAGCTTTTATGTGAAGAATAGCTGTGGGATGTTGAACTGAGGGACTTCATGTTGTTACATCTTTTCACGCTAAAGGATTGTTTTTACGTTTTTGTTTGTTAGAGTAAGGATGGGAAGAGCCCACTGCACATGACAGCTGTCCACGGGAGGTTCACGAGGTCACAGACCCTCATTCAGAATGGTGAGTTTCAATGCCTGTTTAATAACTCTCCAAAAGAGTAGGAATTTCTGGGGTTGGAATTTTTGGTTTTCTGGCCCAGAATGCCAAATAACTTCTCTGAAAGGCATTCAGCTCTGCACTGAAATCTGAGTTTGAGCTGCATTTACAGATCTTCTTTCACAATGTCAGCACTAGTGACTTCTCTGTGTTCTTAACAAAATTCAGTCTTCCTCTAGCTAATGATGAATAACTGATCTTCTGTGATTCTTAACCTGTTAATAAGAGCTCTGTTTAGAATATTTCATTTCATGAGAGAAAGGCATCAGTAACTTTCTCAAATTATTAGAAGGGTTAAAAAGTTCTAGTTATCCTCCCTTGAGAGCTGTGGTGTCCTTAGAGCCCACACCGTTCTCTCTATGCCACCACTCAATGGTTGTACTTCTCTTACCTCCCAAAGCTGCACACCTTGTCACTGACTTCAGTAAGTGCTGGATAAATACTCTGCAGGGTGGACCAGCAAGACATTGTTTATTTTGGCATAGGCAGGAGTAGATTCCAGAGCTTGTAATTACCTGTCATACTCATTAAGTATCTCTTTTGTCCAAGAATACTACAGCATATACCAAATGTTACTGTTGGAGATCTGACAGAGGCCTGTTTTCTGACTGATAGAAGTTGGTAATACAGATTGTTTACTAACATTTGTTTTGGCCATTAAACTGGACAGGACAGTCTGTTTTCTTTTGTTTGTTTCTTTGTTTTTTATTAGTTTGTTTAAACACAGTCCCAAACTTGGAACCTCATCAAACTGCAGTATCCCTGTTCGAGCATTTTGCTAGCTTTTATTAACATTAGAAAATTTCTCGTAGTGCTTTACTAGAACTTCTCTTGCTGTAGTTATGACCTGTTATCTCCTCTGCATAGCAGAAATGCAGTAAGTATTACCATATCTCCATTTTAACAAGACTTTTCCATACTTTCATGAGGTATTCTCCCAGAAAACTAATGAAGTATGTTCTAAATGAAAATATTACTCTGCGAGTGTGTAACTGTTAGAAAAACTATACTCAGACATTAGTAATAAATGGATCACTGTTGAAATGGAAGATATAATGAGATTTTTCAGCTTCCCTCCTGGGTCTGGTATGCTATCCAGTATTTTCATTAGCAACTTGGATGTTGGAATATGAAACATGCTTTTAATGTTCAGAGAAAACATGAAGTTAGAGACTGTTTCTTTGGCAGAAGCTGGAGTCAAAATTGAAAATGAGCCTTTGAAATTGGAGAGAAGTTATATTGCAAGTGATGCAAAGTGGGGGTAAACACAGACAGGAGTATCAATTACACAAATACAGAATGACAAAAGCTGAGTGGGTGACTTTACCTTAAGAAAGGATTTGGGGTTTGCAGAGGACTGGGAACTGAACGCAAGTCAGCAATGTCGTGGTGTTGCCAAACAAAAAGAAGGGGGGGAAAGCATGCAACCTATGGGAGTGTTTGGATAGGAGCATAGCCAGCAGGCATGAAGTAATCCTTTTGCTCAGCTCAGCATTGGTAGACATCAGCTGTAGTACTGTTTCTGGCTTTTGACATTTTCCTTTCAGAAGGATGTGGGCCAGCTGGTGAGAACTGAGGGAAGGACAGGCATGGTTGAATTTCAGTAAACCTAATTTATAAAGCGAGACTGAAAGAACAAGAGTTGCTTGATCCAAAAAGGAAAACAGGGACTTGATAGCAATCTTTGCGTGCATCAAAAGCTGTACCAGAGAAGAAAGAAAGAATTAGCTTTTCCTGTTTCAGGATAAAACATGAGATGACAGGCATAAACTGCAACAGGAAAAGTACTACTTAAGCACTGTGTAGCAGTTTCCAGGGATTAAATGTTAGTTGTATGCCATCATGCTCACTGCCTATTCCCTGCCATGTTTCCTGAAGCTGGAGAGGGGGGGGTGAGAGCGCTGCTGGTGAACCATGGTCAGTATCATGCCAGTCTCATTCTTTGAAATTCTGTGTCCTGGTTTTGCTGCATTCGCTGGAGAGAAATAGCATTTGTGATCACAAGTTCACACTTAATCTTTTGGTATTAAACTGCATGAAAATGTTTTTTGCAGGAGGGGAAATTGACTGTGTTGATAAGGATGGTAACACCCCACTGCACGTGGCTGCAAGATATGGACATGAGCTATTGATTAACACCCTCATAACCAGCGGAGCTGATACTGCCAAGTAGGTGGCTGAAGTGAAGCTTCACTAATGATCAGGCGCTATGTCTGATGCCAGAAAACATAAGTATTCCTTAAATATCTGAGGTTGAAATGGATAAATGCATTTGTTCTACACTTCAGTGGCACTAAAATATGAAATGATTGGGAAGATGGAAGGGAAGAAGCCCTGTTAAGCTCTTACTGTGCAGTTATGTTTTTGCAGGTAGTACCAGTGCTGCTTTTTTTTCTGAAGGGTTGATGTGACCCTCTGGTACAGGATGTATATAAAAGTACATCTTGATCACAGTCATTCCATAAAGTCCCTAGCAAAAGAGTTTGTCTAGGAAACATGATAAAAAAAAATTCCAATTACCTTCCAAGGGAATTATGTGCACATTCCATAGTATTTAAATTGGCTTTATAATGGCATATTATATGCAGAGGCAATTCTATTACCTTGTATCTTTTGATGTGACATAGGATAATCAATAGAATTGCAGTACTACAAAGCAGATGTTAGTAAGCCTCATCTCATTGTAAATTTAGATCGTGTCTTGATTTTGCATGGTTTCTGATGACTGAAATCATAGGACAGTTTTCAGCCAGATGACTGAAATCATAGGACAGTTTATTTTCTGATCTGTGATTTTAGGGCTTTTTTATTTATATTTATTTTTTCTTTCAATTATGGGACAGGAAGTAGAAATTGGACAAGATTGGTAAATGTTGTTAGTCTTATGGTCTGTCAAAAGAAACAGCAAACATGAAGTAAACAAAGAAGTATGGAAAAAAAAGAGTAATGCCATGCTGTGAGATACCTATGCTGGATATTTACAGCAGCATCTAATTACATAAATATAAATTTTCAGCTATTATCTGCACATTTTCAGAATAAAATTTAAGTTTTCAGTCTAGAATGCACCACAGGAGTCAGCGACCTCTCTTAATTTTTTCCTACCTATCAGGTAGGAAAACCTGTTTGCAGATTTAAATGAATTTGTTTTTGTTTTGAAGATACTTGGAGCTGTCTCTGATTGATGTTGGAGGATGTTTAAGAATGAGATACATTTGCCCATATTCCTGCAACCAGTATGGTTGTCTCTATTCAAACTCAGAGGATGGGACAGATCTTCAATGGGCATGGATAGTTAAATTCCATAGGTTTCAGTTAATGTTATGTTAACATAGCCAACGTGAAGATCTTGATGTCTGAATAGGAGTATATTTTTGCTAGCTCTTTCTCCAGTATAGTTAGCCTCAGTCTGCTTCTTTTCTTGAAGTTTAGATGTAAAATGAGCTGCAATGGAATAGCACACTCTCGGACTCAAGGTTATCCAGCCCAAAATTTCTATTTTTCACTTGCATGACCAGAACAGTTCTAAAATAAATGACTCCTTCCAAAACCAAAAATGAGTGAAATAACAAGTTGTCTCAGAAATCCCAGGCAGGAGCACTGAAACACTGGGAGTGGGCTTCTGTACGTACTGCATGTAAATAGCTCTGGCTGAGCTCCCCAAACTGGTTTTGAAAAAGAAAACTCCACAAAGTTGGTAGCAAAAGCCACAGACAGCTCAGTCAGTCTTTGAGGCAATTGTGTTTTAAGGAGAAAGTATGTAAGTGATGGGAGGAACCACTGTGAATAGCACTGTTTTTAAGTATGACTGCTTAGCATATGTGTGGATAGTGTGTTTTGAAGGAAACCACCCAGAACTCGTGCTGGGTGGGAATCTTGACCTAAAAGATGAAAAATACTACTTGAGATAACTAGGTGAAGGAGGAGATGGAGGGAAATGGGTGTAGGGAAAAATATGGTGAGACAATGTCCAATGTTTTTTTTAAATTAATGAGTCCACATCTAAAAAAAAAAATAAAGACAACCTGTTTCTACAGATT
This sequence comes from Cyrtonyx montezumae, assembly GCF_038088225.1. NCBI lineage: Eukaryota > Metazoa > Chordata > Aves > Galliformes > Odontophoridae > Cyrtonyx > Cyrtonyx montezumae. Next base: position 9,564,873 of record NW_027072078.1, on the reverse strand, counting down.
CATCAGCTCAGTGGAGCTTGTGCTGTTTCCTTTAAAAGAACAGACTGTCAGATCATCTTCAAAGAGATTTACTCTAAGATGTAGATGCTGAACACTGGAAAAATTAAAATTTGTGCAGCACCCAGGTTGCTGCTCAGTGTAAAAAAGCAGCAAAGAGGACAAATTAAATGTGAAGACAGAGGAAGGATGGAAATGTGGGTTCTGGAAAGAAAGATGTTTTTCAAAGCAAACCAGTATTGGTTAAATACATGTGTAAAACGTTGGTGAGAATGAGACATCTTTAGAAACATTCACACATCTTTGTTTAAAGTATCATTAGTAGTTATGATTTATGGTGAATCAGAAAAAAAAAGTTGCTTTTAGTCCTGAAATCTTCCATGAGAAGATCCTGCTTTTCATCCACCAACTGTCTCTCAGACAGGAGTTCAGCTGCTGTTGAAGTGTTTGTCATTTTCCAAAAATGTATCTGCTGAAGCAGGCTTATAGGTTTGGATTATATTCTTGGTGAGATAGTTGGTTTGAGGCTTCATGTTTGTCTGCCCTTGGAGGACTGCCTGTAATAGCATTTCTAGAACAACTGTATACTTTGCACAAAACACAGCGCTAAGTGACAGAAGCCAAGATGTCTAAGCCCAGGAATCTTATCTTAGAATAAATGATGGCGTGTTCAGGGATGGAGCTGGGATGACTTTTGGGCGCCAATAACAGCTGCTGAGTACTCATCGTATTGGAAAATGAACGTGGCTGCCTGATACAGATTTAGCCTAATGATAGGTGTCTGCTATGTTGTTTTGCTTTCATTTTCTTTTGTTTGACCCGATATGATTGCTCTGAGGAGTTTGTAGTGTAATTGAAAGGGGAGTCATGCATTCAAATGGAAGGGGGAGTGAAAGAGCATGTCAGGACAGTAGCTGGAGCAAACAGGATTAGGTGATTAGTTGTTTGGGTGTGGGAGGAAAACCCTAAGTGTCACAGCACTCTAAAGGAAAGCGTGAAGAAAAGTCATTTAGCGCTCCAGCCCTATGGGTGATGGAAGAAAAGAGGAGGCTTTTGAAAACCCAAGTGAGATTTATCTAATGCAAAATCACAACAGTACTAGTGGGTGTCAGAAATAATACCACAGAGCTTTTGGTATTTACTTTTGCCCCTCAGAATACCATTGCAGTATATGTAGCTGATGCACAAATTTGTGCATTCCACATTGGGAGATTCTCTGCTCCCTCGCTGTCTCCTTTATGGTAGCTTTCATTTCACATTTTTAGAAACCTTCCTCCAGAATTCTGTTGAAAGCATAGTGCCAAGATTTGTCTGTATCAGAATTTTAACTCCTGAGCAGGATAGTAAGGAAAAGTAGATAAAATTAGCAAGGCAGGAAGAGTCTTCCTTAAAAAGGATCAAAAATGCAACCACTGTGGAAGGACCCTTTCTTGTGTGGTGTTTCTATGCTATCTGTATTTTTACAAGACCCTGTCTAATGAGACTGTCGTGCCTTTCAGGTGTGGGATCCACAACATGTTTCCTCTTCACCTGGCAGCACTGAATGCTCACTCAGATTGCTGCAGGAAATTGTTGTCATCGGGTAAGTAAATGCAGCAGTGTCTGTGGAGCTCAGTAATGTATGTAGTGTGCTGCTTACAGCCCTTTTATTCTCACTGTTGTGAATTGTTGAAATGAAAGACTTCCTGTGCTGCTGCCTGGTGTGATGTAAGGCATGCGCAGCATTTTCCTAATGGCAGTTCCTGGATTGTTCAAGTGCAAAGCCCTTTTCTCGTGGCAGACAACAGAGGGTTTTTATGCCAGGAAGAAGGAAGAAGCTTGGGACCTTTCTAAATTAAGGGAGTATGAAAGACAGGTCTTTGTTTTTTTGTTTTTTTTTTTTGTTCTCACATAAACGATTCAAGAAATCCCCTCCTTGAAGCCTGCACTTGCACAAGTATTGGCATCTTACTGATGTTGGTGTATCTTAGTTACAACTAAAGTGTATTTTTCAATCTGTCTAGCGTAGTGCAGCGAGGCTGCGTGCATGACGGGGGAAGCTTAGTGAAGGTGCAGTGTCTGAAGAATAGTCCCAGGTTCCTCACCAGAGCCCAAAGCAAAAGCAGCTGGAGTTTGCTGACCCAACTTTTTTAAAAGAGGCAGTAATTGGAGGCCAAGTCCCAAATCTTTTTTTTTTCCATACAAGAGTTCATCTGATTCAAAAAAACAAACAAACAAAAAAAGCCACACAAATTACAAAAACCCATCCAAAAAAACAAGGCAGATCATTTTCTTTCCTAAGAAATTATTTCATTGCTTAACACACAAAATGTCCTACAAGTACTTTTTTCTGTAAGCTTGAGTCCTGTAGAATATAAAAAAAAGTGTGTAAAATGATAATTGCATACCCCTTTACTGGTATGCTTTGGTCTTGACCACCAGATCAGGAAGGAGAAAAAATCTCTGAGTGACCAGAGTTACCACTGCCAGGATTTATCCTGGGCCTTGTGCATCTTTATGCCTGTTTCTGCATGCACCTGGAAGCCTCTTTCCAAAAACTAAAGTCAGTCTAAAAAACAAACACAATAGAATTGGCCCTGTTTTGTGTTCAGGCTGACTCTGTTTTTTTCTTATTTCTTCATGTTTTCTGTCTTTGTGTCCTGCTGTCACAGTTCTCTCAAAGTATCTGCCTAAATGCCTGCCACATGCTTTTCAGTAGGGATGTGGTGCAGAGCTGGATGCGGAACTAAATTCTCATTGATTTCACAGCTCTTTTTATAGAGCTGCCAAAGTGGAGCAACCACTCACCATTTCCGTGACAACCTTTTTCTGACTGTAGTTGCTTGTATTGTTTTTTTCTAACTAACTGATTTTTCTGTCTCTGCAATGTTTCTTGTGGTTTAACTAGGACAAAAGTATAGCATAATGTCCTTGTTTAGTAATGAGCACGTGCTGTCTGCAGGCTTTGAAATAGACACCCCTGATAGTTTTGGAAGAACTTGCCTCCACGCTGCCGCTGCAGGAGGGTGAGTAGTTGTGACTGTAGCTGTTTCAAGTAATTTTGTAGTTTCATTGCAGATGTGGTGCATACCAATTCAGCTGTGCCAGTCATACATGTCAAGTTTTGGTCACCTGAGAGGGTATTTTGCCACTGCCCTCATGCTTATGTTGTTTGCATGCAAAACAAAGAGGATGGTCTGATTTCAACAACAAACAGCTGACTTGTGGTTGAAGCATGAGTTTCAAATGAATGGTGAAACTTTTTTCTAATGCCCCTGTGAAAACTGCTTCAGTTTGGGTAGGAGTGCTGTGTACTCACCCAGATCCGTGTGTTGGCTGTAATTGCTGGTGAGGGCTACCAGTCACCAGGAAACTGTCAGCTCCTAGCACCAAGTGTGCAGTAAGGAATAGGAGCTGTGGCTCCCAAGGTGCTGCTGGCAGGGCAGTTATTTCCAGCCTCCTCATCTGGGCCGCATTCTTGCCTGTAAACATGAGCACGTGCTTGTGTTTGCAGCCTTGCACTTGAGCATGAAACCTTGGGAGTCCAAATGCAGCTCATCTCCTCCTCAATTCTCAGGTGCAAGTTTGAAAATGAAATTGAAAACACCTCACCAAATTAGAAAGCCAAGACTGTTGTCCGTTCAGGATGATGCATGTCTGCTCAGGGCCTGGAAATGGAAACAAACGAAAGCTGAAATATATCAATTTATGTCATAAATGTAGCATTCAGTCAGTTAAATATTTCCAAATTATTGTCAGTGCAGCACTGTGAAGTTAGCCTAGCAAATGTACAAAACTTTTGGCAAGCAATGAGTTTTGACTCTCCTGTTGAGAACTTTATGGCTCAGAAAAAAACTGAAATGGAGCCTTGGCTAGAATCACTTTGGATTCTCTGTGGTTACAGCAAGCAGAAATGGTCATCTGTGGTGCATACTTGGCAGTCTTTCAGGAAGTTGCTTTTCTTCCTGGTAAATTAAAAGGCATATGTCATGGAACTGTCATTATTACAAACACCTAATGAAATTGATCCAAATACTGTTTTTCTTAGTTGTACAATATTTTTCTTGTCAATGCTTGTCTTCAGTTATTAATGAAGGAGGTGTGACTTTTGCTTCAATTGAGATTATTAAAATATACTTCAGACACTACCCCTTTGATAAGGCTGAACCTCAAAAGAATAATAAAAACAACTTGAAAGCCCAAAAGAGAATGGAGGAAAAATTCCATAAGAAGCAAAAGTGGCTTATGAAAATAAGCCGTATTTTTCCAGAGGCTTACTATTATTGTCATCATTAACAAGTGTTTCTATTTTTAGTATGCTGTGATGAGTGTTTTACAGTTACTTTATGGAATAGCAATTTTGAGTAGGGATGAACTTATGCCAATGTACTGCATCCAGTCTGTTCCCCCCCCCTCCCTCGGAGTTGGAGCTGTGCAAAAAACATTGTGTTTTTTTCCTTACACTTTCCTGTTACTCCCATTACATTAATGGGAGTTGTATGGGCTTGAGGAAAAGGACATACTTCAAGGGCTTGCTCATTTTGATTGTGAACAGAATGATTTATTGCCCCTGTTAATGACATAGAAGCCTTGGAAAGTGCTATGCTTCTTTTGTTGTTTTCTGGCTTAGAGTCATACATTTATTCTCTTGAACTACAAAACAGATGAGAATTCAGCTGTTATATTTTTTTAATTAAAGATCACCTGGCTTTAAATGAGATGAAGTTACGATGTGGTGAATTCTTTCAACAGATTAAAAAAGAAAAACAACGGAGCCTGACTCATCTGCTTACATAAAAGCAATAGTAATATGATCATTTTAGATAGTTAATGCTCCTTATTCAGCAAAGCACTTAAAGACATGCTCAAATCTATCAATTGCCAACAATTGATATGAGAATAAACCTAAAACTAGCTCTTGTATGCAATCTCACTGAAGTAAACAGGGTTTTAGTGCATCGTTGCAGCTTTGTGGGAGGGGGGGGTGGATTTCGTTAAATGTCACCTCTTCATTATTAGACTGACATTTTATCAGCTAGCACCAACTTTAAAAGTCCTCTCATAAAATACCATTCCAGTGTGGGCAGCGTTATTCAGCCCCCTTTGAAAATCTCCAAATGCAATGAATTCAGATCGCATTTACTGCTTTCTCTTCAGAATATAGAATTTGTTTCCTTCTGCAGAAGTCTGAGGTTTTCTAGAAACAAAGCAAATGATTGCTAAAGATTTGCTTTGTGTTTGCTGTGATTGGATTTCAGGTTACAGTTGGCCAGATCCTGATTTTGCACTGCAAATAGTAAAAAAAAAAAATAATAATAATAAAAAAAAATAGTTTTTCCTTTTGAAGGACAGGGAGGCAGCCAAGATGTAAGCTTCTCCTTTGTTCATGCTTTGGTTTTCTTCTCTTTTCAGTAATGTTGAATGTATAAAACTCTTGCAAAGCAGTGGAGCAGATTTTAATAAGAAGGACAAACGTGGGAGGTACGTAAATAATGAAACTCATTTAAAAAAAAGCAAAAATCCAGCTGGCAAGGAAGAAAGAATGCCTCAGTCTGGGTATGGTGTGTTCCATGAACAATGACAGTAATACAAAGTAGTAGTTTGACATTCCCTGTGAAACTGCTGCTACAGTTATATGCCAAAAAACAGGTGCAGACTTTAAATACGTAAAAGCCATCCCATCTCTTGAGTTTTCTGTTTTAAAAATATCACTGATTTTTTTTTCCTTTTGCTTTTCTTACTGCCCGAGTACTTGTGCTTATGTGCCCAAGACAGCGCCTGGGTTTTGATAGGAAGGACTGCTGCTATTTGATATGCTTCCTACCTTTTTTTTTAAATGCTTTTTTTTTTTTTTACTGTTTTCTCTTCCATATGAAGTGTTGCTAAGAATGTTGCTATGCCAGGAATGGATTTCGCTCTTTGATTGCTGCAGAATGTCTTTCCAGTGTTTTGCTCTGTGCTCTTCAACAAGGCAGATGTTTTCCAAACCAGGTTCCAAAACTTACTGGTGGAATTAGAGGGGGAGAAGAGCTGTAGCTGACCTAATAGCACTATTTTTTTTGTTGTTACACTGTGGCAGCAGATTATGCCATTGCACACTGATGGGTCACTGCTGTGCCCATACAGCCCCATAACGGGTACGGTATCATCCATCCTCAGCTGTAGCAGTGAGGCACACAAACTCTATGCTTGGGTTCCCTGCTTCTTATGAAGCTGTAAACAGTGATGGATGTATGTGGAGTTGCTTTAGGTCAATGAGTAAGGTGAATTCATGTTAAATGGCTGATGACAGTAGCACTGTTTGAACTGAAAACACTGCAGAAACTCTCCTTAACTACTGCTGACATATCTGGTTCTCCTTTCACCAGAATGAAAGTACATTATTTTAGGGGACAAATGAATTGAAAGTGAAATGAGGATTTTTTGTCTAGCAGATAGAGTCTTTGCAAGTTTCAACCCCACTGGTAGTTGTCCTGACAGTTCAAACTCTCTCTGAATAACATTTAGCCTTTGAAGTGGGTGTGCTGAGCTTCCCCACACAATGCATTTCTTCTTGGGCATTGGAATTTGTCAGTGATGGGATCCCCCACATCTCTATCCACCTCTGGTGCTGCTGAGCCTGCCCACGCTGAGCTGATTTTGGAGCTCAGTCCCAACTGTAGTTACATTGTCTGGAGTGGCATTGCCTCTGTGCAATGATGCTGAGCAGCTGGAGTGGGCAGAACTGAACCACAGGAGCTGGGCTTGGCAGAGGCACTGAGGCACAGAGCAGGTGGATTGTGAGGCTGCAGTAAAACCAATTTTTCTTATTTTCCAGTGGACAAAGGAGCTTTTAAAGCTTTGATCATGTGTGCTCATAGTAATGACAATATAAAAAAAGCATAATAATACTACACAAGTTAGGCTTAAAAATAGTTTATATATGTGTTATTTAAAAAAAGAAAGGCAACTGTAAGGGAGGGGATAACAAAGCCTTGGTTACTCTGTTCAGCTAGTATGGCTCCCTGAGAACTACAGCAGTTCCCAGTAATCAAGGCACTGCGAGGGCTGCCCTGCCCTGCCCTGCCCTGCCCTGACTCCCAGTTGGAGTAAGGTAGCATGAATGCAGAGCAGCAGCAGAGGTTCTCACTGAGAACAGGTTGTTTGCAAGATGCAGAGTGTGGATCTGTATGCTACTAAGCTTGGCAGGAGTATAAAAACTTCCTTGTAACACAGTAATTTGTTAAATTTGCATAACTGAATTTTATCATGATAATGTAAGGTGCTGATTTTTACTGCTGTAAGTCTGTGGGAATGTAGCAGTAGTTGCGGCTTACTGCTATCCTTGGCATTGCATGTTGGAATACAAGGTAACAAACTGTCACTTATGTTGTAGGACACCTTTGCACTATGCAGCTGCAAATTGTCATTTCCACTGTATTGAGACACTGGTGACCACAGGAGCCAATATTAATGAAACAGATGACTGGGGACGTACTCCTTTGCACTATGCTGCTGCTTCTGACATGGACCGAAAGTAAGAGAGCCTGTTTGTATTCCTTGTTCAGTGTTTTTCCAAATCAAATTTTGTTGTATTCTCTTCATGACGCTCTGCCATTTGAACAACAACAAAAAATGATCTGGCTGGCACAGGAATTTCTCTCACATGAACTCCACCCTGAATTGCTGTGTCTGTAAGTCAGATCCCCAGGTGATGTGGCATCTCAGCCCTGCAGTTTACCCTTGAAGTAACGCATGATTTTACAGTCCCTCTGTCCTAATGAACTACTTTTACTACATACTGTGTTCTTTCTTCTTCTGTGTGGTTTCCTCACAAGGGGAAGTTCAGAGTTTTGTGTCTGCTTTGCAAATCCATCAGAAGGAATGGAAAAAGAGACAGTAGAAGGAGTTTTCCCAGGTGGACTTCAGTGATAGCTGGCTGTTCTGATAGACTTTCTGGCAAAAACAAGATAGATCTATCCATCACTCTCTCCACTGTCAGAGCTGTTAAAACTCTCACCCTCTCCCAATAGGTTGCTTTCTAGAGTCTAAAAAGTGAGAGGCCTTGGGAACATCTTTTGGCAAAACGCTGAACTATTCTTTTGAGAAAAGTTTGGAAGGGGGAAAACAGCTGCAAAACTTAAATATCCCGAGGTTACTGACTAAAGTTTCTGCATATTTTGGCAATCTCTTTCCTATAACATACTGCATGAAATGGACTCAGTTATTCTGTTTGTTGTCTCTTTAAACTGTTAGAGACCTGTATTTATTTTAAATCACCCCATGCTTATCTGTTTCTTTCCTTCAGACTCACAGGAACTATTTTCTTGGTTTCTTATATAGTGAGGTCTGGTTAAAAGGAGGGAACAAAAACCAAACCAAAAAATAAAAAGTGTGGCTTATTTCCAGCAGACTACTACCCCAAAGCACTTTGGGAAGACTTCTTAAGCTTGTAGCAGAGGTTTGGATACTGTGTGTGCATGTCAGTAGCTTCTTTGTCATTTGCTTCATTTGCTGTGGTATCAAAAATGTCTTCCCTATCAACATAAAACCTGAATGGTGCTGGTAATCTTCAGGATCTTCAGAGGGCTGTTCTTGGCATTGCAAGCAGAGTAGGCTTGTATGAAGGCTTTCACCACTGGCTGTTTCTAATTAAAGCTTGCCAGGGTGTGCTGTTACTTGGGGTTTTGAGAATTGTGATTCAGTTCGTATTTTCAGCTTTTGACTCTGTATAGGTTATGCTCCTGCATGTAAACAACCTCTTGGCTAACTTTAGGATATTGTTGCTTCCAATGGTAACTTTCAAATAAATAAATAAATCTTAGTTTCTAACAGTCATACTCTGAGCATTGGCAGGAATGTTTGGCCTTCTTTGCCCTCAGAGTCTAAACCTAAATTGATTCTGATGTTGTCTTCTCATTAAATTTTCCAGTTGGAGATGTTTTGGAAGAAGCCTTGTTAGATGAAATGTTGTTTACAGTCCATGATTTTGTAGGTCAGCATTTTTATTTTTTTTCTGCTGAACAGTAGTGAACTCTCAAAGATGGACATTCTTAGTCCAAGAAATACTCAAAAACGTTTGACTTTGACGATGAGCAGTTAATGATCAGAAAGTAGTCTTTGTACAACCAAGTTGCCCTACTGTTTCAGCTGATTTTCTAAGTGTTGTTGCTTATGGACTGCAGAAAGTACCCCTTTCCTGCAGTGGAAACAACATGAGCATTTACATTAAGTAGAATATTCAAGTTTGTGAGTATGCATTGTTTCTACTGAAGATAGCTTACTTTGTTCAGGGAATGTTATATTGGGATCTCACTAATTTGTTGTTAGCTGAAAGTAAATGTAGTTAGGGCTTTCATTTGTTATGCGAGAAGTTTGAAGATGTGTTCAGTGCAAAGTTACCTCCTCTGGCTTTTCTGAGTCTGAACATCTTGTTTCAACATGGTACGTGAGTGCTGTCTATAGATTTACAATGTTAGGAATATTTTATTGATAAATAAGATTTCTTTTTGAGTTAGCGGACATCAAACAGACCCAGATTTGTGCAGCAGTCTCTTGCTGTAAGCATCCACAGGGGGGAAAAAAATGTGAAATCTTGAAAACACATGCAGGAATTAACCTGATAAAATAAAAATGTACTGTTCCTCATTGTGCAGAATCCAATCTGGAATATGAGTGATACATAGGGATTGAATTTAGCGAACTGTCCTCCTTCAAACTTTCCAATGGTATGATCTGTAATGGTATGTAGCAATTGGGAAGCATGCATTCTGTGTTGGCTTTGGCGTCCAAGGAAATTCACAATCACAGGCTCATGATTGTAGGCTCTCAGATCACCATCTTCTGGCTGCCATCCACCCAGCTGGGAAGCAGATACAAAAAATGATCCAGGTGTGCAGGAGTATGAAGACATGCTAAGCTATTTTGAGGAATCCAAAGAATCTGACCAGACATCTGAGAATCTGAGATATCTAACAGTGCTGCCAAGACATTTCACAGGATGTGAGAAGGGTCAGCAACACAGCTAAAGCAGATCAAAGATAGCTACCAATACTGATTTAGTCTAACCAGTTCCTGCTAGAAACCAGAATTTTCGTGTGGCTTTTTATTTTTATTTTTTTGGCATTGACTTGGAAGATGATAAACTTCTGTGCTGTTGTTGTCTACACTGTTTGTAAAGTATATTAGCTGCAGATCCAAGTAGCACACTCACTAAACTTATGTAGCTTTTTACTTTTGTCTGGAAGAGGTCAACTCCACGCAAAGGAAATTGGGGATGGGTGGCACACTGCATCAGAATCACTCATATTTTGAAAATAAGTTGCATTTTTCTGTCATTTATGCTAAGAAGAAAGAATATTTTAGATAACTCCCATGAAAATGCTGAAGAACTTGAAAGAACCAGTGAGATGAAGGAAAAAGAAGCTGCATTGTAAGTTTGCTGTCAATAAAGAAGTTGAACTTCATTTCTGGAGAAAGCCATTGCTTTGCACTGCAGCTTACACCTGCTTTTGCTCATTTGTTGCTTTGCTAGACATAGTGCTTGGCTTCAGTAGGGGCTAAACTGAAGAAAAAAGCTCTTTGCTCTCTTTTGTGTGCATATTCCCTAATATTTCTGCTTCTGTGCTTGTTGCTCTTCCTTAATGGAAAATAAACAGCTTCGTTCATTTAATAATTCATCAGTAACATGCACTGTTTTTATTTTAATACTTCGTGCTGAGTATGTATGTTGCAAAGATAAGTTATCTAATGGCTGCTTAAATGTATTTGCTTGAATTAGCATTTTTCATATAGCTGCATATAGATTATTTCACATTTTAAAAATCACCTTTTTTGTATGACAGCTTATAGTCACTGAAAATTGCAAGTTATTAAAGAAAGCAATAATGACAAAATGATGATTTCCTGCTGGTATAAGAAAAAATGATAGGGGCTGTGAAGAAAAGATGTAATCTTTTGGAAAAGATAGTTTAAAAAATGCCAGGAAATAAGGAAGTATATTTATATACATACTGGGAAGTTAGCTCAGTAAAGTTTAATTTTTATTTTGCCATGGTGTATGGTTAGAGGCCAATGGTGAGGCCAGAGAATTTGCATATAATAGCAGTTCTGGCTTTCTGAAATGGGCTGTTTACATCATGGTACTGTTTTCTTTGAATCTTTTATTAGAAGGCCACTTCAGAATCTGGAGTAGCAGCAAAGGTTGGGTTTAATGTTGTTTTTTAGGAAGATCTTCAAAGATGGGGGGGAGATATTTTATGTTTAAAACAAAAAAAAGTTGCATGTGGGGAGCAGTTGGTGAAAAGGTGGGAAAACTGTAAATGCTTTGAAGTGCTGTTAGAAATACCAAATCTCAGCTGCTTGTCTGCAGTGCCACTCCTACTTGCAGTGAGGGAGAAATCTGTTAAATATTGAGTTCTCATTTAAGTTAATGAATTGCTCACAGGTGTCTGGAGTTCCTTCTACAAAATGATGCCAATCCATCCATCCAAGACAAAGAGGGGTACAACACTGTGCATTATGCTGCTGCGTATGGACACCGGCAGTGTTTGGAACTGGTGAGTGCTCAGATGGTTGAGAGGTCTCTTATCTGCTGATACATATATATGTGTGTAAGAGCGTGCCAGTATTGTGAATTCACCTACAGGTTATGATCTGAGTCCTTTGGAAATTTGTGGGTTTGTGAAAATCCGCAGTAAAGTGTAACAAATATGTGACCAGGTACTTCTTAAAAACGTGGTAATTTTGTTGGACCAGTCTTTGTTCAACAAGCTGGTGCTTAACTGTTGAATGAGAGAGGAGCTCTGGTTGTTCTTAGCATGATCAAAATATTTGCAGTGTTTGTGACAGTTCTAAGGAGTAGTTCCCTGTGTGGGGGGATGTGTGTGCACGTTATCAGGCTTGCATGCTAACAGCTGTTAGCTGCATACCTACTGTGTGTTTTTCCCTTTGAAGAAACAGTAACAGTACTGATAAAGCTGATAAACCACAATCAACCTTGTAGGCCATGTGGCTGTTTTCTTTGTCAGTGTGTCTCCATTGTTGTTGCACCTGAGCGATTAGAAAATGCATCACACAAGAAGCCAAAAATGTTCAGCCAAATACTGGATTTGTGGGATGCACAGTGTGCATTTATAGTAGACTGGGGCTTGTAAGTAAATAAATCCATAAAGGAGTTGTGAGTATGGATGTTATTGAGCAGCTTGTTATACAGGGGGATCCAACACTGTTGGGTCTCATATAAATTGTCTCTAAATGCTTTAAAAAAAAAGGAAGCTGTAATTAGCAAGTTGTATAGATGTTCAGACCTTAGTAAGAGCGCTGCATGTTCTGATTTATGTAGTTTGGTTTGTTCTTTTTATGTTAAAGAGTTAAAGTGCTTAATAATTGAAGAGGAGTTGTGCACAAACATGTGCTGCCTTCATCCCATGTGTACCAGTGTTGTCAGTTGCTGCCACCTCTGGGAGATCCTGCAGCTGGCCCAGTCCTGGTCACAGGAGCCGGGAAGTGCTGCCTGTAATTGTGCCAGGGCCACCCTGGGTCACAGCTCCAGGTTAAAAGCCTTTTAACTCCCACCTGCACACACATATAATTAGGACTCTTGGAAGATCACTGCTGCTTTGTTGCTTGTGGCAGCTTTCCTTGCTGAGCACCGTCTCCTGGAGCTACTCTCATGTGGCTCTGCCCCACAGAGCAGTTCTCTCCTGCACCCAGTGTGGGTTTGGAGCAAAAGCAAATGTTCTTGTCATTTGAAGGGCATGTATGTAGTTTGTTCTGTGCAATATACAAGCCTCTGCTTGTATGGGTACACCAGGATGTTCTGCAGCCTCGCTTATGTCTTATCACCAAACTGTTGCAAGACTTGTGTGAGAAGAGCTCTCTGCAATGGTGTCTTCTCTTTCTGCCTTGGTATTGCAGCCCCTGCGTGCTGCTAGGTGGGGAGCAAGCATGGGGCAAGGTCTCTTCTCTTCTGTTTCTTGCTGCTGGGCACATTTTCTCACAACCTATCAGTTACAGACCTGCTGTTAGTTCCCAGTGTTACTTAGGCATGCCAGACAAACGAGCTGGGAATGTAGCACATATAGGAGGTGTTGTGTCTCTTTAGTTTTGAGGGGTGACATGCAACCCATGGGTGAGAGACAGCAGTGCAGCAAATGTTCTGTATTCACATGGAGAATTCACAGTGTTGTTCCGTGTTAATTCTCACAAATTTGTGACCAGAGCTGCAGTATGGTAACCAAAGGCCAAGGGTCACTTGAAGAGTTACAGCCATACAGCATGTTTTTTGTACACCTGTGAATGACCATTTATGTTCTCTGCTGTTTACCTGAGAGCATTATGAGGGCCAGGATTTTGCAGCTGTGTTGAAAGGTTTACAGGCATCTCATTTTGTCTCTGGAATACAAAAGCAACTATGGCAAGCAACTGTGCTTGGTCTGCAGCAGGACCTGGGATTGTCATCTTTGTACCCCCTGTCAGAAAGGACTGATTCTGTTTTGTTCAGTGAGTAGTTGTCCTTTAGTTCTAGCGAGTTACGGAGTCCCAGGTTATATTTGTATGATTATATTCAGTAACAATAATGAATTGATACAGGCAGTCACTTTCACATTGATTTTTGTTTTTATTTTCTTCCCTGCATTGCTTATATTTGAAATGTCAGATGAGCTGGGACCAGTCTACAGTAGCAGAAAGTGTTGCTGTGAGCATGATTTCAGTTGTTCTTGCTCAAGGAATAGTGAGAACTCAACAGTGCCAATCCCAGTCTAAATATGTCTGTAAATAGATAGAGAGACATTTTGTTTTGGCTTCACACATGTAATAATAGACACTTGAGTATCCAAGTGCTAACCTTGGACCCATTAATCTATATCGCAGGAGCTGTCATGTGGAATGTTCCTTCTAAAATATTTTCAGTCTCCTCCTAAAGAAGAGATTTTTCAGGCAGGATTATTGAAATAAAAACACTTTTTTTCAGGGCCAAATTAACTGTTATTTTACTGTTTTATCCCTTGAGTAAATGTTTTTAGTTTATTATTGGCAACTCAGGCAAAAATATCTGGGAATTATTTTCCCTTGTCTGACAAGGCAGTTCTTTATAGGCATAAAACTGTTAGGGGAAGAAGTCCATTCAAAATATGAAGCTTTGAAAATAATCAAAATTAAGGCAAAGTGGTGCAGCGCTGAGCTTGATTTCTGTGAGCAACAGTTCTAGTATTTCTATATATGTGCAGTATCATGCTCAAGGGATATATTAATGCATCTTTTTTTAGTGTCCTGGATCTTGTCAAGTGTATCAGAGAGCTTGTGAGCCTAATTGTTAGTCCCTCCTTCCTTCCTGTTTTTTTATAACAGGACCCTGAATTAACCTATTTCAAAATAAATGATCACTTAAAAAAAAAAAAATCTGCAGAAGGCAATGCAGTGTCTGGTGAAGTTTCCTTAGCTCTAATGGGGTCTGATTATTACTTTAAACATCATAGCTTCTCAGCATGACCAAGTATTTACACCTCTAAGTACAGTTTTGGAAGAGCTGGTTTACCTACAGAATTACATTTTTATTTTTTGCCTTTTGAGCCCAGTACTTGGGAGAAATGTAGCTGAAGTTCTTTGTGGAAAGTGCAGAGGTACAAGGAGAAAAAAGAATTAAGAGTAAAAACGCCGTCTCTTTTGGCACAAGAAATAAGGTGTGTTTTTGTGTGTTTGACCACAGAGCTCAGTGCCTGAAGCTCTTCTCTGGAGGACCTTTAGGCTGCCTGGAATATCACTCTGCTACAGATGACGTGATGTTGCTAAAAAGAGAACAGTGGAAGCAGATTCTTGAATTCTTTCTCCATCTTTTAGTAAGCCATTCATAAAGACTGAATGGTGGGCACGTGTGCTTGCCAGCAAGTGAAACTCTGTCTTTCTCATGTGCTTTCATACTTCTAATAATATGACCACATATTTGTTTAGATTGGGACTGACTGGTGTTTGATAGTCAGGGATGTTGTTCAGGATTGCTTGCTGGTATGTTAGAGTTGATCATGTCAGTGAACGCAGTAGTTAGGAGGAAAAATACATAGTTTTAATTGAAATGATCGACCACAAAATCCTTGTTACCATGAAAAGAGTGGAATTTAGATTGTAATTGCAAGTTAAAATGCAATGTGGAGGGCCAGTCAGACCCTATATGCTGGTAAGAATATGTTTTGTTTCCCAGACAAAAGCAATGAAGTGCCAGTCTTTTGCAGTGACATGTTTTCACTGACTCTTAAGTATCAACGGTTAATTTTCTTTAAAACTGCTCTTCTCCTTATCTCATCAGCAAATGAAATTCACTTTTGGCCAACAGAAGTTGAATTGGCACAGTGGCCGATTCTCTTAAGGATGAGAGGAGGGCATGGTTTAATGGGAAACCATGCCTGAGCTGTTATTCCACACAGCGTGCAGAAATTTGACATTTTCTCTCCAGTTAGTTGGTACAATTAGGAATCGCGATGCTTATTTTTTGTGAAGAAAACACCAAATAGGACTCCAAAAAAACATAGCGCAAGATTTCAGATAGACTCCTGAGTGCAAAATTGAAGGAATGTTACATGAAGTATAACTTCTAGCAATTCTAAATAAATGTAAGCATGTATTTGGATGACTGCTTAGTTAAGGGCTGTTCTCAGCACCAGCTGGAGCTGATGTGAGTGTGGGCCCCTGTGTGTGCAGCTCTCTGCATCAGAACAAGGGACCCTTTCTGTCAAGTCCACTACCGTGCTCTCCTTTCTTGTGTGTTTTTTCTTAGCAGAGGAGGCTTGAAGTCATTAATTCCAGTGTTTTGTTTTTGTTTTCCTAAAAGGAGAGTGCAAAAGAAGGTATGTACATATGTTCAACGTGTACCCACTGGTTAAATTATCAATAGGAGTCAATACACGTTAGAGATGCCAATATATGTTAGCTTATATCAGTGCACTTTGGCTTAGATTTTTTTTTTTTGGAAACTAAATTAAAAATCTTCTGAGTCAAAATCGGGATGCTAATGCTGCTTGTGAACTTTGTGCAAATGCAGGAATTTGCCATCTGTGCCACAGTGGCACTTTGGCTCCTAGTTAGCAGTATTGCCTAGGGTCTTCCGGAGGGCTGTTTTCTGTCTGACAGGTTTGGGGTGTTTGGGGTGTTTTCTTCTTCTTCTTCTTCTTTTTTTTTTTTTTTTTCCTGACAGGGATAGACGAGGTGTTAACATCTGCTGTCTTTTTGTCAGAGAGTAACAAGGTCATCACAGAACTGCGGGGGATAGTTTCCCTTCAGGCATGGACTTGTGCTGTTGTCCTGTCCACGAGTGTGTGTGGTATTTCAATGTAGATGTGTACAGGATATCCAACTCTTTCTAATATACTGGATCCAGTGGGAAGGGTGTATGGCATTGCATTAGACAGTATAGCTCAGGGTGCTGGGATCTTTGGGCTGCAATCAGTCTCTTTAATTCAAGGGAAGGTGTTTGGCTGCTTTCAGCAGACTTCCCAAAGGAAACTGTTTCTGGTTTATTGCCATTTGTACGCTTTAGGCAAAGGCTCCCACTGTGTGTGTATTTTGTGTGTCTTTTGCCAATCAAAAAAATTGACTGGAAACATTCTCCTTGAGTATTATGTTCCTCTTCCCCTTCCTCCCATGTGAATTCATGCAACTGGTCTCTGTTCTCAGGGGGAGTTGTCTTATTGCTGCCTCAGGAGCATTTCCACCATAGGTGGACAGTATGAAGGTGTCCTCGTAAATATATATATATTAATTTCTGAAAAGTGGCTACTAACTGATGAATATTTTGACATTTTACATTTGGCATTAATAGCACCTAGCTATGGTGCTATGAAGAAGTTACATGTGGGTGTGGAAGGGATGTGTATTTAAATGTAGAAATTGCCTTACTGAAATAGTAAACCTCTCAATGAAAAGTCACTTGAATGTCAGTGGTGGTTAGATGAAGCCCTTGACGTAGCTATGGGTGGTGTGTCTGGTGGCGGTGCCTGGGGGGTGGGTGCATGCTGTTTTATACAGAATCATGCTTTCTCTTCTACAATTTGAGACAGCACCCAGCGTTACAGCGGTCTGGTTTGAAGCTGCATCTGCTGCACTTTAAAAGTGTAGCTTAAACCTTTTATGTGTGATGAAAGTATGATTTCCTTTACTTCCCAATAGTAGTTTTAAATTACAGAGATAGTCCATGAAGCTATATTTTTTAAAACTAGAGATGAATATTAGAATTTATTTTAGTTTATAAGGACAATCTTATAAACTATCCTGAGTCAGTAAATTGCAAGTCAGAGTGGGGGAAAAAAAAAGATAAATCAAATGGAGTAAAATAGTTGACACCATATTCTCCTGTGTAATCCTGTATTATAAGCACAAAATAAAATCAAACAGCGAGTCTTCTTATGTCTGTAAATACCCTTTACTGTACAAATAAAGCTGTGAGAACTGAATGCTATTAATCTTTGTGTGGAGCAGGAGGAGAGAGTAGCAGCCTTGTAGTGCTATTAGCTGGTAACAGTGGAACTGAATAATTGATGTTTTGTCTGCATCTCACTCCCAAAGCATCAAGTTCCTGAGTATGGAGGAGACTTCACAAAATAAATTATTACATACAGCACTGAACAGAGCTTTTATGAGAAATGCAGGATAGAACTGGGGATGTTGACCTTCTAAGAGGTGATGACCTAACCAGAGAGGACAGTGCCCACCACTGTCACTGGCAGCAACTGCACGATTCTGACAGCACTTAAAATCTGCAGACAACTAAAGTGCAGAAATATAGTAGTCTAAAAGACATTATCTAAATGGCACAAGAAATAAGACACAAGGTGTGCTGGGATCTTCCTCACTCAGCCAGCTGCAACCGTGAGCTGTTGGTAATGTGCTCTTATTGTCTCTCTTGAGTGATGGGCTTTGGCCGACTTGCAGCAGGCAGCTATCTCACTGCAGCTGCCATGCTCGGGTTGCTGAGAAATAGGTTGTTGAGAAATAAAGTCACTTTTTTAATTTATAAAACAGATGCAATGTGGGTAGATTTGCACAAGGGTGCTCTAAGATGGAAACTAATGCTAATAGAATTAGAACCTTGAGGAGAGTTTTGTGTATTCTTACAGTAAGTATATGAGATGTATTGTAAATGCTTTCTTAGAACCATAGAGATGCTAGTGAAGCTGCAGAATTTGCCTCATAACTTGCACCTGGTACTTTTTGTCTATGAGTGTGATGTGTATCCTTCACATGAATTAGTTTTACTTGCGAGCTGCACTTGATGAGACAAACTAGAAAATCACTGGTGCTGTGCCCTTGATCTTCTTTTATAATTTCTCACACTGTTGGGCCACGTATCTGGGAGCAACAAGATTTCCTCTCAAATTCTCATTTATTCTTGACTTTATGACAAAGGCATTCAGTCTTCTGAGTAATAAGCTCATTAAGCTTAGTCTGCATTAGTCTAAGCTGCTTTAACTAAGCCATTGGGATGCCTTTTGTGAGGAGCTCTCAGATGCTGTGATTTGTTTAGAGCCTTCTTTTTGTCAGTTTTCTGTGTTTTTGTTGTGGTTTTTTTTTCCCACCTATTTGAAAGGAGGTTATCTGCCTTGTTCCAGAAGTTTTGTGGAGCCCTCTGACAGGTTAAGGAAAGTATTAAGATTTTGATCCCAGCATTTCAGCAGATGATGATCAGTGTAGTTCCAAGTGATTAAGTTAGTCTTCTGTGCTCCCCTTATGGACTCACAGTAAAGGTCATTGTTGAGCAGGCAGGGGAGCAGGCTTTGTACTTACATTTGGATATTTTTTAGTTCATTTGCTCAACAGAGAAAATCAGTATTAAAATAATCACCTACTTAGAGCTTGTTTGGAGTAACTGAGAATTTGTGACCATGTGTTCAGAGTTACCACTTAATCCTGTTTCCATCCATCTAAAATACCAATATTTAAAATTAGAGGTCTCTCCGTGTGGTCCTAACAGATGCATTTTTGTAACTCTGCCCCAAATGTACTAAAAAAGTGATCTGCACTTGTTTTTTTTTTCCTTATCTGTAAGGTTGGATTAGAATTCATATTTCATATTAATAAACACACTCACTTGCTTAGGAGTAATATTTGCATCAACATGCTTTTTTCTCTGTCCAGATACTTTACTTTACAAATAAACAAAGTTACTGGATAGTTTTCTTTCTTTTTTCTTTTTGTCTTTGTAGTAGGCCGCAGATTATGTCCTTGTTTAATAAACAATTTACAATGCTCTGGAAAAAATTATCCTTGATATAGGTCCCTTAAGGGCTGATTTGTTACACTGAAATTTTAGGCAAATATGGGTTGAGTATATGCCATCATCTTGTGGTACAGGTTGGGTAATTTCTGTGCCTACCATAGGATTTCACCAGCCTCTTTGAACAGTGTTCCATGTTGGCGTACCGTAGAGTTGTCCAAATTGTCACCACTCCCCTTTCTCAGTCTTTGAGTTGATTAATTACTCTCTCTCTCTCAAAAAAAAAAAAAAAAAAGTTTGAAAGACTTATTTGAAACTGTAAAAATGTTACAAGTCACTTGTCACTGTTAAGCTTTTCTTACATTTTGCAGTCTCTGGTTACTAATTTTTTTGGAAAAGATTAATTTCCAATCACAAAGGATTTTTGAGACTAACTCTTGGAGTAGTTTTCAAGTAAAAATGTCTTGCATTCCAGTAGTAGTGCTACTCAAAAGCATTGAATTAACAGTATTTTGTCAATACTGTGTGGAGTTTTCTTTGCAGCTGCTATGGGGTAAGTTGCCAGGGTTCATGTGCTTCTGTGGAGGGGTGCTAGTCACAATAATTCCATAGTTTTCCAGCCCAACTAGAATGAGAAACCCTGTTTGTAAGTCTTAAAATGCTTTGGGATCCCTTGTAAGGATCCCTATGTAAGGAAGTTCTACTTTGATAAATTATAAAATTGGCTTTGAGATTGCTAGCAGCTTTGTTCTAATTATTCCCAACCCAAATTATGTGTCAGAATTATCAAAAATACTGGATCAGAAATGGCTTACATGTGCATTACCTGTGTATTCATGAAATAGCATTTTTCCAATACAAAATGACTGAGTAAATGACTTAAAAATACTTTTCTGTAAATGTAAAGTACTTACTCCTCACTGCCTTCAGTATTCACTGTAGGCATCTGAGAATTCTTTGTTGTCTGCTGAATTGTGGGACCTTATCCTAAATTATGTGAGAATGTTTTAAATTTTTTCCTTCCATTTTCAGCTTCTAGAAAAAAACAATATGTTTGAGGATTCGGATTCTTCAGCTACAAAAAGTCCTTTGCATTTAGCTGTAAGTATGACAACGTGTATAAAGTGTTTGATCATCATCTCAAAGAAAAATTCTTTAATCTTAGTCTTTGAAGCAGGTTTAATCATAGACTTGGTTTTGAAGCAACTAGAAAGGAATGTAGGCTTAGATGTAACAAAAACAGGTTCTGAACAGAATTGTTGAGTTTCTGGCAGTTTGAAGGTCTTAGCTTTTATTGATTATAACACTCAGGTTGTAGAAGAAGAAACAGAAGTGAAAATAAATGGCATTCTACAAATTTTATTTATAACTAGTTCATAAAGTTGGAGCTGGCACTAATGCCTGTGGCTCAGATGATGGAGTTGGGATGCTGTCCTGCAGACATGTGGAGTGCAGAAATCGTCTGGTGCACAGCTAGGTGTGGGAATGCATGAAGTATGTCCAGAGCCTAAACACCCTCATAGTAAAAATGTTTTTTTTATTGTATTTAAATATATTTTCTTGTGTTTACATTTGTGCCCATTGCTTGCCTCTTGTCCTGTCACTGGGCACCACTGGGAAGAGTCTAGCTCTGTATTCTTTGCGTTCCTGCTCAGCTGTACAGACACATCAATGAGGCCCTTCTAAACTTTTTATTTTTTAAACTGACCAGTCTCAGCTCTCTCAGACTCTGTCCACAGACTGGCCCTTCACTGACTATTCAACCTCATCGTGACTCTGCTCTCTTCTCAATAGAGAAGAAACTTGCTTACTGGAAAATAGGGAGCATATTTTAGTTCTGCAGTGATCATATCTTTGCCAGCCACTCAACTGCTCTGACCTGGTGTTCAAATTTTCTAAACATCATCTGAGGGAACTAAAGCCAGAAGTTGGTTTAAAAGGGACTGGGTTTGTCACTAAGCTGTTTTCTCAGTTCTTGGTCTAACAGTGGAACAACTGCTTGGCCCATGTTCAGTTCTGTTCTTTTGAACTTCTGAGAATCATCACTAGGAGCAAGCTGCTTCCTCAGTATTTAACCTTGAAGACTGGTGTCTGGTTATTTCATATTTGTATTTCTCTTCTGTTCTTGTTAATTTTATCAATTCTAGTAATGTGCTGATACATTTATGTATAAACAAACTGGAGATATCTTAGGCTGACAGCAAGGAGGACAGAGACTACAAAACTAAATGAAATATTTCCACTTTCTGGAACTATCCATTAGATTTTTGCAGCACTATGTAGTCAGTCCAAATGTGACTGTTGGTCTGGAAGTGCATCTACTTGTCCACTGCAGTTGTTCTACAAAGTGATTTCACTGGCAGGAATACTCTAGGAAGCATCAGATAGAAAGAGCTGGTCAAGGTTGTATTTGTTAGTACTGGCACTAAAATCTGTTTTTGGAATTGTTTTCATTCAGTTGAGATCAGTAATACACTATGTTAAATGCATATCTTAAAGAAACAGCAGATGTACTTATTTTGACCCAGTCTGGTGATAATCCATGTGACCTCTGACCTAGCGAGCCTAATTTTTGAAGCAACTGCTTTCCTGAAAGTCACAGTAGAGCCTGGAAAATGAACTGTTGATTTGCCTGTATTCAAGTGAGTCATTGCCTGTAATTACCCACCTTGAGCTGTATTCTAATACAGCAAAGGAAGTAAAAAATCCTAATTTCTGTCTGTGAACACTAGGAATTTTTGAGACCCTTGGCTACGTGTAGCAATGACAGTGTAGTCTGGCAAAATCCTTTCAAAGTTGAAGAGTCGTGAGAAATCAAGAAACTGTCATTTCTATTGTGTTTAAGAGACCCACAGTGACAGATCTTATTCATGTTCTATGTGAAAGTCTTTGAAAGACAAAACTTGTGTTCCTTATATGACTCATTTCATATTTCTAGGCCTATAATGGTCATCATCAAGCCTTGGAGGTGCTACTCCAGTCTCTGGTAGATCTGGATATTAAGGATGAGAAGGGACGCACTGCTTTGGACCTGGCTGCATTTAAGGGGCATGCAGAGTGTGTGGAAGCTCTTATCAGCCAGGGTGCTTCTGTCACTGTAAAAGACAATGTCACCAAAAGGACCCCCCTGCATGCTTCAGGTGAGTGTGCTCTTGTGTTACACTTATGACATAAAGCCTATAGTATGCCTGCAGCTAACTTCAGCTACCTACTGTCCCTATGTTTATTTCTTCTAAATGGAAGGCAATTTTGATGTGTACTGAGGAGATCCTGCAATTAACTCTGTCATTCTCGTGGTCTTTCTCCTCTGTCATGGTTCAGTTCTCCCTCACAGAAACCCCTACTTTTCCACACTCTATTACTGCTCTGCCCTCGCCGAGCTTTAACGGTGCTTTAACCCTAACCCTGTTACACCTACTCTAAGATATGGGATGCTTCCAGTACAGCTCTTCACTTAATGATTCTTTAGACAAAGAAGGTAGGAAGAGAGAACAGTTGTTTCACTGTTTATCCTAAGGAAAAAAACATAAGTGAAAATACAGGCAGGCTTAGGTGGCAATGAAATTGTTCTGTGCTCAAAACCTTCAGCCTGTTTCAGTGACAACATTACAGAAATTCATCCTCTTTCAAATGTTATCCTCCTCCTGAGCCAGCCTGTGAATTTGCTGCTGTTAAGAGTTGCTCCATTCTTCATATGTTGAGTACTATGTGTTGCATAATTAACTAGAAAATGTAGAATTTGCCATTTATTTAAGGGTTATTATTTAATATATACTTGTTGGTTAAACACACAGCGGTGCCTGAGGGAATATTGCTCCTCTGGCTGTTAGTTCAAGGACTCAATGCAACCTAGCAGTGACCTCTAGTGGGAAGTAAAATGTGTACTTTATTAGACAGCTTTTTTAATTCTCAGACTCAGTTGTTTTTCTGTGTATTTTTTCATCTTGCTCAGAATAAAATGCATATACATCCCCTAACATCATGTTTCTGTGTGCATGCATGTGATCATATATGTGCAACTTGGAAGCATAAGGTCAAGTAGATCTATATCAGTTTTGCCTGCAGTACTGAAAACATGTGCAATAGCTCTTCATAGCATACTAAAAATGCCTTCTGCCCCTTACATTTTGCATAAAACTGAATACATTACTACTCATAATTATAAGCTAATCTTATAGAGATGTGCTGACAGTGTATAAATCAGAAGTTTGAGATTAGAATTGGGGTTTTACGTTTAAAAAAAGAATGATTATTAGAATACAAACAAGTTCTTTTAATCTGCATTGAAACAAAGTAAGATAAATGTGTATTTAAAAAGAAAAGAAAAAAGGTAAGAAAAAAAAAGGCAACAGGCAGTAAAACCCTATCCATGGGAATAAAAAGAATGATTTGGAAAACATGTACCTTAAACAGAAGGGAAAATACTGCACTGGGAAGTTGAATATTTGAACTTTAAGAAAATGAAGTTTAGCACTGTCATGAATTTGGAGGATTTTGAAAGAGAGTGCACTTTGGGTAAAATATCCATTCATACACTGTTTAGGACCTTCCACAAGAGCTGTGCAGAATTCTGAGCAGTCAGCAACAGAGCAAAGCTTTCATCTCCACCTATTACAAATAGCCACTAGTAATCCTTTGCTTTTTGTTACAGTGTTCTGTACCGTTTTGCTTAGGAGTGTTTTAACAAACAATATTGCCTGTTGGAAACTGCATAGTGCCACAGTGATATTCAGTGTCCTTTGTTTGCAGTGAAATTGTAAGAGGTAAATTGGCATATTTTGAGAAATCTAACAGAATTCTTGCTGAATGAATTGTACACACAAGTCAAAACTTACATGCATTTACCGTCCACTGGGAAGAAACAAGAAGGCGTGTGCCCATCCCCTTAACAGTGTCTGCCTTCATTCCTTCTTATTACAGAAGTGGAATTGCTGAACACAACAGTTGAGGCTTGAACCTATGGATTAGATTACACAACTCTGCAGAGCTCTGTTCAGCAAATGGATGTTTGACTTCAGTAGACCAGTAATTCACCTAATGAAGTATTTCTTTTTTGTGTCTTTCCCCTCAGGGAACAGGCTTCCTTTGACCTCAGAACATGGAGAATTTCCTTAGTCTAAATTATGTGTTCCCTGTATGATTTTATTACCACCAGACTTTCTTCTCTCTGGCTTGGGGGATCCACTACAAATGTCTGCCTAGTGTAGCATTGTAGCTCTGTTGCCAAAGTAATGTTCCCTGCAGGGTGTGTGGTGCTTAGCAATTGTTGGATTAGCTCTGAAGACTTTCTGGGAGTATCTGCTCTAAAACTCATTTACCAAAATCTTTTTCAGACATCAGTGTGAACAAGTTTTGATTTCTCTTCCTCCTGCTGGGTGATAGAACTGATTATTATTCTTTTTTTTGTTTCCCTGTGAATCACTTATTCATCAGCACTGCAGAAGTGTTTACATGATATGTATATGCTATTACTTAGTGGTAAATAACTAAAAAACTTTTATTTTTTCTTTGAGTAGAGCAACTAAGATTATTTTTGGAGGAGTGATTTAAATGTGATGATGTGCACTCATTTCTCTGCCAGAATGATGTGACATAGGTGGAACCCAAGGCTTGTGCCTCTGCACCACAGGGTGTAGGCAGTGTGAATGCATGACTTTCTGCAAGGAGGACATAATTTCTGTGTACTGAGTACAGGAATTTCTGGTTTTTAAAGAGGAAATGCTTGTTCTGTTCATCCTATGGGTCGTATAAAGCTGAAGCCTTTAAGGCAGCTGACAGACAGATGGGTTTTCAGTTTTTGGTCCTGCAAAACGTAGCACCTTAGAGCTGTTTTTCAACAGCAGTAGGTTGCATTTTAAAGAGCAAACCCTGTTTTTGCCAGGTAGCCTTGGCTTCAAATGTTAAAGTAGAAAAACTGGGAAAAAGAAAAACAACAAGGATTTTTGTTTCTCTGGTTGGTCCTCTGGCCATGCAAGCAGCTAACATGGGCATGTGCCATCACCCCCTTGCTGACTGAGTAGAAGACTCTCATCAGCGTTTTGTTAACTAATGAAGATCCCAAGTAGGGCTTTGAGGGGAAAAAGAAGCAGAATGGGGTAAAACAGTCTTTTGGTTATAGAATATCAACATCAGTGGTGACTTTGTGTACTGAACTTCAGTCACCTTGAATACGCCTGAGAGTCAGAGAAGTTTCTCTGCAGCAAACCAGAGTGGTGTGAAGCAATCCAAATGGGCTGGAGAGATCTTGTGCAGTAGCCAGTGAGAGGGTGACTGAGCAGCCTGAGGGGGAGCCTGAGACAAAAGCAGAGACTCAATAGCTGCCTCCTGTGGAGGCGTTGCCCTGAGGCTGCCGTGCTGCTCTCCTTGTGGCTACCCCACAGCTGTCTGTTGTCACTCTGGAGGTCACTGGGGAGCAGAATGTGGAAGTAATGTGCTTCCTGGAATACAAAATGTGCAACACTAGTTATTCTTTGCAGAGTTTTTGTTTTTAAAAGAAACAGCACTAAGGAACCCTCTTGTACAGCCCACACAATATTAATGACCCTCACCGAGAACTTCCCAAGGTGTTCTAAAACTGGTTGCAGAAAGCCTTGTCTTCCTGCTCACGCTGAGGGATTTTGGCATGCTGTCTGGATTGGCAGAAATCTCAGTGAGGAGAATCACAGCTTCTGTTTTATTCCTTTGGGATTTTTGTAAGAAAGGAAAGTAATACTTGTCTTACTGAGGAAAAGGAAAAAAGGAGCTCACCACGTCATTGGTAGAAGTAAATTGTGGGAATATTCTTTTCTTATATTGAGGGATATTTTCCATACATATATATAAGAAATTTCTTAACCGTAAGCATTCCAGTGGAAAAATATCTGAAATTTTTGGGCCCATTGTAATCATACGCTTTTCTTTCTTTATAGTCATTAATGGTCATACACCTTGTTTACGGCTGTTGCTAGAAGTTGCAGACAACCCTGATGTGACAGATGCCAAAGGACAGTAAGTTTCTTTGTGGTTTTTTTTTTCAGTTCTGTAATTCAAATGGCATCTTGGATTTCTTACTTAAAAAAAAAAAAAG
Organism: Cyrtonyx montezumae; assembly: GCF_038088225.1. Lineage (NCBI taxonomy): Eukaryota > Metazoa > Chordata > Aves > Galliformes > Odontophoridae > Cyrtonyx > Cyrtonyx montezumae. Next base: position 9,538,648 of record NW_027072078.1, on the reverse strand, counting down.
CATTTATTTGAAATACTGCATTTCCTGCTCTACTTCTTAGAGAATTTGGCAGAGGCTACAGAATACGCATGCAGTTGATCTAAGCCATGTGGGAAGGATTATTCATTAATCATAGCCTCTATTTCATACTTTAAATGAGTCTTCTTATATTCCTAGAGCCAGATTCAATAAAACCAACAACACCCTGAGATGTCTTATTTTCTAAATGGATGTTGTTTCTGTTGTTTCAGTGTACATTGTGTGTATACAGGTATTATGCTAACAAAGTGAGACAGAATGTTTGTTTGAGGTGAACCCTACAAAATTTGAGATGTTCCTACAAAGTTTGAGATGTTCCTACAAAAGTTTTATGTCTCATTAAATGTCAGTTATAGAGAGAATAATGGAGTATGTTTTAGGAGTGAAAACATGGATCTTATTTAGGGTACCTGGAATATATCTGAGTATACTATATTAGTCTCACCTAAATATAGAAGGAAAATAGATCCCTTTCAGGAAAAAGAAGAAAAAAAAGAGAAAGATCTGTTGGTCCAAATCCAAATTTTGTCTTCAGTAGTTTCCTCGTTAAACAACTGTACATTATTTCCAAAAGACAAACTTTGAGTAGTTGTCATCTTGGTAATTAGCAGAAGCATTCATTCACAACTTGTTATTCTAAAAGTTGTGTTGGTGAAGGTGACAATAATTGTTGTTTTTTAAAAGAGAATAATTGTCTGGAATGACATTGCTCTGTAAACTGCTTGCAGATGAGTTTGTCTATTTCAGTCATGCTAGCTGACTATTAGTCATATTAAGAATAATTTTATGCAACTGTTTTCATTTGTGTTGTATAGATGAGTATGGTGAAACAAATAGATTTGTGAGTAGGAATGGAGAGAAATGTAGGGCTTCCTGTCTTATGTCTTACAGTAAGTTAGCAGTAGCAAGTAGTGTGCCATTTTATAGACGTGAGTTTTGTTTCTTTTTCCTTCCAGAACACCACTAATGCTTGCAGTGGCATACGGACACATTGATGCTGTTTCCTTATTACTTGAAAAAGAAGCATCTGTAGATGCAGCAGATCTCCTGGGATGCACAGCTTTACATCGAGGGGTGACTTCATTTTTCTAAATTCGAAGTATTTGTTTTACTGTGACTACAGTTCATTTATAAACATGGGGATGTTGAATGTAGGAGATGAGATATAGCTGATGATTGAAAACATGACCAAAAACAGTCAGTAAGGTAAAAATTGGGAAAAATCTGCTCTGCTTTTGACTGTTCATTGTAATTAATTAAAGAGTGGATTTTCTCTTAGATAATAGTAGAAATTATTGAATAGACCGTTTACTATAGCAATCATTATTGTTATAGCTGAGAACTTAATGAATTTTGAAAATAATGTCTTTAAGGGGACTGCCCAGCAGTTGTTATTCTTTTCTTTGGGTAGGAGAATGTAACTATTTAGCCCTAAACTTTTATCCAGAAGTAGTGAGGTTCAAGGCAGATCTAACCTTTTTTAGGAGCTATTTTCCTACCCAATGTTAAGTTGAAGCAAGTGATCATACTTATTCAGAATTCGGTAATAATTACAGTGAGCAGTTCAGCTCAGAGTCCAACACTGGTTAGTAATAAACATTATGATGTAAAATTGCTGTTCTGTTTTGACAGCAATATGTGACCATGACCAAGGTATGAAAGCTAACCTATAAATGTTACGGAGGCCAGCGATAGTATCTGCCCAGCTGTCAAAACACCTTTTCATACTTCTGATGATTTTATCTTCCCTCAGTTCTTTTCTCACATTTGTATGCTGTTTAGAGCAGCTGGATTCAAGTTTTGTGGTCTCACCCTTTGCTTATACATTTCCTTACACATTTCCTTAATCTTAAACTCCCCTTTGCTTTTGAGTCTCACTTAGGGAAGTCTCTTTTACAAACTAGTAAACAATGCCTTTGAAAGACAGTACCAAATATATTACAGTTTTGCAGTTATCATAGATACCCATGGGAGAAATGGAGCAGAGTTTCATCCATGCTATTTCATCTTTACAGGCACTGATCATGTTCCATATTTCCTGGTTAGAAGTCTATGTTTATTTTAACCTCTTCACACATTTCTTTGTTGCCAGATTATGACTGGGCATGAAGAGTGTGTTCAGATGCTTTTAGAGAAAGAAGTATCTATTTTATGTAAAGATGCTAGAGGTAGAACACCTCTGCACTTTGCAGCAGCTCGGGGTCATGCCACTTGGCTGAGTGAATTACTGCAGATTGCACTTTCAGAGGAAGACTGCAGTTTAAAGGATAATCAAGGTTATACACCACTGCACTGGGCTTGTTACAATGGTAAGTTTATCCCTGTGGATTGTTACTGACTTCAAATGTGGCCTCAGTTTTAGGGAAATATGATAGCAAAGCAGACTGACAATTTGAGAAGGCTGAAATGAAGAGCCAGAACATTTCACCTCTACTTGCTCTCTGTGGTTTGATTTTGCTATGTTTACCCTTCTGTTCAGGAGCCAAGAAAGTTCCAGTAATACCTCCCAATGACTTTGTGACTTACAGAGAAGTTATCAGTCACTGTGCTCATTTGCTCCCATCACAGGAGGCCGGGGTGAAATTCTGGGTTTACTGAAGTAAATCACAAAATTCTCATTTATTTACTGAGGGGCCAGGAATGCTTCTTTGAGGTGTTAGCTTTTTATTTAATAGTGCAGGAGATCACATTACTAGATGGATAGTCTGAACTGATTATACTTCTTGCTTAATCTAAGAATAAAACTTCTTACTACCATCACTTCAGACCATCTTGGAGATGTGTGAGGCCAGATATGAGACGTCACATTTGAAAAATAATGATAATAACAACGTGCTTAAAGTGTTAAATTATAATCCTTATATGCCTAGTATTAAATAAATTAATTCCTTGTCTTAAGCAAATAAGTATCTGTCTCTTTTAGGTCATGAAAACTGCATAGAGGTACTATTGGAACAAAAATTTTTCCGCAAATTCTATGGTAATAGCTTCTCTCCATTGCACTGTGCTGTGTAAGTAGAATCCTTCTGTAACAAATGCAGATGCTTTGCTTTAGGATATGCCTGGAAAAAGTAGGAATATAAGAAGAAAGCTGTCTTTATATTATTTGCATGAGGAAATCATTTTAAAATTGTTCATAAAATTGTGCTTGTTCTTCTGCTGAGAAAAAGTCGCATGATAAAGAGCATTTTTGCATAAGTTTAATACATCTGCACTGTTTGATGAAATCCTGACGTGTCATTACATAGCTGCATTTCTGCTCCTTTTCCACTTTCTTTTCCCTTGCTTACCACTACTGGCATTGAGCGGAATTTCATAGCTCTTCCATTCTTGGGGCATGAACTGGGCTATTAAAATGACAGAATTATGAACTCCTTCCACTATTAGAAGAATTAATATCCCAGAAGTAATGATGAGAGTTATTGTTGGGTTTCTTTTACAGTCCACATTGTTGCAAAGTAGAAAAGAATTGGTGGTAGTTTCTAAGTGTGTTGCATAATTAACAAAGACAATATATTAGAGAAATAAAAACAGCTACAAAGCACTGTTTTTACTCAAAATAAATTCTTTGAGGAAAAAAATAATTCTTCCTTTCAAGTAGTATGCAATTCTCCAACCCACCTCAAAACACATGCAACTTAAAGATGCATATAAATTTAAAATGAAAGAGCTGCTGCTAAGATGACATAAGTGTGTCTTTTAGCCATATTAAACATATTTTGTATGTCATTTTGTCACTGTTCACTGTTTGTTTTTGTAATGAAATAAGACCAATTGCCAGTAACTGGGAGAGTACTGAGTGCATCCAACAAAAATATTAGAAGTGTGTGTGGGTAGAGCTGTGCATTTTGGTACCTTAAATATTAGAATAAATCTCTGTATGTAGGATTATATGACTGAGTGCTTTCTCAGTTCAGCTGTGCTTGTTGTTCAGAGTAAAGGATTTAAATGTTTTAAGGTTTTAACTCTAGTTTGGTACTGCAGTTTCAGTTAGCCTGATGCACAGGGTATTGAAGGATCAGCTTTGCTTTACATGTGGAAATCCATAGCAATAGGTGCAGTTCTTTGAAGTGAAGTGATGATGAATGGTGAGAATTGTGACTGAAAGTATTAAGGCAAAGGTATGTTGGGATAAATTATAAATAATCACTAAGGAATATTAATGGGAAATGAAGTAAATGAGTATTGGATAGTGGTGAAGATGCAGACTTGTTTATCTTACTGAAAATGTCATATCTTCGGCAGAATCAACGATCATGAAAACTGTGCATCATTGCTCATTGGAGCCATCGATGCCAGCATTGTCAATTGCAAAGATGACAAAGGAAGGTAATAGCTTCTTAAACAAATTGCTTTCCATCATCGTGAACATATCTCTTTTTTTTTTTTTTTTGTAATTCTTTTCTGAATTTCTGGAAAAAATCCTTGTGGTTGAGCAAGGGGTTGTAATGCTGACTCTTTCTGACAGCAGCTTTGTGGTGGCTGACTTAAAGCAAGCAAGCTATGAAGTATTCAATTTTGTTCTTAAGGAAATAGTATTTTGTTTCTTTAAGATGGGTACTGCTCTAGGCTGCTTCCCTGAACCTGTTTTCATTCTGTTAAATATTTGAGCACATTTGTATTATTTGCTAAATGAGGTGATGCTATGTACAAATAGAGATATATTTAATTAAAAGTTGTAATGTTTTGCTAGCATTCTCAGGGGACATAACTGAAAACATCTTTGCAGCAAAATAAAATAATTCATACTGGTACAGCAAGAAATAGACATTCAGCCCAACCTTTAGTCAAACTGATAATCTCACCATATGTATATGCTTACATAAAATTGCTGGAACAGACACTGTAAATATGTTTTAACTTGGTTTGGATGTTGCTGCTATAGCTTTCCTCTGGTGATAATGTTTAAAAAAAATTCAGAACATCTTCCATTTTCAAGCAAACAAACAAGAATATTGTAATTCTTCAGTAATAGCTGTGGCTGTGTGACTTTGCCCCACAGGACGCCCCTTCACGCCGCAGCCTTCGCGGATCATGTGGAGTGCCTCCAGCTCCTCCTGAGTCACAGCGCGCAAGTGAACGCTGTGGATCATGCAGGGAAAACATCTCTCATGATGGCAGCTCAGAACGGTCATGTCGGTGCTGTTGGTAAGCACATCACTGCCCCAGCTCATCTTCAGGGTGAGCGTGACTGCGGTTACTGATTTCAAGTAGGAGATCTTTTTATCCTGGGAAAACTTAAGGAAGAGAGAGAATTACCATGCAGGCTATAAGAAGTTCCTCAGCAGTGTTTGCGAAGATTTGCAATAACAAATCTAAGTTTTATTTCCTCCAAAGAGTGCATTATAACACACTCAAAGCATGAAGGGAATAGTAATTCTTTTCTCCTGGCTACTTCCCTGATTCTAAGGGGCAGAAAAACTTCAGGTGTGAAGATTTAAGTGTTGTCTCTTTTTCTGTTATGTTGCAGGGAGTCCTGTTTCTTCCAAGCTAGAATACCTGATGCAGACACAGGGATTGCAGTTGTATTGACTTAACAGAACTCTTTTCTCTAGCTTTGACAGCACAGGCTGCACCCTACATTTTCTGTATCCATGTAGTCCTCTCAGAACAAGATCCAGAGTTGCTCTCAGGAGGTGACTCAGGCCGAACTCGCTGATCTGCAAATGGGAAAGTTCATTTTGTCTCAAACTGTCAAGCATAAATTCATATTCATTTGTATATAAGGTCTGCTTTTGGTTGCAGATGAACTCCACAAGATTATTCTGATGTCTACCATTATTTTCACCTCGTGCTCGTAAAGCTCACACTGCATTAAGGCTTAGCGGATAAGCACATACATATTGGAAATAGTACATCTTTTCCTCTCTTTTTACGTGTTTTTTCACCCACTGCATTTGTTCATTGATTTCTGTTCTAAATTTCAGACTTCTTGGTGAACATTGCCAAGGCTGACCTGACATTAAGAGATAAGGACTTGAATACATCTTTGCACTTGGCTAGCAGTAAAGTAAGTTGAAGACCACTGTGTGCTTCTGCAATCTTCAGTCTCTTGTGTGGGTGTGCCTCCTAAAAAAAAAGTCTGCAATGGAAATGTGATGGTCAGACTTGTGGTGAGAACACTGTATCGGGCTTCTTTCCAAGTCTGTTTCAAGGCTTAGTAAATGGAGAAATGTGGATGCCTCTTAAGACAGCTGAAACATAAGTAAGTGACACTAAGAGAAAAAATTGAAAATCCTTTGATATTTTTACCGAATAATATTACTGTAAAATACCTTAACATAGGATCAGTGAAAAAGCAACAACAACAAAAACATGAAATACATATATTCTTTATTTTTATTCTCTAAATTCTGTGGAAGGGACCCAAAATTTGTCTTGAACTCTGCAACAGTAAAAGTGGAGGCAATTATAATATTGGTGGTGGTGTCTTTTGTCCCCCTATTTTTCCTACTGATTTCAATTGCTACTGCTGTTGTGTGTCTTGGCAAAAAATAAAAACAAAGCATCCATGGCATTTCCTCTTCCAGGACTTGTTTTCTGCTCCTGTTCAGAGATGGGATTCCAGATATTGTCACTCTAGTTTCTGTAGGCACATGAGCTTCATTGGATTTTCAAGGTCCTTCAGGCAGCTGTTCACCTGCCAGGGCTGTAGAATTGCTATGCTGAAACAGCATCAGAAATAAGGCTCTGGTCTGTGTCATTGCCTGCTTCATTGACACAGAGCTCTGACACTGAAGGGCTTTTACAGTAATTTATTAATAATGCAGAAAGGCATTTAAAGAGCTAGGAAGTACAGTCTTAGTTTTTGAGATTAAACCCTCCCTTTCTCTGCTGTTGCGTAGTTGTAGTAATCAGTTGAATAATTTCTCTTGAGAGAAATTCAAGTCTTCCTGAAAGCTGAGAAAGGTGAACTCATACGTGAGTGGAATGCCTACATTTGTAAATACACTAAACTGTTCTAGTAATGGCAATTTTTAAATGGTGTGTTAGGGCTTTTACAGTTCACCTATTAGAGTGATGATCCTTATAAACTGAGTAACATGTTCTGTATTTTAAATTAAGTTTTTACATTTCACATTTGTATATACCATTTATTTTGCCTCAGTTTTAAACTTCTCATTAAATTAATAGTTATTTGTTTTCAACCACAGGGTCATGAAAAATGTGCCTTGTTAATACTTGACAAGATACAAGAACAGAGCCTTATTAATGCAAAAAATAATTCATTGCAGACGTAAGTATTGTCTGATCCTCTCAAGATCAGTTGACTTTTCAGAAGATTCTGATTTAGCTTCTCAATTTCATAGCTTGGAATTTTTTTCCAGATAACAAGAAGTTAGATTTCTCTTCTTTTTTTTTTTTTAATTGTTTGCCCTTGAAAACACTGGATTTGTATTACCTTCTCACTTTTGACTTCTTTGTGCTTTCTTTTGACTTTCTTTGCTCATTGTGTATGTGATCTGGTGGAAAAATATGAAGTCATTTATTTGAACACTGTATCAAAATGTCTTTTGGTAATGTGTCTGCGTAAGCACACATCTACCTAGAAAGGTAGCCATTTTTTTACCTTTTTCAAGATTCACTCCAAATCTAATCAATCTAAGGTGGTACATTTAGTTTTTCAAATTATTTGGGATAATTTTTTATGTACAACTGCCTTTTATGCTTCACATTACCAGCAGAGTTGTAACCATTGATGTTCTTAATCCTGCTGCAAGTATTTGACTGAAATGAAGGAATCCCACAGCAGAAGATTTAATCCCAGGCTCAGGCAGTTGACTTAGTGTATGCAGATGAATCCATTCCTCCTTAGCCCGTTTCCCCTCCTTCCCACCCTTTGACTTGCAATTGTTCTTCCTGTCCTGTTAGCTGCTGCCAAACAGGAGCAACTTAGCTTTTCTTAGGATAGTTATTTTTAAACTAAACTTTAATGTTGTTGTTTTATTTTGTAGACCTCTCCATATTGCTGCACGTAATGGCTTAAAGATGGTGGTTGAGGAGTTACTAGCAAAAGGGGCGTGTGTCCTAGCAGTAGACGAAAATGGTAAGTAAATAATACACTCAGCCAATCTTCAGTAGGTTCCTAACATGTAATTTTACCACAGACTGAAGCAGTAGACTTAAAAGCTGGTAGACATCATTGATGCTTATGTTCTTCCAAGAACAGACAATGAGCTGTGTGAGTATCTAATATTGAAAAGGACACTTTTTTTTAAATATAGAAATGTATTCTCAACATCACAGTGGTCCCTTTTACTGTTCATTTTGCATGTACTGTCAACACCTAGTCTTTTTTTAATGCTTGAGTGCAGTGGTAACTTGAATTTCCTAAACATGCAAGTGGCACCGGATAATTCTGACTCCTTGCAGAAGAATTAAGGATTATGCATTCAATCAGCGCATGTCTTAATGGGTAGGAAGAAAACCATCAACATTTGTTTCATTGTATCCTGGTTCATTCTGAGAGCAAAACTTGTGATTTTCAGTTGTCTGACCTAACCCAAGATGCAAGTAAGTTACTGTTGCCTCCTAAACTAAATGATTAGTTAATAAATCTGATAATTTTATTTCAGATTCCATTGAAGTCCTTCCTTAAACATTATAAAGCCTATAGAGGGTTGTGTTTCTATAATTTTTTCCAAAATGCCATCCTGAAATGTTTTCTCTCAAATATGGACTTCATGACATTAATGTAACAGTCCATCTTGCTGTATCTGTAAAGCAACAATAATATTACTTAGTCATTGCAAGACATTTGAGATATATGAATGAAAAGGGCAGTGCTATTTGTTGTTAACCCAATGCTACCAGATAAACTTGCATGAAGGAGTCCTGCTGAAGTCATCCGGCCCTGGACTCATTTAGAGAAAGGGGACAGGGAAGTGAACCAGACAAGCTTCTAACCATATTGTTTTTGTGGTGTATGTGCAGATCTAGCCAATTTGCGTGTATGTAATGAGTGAGAATTATGTTTAAATTTGATGCGTGTTTAACTGTTTTAGGAGTAACTGTTTATGCAGTTTATAAGAAAGAAATTAAAGTACAGTCTTAGTAAAAGTACAGTTCTAAAGAATGTTTCTACACAATAGAAGAGGGAGTCCTATTTAGAGTAATTATTCACTGCTGTTAATGCCTAAGTGTGGGCAGTTTGCTGCAAAACTGTTCTCAGACTCACCTACTGCAGATGTTTTCAGCTTACTTGAGGTAGTAAGGTATCAGTGGAGGTCATTGCTTTAGATTAAGATGTAGCAATCTGCAAAAGATTTTGTTTGCACTTCGACTAGAGGAGTTGTTGGAAAGTTCTGGAGTACTGCGTAGCAACCTATAAAACTGATAGAGAGCAAGCGTGATCGGCAAATCTGTTTCAGAGGTTTGTGCACATGAAGAGAGGATTTGGGGAAGCACTTGAACAGGAGCGAAGTTGAACTACAGTGAAGACAAACTTGATAGCTCCCAGTTCTCTGAGTTACCGACATCTATATTATATTACCTTCACATTTAAAACATAGGCCATGCTTTCTGAGTACAGTAATTATTCTCCTGACATAATACAAATTTTGACAAATATCCATATGATCCTACTTGCTGTATGTGTACCATGTGTGCTGATCTAATTATTTTCTCTTAAATTTAATTCCTAAATAAGTTCCTATCTGAGTTGAGTATGTTCTCAGCGGACCAGTCTTTAAAATTGTTTGCTTATTACTTCAACGTATGATTGAACTAATATCTTTCATGTTTTAATGAAAGCTGTTGTTCTCAGAATGAGACTCATTCATCTGAACAGAAACTGGAGCCAGTTTCTGTCTCTGTTGCTGTACACCCTGTGTTCTGTATTCACCATAGTATTTGTGCTGTAGAACCGTGTTTAGCAAGTGCTTTTATTTATATTGTTGTGGAGTCTGTTTGCTGTGTGATTGAAAAAAATAGTGCTTGTGGTCACAGTGATTTAAACGCTCCATGAAGTGTGTATCTTCCCAGCATGTCTAATTTGAGAAAAGTAACACACCCCGCTGCTTGGCATGTGACTGTAACTGGACGTACATCTCCTGCTTACGAAGTCGTCCAGAGATGTGTATGAGGATTGCTCAGTGCCATTCTCAGTACCCTTAGCACTAACCGTTGCCTTGTCTGCGTTTGTGCCCAGGTCATACGCCAGCCCTGGCTTGCGCTCCTAACAAAGACGTGGCTGACTGCCTGGCACTCATTTTGGCTACCATGATGCCTTTTTCTCCTTCCAGTTCAATGACGGCTTTCAACTTCACTTGTTATAAAAAAGACAATTTGGGCAGGACACATCTCTGCGATGGCTCCGCTATGGGTAGCATTAACTCTTACAATAAGCCCTTGAGTAATAACATAGGAACAGAGGATGGGTACAATGAAAATGATTCTGATTCTGAAACGTTTTGACTTTTTGGTATTCATAAACTTTTATTTCATTATTATTTCCTTTCAGCTTTTCTTTTTTTTGGTCTTTTAAGACAGCTTGAATCCCACTGCAATATTCTTAACTATGGCTCTCGACAAGTAGGTGTGGAAGATTTGTAGGGCAGATGAGAATTAAGCCTTTAAATAACCAAGTTGGGGGGTTTTACTGGAACGTATTCCCATTGGCGTTCTGTGGCTTTTCAGCTTTCTCATGTTTTCTTTAGGCCCTAAGTGCCCCTGTGAAGTCTCTACCTCTAACTTCAAGTTTAGGGAAAAAAAAAAAAAAGAGAGAGAGAGAGAAAATGCCTTTTTTTTCTTTTTGACAGCACAATTAAACAGGGAACTGTTTGTAAAAAGTACTTGGATTAGCTGTACTGTTAGTACACAAACTAATTTCCAATGTAGCCTTCATAGCACCATTGCTTTTCTCATTTGTTTCTTAGTTCCAGGGGCTCTAATAATTAGATTTTTTTTTTACACAAACCAAAGGTAAAGTTGTAAATCTTAAAACTGCCTGTATTAGTTTTTTACAGGAAAAGAAATGTTTTACATTCTGCATGCATTAAGCACTTAAATGTACAGAAGGCACTTTTTTACAGTTATTAGTTGCAACACATAATTAGAAAAATATACTCTTAAGGCCAAATTCTACTTGTCTTACACCATGTGTCCCACTGACGTTAGTGGAACCACTTGTGGAAAATGAAAGTCACTTGGCCCTCCCCCCTTCCCCCAGTTCAGCACAAGCATGTACAGTTGATTTGCACTATGGAACTAAGGAATTAAGGTCATTAGATGTTTCTGTCACCTGAACTATTAACCAGGAATCTAGTATCAGAACAGAAATACAAAATCAGGTGTAGACAAAAGTGTACGTAAAGGTTTACAATGCTTTGCCAACTTCAATGGATTTTTTTTCTTTCCTATGCTTAAATAACTTGTTTTTGCAGTAGACAGTATTGATTTTTCAAATACTACTGCCACCGTTTGGATTAACAGAACAAAGGTAAAGCAATGAAAGTGTAACACCAAAAGCTGAGGTACCAAACAGGAGAAAACACACAAATGTATTGGGCAGGGGATCGGAGATGCACGCTAAGAGCCTCTTGTCACCAGCTTTGAAAGCAATGTCAGCTTTGTGAATATGTTTACTCCTTCTGCCAAAGTTTCTAGGTCAAATGGACCCCGACCCTCTTCTGCAACAGATGTACAAAAGGAAGAATGAGATTTTATAAACAAAAGAAATACAAGCCTATCCAAACTAACCAGCTTTGCCAAGAGGACCAAAACGCTTCAGTGAATAAATGGAAGACTTTATTGCTTTTATTTTTTTTCTTCAAATGTGAGTGACATAATGAAGTAGCTTTTCTAAACCACAAAAACAGAAACAACTTTGAGGTGATGACTAGTCTTGAGTGAATTTTACATTTTATGACACAGGTTTCAAAATGACATTTGTAACTAACAATGTGTTGACCGCAGGTTTGTTCTTTTTTTGTTGGTTTTATTCTTTTCCAGGATAAGGAAAAAGTTCATATGCTTTTAATGTAAATGTGTTTATATTTATTTGAATTGAAACAAATGCCCAGGAAAAATAACTATAGCTTTTTCTCTTTGATAGTATTTGTGCATATTTTTTGGAATAATGCAAAACGAAATGTGAATCTAGACAAGAGTGATGGCCTGAGTGGAAAAAGGGACTGATGCACTTGAGAAGTGTGCCCGTTGTATTGCATGGAATACAAAGATGAAGTCCACAGGCTCTATTGGTAAAATGCGTAATCACTTAAGAGCACAAGAAAGGGATCCAGAACATTGCTAGGCAAGTGAGAGAACACTGTACAGCTACGCAGCTACGGGATAGAGAGAAGGGTAATGTAGCATAGAATAGGATGTTAAAGATCCAGTGATCCATGCTCAGAATGTCTGCAGGCCTAAGACTTTGCAGTGAGGGTGAGAAGAGCTGCTGCTTCACTGTACACTTTTGGCAGGGTAAATGAACAGTAGGGATTTCTAGTTTAGTTATAGTTTGTAGCCGTGTTCCACTGAACTGTTGAAAAGCTGTCAGCAGACTCCAGTTCTTCAGTTAGAAAAAATTATATATTGTTTATTTTGCCTCGCTAAAATGAAGTGTTGTTTTCTTGAACAATAGTTCATTTCCAAAAATTGCAACAAAAATCCTGAGGGGTAGCTCTATGAAGGCTAATGATGTTTTCCCTTAACCCTGCCTTTTCTGTGGTAGGATTGCAGAGCATCTGAAACTGTGGTTTCCTCCTCACAAATAGCACAGAATAACATTTTTCTGATTGACTTTATTCAAAGTTTTAGCTTGTAAAAGCTGCAGAATAGCAATAACCACCTCACTTGAAGCACTGAAAATAAGAGATCAGTTTGTTAGCTTTTCAGTGATATCTGCTTAGAAATGAATAGAAATCCCACATTTTACTACTTTTGTTTCTGTGGAAGGATGGCGTTAAAAATGAGCAAATGGGAACTGGCTGCCACCTGCCTGACAGGCAGCATTTCCATCTTACTTTAAACAGGGATTCATTGTAAGTCTAACCCTGAAATGCAGAGGTACGTTATCCTATTTGAAATTGTTTCATTAGGAGAAAACCGGTCGTCTTTTCAAGAAGGATGTTGCATTATCTCAAGTAGGCTTTAAAAATTAAAAAAAAAATCAGTATTTTTATATGCTACCATGCAGTTACTGAAAAAATTTCTGTGTACTTGCAATACCTTCTGACTCTGTTAACAGGTAGTGCAATATCTGCTGCCTCTTAACGATGGATGCAATGTTACAGAAGCACAGGTGATTACTGAATTAATTTGAACGTTATGCGAATCAAATCTAAACTTGAGAAAGCATTTCAGTAACCCAGTGATGATGTAAGAATGCAATACTCCAGAAATCATAGAAAAGTATGATCTGTTGGTGTCTCAAGGGCACTGGGAAAGCCATGTGCTGAGTGTCGCGTTCTTATGAGAAGTGACAGGAGCAAGACCCTTGGTGTACTCAGTATTGGCCCATCCCAGATCTAACCTGAGTTGCCAGAATCCCTTTTCTTGTATGCTAGTACATTAAGCTGTAATATAATTTATCGCTTGTAGAAGCAAATTAGTTATTTAGGGCAGGTATTTAAGCATGGGAATAATTTTACTCTTGTAAATAATTACCTTGCCTTTCCGCGGACATTTTACAAGAGTAGAGTTAATCATACATAATTGTTGCACTTAACCCTGGATCCTGCAATTTGCAGTACATGGACTACTTCTGTATCTGCACCAAACAGTGAGTGTTTGTGAGGGGCAGCAGCCTGCCCGTCTTTATTAGCAGGATGGCCCCATCCTGTGTTTTAAGCACAGTTGCAGGTGGAATCCATGGCAGGATTGGGTCCGTGTCTCTCTCATAGATACTGAGTTACAACCTCCGGACTGCCTGAATTGCTGTGAAATAGCTCAGGGGATTTCTGTTCATCGCTACTAAAAGGGCACCACGATGTGTTTGGTACTTTTACGCAGTAAACCACTGCCAGATTATTAAAGGAGAACAAACACATGAAACGAATCGTTTATCCAGTGTACTGTTGAGAAACTTGGTTATGTATCTTGAGGATGATTTTAAAAAAATTGTGATTTTTATTCTTAGTCCTGTAAGAAATATTAGAGTGCCTTTTTATATTTGCGTATGATGGAAATGTTTTGTGAAAGTTGTCTTCATTTGAGTGTTACAGAAGCAATATATTACCAGTAAATTTTCATTTCAAACCTTCTTTGAATGTACAAAGTGTTCTTCTTTTCGTATGTTCTACCTGCATTGAAATGAAAGTTAATATGCTCAATTTCTATAGGAATATTGTATAATTTTTGCAGTGCTGAAAAGGCTTTCTTATTACACAACGTAAACCTTAGATCAGTGTTATAGGAAAGGGCGTTTGAAACTAGTGACAATCTGAGTGCGTGTATAAATGTGATTTTATGCGTTTTTATGCAGTGATTACATATTAAAGCCAATATCTCATGTTTTGTAGGTTTTGTCTATTTTATGCTTTAGCATGTGCAATATATCTTTACAAACCACGGTGATACGGATCTGGTGCCAGTGTTATATTTTGCATAACGTTTGTAATAACCAACACAAAATGTCGCTGCGTTGTTTCGGTGGGGTTTTGTCGGTGTTGTTTTCTTTTGTAAACCCAAAGCTCAGCATCAGTCACCCCGCGAGGAGGGACTTCGTTCCGGGCACGGAGCTCAGCCCGGCCCTTGTCAAGCACAGTTTGTTAACGTTTTTCCACTACTGAATGCTGTATCGATGTAAAGAGAAACCCCACCTGTAAAACTACTCTGGAAATGCATTCAGACGGTTATTTTTACAAATAAAAATGGTACAAATGCTGTCGGAACAAAGAGTACAGACGCTGCGGGACAACCAGCCGCTACCGCGCCCCGTCGCGCCGCGGGGAAGCACGGCCCTGCGCCCGCCCTCCCCAACATGGCGGCCGTCCGCTCCGCCTCGCGCCCGGTGCCGGCTCCGCCCCGCCGTGTGGAGGCGGCGTCCGCGCCGCTCCGCAGCCGAGCGCTGCTGGTCGCCATGGGGCGGCCCTGCCGGCGGCTGCCCGCGGTGGCGGCGGTGCTGTACGGGGCGCTGGCGGCGCTGGTGCTGCTGGGGATCCGGGACGTGCTGTTCGTCTACGAGGAGAACCGGTGCGGCATGACCTACATGTACGAGTACCCCGAGTACCTGGTGAGCGGGGCCCGCGCGGGCCGGGAGGCGGCGGCGGTGTAACAGGTGGCGGCAGCGCGCGGCCGTTGGGCTCTGGGCGCGGCTCTCGGCCCCGTGTCTCAGGTGGGCGCTGGCGGCGGCTGGGCGGGCTGGGCCCCTGCAGGGGGCTCTGCTGGCAGCGCCTTTGTGAAGGAGTCTGAGAATCTGTTGCACTGAGGCAGCTTATTCACTTGGGAGCTGTTAAAGTGGGCGTGGTGATCTTGATGCGGTCGGGTCACGTCCACGGTGGCGTCCAGAAGGAACTGCTCGAGCGATTTTACTCTGCCGCCCTGACAAGGCAAGTATAAACACCTGGATATGGTCCAGTACGTTTTCACATCTAGCAGCCAGACCTTACTTCAGGTGTAGTGTGAAGCCACCGATTCAAAGTTACTGGCAAAATCATAGAATGGCTTGTGGTGGAACTAGCCCCTGCTGTGGGCAGGGTGCTGCCCGCCAGTGGGGCATCCACAGCTCCTCTGGGCAGCGTGTGCCACTGCCTCACCACCCTCAGTGAAAAATTTCCCCCTGACATTTAATCGAAATCTTCCCTTTTCTGGCTTAAAACCCTTTCTCCTTGTCCTGTCATTACCTACCCGCGTTAAAAGTTGTTTTTTTTTTTTTTTCCTGCTTGTAAGCTCTATTTAATTACTTGGTCTCTATCAGATCACCCTAGAGCCTCCTTTTCTGCAGGCTGAATGAGCCCAGTTCCCTCAGCCTGTCCTCATAGGAGAGGTGCTCCAGCCCTCTGATCATCCCATAGCCCTCCTCTGGGCCTGCTCAAACAGCTCCAGCATCCTTCCTGCACTGGAGGCTCTAGGCCTGAACACAGCACTCCAGGTGGGGCCTCATGAGGGCCAAGTAGAGGGTGTAAGTCACCTCCATGGCCCTGCTGGCCACAAGACCTGGCTGATGTTATCAGGGGCAGCCTGAAATTACCTTCTACCAGCACACGCCTTTTGTGTTTACTCATTGTGTCAGCACTTTATTCCCCATGATGTAGGTTCTGTGCTGTGAAAGTTGTGGAGCCTAAGATGACACAGGGATGGGGCAGCAGCTCCACATGGGGGCCATGCACTTCACATCTGATTGTGCTGGCTCACAGCAACTGATCCCAGAGCAAACACTGACTGTGTGGAAAGCAGTGCTTCCGGAGGAGAATGTTAATTTGTGTGGGTTCGTGAAGTCATTGCACCTTTCAGCTACCTGTTTATTCTCGGAGCAATTGTTTGTTTTGATTTTAACATGTGGTGTTTACTGGGAGGGAGGTATACAACTTCCCTGTAGACACAGCTGAGAGGAAACTGAGGTAGAGCTGCTTCTTTCTAGATAAAGAACAGAGACCGTAGAGATGTTTTCTGATGCAAACCTAAATTTATTTTTTTTCTTGCTGTGTAAAATAAAATGTTTCCTTAAGATAAAAATTGCACCTTAATACATTTTAAAATATGTTTGTCTCTGATGTGTCATGAATGGCACCGTAAGTAAGTGACAGCTATAAGGAATATATTCGTGCTTCTAGAATTGTTACAAATCTTTATCCTTGAAACCTGAAATTACAAACCAGCTAGCATCTATAAGGGAGTTAATTAGGTGTCTTCTTGCTTACTGCTTATTTGATTTAGAGCCGTGTCACAGGGCTCTGAGAGCCGTGACTCCTGGCTCTAAGCTTTAACCAAGGCAACTCATTGTGCATTGTGATACCTACTTCAGGTCTGTGATGCTTGATTTGGTTATCTATCCATTTATTTATTTACTTAAAGCAAAACCAATAGAAGTTTCTCCTTCTGTATCCTGCAGGCTGTAATATAAAACGCTACATAAAACATAAGCCAAGCTACCTAAATGTCTGGGTAGGTGTGGCATTGTTTGCAGAAAGGTTGTTTGGTTCCTTTAAGCTTACATGTGCATTCAGAAACAAGCGTTACTTAGTTTTCTGTGCCATGGTGAACTTGGAGGCTCTTCACATTCACACCAGCAGCTGCCTATGTTTCCATGCAGGGTAGATTTTAATGGGAGCGTGCTGATAGCCCATGCTGCATCAGCCACCTCTCACATGAGCCCTTCAGTAAGGCTGGAGCCCCTTCACCTCGTTACCAGGTGCGGGCCGCCTCCTTTGTATTGATTCCTTGGGTCCTAGAAGTTAGTATTTTGATTCTGTGCTGCATTTTTCTTTTGTAACAGAAAATAAAATTACCGAAGAAAACAGCTAGACGATATCCAGCGTATGAGCTCTATCTCTATGGAGAAGGGAATTATGCTGAAGAAAACAAAAATCTGATATTGACAGGCATTCCAATTCTCTTTCTTCCTGGCAATGCTGGCAGTTACAAACAAGGTAAACCTCTGGCTAATTTACAGCTCATCTGTGGAGTTCCTGTAGTTATGCATTAGGTGATGGCAAGAGGTTTTCTATTTGAAATAGTATCAACAGGAGTCGTCGTGAACATTATTTTCTATGCTCATGGCATTGAAGATCCTTGTTAGTCCATGGTCAATTTCAAGCAGTCAGAATACAATGCTTTACTTCCTGAAAATGCATACAGACTTGTAGGGACATCAGCATCCAAAGGAGGCTGTGAATATCACGATTATGGGAGATACCGTGTGGAAATCTGTGATGGCGCATAATATATTGCAAGGCTTCTGTTAGGTAATGCTGTCTCTAAAAATGCGACAGAAATCCCTGTGGGGGAAGTGGAATGGAATTTGCCGTGCAGGTGATGAAAAATGAACAAGTTCGGTGAGTAGCAATACTGTTTCATGCTGCAGATCACGTGCTTCTTTACAGTGGTGCCTCAAAGTATTCTGTTTTGAGAAATTGATTTAGGAAGACTGGTGGTTAGCTGTGGTTATTTTTCAAAATCTTTGTTAAAATATTTCTGTTCTGCCATCATCAGTGGCTCAAAATAGATTATTGCTTTCTATTTTTTTTTTAACTTTAAGAGGATTTATCCTGAAAATTTGTATTTGATTTAGAATTTATTATGAGACAATGCATTTTAAGCCCGCTTCCTTGGTGCAGAGCAGAGTTGCTGATAACTATTATTCTCATGCTTTTTGAAACTGTGCTCATGTTTGCTGAGAAATGAGAGCTCCTTTGCAATGTTCAGGCACTTGTGAAAGATGTGATTTCATTAGCTTTCATGGGCACTAAAACTAAACTTTTAAAATGAACATAATTCAGATTTCGAGTAGAGAATGACACTCTGGTTGAAATGTTGGGAATGAACCCGAGACTGGGAGATTTGAGGTCCTGAGTTGTAGTTAGGAACCTGTCACAGAGGTGGAAAACAGTGAGGATTGTGCACTGTGAAGGCTGCATTGAGCAGCAGCCCTGGTCATGACAGCTCAGAAGCAAGGCCTTGTAAACAGGGCGTGTTCCCCTCAAGATTTCAGGTGTGAAAAGTGTTCTTTGTGCTTTGATTTTTCCCCTTCTCTGGAAGTGTTGGTCTTAAAAATTGATGGTCTTCAATAAATGTTAGAAAACCCTAGCAACAGCGTTGTCTTAGAGCTGAAGTATTTCTGCATTTTGCATTCTCACCCTCTTGGTGATAAGAAGATGCAAGTGAAGTCCTTAGGAGGAGGAACATGATCATTGTTCATTGATCAGTTTGTTTTAGACATTGTGTGTATGCAGTCAGCTGCTGCGAGCAGCAGTTCTTGGTAGTTCAATGCAACCTTTATTGCCAGATCATTGGATTTATTCTTTTCCACGTTCTTCTGTGAGCTTTTGTTTATAACATATTTACTAATACTACTTGGAATCAGAAGGATTCTTACAAAAACAGGAAATAATTCTTAGATTTTCCACTTTGCAGTTTGGTACTGTCATTGACCAGCTCATACTTTGTTCTGATTATTTATATATTCAAATCAGCTTTTGTAATTTAGAAAAATTTTTGCTTTTGAGTATGTTTTTCATTCTGTTTTATGTAAGACTTGAGATTATGAATTTAAGATAGCTTTTATTAGATCTCATCTTTGTGTTTATCTACTAATTATGACGTAAGGATAGTCTAATTGTCACTGTTTAATTGGTGTGATTTCTTTTCCTAGTACGTTCTCTTGGCTCCATCGCTCTTAGAAAAGCAGAAGATCTTGACTTCAAGTATCACTTTAATTTCTTCAGTGTCAACTTTAATGAGGAGTTGGTTGCATTGTATGGTGGTACTCTCCAACGACAGACCAAATTTGTGCATGAATGCCTAAAAGTAATTCTTAAGTTGTACAGGGTAAGTAGTGACATACTCTAAAGAATTTACTTCCATTTTTGAATGGAATTCTGTTCTGCCTTTTCTGATTGGATACAGAAGAATGATGAATAAGGGACAGAGAGAGTTTATGATGTGTTGAACATGCTAATAGCACAAGGGAGAAGTGCTCTTCTTTAATGGGTCTGTACTGCTTGTGATAATCCCAAAGCCCGGGTTAGGTTTTATGTTGTTTCAAAATAAAATCTTCCATGTGAAAAGCATGCCTTTTTGTAGCAGAGCATTACATTTTCCCTAACTTATTAAAACAGTAATATAACATCACCTTCCATCTGTTTTTCCCTAGAAAAGTTTTCTGCTAGCCTCTGTTGATTTTAATTAGTATTAGCCCTGAGGGGATGCAAGTGAATTTGAGGGGAAAAAATGGGCAAGTGTTAGCCACAGGAGTCTTAGTTTAGTGTCACATCTGTTTTTGATGTGCTAATTTCCCTTTGGTCTTTGCTTAAGGGTCAGGAATTTGCACCAACCAGTGTTGCCATAGTAGGTCACTCCATGGGTGGTCTTGTTGCAAGAGCATTGCTTACCCTGAAGAATTTTAAGCCGGAACTTATAAACCTCATCATTACACAAGCTACGCCTCACGTTGCACCTGTAATGCCTTTGGATAGATATCTTACTGGTAAGTATTGCAGTTTGCATCAATACATTTTATTTACTGATTCTCTCGAGCATTAACAGGTGAGATTCCTGCAAATTGCTGTGGCCTTGCAGCAGTTTTGGTGTGGAAAATGTACTGTTCTGTTTACTGTAATTAATCTATTCCTCTGTTACTATGATGGTTATTTGAGAGCACTCAGCTACTGAAAGTGTGGTATAAAATTGACTTAGTGGATTTGAACTCCTTTGAAGGGGCTGGAAATCTAAATATAAACTTAATAAGCTATAGAGCACATAACCAAATTTGTATGCTCTGCAGAGAACAACATTCTTTCTTTCTTTTTTTGACCTCTGAAATGACTGTCTTTATCAAATGTGAATTCAGTAAATTGAGTTATTTTTGTGGAAGTTGTAAAATGTAATGTTTAATGCTCTCAAAGTCAGGAAGAATGAACATTGAATACAGACAAAAATTATGTTTTATATAATGGATTGTCATACATTTGTAAAAGCAGCAGTGTGTTTTCTGCTCTGTAATAAAAGTGTAATCATTGTTTATATACCGTTAACTTACTAGAAGGATAGATTTTACTAAATTGTACTGATGAAGTATATGCTTAGTAAAAATAGTTCCTTGTAGATACTGAAGGAATTAGTGAAGGAAAAGAGCAGACATTTATTTTCTTTGTTCTTTATAGCACCCAAAGGGAATGGATTATCTCTAGCTGCTGAATTTGATTTATTGTGTTTGTATTAATCTTTTCTGCTACAGCTGATTATAATACTTCCTCCCTGCTGTTTCTGGACTATGGCTGTACTTAAAATAAACCTGAAATTTGCTACTTTAACAAAATAAGTGCTCAGCTAATGTGGAAGGTATATGTCTTTCCCAGCTACCTCCTTGGGGTTAAAACAGTAGTTTTTCTGAATTGAGAGTGTACTTGGATCTTGAATGTCTTTAGGGGAGCTTACAAAAAGTTCTAGCTGAATGTTTTTCTGGCATTTTTGTAATTAAAACAGATGTGTGGAAATTATGATTAATTGCAATGTATTTTACAGATTTTTATGCAGCTGTAAACAATCATTGGATTCTAAAGGCCCAGGATTTAAGAAATTTAACCACTCTTTCTGTGGCGGGAGGATTCAGAGATTACCAAGTTCGTTCGGGACTGGCTTTTCTACCGAGTCAACATGACAGTGCCTTATCTGTTGTGGTAAAAAAGTGAATTATTTTTTTGGTTTTGCTGTGTGAAATAGCTGTTTATGTAATGCATGTATCAGAATGTGATTGTGGTCTGAATATGTAGGGTAGTGAAATTAAATATCAGAGTAGTAAGTGTGAAAAGTCAAAGGATATGACGTATAGTACCCTAACTAGTTAATGTAGCAGAAATCAGTGGCTGTTGGGGTGGATTCAGTCATCTGTCACTTGGTACTGTTTCTTTTCACCACCTTCTTGTGCTTTTCTGTTCTAAACGCATTTATTATTTTCCTGCATTTTGCAAGAGGTGTGTATGTGGAAACCACAGGTGGAGTATAAGAGAATAGAGTTCTTGTTTGATTACAAGAGGACAACTCTGTCATTAAGCTGCCTTTGTTTTTTTTCTTTTTTTTTTTTTCTTTTTTTTTGGAAGAACTTAGGATCAACTGGATGCAGCCTTTGGCTTTTACAGGCATCTGTCTCTTTCCAGTGTTAATCAAGCAACATCATAGAAGTAGTTTTGTTTATCATTCCGTGCCTCTTATCTCCCTGTTGCCTACATGAAAGACACTGGAAAACACTTCTCAGTAGGGTTTGAAAGAAAATTTGCAGCTTCCAACTTTCATCTAGTATGTAAGCCAGCTTTTGTTTGTTCTGACATCAACTTGAAATGTCATCTGCAGCAGTTTTTATTTGGTCAGTGTTTCCCTCCTTGTTCATTGTGCAGATGGCTGTCTATAAATAGTTTCAGCTCTAGTTCTGCTAGATTAGGAAGATTAACTCTGCATTTGACCTAGTAACCCTTTTCTGCATCTGCTGCACTTTCATTTCTCTTGAGTGTTGGTGACCAGAATTTTGCATGAGATCCAGTGTATAGTGGTGCCAATTCTTTATTATCTTGTCATCTGGATATAACAACTCATAACAGTTTTACCTGTAACACAATGGAGTCGTTTGTTTCACTTTATTTTTCATAGTTTGCTTGAATTAATTTGTACAACTAGGTGATAACATCCATTTATGAGAGGTTTTTGATATGAGTCCTTAAATGCAGTACATGCACTTGTACAGATGTAAAGCTCCAGGCCGTCCAGTTCTTTCTGCATGGTGTTCTCATGATCCTTTATTTTGAGGATGTCCTTGATTTTTTCAGCAGCAGACTTCACTGGCATGTTTCTGTTCTAGTATGCCAGGATCACTTACTAAATCAGTAAGATTAGTCATAGAAGCAGTCTTAGAAAAACCTTTTGCTAAGTGTATTCTTTAATGTGATTTGCCCTTTCACCACTAGGCTCTGCTATCTAGATACTTTCTTAGTCATTTTGTTTTACAAGTTCTTATCTGTGCTGAACTAAACAAGGTTTTGGACTGAAGACGTAATTCTCTTCAAACCCTTTCTCTCAAAGTCTTCTTAATTACCCAAATAGATTAAAAGAAGGAAAAATAAAACTAAAACCAAACTTGCTTAGTATTGTTAAATACTGAATACTAAAAGATTGTCTTAATGCTTTTTTCCAAACAGAGTTCAGCTGTGCCTAGGACTTGGGCCTCAACAGACCATCTCTCCATAGTGTGGTAAGCAAATCAGACAAAAGTTAATTGGCTGACCAAACAGCTCTGTTCTCTATTCTTCTTACATTATACAGTAATGTTGCATCAGCATAATGGTGTCTCTTCCTACTACTTTTACTCTCCTGGATATTTTCTTCCTAGATTTGAATTTACTTATTCTGTTTTTCAGGTGCAAGGAATTGATCCTGGCAACCATTAGAGCTTTTTTTGATCTCATAGATGAAAACACAAGGCAGGTTTGTATATGTGATCCTGTGTGTCATCCCCAGCACACCTTCTTCCATGACAGAATGCTTAATCAGAACAAATAACATCCTATTAGATAGGGAAGCTCACTTTCGTTTTTTTTTTCAGTGTCAGGTTGAGGTAATTGTTACCTTTTTGGTACCAGTCACTGAAAAAATCCCATGACTTTATTTGTCCCACATGTCAGAAATAATTAGATGCTAAATTAATTTTAATTATTTTATAAATAATAATACTTGATCCTTTGTAGGTTGAGTATGGACTGAACTTCTATTCAGTAACGCAGTAGGTGTAGTTGAGCTTGCATCATTATAAACAAATTTTGCTAGCATGTATCTTTGAGTGGAATCTGTTAGTGTGTTCGACTCCCCTTTTATACCTCATGTGTAAAGTTTATCTCAGTGTTTAGTTTATCTCAGACATAATACTGCTCAAACTTTCCCATGTGTTGTCATAATGGCTGGCAAATAAGACAAAAATAGAATGTAAATAGCACAAACCAGCACAAGGAGAAGCTAATTTGTTTATCTCCAGTTACTTCACTTATTTCTTTTCTAAATACATATCATCCATCTTGAAAACTGTTGGGAAATCTCCCATTATACTCTGTTCTCTTTCTGAGATGTTATGCAGCAATAAACAGAAATTGGGATTCAGGTCCAGTGGTCAGAAATATGCAAGAGCAGAGCCCCAGACATAGGAAAGGAAGGCTTACAGATGTTTGGTTTTTGCTTTTTTCTGAATCTGTGGTGCAGACTTCATTGGTTACTTAAGTATGCTCACTTCAGTATGAGATTTATAGAGACAGAAAAGCATTACAGTTATTCTGAAGTTGACTGACAGTGTGCTGGAGGGTAAAACTTTACAGAAACCAACTGTAATGAACGCACAGTTGAAGAGAAAACATTGGTCTTTTTGTATTTGTTCTTCCCCAAATCAAATCACTGTAGAACAAAAGCAAAACCCAGCCTACACTTAGAACTGTTTGAATGGTGGAAAAATCTTAAATGAGATCTAGCAAGCTAGATTTATGACCCCAGACAAATTAATGTAAGTGTAAGAATTTTCAACTCTGCTGAAAGTATAATATTTTGGGAAGAAGATAAATGTGTCTAATTAAATAACAGCAATAATAATAATAATAATAATATCAGGGGAGACCTGGTGACAGCTTTTCAGGAATCTAAGGGGGCCTATAGGAAAGGAACTGACTCTTTAGCAGGGCCTGTTGTGGTAGGACAAGGGAAAATAGTTTAGATGTAAAACAGGAGAGATTTAGATTGGATATAAGAAAAAGTCTTTTAAGATAAAGGTAGTGAAGCACTGGAACAGGTTGCCCAGAGAAGTGGTGGATGCCCTATCCCTGGAGACATTCAAGGCCCAGCTGAAGCAGGCTCAGATCAGGCTGATCTAGTGTAGATGCCTGTGTTCGTTGCAGGGAGAGTTGGACTAAGTGACTTTTAAAGGTCCCTTCCAACTCAAATGATTCTGTGAGTAATAGACGATGTCGTTACTTTTTTTTTTTCTTTTTTTAAGATAACTGAGGATCCCAAGAAGAGAATGTCTGTATTGAATCACCACTTTGTTAGACATCCTGGAAAGATATTTGAGGAAAATCCTGAAGCATTCGCAGAACTCACAGGTGTGCAGCAGTTTTCTGCTGATCAGAATTCAGTGATTCTCCTGATTAAGAGTTGATCTTCTCACTGACAAACCTCTGAAGTGTCTGTCCTCCTTCAGACACTTCTGAAACAATATATAGATTTTAGACATAAACTGCCAGTGTTTGCATGGTTTCACCACTAAATATGTTAAAAGTGGCAAAAATGAGTATGTTGTTTTTTATGCCTTTGATTGAGGGACAGGCTGGATTGATGCTTACAACATGTCCAATAGATAGTCTCAGAAATTGGGAAGAGTAAACAGTTATAAGTGCAGTATAATATAATTACATCTCATTTGTGTTAGATAGTGTGAGTATTGTAGAGCCACTGTGGCAATTTTGTGCTACTTATAGAGACAAGACTTAGGAAAAAAAAAATAAAAAGAGCTGTTGAAGTTAAGGAAGAATATTCAGAGTGACATATAAAAACTTACTCGTTTTTAGGAACTTTCACATGGATTAAAGTCAAAACCTCAAAATGGACTTACTCGGTTTACAATGTAAGTAACGTTTTTCTTCCTTGTGTTTTTATGTTTGTCCTTTTTACTAACAAGCTTTCCTTTTTCCTTTTAAGGATTCTGATGGAAAATATTTCACATTTCCTCTTGCAAGCTACAGAGAATCATACAGTCACGTTTACTGTGAAAACACGATGTTGGTGAGAAGATACTTACTGTTCTGCCTGGAATTTGTTTGTGGATTTGTATGGTGTTCATTTGGATTCACTGCATATTTTAAGACAATTTAATGAATAGTAGTTGAAATTAATAACATCCGCTTACGGTCACTGCCTACGCTTTGTGTCAGATGTGCTTGTTTTAGCATGTCATGCGTAGTGTTTGAGGTCTGAAACCTTCCATGCCACCTGAACTCCAGAGTCTTATTTCTGACTCTCTTACTCTTAGCCCCAGATCGTTTGTACTTTAGTTTGGTGAAGCTATATTGATTGTTTTGGATGAAGATGTTATTTTCAGAGTTGCCAGGATTCAGCCATACTCATGGAATACTTATGGCTGTCTATAGGTTTGCTTTCCTGTGGTAACATTGAAGTGAACCAGGAATTCTACAGACATCTTCCACTGGGCAGTGGAAGTGAATGAGAGCTTGCTAAGAATATGGCACCTTCTCAACCTGCTCCTTTGTGGAGAGGTGGTAGTATACATTGTATTTGTTAGTTCTACATGTATCACTTCAATCAAAATGTTTTTGGAAACATTTAAAGAATATTTTTGAAAGGAAGCAGTGCAACTGTTTGGCAAACTGGAGGTTGATAAATATACTTAGAATTCTAAAACTATTTTGGATTAATGGCAAGAAGATTTAGATGCATTCCTGTTCCATCCTGCCTGTCCTTCTTACCATAAAAGGAGAGGTTCAGACAATCATTGTGGAGAAAAGTGTGTATCCTCAGTGCTTTTCTAATTGTTCTTGTCAGGAGCAGCTTCAAAATCAATTGGAATTCCAAGATGATGACACCAGACTTCACGTTAACTTCTGTTAATGCAGAAGTCTGACTTTGCTGTGAAATTGAAATAATAATAATAATGGATATATTTTATTGAAAGTGGCTGAAATTTGAGGCAGACTGTTGTCGTCACCATTTTTGCTTTTACACTTCAACATATAATATCCTTAAGAAAGTTTGGTTGCTGTAGTGATAGCCACTGCAGACATACTGAACAGAAGACGACTTGGATGAACGTGGAAGTTTGTTCCTCTTTTGTAAATTAATTGCAGCAGTTTCTTCTATCAAAGAATTTAAAAACAATTGGAATACTGAAACTCTTGCACTGTTTGAAGTAAAGAATTAATGTTTTTCATCTGTTTATAAACTCCCATGTCAGTAATGTACGTTTGGTTTTGCTGTTACAGGACACAAGTAGCTGGATTTATGGCTGTATGAACAGCGATTCTTCAGTATGGTGAGTGTTCCTTATTGAAATAGATCTTGTAAGACTACATTTGAGTTCTTGTACATATAAAATACCCTTCTTAAGAAGAGATCGGGAGGAAAATTAGAACTATTGCTGAGCATAACTTGTGCTTTCTGTATCATCAGGGAAACAGGAAAAATATGCTTTCTCAGGATAGCTGCATGAATACAGAATAAAACAAGTCAAGCTTCTTTAAGCTGTATTTTTTATTTTTATAGCAGTAAAAAGTTGTTCCTATTGCTCTGTGCTATATTGGATTCCTAAATCGCGTGTTTTGTAATGCCTCCTTAGACTCCTGTGACAAAGACATAAGACATTACCTGAAACCCTCAGAAAGTGAATTGAATTTCTTTATTTTTTCCATATTCCAGAATTGCTATTGCTGTTATTATATGAAAATATTTGGAAATGTGGATCAGTTAACAATTATTTGAGTCATGTCATTACAGTAATTACAAAAATGAATTTTAAAAAAACCTATTCTTACCACTGGCTCAACTTTCCTCTCTGAAGTTATCTCCACATAAATTCAGTTTGCTCTTTAGATTTAGGTAAAGCTTCCAGATAAATTTGAGCTGGTGTGATATTTATTTGTTAGGGATCTGTGCTGAAGTGTGTTTGGCTGTTACTGTTCTGTATAACCTTTGACTGGCTTCAAATAGAGGTTATCCTGGTACAGGACTGCTGTCTGAAACCTGGCCTAGTAAATATCAATATTGTCCTGAGATTTAGCACTGTTTAGAGAAAGAAATGTATCCTGGTATTTTAAAAATAACATATTAAATGACTGAATGAATTTCTTACTGTTCATTATTTAACTTAATATAAATGCAGACCGGTTTTGCATGTGAAATTGCTGTTGTATCTGGTGTGTTTTGGGTATTCCCAACTACGGATACTTTTGATGTTTAAACATGTTAAAATTTGTGTGTGAATTCAATGCTGATGCTACATTTGCTCATTAAAAGTTTTCATTATGGTGGCAGTTGAGTGGTTACTAATTGCTGATTGTTGTGCATGACAAAGTTAATTTAAGAGCTTAATTTGTTTTTTCAAGAACAAGATTTGCACTATCTGAAATGTTTGATTATAGTTTGATAAATGACTGTGGTATCCAACTGCAGTAGACTCAGACTTGTTCTCAATTCATAAAAGTGAGTCTGTGTAGAATGGGGGGGAAAGCTGATCCACTGTCAAAATGTAATGCTTGGCTAATTAATATTTTCATCCTTTAATGTGCCTGGATTTTTTTCAGTTTGCAAGCTACTGATTTATCCTGGAAAGCTGAGTTACTTCCAACTGTCAAGGTAAGCATTGTACCTACCCTGGAGCAGGGAGAGGTGTTTCATGGGTTGTTCTGTGTCATGGGGGAAATAGCTGTTCTGTTTACAGCATTAGGACATGCATTTGTAAATCCAGAGGAAGGGATACAAGAAATGGTCATCTGGTAATTGACGAGCAAAGGGCTATACTTAGTTAAGATTCTTGTTTTCCATTCTTTCTTTCATTTTTTTTTAAATTTCTTTTTTAAGGTTGTAATACTGAAACTTCAGGATTATCCTTCTTTGTCCCACATTGTCATTCTTGTACCACCCTCAGCTGGCAATAAGGTAAAAAGATGAAGCATGGAAATTGCTTGCTCAGGGTGTTCATAGCTTTTGAATCCTATGATAGAACATAAAGGATGAAATATATGCTAAGTTGTGTTGACAAACTGTAGAACCTACATTACATTGTGGTTTGAAGGTTAACTCAGTTAACTTCTTTAAGCTAATTAACATTCACAGTTGATAAACTGCCAAACCCAAAGCATGAATAGTACCTGAAAGGTGCTGAACAGCAGTTCTCACACAAGTTCTTGGAGTTCTTGGAAGTTCTTGCATGTTTTGCTTAGCATTCTGGTTGCATTCTTGAATATTTCTTTTAGTGTAATCAATTCTTTTATACAGAGTAAATGAGAATACTGTAGATATTTGAAGGTACCCTGTAAGCTCTTAAACCATAAATAATGTGGTAGACTGAATTTTATGCAGGTTGTTATTTCTGAATCTCACAGATAATATGGGAAATGCAACTTGCTGAGTTGCAGCTCACTGTTAAAAATCATGGAAATTGCTTTTCAAGAGAAAACAGCTGATAAACTTACAGTGTGATGGAAAGTAATTTTCAAGTGAGCTAAACATGTATTAGAGATGGTAAAAATGATATCTACTGCATGCTTTTCTTTGCTTTATGTAATTAAACTCTGGCAATGGTACACAGAATTGAGACAGATCACTCTCTTTTGCAACATCACACCCCCACTTCCCATCCCACCTTTGGGCAAAAAATATGAACTGGATTCTGATCATTCTCAACTATATGAATAGCCTTTTGAAGACTACTGGGAATGATTGAAAGCAAGAGAATTGTACAATTTATGCTTAAGGTATCCAAATTTGTACTGCTGTGTACTAGAACAAACTAACTGCCATTTTTGGCCAATGGAGTGTGGAAAAGTGACATCTCAGTATTTGTGTCTGGCTTTTTGCCTGACCCTGTGAACAGGACTTGGCTAGAGCAAAGGCTTTTGTCGTGTGCTGAATTTAGATCTGTACTGAATATTCTGTATTGCAGTTTACTTTGGACTGTGAATTCTTCAAAGAGGATTCCAGAACAATACAACTTCCTGTGACAAGTCTTTTTTCCTTTGGTAAGTGTATCTATTACTTTTGGAGGAAGTATAAAACTAATATCACTAACACTTGGGATGATAAGTTTTTCCAAAAATTCCAGTGGTCAAGATGTTCGTTTGTTTGGGAGGGGAGTTGTTTTTACAGAAATTAATACAGTTTCTGGTAGCAACAAATAAGAAATGTGGGTTTTTTTGACTAACAGGTACAGAAGCACGTAAATCTCTCTGGGAAAAAGGATCTGAAGATGTAGTGAGTTCTCAAATTATTGGTAGCTAATATTTTGAAATAATATGTTCTTTACAGGGCTTTCTTCAAGCAAAATTCTATTAAATTCGACTGGCTTATTTTACAATGTACAGCTTCAACACTTCAACCAAGTAAGAATAGTACTTACTTTTTAAGCTAATATAACCACTGTTTGGAGACTAAGTTGGTTTTTTTTTTTAATGTTTTAGGTATATCAAGCTTTCAAAATACATGTAGAGAGCCACTGCCAGTCACTGATAGGTAAATATACATGTTCAAAGGTATAAATTTACATCACAAGCCTTGCTGAAAATTCTCAAGACTAAAACTTGAGGAAGTCCACTCGAGCAATGGAGTCTAGGCAGTATTATTGTAACCTGCTCAAATGTCTGCTAATATTTCAGTCATAGAATTGTAGGGGTCAGAAGGGACCTCGGGAGACATCTTGTGTAACCTCCTGCGAAAGCAGGTTCTCTAGAATAGGTTACACAGGAAAGCATCCGGATGGATTTTTAATATCTCTAGAGAAGAAGGCTGTGTAACCTCTCTGGACAGCCTGTTCCAGTGCTTTGTCACTGTCGAAGTAAACAAGGTTTTCCTCATGTTTGTGTGGAACTTCCTGTGTTCCAGTTGCCCATTGTCCTGGTGCTGGGCACCACCAAGAAGAGCCTGACCCTGTTCATTTGACTCCTGATTTATAACTATTGATAAGATCCTCTCTCAGCCTTCTCCAGGCTTAACAGTCCCAGGTCTCTCAGCCTGTCCTCATGAGGAGATGTTCCAGGCCCCTAGTAGTCTTTGTGACCCCCCTCCTGGACTCTCTTCAGAAGTTCCCTGTCTTTCTTCAACTGGAGAGTCCACAGTTGGACACGGTAATCCAGATGCTGTTGCACCAGGGCAGAGTAGAGAGAAAGAATCACCTCCTTTGACGTGCTGTTCACACTTTTTAATGCACCCCAGGGTACCATTGGCCTTCTCGGTCACAAGGGCACACTGCTGACTCATGGACAACCTGTTGTCCACCAGGACACCTAGACCCTTCTCTGCAGAGCTCTTTTCTTTCAGGTCAGCCCCTAATTTGTACCAATGTGAGCAGTTATTCCTCCTCAGGTGTAGGTCTCTATGCCTGCCCTTATTGGACCTTATAAGGTTCGTCTCCACACAGCTCTCCTGGTACTCAAATCTGAGTGTTGAGCTGCATTAACTCAAACAGAATGGAAAGCTTAAGGACTTTGTTTCCAAAAAAGAAGTTTTATTAGCTTGAGGAAATAGCTTTGAAGTGAAAATCAGAGGTTTTCTTGTAATTGTCCCATTTGATGTTGGTGTCTTCTTCTTTTCTGTGTTTTAAAAAAGGCATTTTTATTCATTGCTAAGTGCACTGAACTGCACTGCAAATTTAGTTGCAGTGTAAATACAAGCAAAATGCTTCTGTATGATTTGTAGGCCACCTTTTGTTCTACTTGCATTCTAAAAGTCCTATGGTGAAATTGTACCAGGTCAAGTGCGGTAGACAGATGTAAATAAGTGGTACTGTTAGGCAGTGTGTATATATTTGTGCTTGAGTGTTGTTTTGAGGAAATGGTACCTAGCAAATATTTAGTCTGTAGTCAGTGTGACTATTAAATTTTCTTCATTTAATTTTTGCAGACACTTGCCACAACGAGATTTGAATGAATCTTATGTTTGTAATTATCTTCCTTTTCAGAAAGAAAACCTAGTGTTTACAGACTTCATATACCCTGGTCACATGAAGATTCACTAACTGTGGTTAAGTAAGAACTTTATCAATTGTAATTTCTTGATTTGTTTTGGAAGAGATGGAGCATTCCGTTGTGGGCATGTTTCTGACATGACACAAATTTTCCAGTCGCAAGTGCTTTGCCTCTCTATGTTTCTCTCATTTACCTGTCTTGACAAAAAAAAAAAAAGTTTTGATTTTCCTTCAGAATATCTACTAATAGACAAACGAGTTGCTTGTTTGATAGTTGTTACTTATTTTATGGAAATGAATGTTTCATTTCCTAGTAATTTTAAGGTTTGACCGCTTTGTGAGTGGGAACTAGAGCTTGCTCTGGATGCTGATTTCTTCCTGTAATACACATTTTTGATCACGGAGCAGCCTAAGCTCTTTCAGGAGTATAGCCCTGCCAAAAGCAAATGTTACGCCTTGAAACACGTGTCACTCATGAACTGCAGTTGAACAACCTGATTAAACTTCAGATTTCTTTCCTGTATTTTCTACTCCAGCAACTGAATGCTTACAGGAAACTGAATTCTTTCTTGAAAATTCATCCTCCCCATTCTCTTCATTTAGCTTATTTACATGTTCTCTGAGGTGTTAGCTAAACTTGTCAGTTTTCATTAGTATTACGGCCCTTGACAAACTGGAAGACAGTGACTTGAGAATGTTAAGTAGTTCTTGAATGGCTGGATGGGACTTTGAGCTGCCTGGTCTAGTGGAAGCTGTCCCTGCATGTGGCAGAGTAAGGTCCCTTCCAACCCAAACCGTTCTGTGGTTCCTTGAGATAGAATAAGCAAGTTCAGTGTACCATTCAGTTCATAGCTTGTGGTGACACTTGATGAACTAGTTCTGTTTAATGTGCACATGTTGAGGAATAAAGTGTGATTTTTTGTTATTATTACTATGAGGAAAACGATTACCAGTTAAGTTGCTGTCTTTCAGAGTTCCATCGCTTACTGAGATTTCTGCAAAGCTGCACATTGCTCAGCCTGAAAATGAGAGCAGGGTTCCAGTGTTAAATATTTACTCTTCCTCAGACTGTCAGTATGAAGTGAGTAAGAAATATTTATTTTATAGCTAGTTTGTGTCAGTGTATAATTTTTCTATAGCTCAGTCTTTCAGATCATGCAGCTGGTTTTTAGCAAAATAGATGTGAAGCAAATCTAAGGTTCTGCTGTTTGGACTTTTTGTAGCAAGTAAATGTCATACTTGGTACAATTGTTTTGCAAAGCTAGAGGACTATTGAAAGTCGAGCTTATGCTTCTTTATGCAAAAATTAAAGTATTTGTTTAAAAAAAAGTTGGTAGTAAGTTGTACATTTTTAATTTCAGGATTGCTGTGTTCTAATGTTTTTTTTTTTTAAGTGTTTTGTGTTGTGTTTGTTTGCCATTGTGCAAAATAACACTCAAATTATTTATTCTTTTTTTTTGTGTGTGTGTGCAGGTAATTCTGAAGACGTCGTTTTTACAAATTCTTGGACAAGTAAGAAGGTCTTTCAGTACAAGTTTTTCCTTCAGTTCTCCTGTTCTTTGCCGCATGAAATCCCTTCTTGATGCCAAGAAGAGCACTATTCAAGGACCAGTTAAAACTTTGTCACGTGACAAGGCATCCCATCCCATGCCCCCATTTTCAGAATAGAAAGTCGCTCTAGCTCTAAAGGGAGTATATGTTGAGCATGTGACTTTGTAGTTAGTGCAGTATCTGTAGAAGGATGGCACTGGGAAGTCAGTTTGACCGTCTTGCCTAATGAATCAGTACTGATAAAACTTGAGCATTTGACATGAACCAAAAGTTGGGTTAAAAAGGTATAAGTAGCTCAATTTGTCTCTTCTTAATAATTTTACATACTTCATCCATGAGGAATACTTTTCTACGTTGGTGTCAGTAAGAATAGATCACCCATCTGCAATTTTCTGATTCTGAAAAGACATTAAATTCCCAAGCACCAAAGTCTGGCTCTGGAATATTGCTGGCAAGTTTCTCCATTTGCATATATGCAGTTATATCAAGGGTTTTTCATTTTGTTACCGTTTTAGAAGGATTTCTGTAATATCTTTATGTGAAGGGATATTATAACTTTGGACAGCGGATGCCAAGTAAAACATAAATTAAATTAGAGTCTGAAAGGATTCATAACTGCAGGTTTTGCTTGGAAAGTGCTTTTTGCTTTTAGGGTTTGTTTATGTATTTTGCTGAATTACCAGTAGCGTGCTACTGTCTTCCTTTTGTATTTGCCGTGACTGGAAAAAAAGCTTCTGTTTATAGTTTGGTTCCTTATAAAAACACATTTGAGTAGCCACTTGTGAGAGTATGTTCCATATATAACATTAATTGCTAATAGTGGTTATGAAGTACTTGCCCAAAGAAGTTAACAAGAAACTGTTGGCATCCTTTCAGATAGATCTTCCAGTTAAATTGTCACGCTGACTTTGTGTTATTTTTTTTTTTCATGTGTGTGTCTACACAAATGATTTTCTTATCCTGCTCTTTCAGATAATAAGGTTCCATGCTGGCGCTCTTCCTGTCTACGTTGTTTCTAATATTCTCCTTACCTATGGAGGACAATTGAGTACATTGATGTCAACAGGTAGCTTTCTAGAAAAAGATTTTTTCTAGTGTTTTTGAAGAAAGTACTTCTCCAATTTACTGTTGAAGATTTAGCAGTTGTGATTTTTTTTTTAAGCCAGCTATCACTGAACTTGAACAAATACTTTGGATATATGTTCTTTAGCTTCAGTTTTTGTTGATAGTTCTCCATGCTTGTGTTCTAGCAGAGTTGTTTTTGTTTTTTTCTTTACTCTGCAATCCCTTCCTTATGATTAGTGTCTTGTGCTGTATTTTAGTATTAATAGAAAACTACTTAAAAATATATATAAGTTTAAAATATAATGTTAATATGCATAAAACAATCTTGCATGAAGATGAGCTGTGGAGACTGACTGTTAGACATGTCTTGAGGCAGAATGCATTTTTATTTTAATTCAGGTTGGTATTTGTAACAAACTGAGTTCCTCTGAAAGCTCTTGTGCCATGCTACCTGAATATGAATGATGCAGTGAATAAAGCCCTCTGATCATAGAATCACAGAATCTTTTAGGTTGAAAAAGACTTATATAAAGTCCAACTGTGATGAGGTAGGCTGCCTCACAGTGTTGTTGTAAGATGTGGTTATCTTGTAAGTGAACTTTTCAAATTTTTTTCCTGAATTTGCTTTTTGTTGTGAGTAGTCTTTGTTATTAAAGTTCATGACAAAATAATAATTATAGGTGCTTTCTGTTCTTGATTCTAGGCCAGTGTTCAGAATTTTCACTTGAACTAGTTAGAACAGCTAAACCCTACAAAGTAGAACCTATTATAAGCATTGTTGTGTTTCTGCAGGGGTAAGTTTGCATCTTTTTTTTTTTTTTTTTTTTTTAAGCAGTTTCTAAAACAAGAAGATTCAGCATAACTATGGGTGGGAGGATTATTATGTTATGGTCTGACTGTGGTTTTGTTTGAAAGGCTGTAGTAAGAGGAGTAGTTGATTAAATGTCTTACTGTTATAGCAAGTGGAAGTGATAAGTAATACTGCTTTCATGTTTTTGGCAGGTTTAACTGGTTTAGAGAGATATGGGATTCACTCTTGCTACCAGAGGTGGATGCTGCTGTACTGAGTAGTCAGGATGCATGGTTCCCCCTTGTGTCCCTGATTCTATTTCTTTTTGGGACAGGCATTGCCTACTGGAGTGGAGTATTTTTTTCTACATCTCTGAGAATCTTCTCTTCGTTATGGTTGATTCTGACTAGGTAAAACAACATTATACTCCAATTACATTTTTCTAGATGTCTGCAACACGATCATTTTTGTTTGCTTCAATGTGAATGATTGGACAGATGAAATTCTGCCTAGTTTTAGACATCTAGATTTGCTAGTGCTAAGTACTAATGAAGAATGAGAAGTGCCTCGCAGTCCTTGTTACACATCACCAAAAGGGAACTTAAATGTCTTTTTAATACCATACGTGGTCGTAGTGGCTCATAAAGATTCTGATCCAGCCCTGAATTTCTTGTGGGGGGGGAAGATTTGTAAATCTCTTTTATGTAGATAGTGTTCATTTGGCTTTGGTTCAGTATTTGGAAAAGTTCTGATATGGCCAGCAGCAAATAATTTGTCATTAGCTGTCTGTGGAGTTTCCTGTTCCTGGCAAATACTCTTCTCAGGCTGCCTGGAAGTGTGCGTGATACCCCATCCCTGGAGGCTTTCAAGTCCAGGTTGGCTCAGGCCCTGGGCAACTTGATCTAGCTGTGCATGTGCCTGTGCACTGCAGGGGAGTTGAACTAGGTGGTTATCTTTATAGGTCCCTTCCAACTCTAAGGATTCTATGATTCTATGATTTTCTTTGTGGTTATTTTCAGTATTTGTTGCAAAGGCTTTTAAGATGGTATTTTCCAATTAATGTGTTTTTTTTCCCCCATTGTCTATTTTAATTCTGGAATGTTCAGTGAAACTCCAAGAAATTACAGGCATTGCGCTATCTTCCCCATTCCATTCCCCCCATTTTTCCTATCTTATCATCTCATCTTTGTCATTTCAGGTTCATACTTGTGTCTTAGTCATATCTTCTGGAAAGCTGAGACTCAAAAAGCTTTCCTGTGTCTCACACTGTGAGCAAGCAGCAATTTCTATCTGAGAAGAATGTCACAAAATTAATCTTGCAAGCTTATTGTTGTATGCTGCTGTGCTGCCATTGAACACCGCGGTGTATTAATGTTTGTAGTTGGAGTCACTGATGTGCAGCTGTGAAGCAGTAATAATATAGTGCTGGTTCTCTGTCTCAACAGAACATAGGGACTGATATAGATATGGAGCTAGGATAAGCTAATGCTTTAATGCTTTATGTTCACCAGCTTATCCTATGTGTTCCCTGAGTGAAGTAAAAGTAATGCCTTAGTTACAAACTAGTAACTAAGAATGTGTTGGTTACAGGAAGGTGTAATTTAAGTTTGTTTGATAAAGTTTTTTTTGTTTTTGTTTTGTTTTTTGTCAAATAGCTTACATATCAGTTGGTGTATATGTTTGCCTAGCCTTATTTTTCCAGTGTTTAATCCGTTCAGGAGCAACACATTGTTATGAGTCATTCGTGAAACAGAATAATTGTTAGATATCTTGTAATGACATCAGAACTACAAAGTGTGACAGCGGTTCTGTCTTTTTTCAGACCTACTGCACTTTCGAAAGCTAAATTGATTACACCCAGGAGGCTCTGCGTGATGGGGTCCCTTGCTTTGGTTAGCTGGACCACCTGTGGTGCATTTGCTCTGTTCATCATTTATCTTCAATACTTGTTCAAGGTACTGAAAAGCTGAGCGTTCTGAATTTGTACACAAAGTCAGAATTTTGTGCGTTTTGGATTAAAAGTGTTAGAAGCAAAAATGAAGGTTACCTTGATGCATGCCTGAAAGAAATGTTACAATTTAGGTGCTTTAAATAGATCTTTTTTGAATGCATCAACTTTGTAAAAAATTGAAGACTAATAGCTTCCTTGAACGAAAGCTTCAGTGGAAGAAGATTCTGGAATGTTCTGTAGAATAATTTCTTGAATACTCTTCACAGATCCTTTTGAAGTAAAGGGAGGAAGGTGTTTATATGGCTGTACTGAATTAGAATAGTTTCATTGTATGTCTAATCTGGTCCCTTGGCTGATACCACCTGGATCCATTTAGTCCCTGCGTCCCTGCTGTTCAGTTTCCATGGTCTTTGGTGCATCAGAGTATCTAACTTAGGTATCTGATTCACCCTGTGGTTGCACAGTTGCTAAAATGGGTGCTATGGTTTAGTTTCTAGGGAAGCCTTGGGAGCGGGCGAAGGCTGGGAGTTAAGGGTACAAAAGGAAGCAGTCTGCAGGTGGTCTGAGGTAGGTTGGTGGCAGCAGAAAGCACAGTACGGGGAACAGGATATCTCTGTGTTCTTTGAACCTGAGAGAGCTCCACTGAGGCCCTAGCTATTAAAAAAGTCAATTAATAATTAACCCCTTTATTTTTTCTTGTGAACTACAGATTTCCTGTGAAGCAACTTTACTAAAAAAGCAAATCTGTCTTACAGGTTATAAAGCTAAGTGTGAATGTCAGTGCAGAACAAAACGTGCTGAACAGGGTGAGTGTTTCCTGTTTCTGTTCAAAATTCTGTGTCCAGAAACTGTTTGGCAAACCTGTGCATTATAAATTGTTATCATCTTGCCCTGGCAGTATTAGGTTGTGCTGTGATGATTGAGTTTCAGTTTTAAATTCTCTCCTGCTCTTTTTCCATATCCAAATAATCTGTTTTATGTTTCATTAGTAGCTTTTTCAGTCATTGGAGTGTAGCATCTGCCAGCTTACTAGTTTCATCTCCATTATTTATTGTTAGAGCTAATGTTTTACTTCTAGTTATGTTGCCTCCTGTATATTTCTTCCATGATTGATCATCTGTGATTTTCACCCACGTGCTTTGTTATTTCTTTTCTGTTCTTCCTCCTTCCAAGAAGTCCATTTCTTAATACTGCAGTGGTGTCAGGATATCTCTGCTCTCCTATACATCTCTCTATTCTTTTCTTCCAAAGGCAAACTATTAGCGTAAGAGAAATTGCTAGACGCTTTAAAGTGGAACAGTTGAACTTTTCTCTTGATGGCTTTTTTGAGGGATAAATTGCAGATTTTCTCCCTGAGTCAGATTTCATATGCTACTGTAGGGATAGCTTTTGCCTCTTTGTCCCTATGTATAGGTTCTCTCAAGCCAGTGTGTGTTCTTGGTTTTTTTCTTTTCAGGATTCAAACCGTTCAGAAGAAATGTCGCAGAATTCCATTAAATGCACAGTCAGAAAACAGAGTTTGATAGACAGTACTTCGGAAACAGTGCAGTCTCTCTCAAACAGTACAACTGCTGAAGCTGCTAACAGTCTTAAGATCCATGTTACTATGCTCAATTTATTCACGTGGATTGTGCTGCTCAACTTGCCATCTTTAGTTTATTGGTTGAAAAATCTCAGGTAACTTCTTAAATTGTCAGTAAGGGTGGGAGAAAGGAATCCAAACCTTTGAAGATACTCAAAATTGCAAATGTTTGATTCTTCAGATTGTCTGTCTTATTGTAGCATCAAAGACTTCCGTTGACTGTAGCCATTCTTTCTATGCAATCTGGCTTTGGTTATAAGTAGACGTTAGGAGAACAGTATGTTGAAGAAAGTAACGATTCAGAAAATGATTTAAATTCAGCTCGGGGTGCTGTATGAATTTCATGTTCATTGCATAGCACATCCTTGCTTCCAGATGGGATTTTATCTGGTCGCCTGGTTTAGAAGTGACATACTTTTAAAACTAATTCACTCTTTTGCAGGTACAATGTTAGACTTGACCCTGATCCATGTAGAGCTACAGCTATTATACTTGTATGCATTTTAGAAATTCTCATGAATTCAAGTGCTTCTGAAGTGAAATCAAGGTACTGTAGCCCAATCCCCAGTTTTACCATTTATTTCTTACAAGTTCAATTTGTGTGATAAAAATTCACTTGCGCTTCACAGAAAAGTAATTATTAAACCTATGCAGAGATTCAGAAGCTCACGTGCTTAAGTGTTAAGAATTAAGTAGAATCTAGGCAAATGATTATAGTTCAGGTAAGTGGAGAAACATGTGTTTACCACATGGGCTTCAGTAGAGTATTTCATATCTAAAATATCAGTTGCATGAAGACTTGTTTTAACTGTGACATTCATTCACAATTCATTTAATCTTTCTAAATATTACAGAATCCTACTGTATCTTAAAAGTTATTATCTAGAAGTTAGAAGGATAAGTGGATTTTAAACCATCATAGTTATGTTCTTGTCATACTCCCTTATGGGAGAGTGCCCATACTGTGCATTGTTTGGTGCACTTGGTTGTGCAGTTCTTTATGGGACAGCGACTAATTTTATGTCTGAGAAAAGCTTAATAATAAACAGTGTAGTTTATCTTCTTGACCAGTACTTGTTAACTCTAATGATTTAAAACACTGCATCTTTCTGTTACCGAGTTTATTTCTAGGTTTGCTTAATAATATTGTTAAATGACATTTTCTTATCCTTTTTGCCTGATTCATCTTGCTCATATATCAATTGGTATTTCCCACTGAACCTGTTTTATTTATGTTTAAAAAATGGCTAATCCTTGAAATCTTTCTGAAGAAAATGAAATATGGTATTTGGACTCCTTCTACACGTATGACCACAAAATGGCACCTTTTTCTTTGTATTCTTACAGTAAACTCTTGAAGATCGCAGCCAAAGTTCCACTCCCTTTGTCTGTTGCACTGTTGGCTTTCGGAAGAATGCACTTATACAAAGTACCACATGTTGTAACTTTTTCTTTTCTTCTACACCTGCTGTGTTGTATTGTGTAACAGTTATTTTACATAGGAACAGTGCAGCCTAAAAAGTAACAGCGGAGGGGTGACAAATTTCAACGAAGGAATGCCTAGGTTAGCATAACTTGCTTTTTTGGGGAAAGATAACTGAAATGCGATTATTTTGTGAAAAGTTTATGATTCTGTTCATGCTGCTTAGAAAGTTTTCCATGGTGTTCATTTCCTGACTGTGAACATTAAGTGAATTAACTCTGTGCGTGTGTAAGCACGTGAATTGTTATTAAGGTAACATCTCAGCACTCTGTTTGCCTTGCAGACACTTTGATATTTCACTGTATTTCTTTGTTGAAATAGACTTTCTTTTTTAACTCAGTACACTGTACGGTGTGTATGTTCTGAACTTGCATCTCTTGCAGGTCTGAAGTATGCTGGTTAAACTCAAACTTTAAGCACACTGTGACTGTCAGAAATACTACACAGCCAAGTATACTTTTAATCATTTTATGCTATATTTAAAAGCTGCCACATTTGTGTCTAGTCAAACCAGAATGTACTGCTTCTATAGAACTGTTATTTCTATGAAAGTACATGTTCAGTTACCTGTTCAGATGAGTGTCTGAGAGATTGTTGGAAGTCTTAAACATTTTCATTTTTGTGAGAGTGAGAAAACAGTGACTGTTTGTCTAGCTTTCTATTGTGGAAGGTTACCAGCAGATTCATAAACAAGTGGCTGTAATGTAGTTTTAAAACATTGCCAGTTTTCTCTGGAGTTTTGTTAGTTCAGAAATGATTCCTTAGACCTCGTCCATGTGTAGAAGGTAGAAAATTGTAAGGTATGATGAATTTACAGTACAGTTGCTGTACTGCAGTTTCCAGATAGCCAAGGCAGGGTTCTTTCCTGTTGCAAATGGAGAATCGTCATCTCATAATAATAGATGTCCATGCCTTGCCATACTGTGCTAACTTCCCTCACGTGGATGAGCTCTTAGTAGTATAAAATTATTGACCATGACTATTAGCTCCACATAAAGAATTATCTTAGTGCCTAGATGCTACAGTGACTGCCATTTCCAACAATGCCTAGAATAGCTGTGTGTAAGGGATTCTGTCTCCTGGACATGTGTTTTGCTGACAGAAGAAATCACACTAACCATAATGTTATTTAAAATGAGATATTGATTCCATGTAGAGATGGAGTACTACTACTTGCTTCTAGCAGTCTTAGCTGACTCCACTAACTGAGATACCTGTCATCTTCATGTAGAATTACTATACCAGCTTGATTACCTAATATGGATGATAACAGGAAATCTGCTACATACTGTCAGTTGAGTATATTCTTAATATAGTAGTAGAGCCTGACCCATTGACTTCATTGTATCTTGTTATTCTTGCCTGAAGTGCCTCAGTTAGCTCTAGCTTGTTCTTAGAGTCAATTCATCTGAGCTGCCTGAAAAGACTTATTAATTCACATGGTGACTTTCCAAAATGAACCTATTCTGTCTTATAAACAAGCCAGCAGTTCAAACTATCACTAAGTCATTAGAACTGCTTCTATTGGTAGTTAACCAAACCACTGCTGTCAGTGACCAGACGTGCTAATCTTCTAATCTAAACATCTTACTAACAAGATTAGATCATGCATAGTGTTTGTAAATCAGAAGAGTTAACTGCATTGTATCCTGATACTGTCTAACCAAATGTATGCTACAGTATATGTAAATAAGGTAATTTGTATCTATATCTACTTGTATCTTGATTTAGCCTAGAAGTTACTTTTCAGACATGGAAGAATAGAGTAGTTTTCCTACTTTCAAGTGGCTGTGAGTGTGAAAGATAGTGACAGAACTGCAGTGGGGCTGGTAAAAGGCCATCTGTGAAATGTGCAAGACCTGATTTCTGTGGAAGATCATTTCCTTGGCCTTCATGGTCACTGTGGCCTACTGCTGAATTTTGCATCCAATATTTGTTTACCATCTTTATCACTTCATCACACGTGAACCCATTTGTTGGAACTGCTGATGAAATAAAATGACATTCAGAATAAGGAGAGCAGTCTCAAGATGTGGTATCTTCCAGAATCTGACAGTGCATGAAAGATACCAAATCACAGCACCATAAAAGAACACCATTTTTCTTCTTGGTATTTTTGTAAGCTGGAAATTTTGTTGACGTTGTTATCATTCCTCTTGAAATGGGTTACAAAACATTATGTAGTGATTCTGAATGTGGTTTTGAAGGTGTAGGAAGGAATGGAAGGATATAATCCTTAGTCTGAGATCCTAGGTGACAGACTTTGAACACTCTTCTGTTGATACTTCCTTTTCCACCTTTTCCACCTTTTCCACAGGTTACTTACTTTCACAGGGGGAAGAAAAAATCTTATTGCAAATTTGGATTTTGTATGTTTTGTGTGTCCCTGCTAGATGAAAAGCGTGTTCTCAGAGATGTGCAATGATTGAGGACTCTCTAACTGCTGTTTGAGAGATGACAG
The DNA here is from genome assembly GCF_038088225.1 of Cyrtonyx montezumae. Lineage (NCBI taxonomy): Eukaryota > Metazoa > Chordata > Aves > Galliformes > Odontophoridae > Cyrtonyx > Cyrtonyx montezumae. Next base: position 9,496,432 of record NW_027072078.1, on the reverse strand, counting down.
TTCTAATCTCAACTAGATGCCCTGTTATAATCAGTGGAGGGGATTAGGACAAGTCCCGAGGACAATTCATTCAATTCTAAGAAAAGATTATATAAATTTCCAGAATAGTTTTTCAGATAATGATTGTACTTTTGGAGAAAATGCTTCTGTTCTACAGATTTCTAGTTCTGCCACTCGATCACTACAGCCTTGGCAGAAATGTGGGCTAACACGCTGTAAGGACTTTTTAATTGACTGTATGACAAAGTATAAATATTACCAGAATATCCTTCTGTATGAGTGGACATTTGTAAAACAGCTTTGGGAAATAGATTCTCTTCATACTTTTAAATCAAAATTCCAGTTTACTCTTCTAACTTTAAACTGTCTGGAGTTACTGGAGAAGATCAAGATGAGCTATTTCATGATGATTTAGAACTTTGTGCTGTAAAGGAGGTAACTCCCACTCCAACTCTCCTGTTCCTTTTCAGAAGTTCAGGTACTGATTTTGCAAAACCACTGTGGATGTTCACTACATCTATATGGAGATCATGCCATGTAAAACAAAGAATTTTTGGCCTGTAAGTCAGGAGACACTCAAAATAAGAATGCCTCTCTCTCTTATGTTCTTGTAAATTAGTAGAAAGGGAATAATAATTAAAAAAAAAGACAACATAGAGTAGCAGATGTCACTGACTGAAGCAGAATTTTTCTTATTATGCTGCAGTAATAGCTATACCTGTAGCTATCAGTTCATAAAAGATTTTTATTTGTAAGGCAAGGAGAAAGTGTTATTTCTTAACTGGAACTACTAATGGCTATATTTTCAGAATTGATTTAAAGTCAGTTGCAGTATGTCACATTTCTGCATCTTCTGAAAAGGGGATTTGACCTTATTTTGGTTCCTGAGGAAAAAGATAAACAACTACACAGTAACTGAAATTATGTTTAATTTCATATCTAATATTTGAAGTTTCTCTCTGATGGTTTCTTTTTTTTTTTTGAGTAACGTATTGCAGAAAGAATGGGGACTGCCTGTATGCCAAAGAGAACTTTTTAACTACCTAAGTCACCCTCAAAGTCAGTCTTTAAATATCAAAGGATTTTTTTTTTTTAAAGCAAACAAACAAGAGGCAACAGGAAGCATTATTTCATAGGTTGGCATTTGGTATGAAGTCTAACTTTCCATCTGTTTGCCAGTAACAAGGTTGTAAACCTGTCACTGCTTTTTTTTCCTAAGATCTCCTTCAGATCTTGACAGGATGAACAAAGCTCATTTGTTGTTGCCTGTGCATAAAATTAATATGTGAGAAGCCCTTTTGATCAAGCTGATGAAGTCTAGCTCAATGCATTAATGAGTGCGCTGATAAGGAGAAAGTTTTGTTTGTTTACACTGAGAGAAAGTGCAGCCATTTATAGACCTTTAATGCTCTGAGTTACTGAAAATGTTTTTGGAAGCAGTTATAGTGTATGTACAGTAATTGTGCTGCTGTTATAAGTCACCAAGCCAGTAGAAAACTGTTAGCTGCGAAACACACTGAGCTCAACATATTTTGTGTATCGTGGTGAATGTTAGTTGCTTAATTTTCAGGTTTGGCTCCTTACATATCATTTCTTGAGGGAGATAATCAAACTAGCCGTTATGAGCACTTAGCATTGTACTGTAAGTGTTTTTAATCTTCCTTCACCATACCTTTAGAGGAGATGTGTTTCTGTCACCAAAGCTGTGTGCTGCTCTTGTATACCTCTGGGAATGTGTGCTGATGAATGACAACTGAAAAGCAGTTCGACAGTTTAGAGCTAGATAAAATACTTCAAGTTTCTTTAAGTTTATTTGACAAGCCTGTTACAAATATGCATTATTTTTATTTATGGAAGAATGTGTTTGAAACTTCTAACTGGGACATTTAAAGATTAAGCAATTAGTATGCATTGCATCTCCTTTGTAAACATCACAATTTTTTGAAATAAATGTTAAGTATTCAGAAAATTCTATAGCTTTTACTTCAGTCTGCCCACAACTTCAGTTCTTCAGATACCTAAGCACATAGCTGCTTCAAATATGTGCTTACAACATTGTAGCCTGGAAACCAGAGTCAAAGCTGTGACGTTTTGACTTGAAGTTGGTTTAAGGTTTAGGGTCTCGTTCTACATTCCTATATGCGTACAGGTTTTGCAACTCGGTCTCTTGTAAAAGATCTTTTAAGCATGATCTCTACAGTTATTGATGGGTTGTGGCCTAAATTCTCTAGGAAATGTGTATTATCAGCTAATTTTGTGTCTCTGAAGTTCAGGAGTGGTACGCAAAAGCTTGTTACTTTGCAGCACATCGTTCCAGTTGTTCCTTGTGTGCAGGGTTATCCTTGGTTTGCACTGTCCTGCTGTAGCACAAAACTAGAGGTTTGCAGTAATAGTAGGCACTGTGAATGATGTGGTGAGGATACACAGCGTTTGTCCAGTAGGCTATTGCTTTGTGGAGGTTATTCATGTTCACTGAAGTACCATTGAAGACCATGTTTTCCTTTAAATTCTTAAATTACTTCAAGGCTTATATTAAATGTTTAGAGGTTTAGCTTTAATAAATGTTAAAAGCACTATTCTGGGATCACCTCAGGCTTCTCTATTTTTTCCATTTGTGTCACTCTAAGTGTGAAAACAGTATTTGAGATCAGTACACGACAACTGAAATATTTACCGAAGCCTACAAAAATGGACATGAGATACATAATTAGTGCCAGACCAAAACTGAAATGTGAAAATCCTCACTGTGACTTTAAACTCTTACCTTTCTAAAGCAAAAAAAACTCCACCACCGCTACAAAACAACAAAACCCACAACTGTGTGCCTTAAACCAGTAAACGAATACACACTAACTGTAGCCTGTAGACTTCTGTAGCCTTATTTTTCTTCTTTGAAATCAAAGATGTTTGTGTGGATCATACTGATAATTGGTTTGGGGAAAATTATTTTGACTGTTTTAAAATATAAATAAATAACAAACTACGTTTATAGACAGTAAGATTTATGAGAAGTACAGGGTACTTATGGTTTGGAATCGCACCACCCAAAGACAGAAAACTTTAGCTGACTTCAGTTTCTCATTTCTATCTATAATGACAAAGAAAAATAAGGAGGAAGAATCAGTCTCTGATATGTCTCACCTTCTGAGTCTTTGTGTCACAATCTTTCTAATTTAGTTTATTTTCTTTAAAACTGTAGCTCAAGCAAAATACTTTATTTTAGCCATTAAGTAACAACAGCTACTCAGAGTGGTTTGGGTAGAGTTGAGGGACAGGGAGGCATTTGTTTGCAAGCCTCAGACATTTGAATAAGGAATTTCATGTTTTAGGAAAAATGAATCTGTAAGTTTGAAAAAATAAGTTTATGCATTCTGTTCTTTAATAATCAAAAAATTATTCAAGATCTTAAAATCCTGCTTTGATTTAGTAAGAGTTTAAGATGAAGAACTAGGGAAAGCCACTTCCGTTTGTTCGTATATTTTGAGCAAAATCCCTGAATTTATTTTTTTTTTCCAGCAACAGTACTAAGTAAAACTTGTTCTTGAATAAAGATATTGTGTCTGGGAGACTATCAGTGGGCTATGGATATTGAGATGTGCACACAAAATGATTTCAGGTCAGCTCATCACAGTAATTTGTAGCAATACAAATCAGTTAATAACTTTCTTTTGCTGAGATCTAACATGAGTCTGGCTGCTGGTTTTGTTGTGGAACAACAGGTAATGGGATTTTTTTTATTGTTATTGTCAGCCCTACTGATTCCTTCTAGTTTGTGAGTTTAGGACTGTTAGAACTTCTTCCAGTCACCTACCTGTCTCTTCTTTGTTCTGTGCTGATGTTATTCTAGTAATCCTAGTAATTGTTGACTTGCTGGCTGCAGAAATACTAGTGTGAAAATCCTAGAGAGAGCCAAGCTTTTAAGGCTTTTATATGTGATGATGAATCTAGGGAAAATGTGCAAGCCTAGTAACTTAATCCCTTGTTACCATTTGATTTTTCCATGCACAAGGTCAGAATAATGTTGGACAGAACACTTACTTTGGGTGATGGGCAACCAACCAGGGACTGATTGGTTGTTTTTGTTAAGCAAGCTTAAAGTATTGAGGAGCATTTTGAGAAATTTACTAAGTTACTAATTTACAGTTACTAAGCAACCTAACTTTCTTTTTTTTCTTTTTCTGTTTTGAGTTCTTATAATAGCTAGTGTAAACCTAGTATTTAAAGTGGACCTAACTCTAACAGTTACAGGTTTCTAGAGTTGTTGACAGGGTCTTATCAATATATGTTTAAATAATGCTTTAATAAATTATCATGCTCATTAGAAGAGTTATAACTGAATTTTCAGATACATCTGCTGTGTGTGATAGGCTTGATCAAGTCTTTGTCTTGTGAGATGCGGAGAAAACCTTGGAAAATAGATATCTTCAACTCATGTTTAAATTATTGAAAGCCATTTATGTCAGTCGTTCAAAATGATACTTTTAAATACTGGTCCATTTTCATTGAAGTTAAGGGCAACCTGAATGAGAGCTACACTGGGACTTTCACGTTTTGATGGTTTCCCTGTCTGTTGTGTATAGTTTATATTGTTTCTGTCTTTTTTTTTTTTTACATTAGTGTGCATGATATTGAAGTACACTGTATATAGTATAAGCTTTGCTAAATAAACACTTCTGTATATTTTTGTATGATGTTCTAACATGGTTGCATTAGTACAAATTGTGGTAATTCACAAAAAGTGCCACTTACCAATCATGCTCTGTGGAGTGTTGTGAATGTCACCGGTGCTTTTGTTGTACAAACACGCTAATTGGTGTTGTAATGAACATTTGCCTTTAGTCTTTGCTCAGATACTGATGTGGAGCAGTTTGGTGCTTTTCCTTCTAACTTGTAATACTCGGGATTCTAAGCAGAAAATAAAATCAGTGAACAACAGTACTGTGGTTAGAGTATTACTTTCCATAATGGAGGGTTGGTTTTTTTTGGTTTTTTTTTGTTGGTTTTTTTTTGCATCTTAAGCAGAACAGAGTAAAGATCATGCTTGATGAAGCCTGTCTCAGTATCTTAATTAGTGCATCCTGTGCTTGTACATCTGCCTTATCTTGAATGGGAAACATAATAGAGTGGAAAAATATTTGTTGAGTAATGCAGTTTATATACAATATCATGTGTATGAAACTTGTTCTGTAACTAAATTAGTTCTAAGTTTGCCTGTCATTCTAGAACAAGGCCTTTCCTGTCTTGTGGAAACTTGAATGGGACTGAATGTACAATACAGTGCGCATGGAAAGTAATTCAAACATGAGTTGAGTGTTACCACGCCACAGCTATCACTATGTCATTAGTATTAGCAACTTCCTAAGCATTTGATTTACTGAAGATGTGCTTCTATGTAGGCAGTTTGAGAAAAACCCAGTGCTTAAATTTGATCACATCAGAAATGCAGGACACTGACACCTAGCTTGGAAAGTGCTTACTAAACTAGATACTGTTCTCCAAGGAGGAATCACTTTAGGCCAATTTGTGTAAGTGTGCTAATAGTGCATTAATGTAACTGTATACTACTCATGTTTAACTTTGGAAGAACTATAATATATTGAAAAGGAAAAAAAGTGGCAGTAAGTTTAAACAGTCTTAGATCAAATAAATTTTAGTGTGAATGCTTATAGCTTAGCAAGTAACGATACAATTTGATAGAGGTGTTTTTTTTTAAGGCAACTTATAGAAATTACATTTTAATTGAATCTGTTGCTTATCCTCTTGCTTCATCAGTCAGCCTAATTGTCTGAATTCTGTTAGAGGATACCATTATGGTCCTAGAGCAGTAACACTTGTTGCAAATTTGCAGATGTCCTCAGCATGTTGTACTAGTTGAATATCCTGCATACTCCCTATGGCTTTCTTTCTGAGCAAATCAAATAAATGAAGGAATTGAAAAAAAAGGATAAAGTACTGACTGGAATGAAACTGCTGCCGTTCTGGCTTTTTGTTATTTGTTATTTAAGTTGAATAAGGAACTGAAATGTAAGCCCAAACTGTGAACCAAACTTTTTTTTTTCTTCTTTCCCTTACTGCCATTACCTGTAGAGGAAAAATACCACTCCTTGTTGAGTTAGCGAGTCTGTGAACACTCCTGAAGAGGGAAAGGAGGACTGTGAGGAGAGGTGATCTTGTCGCCATCAGAGGTTTGGAAAGGTTTGAGAAACAGCACTGACCAGTCTGTTTTATGGCATCAAATTGTAGCAGCCTGCTCAAACTTCACTCCAGCAGTGGTGAGGGATGACTGCTATTGCAGTGGTCATGGTGTAAAGTAAAGATATCAGAACTAAGATAGGAAGTCCCAGGGGAAAATATTAATACTTATAAAGAAGACGTAGTAGAAACAAAAGGTAAATAGCTTGGAATCATAATGCTGATTTACAGAACAGTAAAGCAGCTCCACAAGACGTTCAGACCGGTGAAATGATTAAGAAACAGAATAATGTGGATAGTCAAATATTGTGAACTGCTGTAGGGAAGAAACAGTTCTAAGATAAATAGGTCTAAAATAATCTTGGTGGGATGAGTTAGGAAGATCTGTTATTTAGGCAATAGAACTGAATCATTCCTGCTTTCTTTACACTGCTGTGTGCTGACAGCTTGCCACCTGAAGTGTTATAGTGCTCTGACTAATGAAGATGTGTTGGACGTGCATTTACCAAGGAGAGAGTGGAGGAAAGTAAAGCTGTGTGTATACACCTGTGCTTACTTGATGGTAAGTAAATGAGAAGAGCTGATCAGAGACCTGTTGACATTAACAGTGAGTACCATTGAAGGGTTCAAGCAGAAAACGTCCTGCTCGTGACTAAATTTAGGTGGAATTTCAAATTTAGCTTTAAGTTTCTTGTCTTAAAATAAACCACCTCTTGACTTTAAAGATATTGATTATGTATAAACACAGGGCATAAATGTGCATTAACTGAATGACTGGACACTGAGTGTAAAAGGAATAGAGACTGAGGATTTTCATATTTTCTGAAGTAAATATCACTTTGGCGAAATGTTATCAACTGATGTTTCAGAATACCTTAGTTTTTGAATTTTTACACAGAGCACCAGAAATAAAATTCTGAACCAAGTTTCTGGCTGCAGAGACTGGGGTCTCAGCAAAAAGAAAACAAAGACTGACAGAAGGCAGGTGAAGTCTTGATGAAGATTAAGAAGTCTTCCTCAATACAAGCAAGTTTAGTGGATAGAGAAGACAGATTCCTATCTAGGGGAGAAAAGAAAACAGAATCCCAAACAACTACTTTAAGTTCTCTTGATCATAAGCAATTAGAGGTGCTCTACATCTTAAGATGTCCCTGCCAGTTTAAATGGTGGCTCTAAGCTGGCTACTAAGTAACTGAACTGTGTGTTGGAAAGAAATGAGGATGTTGTCATGCATATTTTTAAACTGTTCATTAAACCACCTAAAATTATTTTATTAGTAAAATCCACGACTGTCATTTCTCTTCACAATTAAATTTTACATCTGTTCTTCTATCACTAAGAAATAGGGTTCATTCACCTTGTGTCTGATCATGCAGTTTCCCTCTTTTTTAAATGGTACAAAAATTAGTCCTTCAGAATTTGAGAGTATCTTGTTCTTAAGATTCTTTAGAATTGATCTTAGAGGCAAACACTTTGGGAAATGAGACTACTTTCTGTTTTAAACCTTTTGTAATTTCCATTTGATATCTTGAACTCAGCATAAGCCTAAGGGTGTTGAATGTGAAACCCCTAAATATAAATACAGTGCATCATCAGTTGGGAATAAAATCAAACAACAACAACAAAAAAAAAACAAGAAAAGCAGCTGGGTTTAAATAAGTATAGCAGCAGTTTCTTTTACACAAAGTTAAAAAGAAATCAGTGGGATATTAGTGTTAAATTCTGAGCTTTGCACAATGTGAATATCTAATGAAAAGGATGAAACCTGCCTGGAGATACATTGAGGCCTGTGTTCTTTTTACAGGTTTTTTTCTTGCTACTGCTATTCTGGCACTTGCTGAGTCTATTATCAGCAAGTTCCGTTTTCACGAGAGTAACTGATGGGTTCGATGAGTTTTAATTTATTTTTGAATAAAAATATTTTTAAATAAAAAATAAAGCTCATAGAACCCATCAGTTTAATTATATATTATTATTTTTTCAGTAATCTTTTTTATATTTAAACCTTTAGAATAACATTTAGAATAATATACAAGCTTAATAGTACGAATTATACTGTACAGGTTATTGCCAGTACTGCTGGGAATTTTTTACATCTGTGAAATTAGGGGTAGGATAAAGATTTATCTTAACAAAAAATACTAGTTTTAAAATGTCTCTTTAGAGGTCCATCTTATTATCATTCTATAGGAGGGAGAAATGCGGAATGAATGTATGGGCAGAAAAAATGGAGCGGTGTTGAGATAGAAGATGCTACAAAATAAGACCGAGGTAAATTAGCATAGGGTTTTTTTTGTTTTTGTGGTCTTTGTCTTAGCTTGTAGTATCACTGGAGGATATTGACTGCTGATAAAATCAGGGTAGGAAAGCAATGCTTTCATTAAGATGTTATGAATTTGGAAACAGTCCTTGCTTCTCTCTCTCTCCAGCATCAGGAAAATGATCCATATCTCATCTTGCTTAAAAAACATTCTACCAGCTGTAATTATTTGTCACCTTTCTGGAGATACCGGAAATTACTTTTAATTAAAAAATATAGAGAGTATTTTGATACAGCTCTGCTCTCTCTGCTGGAAATTGTTTTAAACTTCTTGTATGCTTACCACCAATTTTCTGCAGTACAGCTTTAGGAGGAGGAATTTGCACTGCGCTGTTCAATAGCAACAGGTCTTAAGAGTATTAAGGATGAAATTCTCAAGGGTCTTTATGTCATGGATGGAAATGGAATCATTACTGTATTTTTGAACTCCTGCTAACGTCACTGACACCCACCTACAGTCCACTAGAAATATAAGTGCAGAGATCAGTTCATTCACAGATGACAAGGAGGCTAACCAAGAAGGGGCAAGGCAGAGCTAACTTCACTGGTAAGCTTTATTTTAAAGAGTGAAAGGTAGAACCTGATTATCTTTTTTTCTTGAGTTGAAGTGTGAAACTGGTCTTTAGTATCTTATGCCAGGCTGTATTATTACTGCACTTATCAAAATATGTAGTACATTCTCATTTCATGCAGTTTTAAAAACTGAGCTATGTGGATCTCAGCCCATAGTTTTGCATTATCCTTGGAGCCTGTAGGCTGGATACTTTAACTATTCAGCCAGTGAAAGTGGTTGTAGTGTAATAGCAAATGTAATTTTACAAATGCAGATATCTTTTCATAAGTGTCAAACTGGTCCCTTTTAGGAAGAATCCAGTATCTAGAAAGCTTTGGTATGGAAAACACTTCTTTACTTCCTAGTACATTAGTACAGAACCTAAAAAGTTCATGGCACGCAGTAGTAAGCAGATTTTCCTTGCCACAGATGAGTTATTTTCACAACTCCTCTGGACTGCTTTATGTCAGTTCTGTAGGACCTAAGCATCCTGGTTCTTTGTCCTTCTTGCAGATAGTCTGTTCATCTCTTCAATATGTGGAAACTGGTGCTCCTGGGACTGTATACGATACTGGCTGTCAGAGGATTGGCAAACAGTGCTCCTTTTGAACCAGAAGAAAAATGGAAACCTTTAGATAACCCTAGGAACAGAGACTTGGTAAGGAAACGCTGCAAGAAAGACAGTCTAAGTTTTGTGTGTGTGTATGGTTTGTTTTTCTCCTCATTTTCCCTCACAATAATTTTTGTCCATTAAATTTAATGGCAAGAGGGTTTAGCAACCGTGCACTTCACGTAGTCAGCAGTACAAGAGGCTGAACATTCTTCAGTGCACATGTACCCCTTAACTGGAGATGCGTTCTCAGTGTGCAGTAGTGTGCATAACTTCCTCACATTTTCAGCAGTTTTCAATTTAAAAAATGTCTTCTGATTATACAGCTTTTATGAACCTAAGGAAGGATTATTATGTTTCTCTCAAAAGTGTACTGCTAGTTACATGCTTCATCTTAAGTACGTTTCCATCTCATACATCTTTGTGAATAGTGGCTGAAGATCTGAAAGCTAATTACAGCTAAGAAAATACATGTAAGGAAACATTTTCTAGGTCTCATATGGAATTTGTGAGAGGGAAAAATCGGTTTCCCAGTTTTTGCCACTGTTTAAAGGTGAACTGACTAAATTTTTCTACTTGAAGCAATCTAAAGGGCCAGTTCACATCAACTGCCCACCATTGCTAACTCTTAACATTCCCTTCTGTTAAAGCTTTCTGTACAAGGTACTGTTTGCCCTCAGCAACACTTCTGCCATATCTGCCATGTCTGAATTACGTTGTCTATGCACACCAGTTTATGATCAAAATAGATTGTTTCATCCCATAAAGGAGGGGATTGTTTCAGAAGAAAGAATCCATCTGTTGGGCACGCTCGATTTTCACTTACAACTTATGTTCAGTTTTTCAGAACACTCCAGGCGTACTTTTCAGGCCGGGGTCTCGATCTCAGAAAGTTCCCAGCTACTTTCACTGTGAACAATGAAGGGCCAAGGCCGGTCATGTTCTACTCAGATCCCATTGCTTCTGCATTTGCAGATTATGAAGAAAGGAAAAATTCTTTTCCAAATGACTTCAAAGGCTAAAAGATGCTGCTGACCAAGGTAAAAGAAGGTGCTTTACATGTAAGCCAGTGAAATCCTTGGATTCCAAGCAATTCTTTATTGCATCTGAAGTATAAAACCAACTTGTTCTTCAGATCAAATTGTGTGCCACCTTAACCTCGTGCCTGAAGTTCTTTTGAAAATGGTGAGGTTGGGGTGTATGAGGTATTTACTACTTCCGTAACAGCACACACTGTGCTTGTGCAGATCTAGGTCGCCTGTGCTTTTATTTTTATTTTCACGTGGAGAAGAGTAATGAAAATGTACAGATAATAGAGAAGGCGGGTTTTCTTTAGTCAGTGGTATTAGTAAAATTGTGAACTGAGACTATTGCTTTCCTGTCATGCATGTATCAAAATGCATTTATACATAAGATACTGCACTAACAAAGCATACGGTGTTTTTATCTGCGTGCATACTCTTTTCCTCACTTCTGACACTAAAATGAAGGTTGAATAAAGTAATTGTGAATGCATTCACACTTCTCCATAAATCTGAAATAAAATTAAAGAGGGCCGAGCTTGAATTATTCATAAATGCAGTCTGTGTTTTTCGCAGGCACTTGTCAGCTATTTTATTTGCACACAGCTATACCCTGTAACAAATAAATCATTTTATAGCTCATTTTGAAAGTCAGTGAATGCTGCCAGTTCTGAAGAAAGGCTACTACCATCTGTTTTCTCCTGTTTTATAAATACATAAAGATTTGACTCAGATTTGAATGTAAGGACTTAAGTGTTTTGCACAGCGTTTAAAAACAGATTAATGTGTAATCAGGGTTCAGCTCAGGAATCGTTTTTTGTGCAATTCATCCTTTGGAGCTGTTCCTGGAAGTAGAGACCAGCTGCTCGCAGCCCTGGGGCCCTCCAGCCAGCTCTGCCACGCACCGCGGTGGGTCAGAGGCGGGCACGGTGCCGTGTACTTCTTTCCGTGCATCATGCCCCTCTTCCCCCTCTCTTTCAGGTGTTAACTTTTGAACTTCATGCGAAGTGGTCACCTCCACAGCAGAATGCCACAGCTTTGCCTTCTTCCTCGCTACCTGACAGTTTACGAACTGCCCCTGTCCGAGTCGTTAGCCCGAGGCGTGCCGCCTCGCCGTCATTCCTGCGTTCGCTGTCTGTTGCCGCACGCGTGGTGCTTGGGGGCAGCGCTGGGTGTGTATAGGTGCGAATAAATGGGGAGTGCCACCCAAATTGTTCAAAGTAGGTAAATAAATGTGACTCTTCGGCTTACTGGACCTAGACCTTGTGAGATAACTGGCGGGGAGGGTGTTAGACATTCTTTTATACTAGCGGCCTGAGGCGCGTCCCCTCACGGCGCCCTCGCGCTGCGGCAGACACGGGCCGTGGGGCCGGGCCGCGCAGCGGCGGCGCGGAACCCGAGCGCGACGCGCGGGGCGGGGCGGGCGCCATCACCGCGCGCCGCGTCCCGCCCTCCGCGCTTCCTGTCGGCCTTGCCGGCGCGATGTCGGGGTTCAGCCCGGAGCTGATCGACTATCTGGAGGGGAAGATCTCCTTCGAGGAGTTCGAGCGGCGGCGGGAGGAGCGCAAGAGCCGCGAGAAGGTCAGGCGGCCGCGGGCGGGGCGGGAGCGGCGGCGGCGCGGCCTCCTCTCCCTCACGGGCTGTCCTGGCGGGTTCTGCGGGGCCCGGGCCGGGCAGAGCCGCGTGCTCGGGGCGGATCTGCCGTCTGCGCGGCCGCGGCGGTTACGTTCGCCCGGTTCGTGTTGGTGCGGCCTGGGAGAGCTCTGCGGTCACCTCACGTTGGTTAGAATGTGAATGCCCTAAAGCGGGTGTTGCTGAGCGTCCTGTTTCATTACTAGTTTAAAAGTACGGCGCTTAGCGCTCCTCTTTCACTTTGAGTGCAACAGGTGACACTCGTGTTCTGTCAGGGGAAGCGGCACAGCTGGTAACTGGTGTTGTTGCTGTACGTAGGACAGCGAGAATGCGTCTGCGGAGGAAAACACCGACGACGTGGATGCTCCATCTTCATCCAGAAAGGCAGCTGGGAAGTCCCAGAGTCAGGATGATACAGACGGTAAATGTCACTGTGACCATTTCAGCAAAAGATGTGCTCTAACGGTGACTGAGAGCATTTGCTCTTCAATAGCTGACTTTCTGTAAAAACCTGGCTGCTTCTGATGATCCTCTGGGTGTTGAAGTGCATGGTCAGAGAGCGTAAGCCTGTGTAGGATGTTCTGTGCGTGTGTAGGCTTTAACTTGGTTCACTGCTCTTGAGAGGCTGGATCTGGTCATTGTTTTTCTGGGAAACCCTCTATTTTGTCCCCTCCTGGCTTCAGATCCGCGTGCTCTCTATCACTTACTCTATCTTAAGTTACACATATGGGTTTCAGAAAGCCTTCTGCCCGTGTTTTGGTTTGGTTTTCTGTGCTCATCTCTGCTAGCCTTCTTGGCTGAAGCAGGAGGGTTTGGGGATATTCGATTCTACTGCACGAGAATTGTCTTACTCCACTGTTGTCATCTAAATGAAAATAAGATAGCGTTGTTGGTTGGTTTTTTTTGTAATTATTATTATTATTATTATTATTTGTTGTGCCTAGAGGATCCAGTGTTATTTTTCTCCTTATTTTCTTCTGGATATTCCTGGCTACCTGGGTGGTAAAATCCCCTTAGAACAATACCAAAGTAACACTACCTTTTCTTGGGATTCCTGCATAATGAAAGAACTCTCAGGAAGTGGTAGGAGCAGCACTTTGTTTCATTTGTGTTATTGCCTGGTGATCCCGTGCTTCAGGTTCTGAATTTGAGCTTGGGCCTCAGAGTGCTGCATTCTGCTTCAGACACCTTTAGAGTGTGCATTTCATGCACTGCCCGGGCACATCTCATGGTGTTGCCACTGCTGTAAGGTAGCAGAGTGCAGTCTTGGATGTCTTTGAGTTGGTTCTTGTACAGAGTCAAACTCAATGGTCCTTATGGGTTCCTTCCAACTTCGGGTATTCTATGATTAATTTTCCAAATGTGTCAAATGTGTGTGGTTCCCTTCTGACCCCTTGTTTTAGTGGATGCCTCTGAAATGCTTCTGAGCTGTGGTCTTATGCTCTGTATTCCACCCATTCTGTTACGTGTCTTTTCACACGTGTGGTCTTTATCGAAGAGAAAATGTATCCCGATACCATAATGTTAGTTCTACTCTTATTACAGAGAACACCGAAGTCTCGGAAGCAGTCTGTAGAATCCAGGATGCATCGATAGTATTTGTTGCTTTTATTTATACTAAGAGTTGCTGGAAGAATCAAACATAATATTCAGAAGAAAAATGAAAAGGTCATTGTTAAAATCATTTTTGATACACTGATATTCAGAACTGAAATAAAGAGGAAATTAAATTAAAAACTCTTTGTTTTGGATCACGGAGGAGCAGAATCTTGATTTTTAGGCACTTAATATCCAAGTGAGAATAAAAACAATAATATATTCAATAAGTGTATTGAGTATTCAGTGTTGAGTATTGAATTATATTTTGAATAAGAATAAAATTAACAGTGTATAAAAACAATGCTGCCTACGGCACAGGAGTTGGAACTCGATGATCCTTGAGGTCCCTTCCAACTTAAGCCGTTTTCTGGTTCTATGGATCTGTGACATTTAGAAGGCTGTAAAATGTATAAATCCAGGTGTAGTACCTCAAATCTCTCTAGTCCATTGGCAGTATGTTTATTTTTCAGTACCAGCTTTATATTGTGCACGTACCTCTTTTGTATCTTTAGATGCCCAATCCCCCTCTCTAACCTTTCAACGCCATATGTCTTGTTGGCTAGCAGATGAAGAGAAGCATACAGAAAATGGTTGCTTTTAGTGTGTTTTGCATGGAAAAATAGATCTCTGTGCAGTTATGACCCTGGGTTAAGTTAGTAATGAAGTGTTTTAATATTATGTGCTTCAAGCGTGTTTATTTTGTACATACAGCTTTATGTATTTGTTTGTTAAATGATTTTGTTATTTGTTTTTCTGAAGTTATGTTAATAATCTGGATTTTCCATTTACACAGTTTAAAAGGTACTCATTGTCATGGATAGAGCGGTTAAAAGATCCTACTTTGAGTTACTTCTAAAAATTGACCACTGCATTATTGTTCAGTGTGATTGTCTGCTCACTTATCCTCTTCAGCTGAAAAGATTTATTCCATCCACATAGTTCAGTGCTTGGAAATTGCTTCTCTTCTGTGGATCGAGAAGAGCGTTGAATAAACTGTTGCTTTATTGTGTGTTGTTCCCGCATGCTTTCTTATCAAATATCCAAAAAATGTTAGAAGCTGTGGGATACTGAGCACTGGTGATGAGTAAGTAACACAGTGCTAGAAAATCTGAGAGGTTGCATAAACGTCTTCTATGTTTCTGAAGGCCTTTTTCTTAATAATAGCTCTCTCAAGTAGGCTGCTAATTGTGGATAATTCTGTTTTCTCTGTGCTTGTCCTGATAATGTAGCACACTTTTGAGTGTGTCATAAACTTTTTCTGTTACTTTCTTGAGCAGGAGAAACTGCAGATGGCGTCAGTAAATCTGTTCATCGGGTCTTTGCGTCCATGATTGGGGAAAATGAAGACGATGACGAGGATGAAGAGGAAGAAGAAGAGGAGGAAGAAACTACTGAGCAACCCACAGCTGGAGATGTTTTTGAGTTGGAGATGGTACTTAACAGAGAGACCAAGAAAATGATGAAAGCAAGTATTTAAACCTTCATCTAGCTTCTCTGTATTTCATGAAGTATAGTAAATAAATGCTGGTTTGCACGATCTTAGCCGGTGCTGAGAGATTTGCCTGAAAATAATGCTGTGTAGGATACTTCTGCTCACGTTGGTGTGTCCCCTCTGGTTTTTTTAGAAAATTTTTTGTATGTTGATGTTTGAAAACTTTCAGAAATAATGAAGTAAATCTTTTCCAGTATGTGGATTTTGTGTTAGGTGTCAGCGTTGCTCTGTCAGTTATGAAAATCATCAAACACCTTGGTCAGTCATTTTAATGCTGCTCCCACTCAAACTGTTTGTTGTCTGGCTGTTTAAAGCACGAGTAGAACTGAATTTGGACGTAACTGAATCATCAATAGAAATAATTTTTCCATGTAGGAGAAAAGACCTCGCAGCAAACTTCCTCGTGCGTTGAGGGGTCTAATGGGAGAAGCCAATATCAGATTTGCCCGAGGAGAACGTGAGGAGGCTATTCTGATGTGCATGGAAATCATTCGACAAGGTATTTTTGATTGGTAGAAGATTCTGGTTTCAAGGATGAGTTGAAATTGCCATGTGTATTAGAAATTCAGCAGTGTGGCTTCCCAGGAATGAAAATGCTCAGCACAAGGAATGCCATTGTGTAACTAGCATGAGATTTAAGAGTGTGCCATGCACTTCTGTTACTGTTTTGCTTTTGAGAAGAAACTAGCACCCTAATTCTGCAGCTTTATACAGATTACTTTTATTGTCTTTGTAAAACTAGAAGGAAAATACAGAGAGCTATTGGCGAGACTTCTAACGTAGAAGAAACGCTGCAGATAGTTGTTGTGAGGTTCAGTCTACCCGTTTAATGATGTGTATAGAAGGAATTGGAAACCTGTCTGCAAAATTTGTTTTCTGAATTGAAACACCGATGTTCTGATGTTTTGTATAGCTCTGATACCTGTAGTTTGATGAAAGATGTGCTTCTTGTTTTCTTGTAGTTCTTAAAACAATAGTTCTTAACCGTTCCCTTTGTCTTTTTGTAGCTCCTCTTGCCCATGAGCCCTTCTCCACTCTTGCCATGATCTATGAAGACCAGGGTGATATGGAGAAGTCATTACAGTTTGAACTGATTGCTGCTCACTTAAATCCTAGTGATACTGAGGAATGGGTCAGACTGGCAGAGATGTCACTGGAGCAGGACAATATTAAACAGGCTATTTTTTGCTATGCAAAAGGTAAAGTAGCAGTAATTGTGATATCTTAAAGTAAATGTTAGGTGCTGATGGCAATCACTCTGTTTTCTTGTGCTTTCCGATGTAGTTCGTTGCAGTTTGCTAAGATTCTGGTACCTCTGTCCAGATGTTGGTTAAAGATTCATGAATCTTTAATGTGGGATGTCCTTTTCTTACTAAAAGCTTGTGCATTTAATAATATGTCCATTGATGTTCTCTCAGTCGTGTTGCCTTACGATTTTGGGGAAGAGAAAAGAGTCTTAGTTGAGTTTGTTTCACCAGGAGCACAAACGTATTTTGCATTCTGATTTGCTTCCCTCAAGATGTAAATACTGCTTTTTTATCTGTTAACTACTTAGAAACTGCTGATGTTTGCCTGGGCTGTGTCAGTGGAGTAGATGAATATGAAATTTGTTGCTGCTTTTTTTTATCAGCTTGACTACTAATATGCTTTTCCTTGTTGCAGCTTTGAAGTATGACCCAACCAATGTGCGTTATCTATGGGAGAGGTCAAGCCTTTATGAGCAGCTGGGGGAGCATAAGTTGGCTATGGACGGCTACCGGCGTATTTTGAATCTTCTGTCTCCCTCTGATGGAGAGCGGTTTATGCAGCTGGCTAGAGACATGGCAAAGTAAGTTGGACTTCAAAAGAGGTATGATTTGGTTTTCCAGAGTTTCTCAAAGTCCGGTATTGCTGAGCTGTTTTACAGGTCAGACTTTGTATGCAGCGGAAATCAGGGGCATGCAGGTGTTTCTGCGGGGGTGACAAATATGCAGTCACACTCCTCATGCACTGTGATGTTTCCAGCTCCTGACAAGTGGGAATTATTGATTACCGAAAAAATACCTGTAGTGTACAATTGCATGCAAGTATAGTACATTTTTGTACCTGTATAATACCATTAGAGACTCAGAATCTTACTGTCAGCAACTCTAAATGGAAGGAACTATTCAATATGAAATGCAGTCTTTGACTCAATTGTGTGTACAGTTTCTGATTTGTTCCTGGAGAGAGCAGAAACCTGCTTCCCCTTTTCTGCAGATGGGAGGAGATCAAGTCATAGAAGTTAGCCTGAGGTTAATAGTTAAATGCGTTACTCTTCTGGCTCTCAGTAAGTTAACTGCTTTAAACCTCAGCTTTCTCACGTATAACTTGTAAAAAGATGTCATTGGAGTGTTTCAGAGCCAGTAGATAAGTCTTTTGGTATTCTTGGTTGTGAAACACACCGAAAAATGCAGGGATTGTATTGTAACAATATGATTGTTGGAGTTTTCTGTCAGACCTGGTTATTGCAATGTATCGTTGCTATGTTGCTCGAGGTGAGAGTGTAATGAGAACTCTCGGTATTTCCTAACGTACAGGGGATTATTTGATCATAGAGGGCATTACTGGTAATTGCTTGAAATACATAAAAACTGTCAAAAGTTGTAAGGAAAGATGAACTGTCATCCTTCTCATGGTCTTTTGTCACCCTTCCTAATGAATGTATGAAGGCTGCTCTGAAAGCAACACCTTCTATTTTATGGCGTTGGCCCGTGATGTCAGAAGCAGATGATGGTGGTGTGGCAGTAGATGCTGAACCTTCTCCCCATATTCCATTCAGTTTTGATGCCATGTGACATATGGCAGCAGAGGGGCAGTCTGACAAAATGGTGTCTGACACGGAAGTGTGTATGAAGCAGAGGTGTGGCATTGAATTCCTCCATGTGCGAAAAATAGCACCCACTGACATTCATCAACACTTGCTGGGCATTTATGGAGAGCAAACAGTGGATGTGAACACAGAGAGGCAGTGGGTGGTGCATTTCAGCAGTGATGACAACTGTGTGAAAGATGAGCCACACTCTGTGTGGCCATGCAGGTGTTCACAAGTGTGGCATGCAGGCTCTTGTTTCTTGCTGGTGAACATGCAGAGCTAGTCATGCCTACATTGAAAAATTGTGTTTTGTAACTGGGAATTTGCTCTATCAAATAGTGTTACTGTGTTCTTTGTCTCTGTTGTAGTTTCCATGGAAAGAGGTATGAGACATTACTTTTGGAGCAACCTCTGCTGATTGGCATTGAAAAATAAAGAAATAAGAGAAACCTTTTGCTTGTGGTCAAAGTATGTCTTGTCAGTTTTCAGATACTTAGTATCTCATGTCTACATTTCATAGGAGTTATTATGAAGCCAATGATGCTGCCTCTGCTATTGAGATCATAGAAGAAGCCTTTACTAAACATCAGAGCCTTGTCTCCATGGAAGATGTTAATATAGCAGCTGAGCTGTATATTTCCTCCAAACAGTATGACAAAGCGTTGGCGGTATGAAGAATTACATTTGTCTCTTGCATTCAGCAACTCTGCCACACAGGGTGGACGGTTTATATTCCTGTAGTGCTTAAATGTGGTCATTTTTCTATAGTAATAGAGCTGATCAGATTGCTTCCCATTAGTTCTGTAGTAATCAGTTCTGAAATTAACATGGACTGATAGACTCATCTGCTGTTCCACATTTAAAGTTTTGGGGTCTCTTATCTCCTTCTCTACAACTAGCACAACCTCAGTAGCCAGAGGATAGCTGCAAGCTGATTTGGGTGTCTGTTGTTCTGCCAGCAAAGGGCATTGTCTAAAGGTGAAGGTTAAAAGGGTGGCACTGAATAGCTTAATGCTTCAGACACAGACACCTGTGCTTTATCTGTTATACCTGTGTTGTAACAAATACAGATATTTGCTTTAAATATCAGGCACAAATTCCAGAATACTGGAGCTCAACTCTGAGACATAAGGAATTGGAGAAGATACATCTCTATTCCCAGTTTATTCTTGTGGTTATTCCCCCTTGCTTCTGAGGCTTTCTTCCTAGTTGCTTTGGTCTGGCTTTGAGAAGATCATTGTAACAATCTGGCCATTTTTATACCTTCCCAAATGGAGTGAAGAGACACTAATTATTGGGACTTTCTCCTTCTAAACATTCTTATTTGCTGATATTGAAGTACTTCTTTATTTTTTCCTACAAAAGATTTTTTTTAGTTCTCTCTCTGTCAGTGTAAAGGATTATAAGCCTTCAGACAATTCTGCTGACTTCCCTGTACCTCTTAATAGTTCAAAAATCAGTTTTCACTGTACTCGATATTTGTGTATTAGATTTATTCATACAGTACTCAGTTGTAGAACTGTTCTGTGTTTCCTTCTGATGGTTTTCCTCAGATCTGTTGCTGTGATGGTGTTTCTTGTTCCTTGATAACCGAGTCTGTATTGGAGCTGGTAAACTGAAGGCCATATGCTTATTTAACACTGTTTAATACTGTTTTGGCAACAGCAATCATTACTTAAATATTTACTTTACAATTCATGAATGAAAATACCAAATGGCATTGGGCCTCAGACCAACAATCCTTTGCAGGTCTGTGTTTCCCCTCTCACAGCCCCCTGAGGGCAAGTGAATGTCTTTACTAGTCTGTCTTTGATTTTAATTTCCTTACTTAGTTGTTCTGTTGAACTGTGCTAGTTTTTTTGAGGTTATGATGCATGACCAGGGCTTTTGTAAAATGTCTGACTGTAGGTAGATGTGAATTGTATTTCATTTTTTTTTCAAACTGAGATGAGCTGTGCAGTTTCTTTGCATTGTATCAGGATGAGCAAACCTAGGAGCACTTGGAAAAGATCTGTGGAAAACTTAGCTCTTTATATGTAGAAATAAGCTAAAAATGTTGTTTAAACAAAACAAAGCTTTTCTAGTTATGATGAAAGTGTTTTATTTCCTAAGGAGATGCTGATTAGACCAAAAATAATGGATAAAGGCATAGGGTGGTGAAATCCTATACTAGTGAGCTAACCCTAAGTCAAACAAAGGCTGCCTTTCTTCTGACAGCTTCTGTGATATCTGAAGAAACTGCCATGTAGGCTGATCACTGCATATGTCCTTAAAGTCTTTAAAGTGATCTGAGTTACTCTTCTGTTTTAGGTTATTACTGATTTTGCAGGAATTGTACTTGAAAAGAAAGAGCCAGAAAAAAGTCCTGATGAGGAGGAAAAAGGTAAATAGTTTTCAAGTGGTTAGTATGACCCTTCTGTTCAGCTAATATGACGTTTTTCTTCTATTCATCTAGTATGACATTTTCCTTTCAGTTACGTTTTCAACTCATGGGTATGTTTTAATGCTTATTGACAGGCTTTTCTCTTTTGAAACTCTTCAGTGTTTTAATGAGTTACATTGCATGACCTCAACATTCTCTGAGGAGTTACTCTGATGTCCTATTAGCCCTGGTGACTCATTAGACACAAAGACTACATTCCCTGCAGTTGGAGGCCTTTTAAAGTTCTGAACATTCCTCTGAGTGATCGTGTCAGGCCAGTTATTCCTGCAAGCTAAGTAACTTCTGGATAAAAGTCAGATAAATTTCTTGTTATCTATTCTCAAGAATATCAAGCTTCGACCTGAAACTAATACTCCGTGAATTCTACTTCTTTTCATCAGTGAACATGGTGTTCAGAAAAACTCCTGAACTGGGAAAATTCCTGTCCTAGGAGATTTTAACAGTTATTTTTTAAGGAGCAGAACTGCATTGAGTGTGGGAATTAAAGCACAGTATTGTTATTACCTGAAGTATGTCATTTATTAAGACAAAGCTTCTGAACTACCCCAGAGCCTGGTTCCTCACCATCTGTTCTTTACCACTTTTTTTTTTTGAATGCTTCTTGCTCTGCTGTCCTTCAAAAGAATGTCTGCTTTTCAGCTTTAAACAAGAGTAAGCTTCCAGTCAAGTGTGGATGCACAATGAAGTAATTTTTGGCTTAGCAGGTGCTACTGAGTGTAATCTCTTTCTTTTTAAGATGATACAGCAGCAGTGGTAGAAACTCAGGAAAGCCAGGAGGAAGTTACTGACAAGCAAGGTGATCAGGATGCTGAATCGAGTACTGCAGGTAAGTAGTTAAGTTGCTGAATCTAGTACAAGTCTATGAACTGATCATATACTCAGGAATCAGATTGGAATCATAGCAAACTCATGAAAGTTTCTAACAGCAGTGATAGGGCTTGATCCAGAAGAGGTTCCTTCTGCACTGTCTTCTTTACTCAGAATTTACTTCTAACGCATCCAGACACCATGTTCAAAACATTCTCCTGGGACTTACCCAAATTGAAAATAAAATGCTTCATTTTAATTTACCAGTAGGTGAATAATTACTCTCATGCTGGGTGATAAGATGTTCAGAGAATGATGAATTAATCTGCATGCTGTGATTTGCTGTATTTGTATGTGGATGTAGAAGGTCATAGGGAATTGCAAGATGGAAAACTATTTTATCTGGTTTTAATGTTCACCCTTTCAGTGTTCAGTGTTAAGAGTTAAGGTAAAGGAGAACTTGAACAGTGTACTTCGGAAGTTAAGTGACTGGATGTGTGGGAAATGCAATAGAGGAGTTTTGTACCAGTTTGCTAGCACTTCTCACTCTTTCATTCTCATCAGATTGCATTTGTTCTACGTGTTATGTAGTGTTCTGTAGTTACCTGTATCTAACTGTATATACGTACAGCCAGGTCCTTGGTGCACTGCACTTAGTTTAGTAGGGATAAATACCTTAATACAGGATATTTCCTAGAGAAAGTAAGGAGAACTGGGTGCAGGTGCCTATATTGCTGAAGGAAAGCTTTACAAAACGAGCCCAGAGGGGCAACACTGTGAGCATATCATACAGATCCTGCTGTTGAAGTCAGTGCGGACTGATAGTGCTTGGTATTTCAGATAAAATGGTAAGGATCAGATTGATGAGAGAGAGAACTTACTCTAGCTGTCAGGAAAATTACAAAAGAAGGGGGACAGGGGAGGCCTACACCAACATTTGCTAGACTCTGAGAATGTATGTTTCTCTTTGTAGCTCAACATAGTCTGGAAAGGATGTGGGGCTCTGTGAAATGGTTAAAATCTAAGGGCACAGAGAGAATATTTTTCTTCTTCTTACAGCTATGGAGGTTAGCTGCTGTATACCTGAAGGGGTTCCCATAGACATCACAGTCAAGCTGATGGTGTGCTTGGTACACTTGAACATCCTAGAGCCTCTCAGTGTAAGTAAAAACAAACTCAAAAGTCGGGATAGATTAACAAAGCAAGTGGTTTTTCCTGTCTTCATATGACTGAGGTCATTTGAGAGGGCTTTGCAGATTCTTTTTTGCTTTCCTCCCAGTCCAACACAGATGCCTAGCAAACCTTTAATAGTAGAAATGCTGTTTTTGTCCTTATATGTTTTGTCAGCTGGAAGTATTACCAAGAGACATCAAATGAAAGCCTGTGAGCTATGATAGGCCTGGGACTGCACTACAAAGTCTGGAACACTAAGGAACATAACTTGACTTTGTTTTAAAGCCCTAATAAATCGTAATGTTCTTAAGAAAGATAGGGATGAGTAGAATGTAAAACGTCTGATGAAGTGAAAGGTGGCTTTCTCAGGGATTGTGAAATTCAGATCTTTATGTAATTTCACTTTAAAGTAACATTGAAGTAAAGAAAGTATAGCTGAAAATGCAAACTGCATAAAAATCGTAGTATGAGAAGTTGCTTCCAGAAGCAGATCTTAAAGCAGTGTTGTTGGTGGCTCTGGGTTTTAGTGTTCTGTTTGTTTGCTTGCTTGCTTTTAAAGCCTCTTTTGACCACTCTGGTGGAACAAAATCCAGAAGAAATGGGTGACTTGTATTTGGACGTAGCGGAGGCATTTCTGGATGTTGGAGAATACAACTCAGCACTGCCTCTCTTGAGTGCCCTCGTCTGCTCTGAGCGATACAACTTGGCTGTCGTCTGGCTTCGGCATGCAGGTTAAGAAGGAGGGCTGCTGAAAACGTGGTACTGAGAGATGGTAGCACAGTGCTGAGCATTTCCAGAGAACTTTACTTAAGATCACTGGAATTTAGATGCACATGTTGAACAATAATTTGTATTTGCAAAGCTATAACTGGAGTTTACTATGACAACCCTGCCATGAGGGTTGTGTTCTCGTTACAGACTGAAATTACCTTCAGCTACGAATACTTTATTTTCATCTAAATGAACAGCATGTATTCTACATTCCATTTTGTATCGACTGATGATGCTTAAGTGGAACTATAGATGCATCAGAGCTTATTTCTGAATATTTTCACTTTAATAATACGTGTTTTGAGTGGCTTTTACTGGAAGAGCATCTGGAAAGTATGTTAACTATTTTGCAAGCATTTAATCATCTTTTTCTGCCATTTAAGTGCATGGTGTTGTATATGTATATCTAGAGTGCTTGAAGGCTTTGGGACACATGGAGCGTGCTGCAGAGAGCTATGCTAAGGTTGTTGATCTTGCTCCGTTGCATCTCGATGCAAGAATCTCACTTTCAACACTACAGCAGCAACTGGGCCGGCCTGAGAAAGCTCTGGAGGCTCTGGAACAAATGTATGATCCAGATACACTGGCTCAGGATGCTAATGCTGCCCAGCAGGTGAGCAAGGTGTTTCCTTACAGTTTAGGATATGATATTTGACAGACTGTGGTAGTGTTCAAAGATGTTAATGGTGTAGGACCAGAGACTGACTCATGCAGTTTTCTAGAAGATTTTACAGTTCAGTGAATTATGTATTGTGCTAATAATTGTGTCATAAATTCTCTCTTTGTGATTGATTGAATAGCAATATTTGATGTTATTTAGGAATTAAAGTTACTCCTCCATCGTTCTACATTGTTGTATTCCCAAGGCAAAATGTATGGTTACGTAGACACTTTACTGACGATGCTGGCAATGCTGCTGAAGGTAAGCCAGTCTTTGCGGTTATATTTTACCAAACTGGACAGCTGTGAGTTGGGTTAAGGCAAGGGACAAACAAACTCGGGAAGAAAACTAGTGGCTTTGATATGCAGATGTTTTCATAGTTTTGTTGGATGAAAATCCTCCAGAGAGCCCGTTAATGCTAGGGGGGGCCTGTAATGCTGTTGTTCTTTGCCTGTAGTCTTTAGAACAGAGCATCATTTCTGAATATAATTCTCAGTACAGTGATTTCAACTCCCTGTTTCTGAATATACAGAGAACATGCCAAATACTAAAGTTGCTTCTTACCTATCTGGAAGTCAACATAATGCCTTTTTCACATTTACTTTTGTGTAGATACTAGTTTGTATTGTAATAACTTCATTTTCGATTAGGTAATCTATCTTGTTATTTAATGAGCAAGGAAGAATTTGTTCAGTGAACAACCACCACTTTTGTATTTGCTATCTTGTGTTATTTTTCCTTTCTTTCACATGAAGTGGCAGAGGAGAATATTTAGACCTTGATTTTATCCGTTTGCTTAGAGCCATTACTATTCTATTACTCTGAATGACTGTCTGCATCTTCTGAAACCGATGCTGACAGAATGGTGTCATTTTTGTTATGCCTCTGTGCAAATAGTTTTGATTTGAATATTCACAGGGATGTTCCAATCCCAGGAAAAGTCTCAAAGTCGTTTAAAGAGTTTGTCTTTCATCTGCATAGCCCAGTTTGCAATGAAGTATGAGACAATGCAGAAATAATACACCTATTGGGAATCTTATCTCATGTGATCTTGCTCTATTGTGGCATTTCTAAGCTGCTCACTGTTTTGGCAGGCAGTGTGAGCATGGCCATAACACTGCATTTGAGATGGTATTTATTAACGTAATCTGAAATGCTGCCCTTAAATTTGTTTCTAGGTAGCCATGAGCAGAGCTCAGGTGTGTTTGATATCTAGCTCCAAGTCTGGAGAGAGACACCTCTACCTTATTAAGGTGCCAAGGGATAAAATTTCTGACAACGATGACCAGGAGGCAGCAAACTGTGATGCAAAAGGTAACAAATGTTAATCTTGTTGCTTTGTTTTTAATAACCTTCTTTTTCCTGAAAATGAAATAAATGTTGCTATTCTGCATGCTAAATCCATGCAAAGGTTGTTGTATTTCTAGGACAGGGAAGGCAGCAAAAGTGAGGTGTAATGTAGCTTCAGGGAGCAATGCCCATTCAGAGAAAGCTAATAAAATTACTGACTGATTTACGTAGAGAAGGACGTATAGGGACCGTGTGGTCCAACGATCCCCTCAGCACAAATACGTAATACATGCAGCTTTGGAAAATAATGGAAATATGTTTATGTCTCTTAGAAGCCATGTCATTTTTGAACTGAACAGACTTACTTAAAACAAAACACAGTTTCTTGAGCACAGTTTGAAAGATGAAGAGGAGTAACTTTAATGCATTCCTGTGCTATGTGTACAACTCAAATTGTGTGTATTCCTTATCATTTGTTCCCAAGTTTTGCCTGTTTTTTGTTTGTATTTTATAAACTGCTCTTGAATGGAGGAAAAAAAAGTAAAGAATTTACCTTTATTTTGCCTGTTAGTGCTGAGTCTTTCCTTAAAAGATCAATTTGATGTATGCACTTTTTTTTTTAAGAGTTTCCCTCTTGTTTCAATTTTCTTGACTTGCTGTCTTCAATGTTTTCAGCGATTTTTGCTGTTCTCATGAGTGTTTTGACAAAGGATGACTGGTGGAACCTTCTCCTGAAGGCTATATATTCCCTGTGTGACCTCTCCCGGTACAAGGAGGCTGAGCTACTAGTAGATTCCTCGTTGGAGTATTACTCATTTTATGACGACAGACAGAAGCGCAAGGAGCTGGAGTACTTCGGGCTTTCTGCAGCGATTCTGGACAAGAACTTCAGAAAAGCATACAACTATATCAGGTAGGGAACTGAGAAGGCAGAACTATCTGTTCTCTAATTACTTCCACCAGGGCTGTAGTCCTACTGCTGGATTTGAGGAGGTAGGCTAAGGCTTTCCAGCTTTTCCCGAGACAGATAAGCCTACCGAAACAGGAGGAGTTTGGCCTTTGGTTACAAAATCATGTATACTGCAGTAGGTCATTTGATTTGTCCAGAACCCTTGGTTCTGTCTTTCATTGTCAGCTCAGTCACTTCAGCTGTTTTTATTGCAGGTGTAGCGTTTACGCTATTAGGGTTTACTAATTTCTTGTATGGTTTTCCTTAGAATAATGGTAATGGAAAATGTCAATAAACCTCAGCTGTGGAACATCTTCAATCAAGTTACTATGCAGTCTCAGGATGTCCGTCACCATCGCTTTTGTCTCCGCTTAATGCTGAAAAATCCTGATAATCACGCACTGTGTGTCCTAAATGGGCATAATGCATTTGTATCTGGCAGTTTCAAGCACGCTCTTGGTAATGTCATTCATCTTCTGATGCAAGTGAATACTTTTTTTTTTTTTACAGAGAAAAAATAGATTTCTTGAAGTCATTTCTTCATGTGTCAAAGTTCTATATGGCTTTGTAGTATTAACTTCATACTTTGATTGTTTTGTACCAAATCAAAGCCTCAGCGAAGTTTTCCTGATAAAAATGAAGGTGATTTTTCAAGTTTAGTATGTATCACGAAGATAACCAACTTGCAAAGATGAAGGAGGGCTAATGGTAATAAAGATCAAAAAGGACAAAAAGAGAATAATTTGAACAGCAAGTAACGTTGATTGGACATCTTTAACTGGCATTGAATGTAAACCTATTGTTTCAATATGACTCCAAGTGTCAGAATTGAGATGTGCTGGAGATGGAGCATTCTGCTGCTTTGTCTCAGAAGAGGTCACATTGTAAAGAAGCAGTGAGTAACTCACGTGCAATCTCCTTCATGAGTTAGCAAATTCTGAATTAAAAAGGAATAAATTGAACCTACCTATACATGTACCCTATATAGATGTCCAGTAGCGATAATTAGAAAGCCTTAGTCATGGGTGAAGGGTCGTGCTGTGCCTGAGACAGTAATCTTTCACTGCATCATGTATCTTTTCAGTGCTTTTAGATAACAGTGGGCTTTTTATTTGTTTGGGTTTTTTTTCAATGTTTAATTGGGGATAATTGTTCTTTTCTGTCTCTCTATTCCAGCTGTGCAAACAGACACTTAAGCAAAATAATGAAACCAAACTTCCAAAACCTGTCTGTGGCACACACCAATAGTTCTCCACACCTCCAAGATTCAAAGTCTAGCAAGGACCTTGTTTGCTTTCTGTGTCTGATTCTTTTTTGTTTACGTTTTTACCTTGCAGTTTCCTTCAGAATCCAAGGAGTATTGAAAATGTATCTTTCTTAGTGGGCTTTTATTTTGTTTGTTTTTAATTTTAATGTATATTTTTAAGTAAGTATATTAAACATTTTTTTTCATTAGTTCATGCTTTAAATTTGCTGTTTGCTTTTAGGACAGTATGTGCAAGCCTTTCGTGCAAACCCAGATGAACCTCTCTACAGTCTTTGTATTGGCTTAACTTTCATCCACATGGCTTCTCAGAAATACGTGCTGAAAAGGCACGCTCTTCTGGTACAGGTCAGTTAGTGTGATTGCTTTTACCCATAGTGTGTCCTGGCGTTGTATTTATAGGTAGTTACGACTACAACATGTTGTGTGTCAATAAATTCTGGTAATTAATACAGTATTCCAAAAGGAAAGTTTTGAAACATAAATACAGGAGAGTATGCTTCTGAATCTCAACTTCTCTTGCTTAAAAGTAGCTTGTTCTGTGGTATTTACACAATGGTTACTCAATTAGCAGCCACCAAATGTTTGTGAAACATTACTTATTCCAGTCTTGATGGCTATGGATTGTATTTTATTCCTGATTTTTCTTCTTGCTCTGTTAAACTTGTTATTCAGCTTTTGAAAAAGTGCTGTAGAGTAGGATCTATGCCACATACCTTTAGTGGGTGTGTCTCTTAAGCTCCGTAGTTTTAAGAAAACTTTCCAGACTTTAGAAGGTGTTTCAATGTAGTTGGTTTTTTTTTCTGTCATCCTTTTCTCCTCCTCCTTTTGGTGCCTCTACATAGCTCTCATGGCAAAGATCTCGCAAGCTGCAGTTTAGGCTACCCTCAGTTTTTCAGCTTTCTTTGCCATATTTTTCCTTCATCTGCCAGATCCATTTACAAACCACAGGCTGATTATTCCCAAATGGAATCTTGAAAGTCATTCCCTGTACTCTCCTTCAGCATTTTTCATTAACTTGAAATTCCTTTTAATTCCTGTGGCCTCTGAGCTCAGAGTCAGCAGAATGTGGTCAGGACCTTAAGCTGTTGTGAGTTCTTCGATGGCTAGAAAAATATGGCTTTTACCTAGAATTTGACAAAAGCTGCAGGTCGCTTTAAAACAAGACCAATTATGTTAGGACCCAACTTACAGCATTTTAAGTTTTGAAGCTTTGGCCTAATTTTAATATGATCAGTCACTTCTTCCTGTAGTCGGCTTGCTTTTCCTATCTGGGCTGCTGTGTTCTCCTTTGCAACGCAGTCGCACAGTGTCCTATTTATGTTACCCTCTGGTGATACTTTTCCCTGTTTTCTCTCAGTATTCGCTTTTATGACACTTTTTATTTTTACATCCTCTGCTGCTCCTATTGTAGATGATTAATAATTCAGCTGCAGGAACGTGCTGGTGACATAAAGGAAGGTCATTAGCTGCTGGTGTCTGAACTAGTTCCTCATGTTGACAGAGCTATCTTCTCTGACTTACCGACACGATCCCTGGAAGAAAGGCCACTCTTAGCATTGAAACCAGCACATTTCAAAGCAGTAATAGAAAGAAATGTAAATTTCTGCACAGGAGAGCGTGAAAAACTCTGCTTCACTAATTTTCCTTTCTGAATTCCTGTCTGTATCTTTTTGTTTCCTTCTGTTTCATATTGGAGGTGGTTCTGGTCTAATGCCATTCATCTTTTTAGCATCATACAAACCCTGGGCAATGAACAGGCCACACACACTTAAATGCCTTTTTTCCAGTGTATTTTATGCCTGTCTTCTTAACGGGAACATTCACAATATGCATAAAATGTGCACAGGGGTTCTCCTTCCTTCACCGCTACTTGGACCTACGTGGACCGTGTCAGGAATCTTTCTACAACCTTGGCCGTGGCTTTCACCAGCTGGGGCTGCTGCATCTGGCAATCCACTATTACCAAAAAGTACTTGAACTTCCTCCTCTCACCTTGGAGGTACTGTATCTTTGTAAGTTGCATGCAGCAAATAGTCAGGTCAGTGTTGCTTTCTCAGCCATAGTTAAGTAGGTGAGATCTGTGTAGTTGAGAACAGTTTGCACTGAGACTCTCTGACGCTGAAAACTCAGTCCTGATTGTTACCTGATACACAGAGATGCGTGTGTTAATTTCAAAGACACGTGTTTTGAGGGATTTACTAATAGGCTAGGACTAGCAGGAAAAAAACAAGGTTGCCAGTCTTCACCTGAATAAATAGCTGAACTTAATCATTAATACTGCATGCAGTATTTTGTAATTGGAAGTTTGTTGCCTAGCTTTGGCACGAGCAGGTGGAAAATGTTATTACAAGATGGGAAAGACTGGCAAATGGAGAAACATTGGTGGTAGATGACACTGTAAGTTCAAAGCAGCATTATTTTCACCACGTGAAAGATAAAGCAGCATTCATATTCTGGATGTAGAAACAAATACGTTACCTACAAATACAAATTTGGGTAGCACTGAACTGTTTTGTGGTTTGGCTGAATAATTTACAGCTAATGTTTTGAGTATATCATTAATATTTTGGTGATTAACAACAGGTGGAAACTCATTATGGAGGAGGGGCACAAGAAATACTGTTTTCTATGCACCTGAATGTCTGCGTAAACTATTAATATGTGATTAGATTGCACTCTGACACCTACAAATGTTTCGCTGTTGTGCTGTCTTTGCATATAGATGACTTTGTATTATTTTTACAGGGAATAGAACCTGATCAGACAGACCTGAGAAGAGATACTGCCTTTAACTTGTCACTTATTTATCACAGCAGTGGAAATACCAGAATGGCTCAAAAGATGTTGTATACTTATGCAGTTGTATGATGAAGTTTGTGGCAGGTAGAAATGATACTCTTTGTATTAACTCTTGCATCATGCAGTGCTGGGGAAACGGGTTTCATATGCATCTTTTTTCTGTGTGTGGTCAAAGACATGGCTTGTGCTGTATATAATTTGTATGCTGTATATAGACTTTTTCTACTTCTGACATTTAAACTATATCATGTGTGGATGGAAACAGTTTGTTAGAGCACAAGGCTGACAAACTTGAGTGTGTTTCCATAGATGTTATGTGATATTTAATCTTTTGTATAGAATTGAACTGTGAAAACTGAAGCCTGGTATTTTCTTTAGAAAAAATGTACTATGTGCAATACTACAAATACTTACAAGCATGGCTGTACTATAATACAGAGGAAAGAAATGGGCTCATGCTAATCTCTACAGGATGGAGAACTCAGTATTTCAAGATCATTTAAGTGTTTAGTATTTCTAGGAGTTCATATTCCTAGCTGTTCTACTGCAAGGGTGATTTCTGTTTTGTTGAAATCCACGTTACTTTCATCCTTCTGAACTGTTAATAAAAATTCTGAAGTTAATGATGCTTGTTTGCTCTTCCTTAGGGAAAAAAAAACAAACTAGTGAACAGTGACAATTAGTATAATAACATCATATAGCTTGGTATTGAAAGAACTTTGCAATGGTCTGGATTTTTAAGTAGTTCTGACAGTTGAACAGCAGCAGAGAGTGGTAGAAGCAGGCTGCTCCCAGCCTAGCAAGAGAACAGCGAAGGTTATATAGCTGTATGGATATTTATAGGCAGGGCTCAGTGCTACAGCAAAATAAGGCTGAAAAAGTGTGCTGAATAAAAGTCAAGGCATGCTGTTGCCCTTAAGCACTCATTATTTGCCCTATTACAGCTAACTGCTACTTACTTTGCGCTCACTTCTTGTGTGTTTATGCTTCACGCTCCAATCAGTACTTAAGAAATGAGTCTTGTGGAACTGTCTATGCTAATTTTAAAGCTAAGACAATTTTATCTCAGATCAGATGTTACTTAGCAATATATTGCATGTCCTCTTCGGTATGGAAGTGCTGGGCCATACAGAGAGTACAGATGAAAGACAAATACCGAGGAAGTCTCACCAAGTCTGAAATGCACAGCATGTTCACTACTAGTTTACTAGATTAACTAGGCAACTGATTAACTGCCCAAATCCAAGTCCTCTGCTAAATTTGCAGAAATTAATAACTAGATTAACTAAATTTGAATAACTAAAATAAATAAAATGGTTTTTTTTAGTTTGTATGTCAGCCTGAAGTATAGAACATCCAGAAGGAAGAGGATGACTCCATCACCTCTGTTTCATTTTGTGTTCTCTGTGCTGCCTCATCACTGTTTGTGATGTGATTGCCAACTGTTTGCTATGTGAACTTGTGCTGACTCATGATGTGTGTACACATGTGACGTTATTGTATCAGCTTGGTGTAAAAATTCTCAGTTGAAGCTTTCCCCATTGTTTATTGGCCTCTTTGCATCCTGTAACTCTTCTGATTTTTTCCTTCTTGCAGTGAATGACTCCTGTGTCTTCACATGAAAAAGGCTTATCTTATCATGTCCCAGGAAGTACAGTCCTCAGCACTCAGTATTGAACTAATACTTTGAAAACAGAAGCCAGAGGTCCAGTATACAGTTTTCCTTTGCATTGCTTTTTTTCCAGATCTGAGTCTAGAACACTCAGAATCCTATTGCTTATGTATTTTATAAAATAGACATAAAATAATAAGTAATGATTTCAGTTGATTATTATGTACATTGCCAAACTACTTGGCTTAACCATGGCATTAGTTAGCTTTTTGTTGCTAGAGATATTTTATGTAACTAAAGGTGTGTATGTAAGTGACTGCCCATGAATCATAGAATCATAGGGATTGGAAGGGACCTCAAGAGATCATCGAGTCCAACCCCCAAAGCGTTTACTGCTTGTTTTAAAAACCAAATGATAGCAGTTTTTTGTTGTGTTAATTTGCATCGAAGATCGTAGAAAGCTACTAATTATCCATGCTCACTGATAGCCACTGATTGGGAAGAAAAAAAACCAAAAAAGACCTAACCCACAGTACTTAGAAAATTAATTTGTAAATACTGTGAATATAGTTGAACGTGTGACTTTTAGCAAGTACCAACCACCATGGAAAAGCTAGCAGTGTACACCTCAACAGATGAGCCTGCAGATGGCAGCAAAGTGTACATCTTTTTTGTCATTACTGTGTATAAGGAGTAGAGTTACAAGATCATGTTTATTACGGACTTTTGATGTTTGAATGGATCTTATGTGGTCGTTTTCCCCAAATCTTTTATAAAGAAATAGCACTTCTTTGGTGCCTTTGAAGGGGGATACAGGCTTCTAATGTATGTCCTTCATTTTTAATCAGTATTATTGCATCATTTCCTTAATTATGGTTGTCTTAACACAAAGGAAACTCAAAGTTTTCTTCTTACTGCCAGTTTTGGGTTGAACATTAATGAGCTTGGGCTGCTCCCAGGCTCCAGAGGTACAGAAGAGTTCCCTCATTAAACAAGTACTGGCAGTAACGTGTATAGATCCCACAGAAATAAGTAATACCACTGGTCACAAAGGAGATGGCAGTCAGCTCTGTTGCAGCATGTCAGAGTGCAGCACCACCTGTACTGAAGCTAGGGTATAGTGGCAGGTCCACGTGGACGAGTAAGCCATGCTGCAGCTAGCTGATCCAAAGAAGCACAGCTGCTGTCAGTTTCAAAATCTTCAACTTCTTACAACATAAGTCACCTACTTCTAGTACTCTTTTCCCAGTTTGTTGTTCCATAGTAGGAGAAGTTAAAAAAAATTCCACTAATTCTTATAAAGGTACAACATCACACGCCTAATGAATTCTTTATATGCTGCTAAAATAGCCCAAGGCTTTTGTTCTCATGTGACCCTGACACCATTTATCATTAGAAGGAGCCAGTCCTGCCAGTTCCTCCCTGTCCTGGTCATGTTAGCATCTAGCCACAGATGTATGACTGCTTTCAGCAATTCATGTGACCCGCCTGCAGATCAGTCTGAGATTTATTTTGATAGCACCTGCCAGGCCTTATTTGAAAACTGGTGAAAGAGATGAAAGCAAAGATGTGATGTATTAGCAGCATATAGTTCACAGCAGTGATATGTAAAAAAAAAAAAAAAATTGCTTTGAAACCTCTTGATGCAAAGCATCTCAGTCAAAAGGATAATCCTGTTAGAAAGCTTTTGTTGCTCATGTACCCACACAGAACATGAAGGTAAGAGGTATGAGGTAATTTGCAATTGAAACAACTATTCCTGGGTTCCCTACTCGTGTGTGCCCTATGAGTGAGCACCCTTATTTGCAAGGCCTTCTCTGCAATAGAGAAGTATCTTGGGTCAGGTAAGGTTCCTGATTCTTCCAGCACCTGGGTGCCTGCAGAGTCTCCTGGTGGCAGCTGATGTTTCCTGAGGTTGTGGCGCATGCAGGTGTCTCTGGGCTGCTAATCACACAGTCAGGTGAGGTCATTTCCTGGCCAGCTCAGGTAGGCATTCCTGCTGGTGAGCTTGGGGGTGGGTCTTTACCCTGCTCTTTGCATGGATGTTGTGGGAAGCTCTGGCTGCCTTTTATTCTGGGAGTAGAATGTTTTATGAAGCTGAATTGGGGAATTTCTGTGATTCTAAAAAAAGAAGAGATTAAAGTTTTAATAGCTTAATATATGTCTGTTAGAAAGCTAATAACAAGGCTATATAAGAACTGCCAGTTATGGAGACTGCTGAGGAACACACACAAACAAGGTAAGCGTGGCTTTTTGAATGTCTCTGGAGATTTGGAAGCAAGGAAAGATAAATACTGACACAGGTGAGTACAGAGAAAAAATATGCTGGGAGTTAGTTTTCAGACAAAAATGTGACTTTTGAGCATGAACAAAACCTGGAGTACGTGCAATATTTTCTAAGTATAGGAGCGGCGTTTTGAAGCTATCTTGTACTTGTCATTTTTTTGCTGCTTAAGCATGTTCTTTGGAGGAGTAAACAAACTAAACTGGAATTGGAAGAGGAGTCTGTTTTCCATAATTGTTTAAGAGGTGAAATAAAATTTAGATAAGTGAAATTCTGACTGATCACGAGGTGTTAAGTACTTTGCACAGGTTTGGGTTTTTTTATTTATTTATTTTTTATTTTTTCTCTCTTTGAAATAGATGTTCTTGCTTTAACTTTTGGAGTTGAAAGGATAAGAATGTGCATCACATCTCATGAGAGGCCTGTATTTGTGATTCACAGGGTTACTCGCTGTATAGACAAAACTATTGCTTGCTACTTGTAATGAATTGTAGTTCTACTGCTAACTACTCCCACCTGTTCTGATTTTATAACAGACTGTCAGTTTCCTTTGTGCTTCTGCTTTATGTTTCTTCATATATTTGCACATTTTTTCTAGTATTTAGGTAGGATAAAGTAATATCCTCTAGGAATTACTTTCATGCTACAAAAAAAAAAAAAAAGTCTGCAAACAATAGATTTTTATTGTAACTGATTTGGTAAGTTTGAGAGTTTTATCAAAAAATAAATGTATTTATCTGACTTTATCTGGTATTCTTGGAGCAGATAACTTTTCACACTTACAGAAACACCTTTTTAAGTGAGATTTGTGAAGTCTTTCTACTACTTTTTCTGCAACTGCATTGCCTTTGTGTAAAATGCTTCCACAGGTGTCTCACCACATATTCATACCATTAGCACTTCACCTGACACCTGTCTTTTATCTGCTGCCTCCCTTTCTCTCCACTTCTAGCTGGGGCTCCTGCCTGTTTTTCACTTGCACTGTAGGTTGATTTTTTGATAATATTTGCATCTCACTGCATAAACTGTTTAACTCTGATGCAATTTTTTTGTATGTGCTGTAGA
This sequence comes from Cyrtonyx montezumae, assembly GCF_038088225.1. Lineage (NCBI taxonomy): Eukaryota > Metazoa > Chordata > Aves > Galliformes > Odontophoridae > Cyrtonyx > Cyrtonyx montezumae. The sequence continues at coordinate 9,461,058 of NW_027072078.1, read as the reverse complement.
CATCACAACACAGAAGACAGCACAAGAATTCGAGTAACTTCTTGTCAGGTCAGATTTATCAGGGAACTGGTCAGGAAAGCTTACACGGTCATAATTATCCCCAGATGCTGCTCTTTTATTGCTTCTGCTTCCCTCAGTTAAGATTCCATCTCGTGGAAATTGTTGAAAGGGGGAAGAAACAAACAAACTTCTGAATTTTTCAGGCTTGCTGTTACATTGGAACTATACAAGTATCTGCAAGTTGTGTCTTTGTTTCTTGTCCTGTGGGAGGCTGAAGTCATGATAAAGTGCTTAGTTGAAGAAAGGAGAACATGCAGGTAACAGAGTTGCAGAGGAGCCTAGATTCCCACTGAGGATTGGGCATAAGTCAAAACATAAGTTTTACTCTATTAAGAATGGGAGGAGACTAATCATCTTACAGATCCAGCCTTTGGCATAGTTGAACATTATATCAACTATCTATAAAATTAGCAAGTAGGTAGATACTGCTGTAAAAACTGGTGTGTGGAGGGAAAATTGGGCTTCAATGGCATCGTAGTTAATATAGGGATGGAGGGGGAGAGAGGATAGGAAAGGCTTTGCAATAAATGTAACTGTTGTTGATCTTCTAGTCGGATTTCAGTGTGGACTTAAGTCTTTCTTTTTGTTTAGCTCTGCTGCAGAGGGACTACTGATGCTTAGTTTCTTTACTTTTTGGGTTGTACTGAGTCTGGATCAGCTTGCTTTGCAGGTTATTGTTGTCTTGCATGCTTCTTCCAAACAAAGAGCAAATATCTTTTTGTCCTGGCAACTTTTAGTGCTTTAGAAAGCAGTTCCAATTGTACAGGAGCAGCAGATCAGATTTATATTTACCCAAATGAAACAGCTTTTTCGGGACTATCTTGTCCACCCTCATTCCAGTATCAGCTTACAGGTGGTGAGTCTGTTTACCAGCTGATTAGAAGTGCCCTGAGCACAAACATGTAGATGGGAATACTGAAGGCAGTCCACTAAATTAGTCAGAAGGATTAGAACTTGTCACATAACCATGACTCTTTTGGAAAAAATGTTCTTTGCTTTGGGTAATTATTTTTAAGCTAAGTATTATGGCAGAAAGGGGAAAAGAAAGCAACTTCCTCAGCCTTTCCACTTCCCACCCATCCATCCTCTTACAAACAAAAAGTAGCTATGTATGTTTCACGCTGTAGCCCCAGACAGCAAAGCTTTCACCTATGCTAAGGAATTTTTCACCATGGAGAGCAGTTGCTTGTCCCCTTCAGCACTGAGATAATGATTTTCCTGCTCCATAGCCAAAAGCTTATTTATTTATATATTTTAATAAACATATAGGAAAAAAATAGAAAAAATAGAGCCTCTTTTCCTTTGAACATGTCACACTGTGCTGTCTTCAGGGAAAAAAAGTAATTTTCTCATCCCCAGAAATGCAATATTGGTTGTTAACATGCAGAAAAGACTCCTAGGGCAATTTAAGGGTTTTTTTTTTATAGGTAATGATTGTGTAAAGATCGGGATGACTTTTTAAACATTTCATATTGGTTTCTAAGAAGGCTTCATGTAGCTACACAAGACAGTTATTTTTTTTATTATTATTTTTCAGTAACTTTGACAACTTTCTTCGGTCTTTGTGAAAGTATGCAGCTAAGCCTGCTTACGCTGAGGTAATGAGGATGTCCAGACTACCAACCCTTGCACTGTGCTTCTGCTCTTCAAGGCGCTCATGGCTCCCGTTTGTGTGGCTGCCAGCAGCTGCTGAGGCCTCAGAGCAAACGGCCGCGGCTGCCAAGGCCGCGCCTCGCGCCGCAGCACTCAGGTGACAGCAGCCCGGACCGCGCTGCAGCCGGGCGCTGGAAGGGGCGGCCGCCGCCTGTCGCGCGCCGACCGTTGTGGCGCATGCGCAGCTCCCCATGGCGCGTGCTGCTGCTCGCGTCGCTCTGGACGCGCGGCGCGGTTCACAGCTAAGCTACAAAGCGCTGTTAGTGTTTCAGGGGCTTACGGTCGGTTTTTAGGCTAGCTAGAGTCCAGCCTGCCCGCTGAGCCTGCTCCACGTCTGCAGGCTGAGAGCTTTTTTTGTGTGCGATCGTGCTGCCGTGTCGCCCGGGAGTCGTCCTGAAGGGGCTGTAAGCAAGCAGCGTTTTATGCGTGAGGATGTGGTGCAGCTCTGGCTAAGGTACGCAGCCTGCACTGTGCATCCGAGGTGTTCACGAATTGCTCGGCTCTGTGGGTTCGTGGGGAGAACGTGCAGCTGTGTAATGAGGTGAATGGGCATTGAGGATCACTGCTGTGAGCACCCAGCAGTAGCTGCAGCTGTCCCTGCTGGCTGTGGGGAGTTGGACTGCGTGGCCTCCGAGAGCCCCTTACTGCCCCAGAGGTTCTGTGGCTCTGAGGCCTCGAGCAAAAGCATGTGTACTAGCTGTTCTGCAGCCCTACAGCTTGCCTTTTGCTTTCAGCAGCTCACCTGGCTTCTGAGGAGCATCTGTGTGCGAGCCGCCTCCCCCAGTGCGTTGTGCAGGGACAGCCAAGGCCTGGCTGCAGCTGGGGAGCCCAGGCAGCAGCTGGATGCCTTCCACCGGGCACTCACCACTGTCTGCAGCCTCTAGGATGCTGAGGTAATGCGTGCCTGGGCTCACTTGGCTTGTAGGGTTTGTTGAGACGCTATTATACATCTATCTCAGTCAGATTTCCTTTTCCAATTCGAAGTCTAGCTGTAGATGGCAGCAAGGAGCAAGTGTTTTGGAGCACCAACACTGCACGTTTTACGTTTGTGGTACTGCAATAATCGACAGTCTGTCAATTGATTATAATTGGTTCCGTTTGATTTTAAGGGTCTTTTGGCGTTACTGTTTGTTTTAGGGGAACAGTTGCAGCTTTCCTGAGCAAAAAGAGTGCTGCTGAAGGCAGGCAGCCCTGCACTCTTGTCTCTGTGTGTGTGTGTGTCAAAGGAGATTGACAGCTGATGTAAAGCTGACACTGCTCTGCTGGAGCATCTGTTCCAGGAAGCTTTGTTGTGGGATTGCAGCCAGGTGAAGAAACATAGGATGTGAGGGAATATAAAGATCACTAGGGAAAAGGAGAGAAATGGTGATTAACAAAGTCACTCCCAATTTTCTCACCTAAAGAAGAGATGTATAAGTAGCACTGAACATTAAAAATAATGTTTTATTGTATAGTATCTATGTTGCATGTAAGCTGCTTGTAAATCAGAGCACTTTGATACAATGGTAGTATAGGGATGCTACCTTTATGCAGCAGAGTGCAGTGTATGCCAAGTGGGAACAAAAAAGAGCAACTGATATGTAGGTCAGATGAAAACTGCATTTCTGAGATGCTTTCATAATCTGAGGTAAGGTGACAATGTTTGACAGAAAGGTAGTTAATTCTGAAGGCACTGTTTGGATTTTATAACAAACACAGATCAAAAGCTTGTCTTAATTTAGTTTGCAACAAAAATAAAAGATTGATCTGAGCTTTTTAATTCACATCAGCTGTTTTACTTTCCAAAGTTGTTGTGTAGTGCAGTAAGGGTAACTTCACATAAAAATGTATGAGTAAGAAGTATACATCAAACTGTCTATAGCATGTTTCCTGCAGTAAACTTTTAAAAAGAAAACTGATCAAAGAACTGAAAGCTGATATGGTATGTGTTATATTCTTTTCTGCTCCAGATAAACTTCCAGATGGTTTTGTGGTAGTCTTCAAAATAACCTAAAATTATATCTACTTTTATTTCTAGTGCTGAAGGGGTTGATGAGCATGGCTTTTTTAGCTTGTTGTTAAGAACATGTGTGTACTTCTATTTCTTACCAAAACACCTGTGCTTTGTGTGAAATACACCAGGTCTCTTACTCAAAAATTTTCAGGAAATAGGGTCTTTCAGAGCAAGTTTTCCTGTATTCCAATAGAGCTCACTGCTGAAAAGTGCTGTTAATTTCACTTTCCTGTTAAGTCATTAATTCTAGTACTTCAGTTATTCTGGTAATTGATATATGTCAGATTGAAAAGAATTTATTTGTAAATGACTGCATGCTACAGCTGTTGTTAAGTCAACACAATTTTACTCCAGCATATGTAAAATACTTTTCCCTCCATATTTTTGTTGATCGTGCCTGAATTCTTACTGCTTTGCAGTAGAACTGCAGTCTTTGTTCAAGGTGAAATCTGAGAGCTGCCATCACTTGTGTAGTGCTTGTCATCAGAGTTCTTTTAATCTCAATTACTCACTTCTCCAGAATGCTTTGATAGGAAGGTAAATCAGTGAACAAGCACTAGTACGTAGACTTCGCTTTTCCCTCAGTGATGTGAGTAAATGCTTCAACAGCAGGTAGAACTTGTAAGCTTGGGTAAGGAGGTAAGATGCATCAAATCTACTAAACAAAATCGATTCATGCATCCAGGTTAGTGTTCTGTGAAGGAGGAATTCAGATTTCAGAATACAGATTTGTGTATTTCATTTCAGTTTCTTCTTAATTTTCCTGTCTGAGTGATCTGTAGCAACTGTTTGTATCTTTAGAATGATTGGACACATTGAGTAACAAGATACTTTCCCATTTGATGGCTTTCTCCTATAATACTCTTGGGTAATGTGTACTGTTGAGTCCAGACTAAAATCTTTAAGCTGAGTTTAAGCTGTGTTCATGTAGGTGTGAACAAGTATGTGAATACAGATTTGATTCTGCTTTTCACATGTGGTTTGTTTTTGTAATAAAGCCTGGCACCTGTGGTTCAGAGCACTGTGATACAGTTGAAATATAAATACAAGTGCTGCAGCAGTGTTCTCTTTGTAAGCAGATAAGAAGCATCTAGTTGAAGTGTTGCCAAAACACAACTTTCGTATGTCTCCTGTTTTGGTTTTCCTTTCTATGTCATATGATTGCAGTATTTAAAAAAACATCGTGTACAGTGAATGTGAAGGTTTCTAATCTTCTGGATGTGAAGGTTTGTAATATTTTCTGATAAAGGTGCAAAGAAAAACATCAGCCCGTTCCTCTCTGCTTTATGGACAGAGCAAATAATACTGTTCTCAAATATTGTCTTATTGAATATTGCAATACTGAATATTAGTATTTTTAGTGTGTAAATTTATATATGAGAAGTGTGAACTTTGCTAAAATATTGTTTTTTTAATCTTTGTTCTATTAACTCAGTTGAACAAAGATTAAATAAGATGAGTAAGTGAAAGATTGATTCCTATTATGAACTCTCACTTTTGTAAACAAAGAAAGAGAATACTATGCGCTTGACTGAGGGACATTTAATATCTGGAAAATGCCAATTTGCCACTTAACTCCTTTCTGAGAAGTCTACAAAATATGGGATGACATTTGCTCATTTAGGAGTAATTGGAAATCTCATTGCTTTAAATAAATAATGTTTTTATGGCACATAGATTTACTTCTGCAAGTAGGTATTAGCCAAAGTGCAGTGATGTAATATTTTTAACTTCTGTGTACAGCACTAAGAAATCGAGAGGGCAAGAATTAGTGACAGCACTTTGGATCTCATTCTTGCTTTACTGAGCTGTGGGAATGTAAAATCAGTTTCAGTTTTCATTACTACTTGTCAGTGTTTCAGTCTAGACCCATATTGTCAGAGATTTAGTGTGCCAGGCTCAGGGTGTCATTATATCTTTCTGAGCCAATTCCCCCTTTTCAGGCACTAAACTAAAAGAGTATGGGAGTCACACAAAAACGCTGTCCCTGCACCTTGCCAGGTGCATAAATTTCAGTTCTAAGCATATCTCACAAGTCTAATCACACCTGAAACATTCAAACATGACAGCCTTGCAGTGACAGAAGTGTTTTCTGTTACTTTATTTGCCACTCTTTGTGTGTCTTTAAGTGGCATCAAACAAAATAAAAAAAAAAAGAAAAACAATTACATAAATCTGTGAGAATTAAAGACCAAGTCTGTTCTTTGTATAACTGTCTTTTCTCATACTTTAGGCACTGCGTTAGTTTTTAATGTGAGAAAAAGCATCATTAGAAGACAGAGAAAATTATGTTTTTCTTATAGTTTTTGATATTATGACCTTCCATACCTTTAGGAAGGGATGTGGCCTTTGGTTATCTGCCTGAAAATACAACATAGAGTATGTAGTATCGCCAATTGAAGTTGCTAAGCCAATAATACATATATTATTTTTTAAAATTGAAAGTTGGAAGCTCTAAGTCCTCCTCAGGTGCTGTTTATGAAATAGAATTAAATGCTGTATAAAGGCTTGCCTCTTGTTTTAATGCAAGTTACGTATCCAGCAGATACCCTAAACTGAAGTACAGGAGTCTCAAAGGCCGGTACCCTGACATGGTAGGGGGATGTGACTGGTGCCACCTGCATATTGCTTTCAACTTGTCACTGGAAGGAAGACTTGAGAATGTAGAAACAACAGCACAGTAGAAACTCATCAGAGAATGAGTTAAGAGATGCACAGGAAACAAAGGCATCGTGCTTTCTGTGAGGAACATGTTAAATTTTGACTAACATCTTATGTTCCCTTGTAGGCAACGTTTTAATTTTGAATATAATGAAAAGACCGCATGTATTTTTGGAAGTGGCTTTGCCGTACTGTATAATATATCTGTGCTGTGTCCTTTTTGATGTGCAGTGCTGTTCTGAATAGCCAGACTGCTGTGTGGCTTTGGAGAGCGTGGCACAGATCTTGGGAGCTGCAGGCTGACACACTGTAAGCCAAATGCCTGCACAAACAGAATATAGCTTGCTTTTTTCACTTCAGAATTCTGATGTCCCTTGTGTGCAGGATTCATTCATCAGTGAGAGGAAAAGCATCATTTATCTGCTTGGAAATTATGGTAGTCCTTTTTGATTGAATGACAGGACCTGGGGATTTGAACCTGGGTCTATGTGAGTAGGTTGAAAAGGAAAAGCGTAGCCTCTACCACAAGCATCTGCTTTCTGTTGGTACTCTTGTGGGACTAATGGAGTATGCTGTAGTGCAGTGTGTGAAGTACTAGTTCCACACCAGGGAGCGTGGCATTCTCTCTTTAAACAAATTGCAGCAGTAACAGTTAATAATGCAGATAACACATGCAGTTATCTAGAGTAGCATGACTTAATTTGTATTAAAGACTTAAAATAGCAAAATATATCACTGCTTATTTTTTGAATCTCCTGAAGTTAATCTATTTAAGTTTTATTTTAGCATTGTTCAGATTTTCCCTAATGGCTATCATTTTTGTTGCTGTACTTATGGAAAGGTGATAGTCTGCTTAAAAGGCTTAAGTGCATTTGCAAACAGTGCAGGGTTTTCTGTAATTTCAGGGGTGCAGTATTTAATTATGTTAAAATGCAATTGCCCTAAATACTGCTTTATAGAATACTGTTTCTCTCTTCAGTCCTTGTTTCCTTAATGGCTGATGGATTTTTTATTTGTAATACTCTGTGTCAAACTGAGACAAGCTTCCTAATTCCTGCTCAAAAAAAGTGTTGATGAATACATAGTGTTTAAAGAGAAAAGTAACATTCTTCTGTTAAGGTTGACCTTAGGAGAAGAGCCTGTGCACATTGTGGGGAATTTGTTACGCTTCTCTTGGTATTTTTGAACACAAAGAAGTACCGTAGCACTGGAGATTCTATTTGTGCATTTGGTATCTGTCAGCTGGCAAATGCATGCTCTGTAATTTGTGCAGAACTTGGTGTGTGAACAACTTGATGTGGCTGCTCTCACTGGCCTGTTGCATTCTCTTCATGCTTCTGGTTTGCAAAGCGAGATTTGAAGTACTTTTCTTTTTTAATGGCATTCATCAGTTCACTTCCAAAGACTTTCCCTCTTGTTTAGTTCCCAGAACTGTGCTTCTCCTTCCATTCTTGAGACTAAAATGATTACATTTTTACTGGCTGGAAAGGTGCTGTGCTTTTGTGACTTTTTTTATCTGTGTTCCACATCATCATGTCCTGTAGTGCACTGGGAGTCTCAGAAGGGAAGGAATGGAGCAGCAGAATTTTCTGGGAGCTGTAGTACCATCCGTTTCTGTCTTCCAGTTGGTGGGAAAGACACAACTGACTGAAAGTCACTAGTCATTCTCTTTTTGCTCTCGTGAATCAGAGTAAGGCTCTTGGTTTTCAGAAACTCTCTGAAAAAGAGAAGAAAATATCTTATCAAAGACCTAGAAAGAACTGTTCTTATGCGTGTAAAAGTGACATCCGTGTGCATGGAGTTGCTTTCTAGAGGTGGTCCTTGAGGGTGCAGCTTTGTGCTCATGCCAGCCAAAGCTCTTATGTACTTTTTCCAAACAGTAGTTTGTAATTGAGCTAACAGTGTCTATGGAAGCACCCCCACACAGGCTTTTTTTTAAATACTGATGAAGACAGAGTACTGTTGTTAAATGTGTTGATGTACAGGTGGAAAATTTAAATAATCTTCTGTCAAACTGGAAAGCAGAAGGATAACCTTCTTTGCTGTTAATTTTATATTCAAATTTGGAAATGCCTGCCTTGCCAGTACTTCATGTGGTAGCATAGAAAACCTAGTCCTTGTGAAGTGATGCCTCTATTTCATGTGGTTATTGTTCACTGTAAAAGATTTCCATCCAAATATAATTCTAACATTATGTGAAAGGTATGCTGGCAATCTGGGAGTTGTAGCCACTTCTTTTATCTGTGTTAGATGCTTTGGAAAGCACAAGTGCATTCAACAAGGCAGTGTCAGAAATTTAAGAAGATATCAGAGTTGGAATGTTTTTCAATAAGTGATAGACTGTAGGATGCAGTGAGCACAGATTTCTACCTGTATGGGTAAGATTGCTGATCAATACAAAGTATAGGTTGAATGAAATCTTGGTTATTACTGAAGTCTGTAACTTTTACTAGCTGAGATTGCTGGGACAGATTTTTCACATGTTCTATTTTGTAATCGTAATTCAGAACTCTGTCCACGAAAGTGTATGCTGTATTCTCAGTGTGTGTTTTGAAGGGCATCACTGTTCCTTATATCTCTGTGGTCAGAGATAGCATTGTGGTTGTTTGCCATGGTGTCCTGAGACTCGATTAGAAATTATTTAGCCGTAGTTCACTGGTATATGTATTGGTAAGTCTGTAACCCTAAGTCCTTGTGGTATCCAAAACAGGAGATGGTGCCCTCATTTTCTGTAAGCTGTTGCAGTTACAAAAAGCAAAGTAAAAATTCTCAGAAATACATTTTTAGGTTTTGTGACTTAGCAGCTGTTATTGACTTTTGATGTACTAAGTCAGGAATTATTGTAGATTTTATAATGAATATTTTAAGATGGCATACATGGTCACATTTTCATTTAGTAGAGTATTTACCTAAATGCTAAGAGTTTTTCACTAGCCTTCTTGCAAAAAATAAGTACAAATCCATACATTTTCCTCCAGAAGTAGTGTGTGGTCCTTGGATTTAAAAAGAAGATTTGGAAACTGAAGAGTATATAGCCTCACTGTATTCCTACTTATCCATCATGGTAGATTAGAAAAGAAGTAGAAAAACTCTGAACATAAACAGTGCAAATATTTTCTAGAAAGAACATGTCCTTGTGCTGTGGAACGGCAAACTAGAGCTTGATGTCCAGGTGTCAAATGTTTGATGTCAGTGTACGCCGTTAAGAGTCTGACAGCAGAATTCTTGATTTCCAGCAAAGGTTTTGTGGGTTACTCTGACTAGGTCACATAATGCTGTCCCTTGATCTGCACCTGGCTAGGACTCTGTCTAGCAGCTTCCTACACAGTCTTATCAGGGTGTAAAAAGGCTGTTTTTATTGAAGTATTTGAAGTAATATACTGAACTACATACTGTGTGCGTAAAATAATAACGATAAAATGGTCAATACCAGAGTAGCAGGTTTTTATTGAGCCCTTCTGTTAAGGTAAGTTTGCATTAAACTGTCAAATCAAGAAATTCCATCTCCTCTCATCGCAGTGTAATGGATCACATTGAGAAAGGTCACGAAGTGGAATGGTCATCATTTGCAGTGCCCCAATATTACTCTGTAAACAATGTGAAAACCTAGACGCTGCGAATAGACCTTTTGCTCTAAATTTATGGTTCAAATTGGTTTAAAGTATTGCTTTTTGTTCCCGCGTTATGCTTGCCTTGTTGGAAATCATTTGTTATTCCATGGAGTTCACCTAACTGGGAACATGGAAAAGCAGCGCTATAGAAATGTTTTATAGTGTTACTGTAGAAGCAGCCATATTCCAATGTGTATGTAAATAGGAATTGCAGTGATGATTGAAATGGAACAGCAAATTAACCAAACCCTTCTAACTGCCCCTGACTGAACCCTTCGGTTACAGTCTTTTTTCCCAGTACCCAGTATCAGCAGAGATGGTCTAATCTTTTTGTAGCAGTAGTGGCAGTGAAATCTGTTGCTACATTGAGATGACAACTGCAAAGGAATTAAGCCTTCTGGATTAAAATATTGCAAATTGTTTTCATTTTTTCTGGTGAAATGAATAGAGGCGACCAAGTACATTTTATAGTAAACAAACTAAAAAACACTACCATCTGTCTATAAAAGCAACAACTGACCACAGAACATTGCATAGAATTTAAAAGAAGCATTTAGAGTTTCACATAAAAGCTTTGCGTTAGACTGGCTTCATTATTGCCAAATCCTGTTTTAGGATATTAATTCTAAGCAATGTTCTTGCAACATTTCTGTCTGAAGGGGAAGAAGTCATGACCTACTTAATTGTAATAGTGAATCAGGGTTTAGGTCTGGTATCAAATAGCTGAAATATATGTAATCATAAAGTCATGAATGAAAAAGTCGCGTTCCTATGCAGTCACACCATTGTATACTCCAGATGTTGATATCTTCTTCAGTATTAATTTGGATAAAACTCTTGTCTAATTCGTTCTGAAGGTTTTACTTCTTAGTTTACTCTTGACATTTGTAGATCTGAAGTCGTGGGCTTCTCTGTTGTTTGTGAATTTAGGGTTGCACTGGTGTGTGATGCAAATGAACTCACAAAACATACTGATAAAAGCAGAAGCAGAGTGTCCAGGGAGCAGAAAACAGTCACATTTAGATTACACATCAAAGTAACAGCTTTGTGCTTCCAAACAGAAGATGTCTTCTTTCCTCCTGACTCTTCTCAGTCAGACCTTGTGCTTACGACTTTGCATGGGAACCCATTTAAATTGCCATCTCAACAATAAATTGCACATTTTTGCTGTATTCTTTTTCTGGTGCTTCAGTGAATCAGCCAATCTCTGCTATGTGATTAAGCAATCGCCAAAGCAGACACCTGGGGAGAATTGGTAGGGATTAGGACCTCACCTTTTTGATGGCGGTGAGATGTTACCTTGGCTAAAGCTGTAACATCAAACTGCCTTTTGTAGCTTTTACATCACCGGTATGTTTTTCTTCTAGAAGTTAGGAATGCATATGTGCAAATGTATTAAATTATCCTCATTTGATTCAAGGATTTGAAAGTGTATGTGATGTTTAATGAGCCCACAAAACTGCGTGCTCTGGTTGTCTAGGCTGAAAGATTTGAGAAATAGCGAGTCCTGGATGCGTTCCAATCAGTGGCCGATAAATCTTTGCTTAATTGAACCTCAACCATATGGTGCAGTTCAAAGGTCTGGGCACAAATGTGCCTCTGCTTTGTTGCTAAGCTTTACATTAGTATGCTTACTGTGGGAGAAACTATGTTTCTTTTCCTGCCGCTTTTTGTTCACATCTCATCATCACTTCTCAGAAACAAATGGCCTAATACCTGGAATGAGTACTGGCTTCAGCAAGCTTCTCCAAATTGTGTCATTTTAAGTTAAGAAGTTTCACAAATATTTGCTATGATATTCTCCAATGTCACGTTGTAATTATAACTATCGTTTAGATGTTTATTACTGGAATATTTCGAGGTTTTTTTTTGTTTGTTTTTAGAATGTATACCTTCATTTACATTTATGAGGACCTACTTACCTTTATTGAAGTCATGCTTTAACATCATATGGAAGTAGTAGCTTGATGCCTCAGTAGCATTCATTATTCATAAGATTATTATGTGGTGGTGGTGTTTCTACAATAATGTTGTACTTTACTGATGTTATGCAGACACCTTTGATAATGATGTGGTACCATGAATTAGCCATCAAGGCTTCACTAAGTACTTTTCATTCTTTTTTTCCTGATGCTTTCAACGTTTTCAGTAAGCAATGAATTCTGCTCATCCTTAATAAGATGTATTAACTTAGATTTGAATAGCTAACTTATTTCTGATTTGCCATCTTTTCCTTATTTTCTGAAAGCAAAAAACTACAACTAGAAATGCTTGCTTTGCAGAATGCACACAGTGCAGTAGTCTGTCCTATGACAACCAGGATACTTGCATAGATAAACTCACATGTGCAAAATTGACTAATATCTATGGCCTAATAATGTAAATTTTGTCTCCTGGAATGGAGTCCTTAAAGCAAGATATATTTTATTATATAAAGATATATTTTTATTATACTGATATATTTTTATTATAAAGCAAGATATATTTTTATTATACTGGAGCACAAGTCTTATGAGGAGCGGCTGAGGGAGCTGGGATTGTTTAGTCTGGAGAAGAGGAGGCTCAGAGGAGACCTTATTGCACTCTACCACTTCCTGAAGGGGGGTTGTGGTGAGGAGGGGGTAGGCCTCTTCTCCCTGATAAGTAATGACAGGACGAGAGGGAATGGCCACAAGTTGCGCCAGGGAAGATTTAGATTAGACCTCAGGAAGCATTTCTTTTCTGAAAGAGTGGTCAGGCACTGGAATGGCCTGCCTAGGGAGGTGGTTGAGGCACCATCCCTAGCGCTGTTCAAGAAGCGTTTAGATGAGGTGCTAAAGGACTTAATTTAGTAGTTGGGTAGAGATAGTGATAGGAGGATGGTTGGACTAGATGATCTTATAGGTCCTTTCCAACCTTATGAACTTATGAACTTATGAACTTATTTTTGCACGTGTAGAATAACTCAGCCGTGGCACAGAGCAGTCTTCAGGATAGCACTCTATGCAAGTTTGCTTTGAAAGATCTCTGGTTTCACGCTGCACAGCACATTCAGACTGACTTGCCAGCATACGGGAGGTAGCAGTTCGTTTTTCAAAAGTTGCTCTGTACAACATCTGTTGTAGTAAAACACAAAACTAAGGCTTGCATTCATCAAGTAAAAAACCCCAAACAACTGACAAGAGGAGGGTGTTGATGTGGCAAGAATGATAAATCCTGGGAATTCTACAGTACAACAACGTGGACATAAGGCATCTTAGTTCTGCTGTCAAGCAAAGTAGGCAAGGCCAACAGGAAATACAGAAGTGTGCAGTCTATCTCAGCTTAATAATGCTGCTATGAAAACAACTGAAACAATTACATAAGCAATCAGTACTCCTCAAATTTTTGCCATGCTTTAAGATTGAATTCCTGCTCTGAATCATATACCAGCCCCAATCTTGTGTGGGGTTTAAGTGGTTGTCTGATTCAGTGACGTGAGATCAGCCAGACCCTGACAGGTATTCCTGATCCAAATATGTCAGGATACGTGTGACTTTGATCTGTTCAACCTGTGCTCCAGATATCCTAGCAGAGCTGTCATTTGTGCTTCAGAGTATTTAAAGCTGTAAATAACTGCAGAGATTTATTTTCTCCATTTATCCCCACGCTGTGCTTTTTATGGCGTTGGTGCAGACACTCTGGACTGCTTTTACTCAGAACATTTTTTTTCATGTCTTTGAATTTAGAATGTTTGTCTGAAGAGTTATCCTTTTTTGCTCTGCTCTCCCAAAGCACCTGCAAGGCCGCAGCGCTAGCTTCCAGTATAAACTGTTGTGCAGATGACAATGTTGAGCATTTTCAAAAGTATACATACCACTTGCTTTCTAGAGGTACAGCAGGCAGATGGTGATTTGGGCATATAAGTCAGTAGTGAGGTGGGCTGTTGAATGCTCTGAAGTTCTTACTTGGGCCTTACTTCCTATGTTCTGTACTGTGTGCTTATTTACTCTTTAAAACCAAATATTTGTTTGTTGTTCTTTGTCAGTGAGAGGACTTGTAATAAAGTTGTTTCCTCTACACCTTCTTTGCTTCCGTCATTTCCTATCCTTGCATCATCACTGTTCTCCTAAGCAGTTTTAATGCAATAGGATTGTTTGTCACTGATATGCGGTGTTGTTGTTTGGCTTAACTTGAAGCGTGTGTTTAAATTTGTTCCTATACTGCTGAACAGTTAAGTTTGTGTTTGAATCTAAGTGTACACATAATGCACAGACTCTTTGCGGAGTGTTAATGCCCCTCACTGTGACTTCAGTTTGGAGCATTTATTTCTACGTGTTTGGCTGGGGTCATCCATCTTGGTCAGACTGCTCACTACACTGAGACATCACCTGATCTAGGGATCCAGAATCTATGAGCCTCAGAAATCTAATTTTTAGTTAGCTTATGTTTGTTTTATTTTTATTTAAATATGTACAACTATTGTTGGAAACCAGGGTAAGAATTTCAAGTTTAGTCTTTTAAAATCTTTCTACCATAGGACAGAGTAATTTGTATAATATTTTATGTAAAGTTCGTAAGAAAGCAGTACACCTACATGCCTCTATTCCTGTGTTTGTTTTTCAGCTAGTTGTGAAATAAAGTGCTGGTTCACACAGTGGAGCAGCACAGAGTCTAAATTAAATGAGCGTATATTTGAAGTGTTGCAGTTTAGACGTTCCTAAGTGGCCATGTAGCTTCTGGTGTACTGGAAAAATAGAATATGTTAGGATAGATTCTCATTGAATGTATATATGATCTAATGGTTTGCTTCTGCTATCTTTCCTTGTAATGCCAAGGAAAAAATGCCAGACAAGAATTCAAATATGAGTTACGTAATATCTTACAGTAACAACAAGGTAACAGTATCAAAATGTAAACTCTTCCTTTGGATGTGAGTCTTAACAGGGAGTAGGGACTGAGACTATGCTTTAGGCTACTAGGGTTTTGCAGATATCTGTGTTAGGGTGCAGGATGTGGTTATGGTGATACTTTCAGATGGTGAAATGGGTAAACGCTGTTGGTTGTTTTTTTTAATGTAACAGCCATTTGTATAATATGCAGTCACTAAAGAAAAGTCTTTTCAATATAAAGTTATAACAGTTGGGAAAAGAGAAGCTCTAGTAATTTTCACCATTATGAATAAAATTCCTAGCCAAAACAATAGTCTTTAGTATCTCTGTTCTACACCACTCTTAATTATAGACTTGTAGTACTTTCGTACGTGGAAGAGAGTATAATAGGTAAGAAAACTATCATGGATGAAAGTCATAACAAGTATCTGTTTTCAGTGGGACTTTAAAAAGGTTCAGCTGGATCAGGCACAAGCAGAGAGCTTCTTCAGACTTTCAGGCTGGCTTTAGTTTTCTGACGTTAACGTTTATACGTTCTGTGCGGTGACTTCACTGTTTGGTTCTGTCACAGTTTGTGATATTCTGTGTTTCTGTTGCTGATCCTGCCTGTTAGGGAGAAGTGTTTGACAAAGAGCAATGAAGCATGGGCATCTCCTGAAGAGAAGCTTCAACTGATAGTAAGGAGTGTGTGCAGTATTTCTGTCTCAGCCACTGGAGCATTTTCCAGCTCTGCTGATTTCACATTCAAACCTATGTAGGATGAGAAAGGAATTGGTGTCAGTAGGGTAATCTGCTGCTTGCCAAAAGAAAAGACTGCTTTCATTAAGTCATTTAAAGAAAATTCATTGCTTGCCTACTTAATGTCTGATTTATCTACATGGTAACTGTCACTGTTGAGGGAAAAGGTGAGACTCCTAAAGAGAATGCTAGTCAAATTAGTGGCCAAATGTGTGATTCAAATACTATAATTTATCTGGAGAGGTGTAGGCTAATGTGAAGAGGGGCACATGGTGGTAACAGTGATGCAGCAGTTCTGTACCGCATGCTTGAGCCTTTCCTGCTCTCCTGCACTGGGGAAAATCAGAAGTTGTTCCGCCACTGTTGGTACAAATCTTTAAATTCTCCAGAGTTCTGGAACAATTCTGTGATATCCTTTTCAACCTCGCAAACGTCTTGATACCTTCACAGTCTTTCTATCGTGTGGCTTCTCAGCATGTTGGACTGTTTCCCTGCAGACTCCTTTTACTTCCTTCAGCAAGAGTATTGCAACAGAACTAAGTGTTCCTTTTCTTCAGTTATGGATGCGTCCTGATTTTTATAAAAGCGTGATCCATTGATACTGTAACATACTGCCTCAGAACAGCCTACAAATACTGCAGGCTTTCTCCGCAGATCTGACAGGCATGCTTATATGTCAGATGGAAAGGTCTTGTGTGTCTTACAAGTGACATTTTGGTATGACTTTGGATTCAGTGTGTATGGATTTAATTCTGTATTACTCGCCCAAGGGTACAGTTCTAAAATTAAATCTCTGCAAGTACCAACTGAAGCTGACAATTACTCTTATCATCATAACTTTAACAACAACTCTGTGATCTTATGCTTGTTTCAGGATCTGAAAGTATTAGGAAATGCAGCAAATTTAATTTCTGTGCCTAAGAATTATTTCTGAAATTTAGTACAGTGTTATTGGTAGGAGGTTGTTTTAATATTTGTAATTAATTCAATTATGGTTTGATTTTTTTTTTCTAAATCCAAAGTTGTCAGTGTGATTGATTTATATATGGATATTACTCTGGGTCCAGTACCAGAGGGGCAGCTCAGGTAAGTGTTCAGAGCTATGCCCGGGGGTCTTTGCCAGATTAGGGTGTGCAGATTAGTGCTGTGACCAGATGAGCCAGATGGCCCAATTTGCTCTGTGCACAGAAGGGTGCAAGAGCTGCCACGAAGACCCTTGACTCCCTGACTGGATGAGTGCCTGTTCTGGCACCAAATGATAACAGATGGTAACAGCCCCAAGGGCCTGTGGACCAGCTGCAGGCAGCTGGGGTGGCAGATCCAGTAGTGGATGTGGCCTCCCAATCTCACTGCAGGGGTGTGCGGTTTCCCATGGGCTGTGCAACTCCTCCGTCACTTAGGGACTCGTATGCTACCAAAATCCCCAACTAGAGGCTGCGGATGGTTTGTGCTCTCATTGTCTTTTGTGTAGCATAAAGGAGTCAGGACAGGCTGAGAACATGTTCTGTAGATTTTGGCATCTGAGGTGATTTTTCAGTTAATGCTTTCACCTGCGGCACAGTAATCTGCCCAGAAGTCTTGAGCAACATTGCATTTCCACTCCATGTCAATGTTCTTCCACTGATCCTTTTTGTGTTTTTGTTTTTTTTTGTCTTTTTAATGGTCTTGACCACAGAACTCTTATTTTGTGTATTCAGCTTGGACCGTTGTCTTTCAGAAAATGTAAAATCTTCACATAATGTGCATTTCTGGTCTTAAAATGCTTCTGACCATTGCATAGGAATGATACTAGCTCTAAGGATCTTGCTCTTCATACGCTCTGCTGCAGATGACACTGCAGGATGATGACCTTTGGTAATGATACATCAGTTCATCCTTTGCTCAAAATGACTGTCAACAGGAAGAGGAAGGAGATGGGAAGAACTGGGATATAATTTTATTTATTTGATGTTTGCAGAAAAGTTAGATTGTGCTTTTTCAGTACCTGTCTTCGAAGTATTTTTTGCAGGAATGAAGTAATGCATGCAGGCAGCATGCATCTTGCTTTTTAATGCTCTCATCTAAAGAACCATTTCAGTTATGTCCTCTTTTGTTAAGTCACTGAAGTTAGAGCAGCTGACAATCTCTTTTTATAGAGGATGCATTCGAGTGTTGTAGGTTCTTATTACGTGCAGAATTTAATGAGCAGCAGTTAGAAATTGCAGATGTCTTATTTTTATGGTAAAAGGTTCGTAGAGTTTGTAACACTTCACAGTTCTCTTACTGAGTCATTTTGGGGGTGAATGAAAATTGTTTCTTCTCTGGTGGAGCCATTTCCAAGAATGGATAGCACAAGTATTTGAAAGCTCTAATGCTCTTGTACAATTTTAGCTATTTTTAAATCTGTATCTGTGGGTGAAAGTAGAATAACTTTTGTAACTTTCATCCAATAAGAGCTCTGCTTCAGATGCATTGATCTTACCTTTATACTGATGTTTGTCAGCCAGCAGTGTGTTGCCATTCATTGTGCCTTCATTATATCTCTTACAGAAGGGTTTTACAGCCCTAGGGAACTGAGTAGGAGCCCCCACTTGGCCAAGATTGTTTTCCTGTGAGCTTCTATTATGTTGATTTCTTTTGTATAACTATTTAGCAAAGGAGAAAGGAAATGAATCCAGTTAAGGAAACAGAAAAAGGCAATAGGGTAAGGAAGAGGAAAAAGAGCAGGGGTTTGCTGCAGAAGAGCTGGCTGGGGTATTTTTTTTGTTTCGTTTTTGTTTTGTTTTTGGTGAAGGTTAGCTGCTTGTTTCCTCAGTGCATGGCTCTGAAAATAAACCTGTTCCTCTGCAGCATCACGGATGTAGATGTTCCAGCATCCATGAAGAATGATACCAGAAACAGAGACATAGACATTGGTGCATCTGTAGTTACTGAACAGTAGTATGCTGAAATTCTACAATACTTTGTGTTTGACCACTGTAGGAATTGTATTCTACAAATATTTCGTGTTTGACCACAGCAGGAAATGCTGCCTTTTCTATTTGTTGGAGACCTTGGGGGGCGGGGGGGGGTTAACATTTGGATAGATTAACATTTTTACTCAGTGATGGTAGGATTTTTCTAGGAGGGGTCCAAAAGCCTTCCCAAAGGGAGAGAAATGTGAAAATCCAGTGTATAATCTGTATATATATATTTTAATATGACAGGTAAAGAGTTTTAATGACAGCCTCCACTTGTTTCATGTGTCAGAGGGCTCTTACAGCTTGCAAATCCATTGAGAACAATTCATTAACTAACTGGTTTCGTCCTCACACTTTCTCATCATCACAAAAATGTCACAGTAACCAAAAACAAAGCACGAATAGCTGAAATTCTTGGCACTTCACATCCTTTTTTCTCTTTTCATCGTGTTTTGGACAGCAAAATAGCTGTCATAGTGACCATGCCAAGTGGAGGTACGGCTGAAGAGAGGGATGTGTCTGAATGATCAAGTCACGACTGACCTATAAACGATCATTCACATCTGAGACTTTAATCTGAAGGGATTTGTTGCAGTGGTACATCAGAGCAGTACTCTTCAGCGTAAAAAGTCGGGGGAAATTTGTGCGGGACTCACCATTTGCACTCTAAGCATGTGCAAATCGTGTTGTGAGCACCAGTGTGTGTGTAATACATAGGGAATAGCTGAGGGAAGGTGTAAAAGCTTCAGATAGATGGAAGGATGTTAACGACTTTCGTGTTTGACCTACTTTGGAATGCAGCCGTGTTCGCACGTATCTGGAGCAGATGTCTCCCATGGTGCAGGGGAGCTGAAGGGCAAATTCCTTCTTACTACCCAAGTCCTGGACAGGAGAGATGAGGGCTTCCGTAGCGAAAGGGTTAGGAGCCCAGGGCTTTGAGAACACGCTACAGTCAACGTAGTCACCTTTGTATTTTGACTTCAGTGGATACAGTTGCCAGCTGGTTATTCTAAAGAAACAGTTTCTAAAGCAGCCTGTTTAGTTGCCCATAGGTCGGTAGCCATCTGATAAAACAAACAGCTGTAGCTTACGGCAGCTGAGACTTCTGTGCTGTGTGCTTGTGGCAAGATTTTTCTCTCCTAAGACTGAGCAAAGAAAGCAAAGAGGGAGGTGTGTCAGGATCCGGGGCACGTAGCAGTAAGTCCGTGCGTGCCCGTGTTTCTCATCACTGGCGCTGCCGCGGTTCTGTTGGGCAGTTCTGCAGCGTTTTGCAGCATTGGTCCTCGGATGCGACAGTGTGTGCCTGAAGCTTTCATTTCATTTATGCTTCTGTAACCGCGTTTTCCTCTGAAAGTCGGCTCAGGAAGTCACTGTGACGGACTGAGACCGAGTAAATAGATGAATAACACGAGACGTGGTGCTGATGGCACCAATCTACTTTCAGATAGTCAGGGTAATTGAAATGGAGACGGGCATGAGGGATGGCTCTCGTTCGCGTCGATGTCTGTGATAACCGTTAATATCTGTACGAGGACAGAAAAAGAGAGAAAGTAATGGGCGCGCTAGTCTTGCTAGCTCGTAAATCGTGCTAACAACGTAGCAGCTGCAGGGCTACGCCTCGGGGGGGCTTTCTCTCCGGCACCGCCGCGGTTCCCGCGAGCGCTGCCGAGCCGCAGACCCCGGCCCTGCCCGCCGCGGCGGGGCGGGCACCTTTGGCAGCGGCTTCCCCGCGGATCCACCCGCCCCCAGCGCCGCCCAGGCCCGCGGGGCTTCGGTCTCGGCCCGGCCCGGCCGCCCACCGGCGACGACGACGGGGAAGGGGCCGGCGCGAAGGCGGAGGCCGGCGAGGGACGGCCCGGCGCCAGCCCCAGCCCCGCCGCCGAGGGGGCGGTGCGCGCCCCCTGCGCGGGGAGGCGCTGGCCCCGCCGTGGGCGCGGAGGGGCCGCCGCCGCCGCGGGCGGGAGCCGCCTGCCGCAAGGACGGGGTGACTCGGGCCGCCGCCGGGAGCCGCCCTCCTTCCACGGGGCGCGGGCGGCGGAGCCGCAGTGTGCGGCGCGGAGAGGTGAGCGGGGCCGGGGGCCGGGCCGCGGCGGGGCTTCCCGAGGGGGCCGGGCAGGTGTGGGGCCCGCGGCCTGCGCGCTCCGTGCCTGCCGGGCGAAGGGAGCGGGCGGCTGGGTGCCGCGCGGCGCCGCGGGTCTCGTTTCGGCGCCGGGCTCGCCTCTCGGGTCGGCTCGTTGTAACTCGCTTCCCCCGGGGGGGATGCGGCGAGCGCTCGGCGCGCTGCGTTGGGTTCCCTCGCCCGTTTTCTCTTGGCCGTTTGATCGGTTCCTTTATGCGTGCGTAGGGCTGTTCGTAGCGGCATCCGTGATGGGGAAGAAGGAGCACTGCAGGTCTCAGGCATGGTGGTTTCAGAGCAGGGAGTGTTACCGTTCCTTCTTATTCTCCTGTATGAAACGTTCAGCACGATGACAGTAGGGGAAGATATGCTTATGCTCCTACTCTGGCTTTTCTCTGCGTTGTTCGTTGGCGTATGGCGAAGAATTTAATTTTTTTTTCTTAGCACACTTTGTTTTTTTCTCTCCCAACCTTTCAGGGTATTGCAAAAAGAACAAAACAGAAAAATCATTTTGAGACCGGGCAGTGCCAAAATATGCGAATGTGTCATCTATAGACAATAAGGGTTACATAATTTAATTTTCCTTGATTTGTTGCTGAAGAGATGTCAGGAGCACGCAGAGTGCGTTTATAACATCCTTCCATTTTTGGAGGATGCTCTGTGGCAAAGTCATTGCACTACACAGCATTGCACTGGTATGTTTTTGAGCAGTTCAGTTCCGGTTCTCTGGTACCTGTGATCTCAGCAGGGCCTGTACCATGCTGCACATCACCAATGCTAGGGCTGCTTCCTCAGTTTCCCCAGTTCTTTGGCTCCTTTGGAAACGTCTTCCTTGTAGGTGAGGAAGAAGGTGCGTGGTGGCAGCGTCCAGCCACGGGGTATGATGTCATTATTAGCATATGAAAGGGACAAACCTCGTGCTTCCTTTCAATCGCAGCTGCTGTTCAAAAATACAGATGCTTTAATGGCAGCTGGAGATATTACAATGGATGTGGGATGCTGTTCTGTGTGCGTGTGTCTATTTATACATTTCACCTTATTTATATCTTATGCTGGAATTTGAATGTGTTGCTTCAAAACAAACTCTGAGGTTGCAGGGAGTTCATATAACAGTGTGACTGGGGACCATTTTTAAAGCTATGCATAGAAGTAGTTCAGCTTCACACAGCTGTAGTTGGGAAGCATGCAGACACTGCTCACTTGACTTTATAAACAGCCTCCTAGCACCAGATGTGGGCTTGTGGCATTGCTGTCATTCTTGCAGGCAGTGTAGAACTGGTTTGCCTCGATGCCTTTACCTCTCTCCACAAGGACCGTCTGCCTTCCTCAAAGACCCACTTAGTTATCTTGCTATTTATTTTTAAGGCCCATTTGGCTAATGGGTGCTACTTGGAAGTGTTTTACACTTCCAGTGCTTTTTCAAACCTGTTAAATTCACAGTGTTGTGCCTTTAAGGAACCTTGTGATGTTAACTGTGGCTGCCAGCCAGAACAATATACCCTTTTGTCGAATTTCCTGTGAAGAAGTGGAATAAATTTTGTTTGCCTACTTTATAATGCGTAACTGAAAGAACTGACAGGAGTGTTTTTTTTATTTTTTTTATGTGCTAATATGCTCTAAACTGTAGCTAAAGCTCTAGTACATCACAAAATAAAGGGGGATTTCTGAGTGTGGGACTGAATGTGCTGATTGAGATCTTGAATTATTAACTGTAGTTTATTTTCTGTTGTACCTTTTTATAGTTCAATTCAGTATTTTTTATTTCTTCAAAAACTTCAGTCAGACGCAAACAGGATGCCTAAGGTATAGGTTTTGGAGGTAGTGACAAAATGCCTGTTTGTGTAACATTTCTTTATCATTGTAATGGGATGTGATTATGTGCTTAAAGTTTATTAGTATGTTCAAATCCTACATTCAAAAGCACAGCTAGATATGCTGCCCTTCACAGTATAGGGTGATGCTGTTGGTGTGCCAGTGCCATGGTGCACAGCATGCTCACAGTCTCTGCTTTCATACTGTCCATTGCTGATCTTGCTATGTTCTGAAGCTAGGGAGGGTAGAACAGAGTTACTGTCAAGAAGAGTATTAATTTCATGGCCCCACCGATGGAAATATGGATAAATAAATCCCATGTATTGTCATATGGTATTTCAGAGAAAGCTAGTGGATAAGTGAATGGAATATTTTATTTATTTATTTTTGTGTAGAAGTCCTTCTCCAGCCTAAAAGGAGAGGAGATATACTCTTCTGTAGTTGGAAGCCTGTGTGCTGGCACTCTGATGCTAACACCCCTAATAAAAATGCCTTTTTCTGCAGCTCATAGAACAAAGCTTCACGGATAAAGCTTCACGGAGCATGGACAAGTGCTGCTAGGGCACCTCTTTGTGGGTTGAGATCACTGGCCTTAGTCCTCAGGTGCTCTGCCAACCTTGGTAATAATGGCTTTTTGATATCCAGAGCTCACTGTGCATTCTGATGTGGTTTGGGTGTGAAGACTGAAAGGTGGCTGGACTGCTAACTTCAGTTTGTAGAAATCCATTTTGGAATGGATTGGGCATGTATGTCAGGCAGCTAGGCTCCCGTGATACTAAAATACCGTGATACTCATAGAAGAGTTCAAGTAACACTTAAAAAAAAAAAAAGTATTTCATATGCATTTGAAACATACTGGTGATATGTTGAAGGTAGCACAGTAGTGTGCTCACTTCTGAGCATCTTGGTAAAACTTTGTGTTGAAGACTGCAGTCATGTTGTGAATTCTGGGCTCCTAATTTGAGATGTAGTCGCTTGTGCTACAAGTGTGTGTGTTTCAGTCACCCCCTCTAGCACTTTGGAATCCTATTATTTGTTTTGATAATGTTGAAATTAGGCTTTAGATTCCCACAGACAGGGTATATCAATTTGGATTTCCAGGTGAATGGCTGGTAATAGCCTTCGTATCTTCCTGTTTTGGGGAGAGATGTTGATTTTTCCCATGGTATGCTATATAGTATGTTAAAACTGTTGTTGAGCTGGTGTTTCTTTGTGCTACTGTACCGCGAATCATGAGATGAGCAGAAAAACTGGGGAGTTATTTGGATGGTTTAGATTTCATAAGATGCGCGCCTCTGTTGCTTTGCGAAGCTGCACATGCACATATATACTTTGACTTTGGACTTCTAGTCATAAAAGTTTTAATAACAGTATGCCTCATCATCTCGTATTGACCACCAGAGAAAGATGCGATTCAACGATTAACGTTTATGTAATGAACCCACTTAAATATTGCATGGAAGACAGTTAGATGTGTTTTGTTAAGTGCTCTGGTGGCCGGGATCCATTGGCTAGGATCCACTTGAAAATCAGATTAAAAGTTTCTGTGCTTGACAAATACAATGTCATTAGTTTAAAAATTCCCTGAAGGCTGGTGTTGTAATTAGATAAGCCTGAAGCATCCAACAGTAAAATTCATTTTCCTCCAGGAATGACAAAGAGAATCTTCAAAAAAAGGAAAATATAATAAAATGCATTGACTGATTGTGATGATCAGAAAGAGGTATGCCAGCAATAAACCCAACAGCCAAAGCCACGGCTGCCTATGGTCCCGAGGGTGGAGCAGCCGCAGCGTGGTGGGGAGCTGGGAGCTCCGCGAGAATCCTGCCTGGAAGCGTTCTCACAGGTGATTGTTTGAGAGATGCCCCGTATTGAGGGCTTCACTAAGTTAGATGTCACAGTTGCTGAGTGTTGGTAAAAATAGGAGCAAGAGGTTAGTGAAGATGTGACTCCCTTTGGATCGTGTCTGTCACAAAAATTAATTCCCATCTTTGTGTGTGTTTCTTTGTTCCCTCAGAGTGTGAAATTCATAGTCCTAGGCTATAGTGTTCCAACTTCAAAAGCAATGCATGCTGAGCTGCATATTTTCTTTATTTAAAATTTATTTTGAAATGAGTTATTCTGCTTGGTTGATCGTGTTATTCTTCTGCAGCATGACTGATTTGGATCTCTTTTTCAAGCTAGTAGTTTGAGAAAATAGTTATTTCTCTTACAAGGAATAACAGAGTGGAGATTGTGAACTCGTCATCTCTTTAAAATGTAATCAGAGCTACATGACAACCACTGTTCATGTTTCTAATTGATTGCTCTAATAAAGTTGTCTACATTGTCTATATGAACGTAAATATTGTTATCAAAGAAATAATTTCCCAAATATTTGTACTGGATAAGAGAATCACAAACATAGCTGTGGTGGGCTCTGTGAGACTGGTGACAGTTAGACCTGGACTAAGTCAGGCCGCAGTGGTACTGGCTGTCTGAGCAGGCTCACAGCCTCACCTTGGAGCTGCCCACTGTCACATGCTCTGTGCTTGCTAGTGGCTAACTGCTGAGCTTTTGGCTGGTGTCAGCAGGGCCAAGCGAGGGCGCAGCTCAGGGGGAGCCACAGACTGCAGACTACGTAAGTATATGTATATATAAAAATATACATTCACATGTATATATGTTGTTTCACAGAACAAATAGCTTCACAGTTTGAGAAAAGTCTTGCTGAGTGATGTCCTTTTGCAAAAATACTGTGAGGATCTTGTAAGCCTGTGCAGCGAGGTATCAGAACTAGGATAAATGTCAGAGTTCATAGCTGTTTTACATATTATACATTTGTCTCAAATGCTCAACTGATTATCTCTGCATGTAGCTATGATGCCACTTGTGTTTCATTTTCTAAAAGGTGCTTCGAATTCCTTTAATTTAAAAGAACTTCTAGTAAAACAACTTAGATCTACCTCAACAATTAAAGACGTCACATTAACTTGGATAAGTGCATATTTCAAATGTGTTCTGAAGTTGGTTAAGTATGTGTATTGTTGGGCTGCTATATGTGACATGTTCATATTTTTCATTAGAAAACTTTTGGGTAATGTGGAGTGCCATTGGAAACACAGCAGTGCTGCTTCTCAGAAGATGTAAATTGCCACACTCCTTAGAGTTCCCCAGAACTATTAGAATTTGTGGTTCTTACCATAGTTTTAATTAAGTTGCTGGTTCAGTTGCACAGAACAGTTAAATGTATTTAATTAAATATAACCTATATATATATATATATGTATGTATATTTGTTTCCCCTTTGGGCATTGGGTAAAACACACCAAGTACAATGAGCTCTGGAAGGCTTATTTTTCCAGTATTCACTTATCCAGACCTACATAATGAATAGGGAGGTTGGGATTCTAAGGGTTAGACTAAAGCTGATTAAATTTTTTCCCTTATTTTCCTAAGTTTAATTTGTGTGGTTCTTTCTGTTTGATTATATCGAGGTTGATTTTGCATTGGTTTTGCCTTGTAATCATGAAAACACTTGTTCCAAATGAGATCCTTTGACTTATAGAAGAAATTCTTCATAATAATGGCAGTGAGGCTGCCCAGAGAAGCTGTGGATTCTGCATCCCTGGAGGCTATCAGGGCCAGGTGGGATGAGGCCCTGGTCAGGCTGATCTATTGGGTGGCAATCGGTCTGTGGCAGGGGATTGCAAGTGGATGTGCTTTCGGCTGTCTTCCAGCCGAAGCCTTTCTATGATTATAAAATATTAGAAACTGATTCTCTGCTTTGAAAGATTTTTTTCTTTTTTATATTTTACGTCCGCAAACTGATGCATAGGAAGTCTGCACAAGTGTGTGTGGGAACTTCTTCACCACAAGATCTGTCAAACTCTCAGTTATTCAATCTTGAGAAATAGAGATACTTTTCCTCAGATCTAGTTTCTTCTTTGGGTGTGTGTAAGATTTCATGTACTTGTCTTTGCAAAACTTCAGTTTGGTCTAACTGGACTTGATTGAAGGCTTTTTGTCTCATTAAAATGTAAATGTAGATGATTATACTTGGCATTTTTTGTAGCTCTTCACTTAAAAGTTCAGAAACATCGTGTCTACAGTGCTTGTATCTGTGATTTCTCTTGTTAGTTATCAGTAATTATAAATTGTCTGTATGTGATCTCTAGAGCGTAACTGTCCTGAGCTGCAGTTAGCTGCAACTGCTACATTTTCCCCTGCAGGTGATATTTGACTTTTCTACCTTTTGTATTACCTAAGGTGGCTAGAAAGCTTACTGAGGGAAACAAAGAATTACCTGTTACACATTGAACTGGAACTGAATGTGTAATATTGTAAGCTGTTTTTTTTATTGGTAAGGAAATATAGAGTAGGTTTAAACCTCTATCCATTATTCATGCACAGAGAGGACCCAAGCAATAAAGATTTACAAATGCTTATAGTACTGTTACTGCCAGACAGTGCAAGAGAAGTTTTGTACAGACATTTGCTGTGGAAAGAATGAGTAAGGCTGGGAACTGTTTGGTGGACGTGCCTGTCTGATGCACCACGGTTAGCAAAGTCCAGGATTAAGGCTGAAAGAACTGGGGATTAAATGCTCTTGGTTGTACAGATTCAGCTATTGAGCACTCTTTCAAATTAACTTGGTGAAATCTACAGTCTTGGAAAAGCTTCCAAACACAGAAAAACTCTTTCATGGCCAGTGCTGTTCCAATGAGAAACATTTCTTTTTGCTACATTTACCTCCTTTTCAGAAAGCGTGTACAAAATGCTAGCCTAAACTGTGCTTTTGTTTAATGCAACAACTCCCTTTAAATCTGCAAAGGACCTCACTATTGCGTTCAATTTACAGGTCCTGCTATTGGTCTTGTTGGCAGTATAAAACTCAAAGATTAGTAATACATCCTCCCATTTCATGCTGATCCTTAGGATAGGAAAGTAATGTTTCCCCAAACTCTACTGAGCTTCTTAAGAACCTTTCCTTCGTAGAAATGACATTCTGTAAAGAACTATACCTGGCATATTCTCCTATTCCTGAATGATAGACCAACCATTATGGAGCTGATTATTTAAAATTAAACTTGCTTATTTTAAGAGTTCAAGTGATTTTATGTAATAAGATTGTGAGTTTATTTTTCCTTTACTTATTGTGAGTGTGTTTAATGTGCCTATTTAATTACAAAGCTGCAGATCTATAATCAATTAATCACAGAACAAGAATAATTGAATTTTAAGACTGCATATTCTGAGATGTCATATATCTCTTATCTTTAAATTATTCTTTTGATTCATTTCTTTGAAGCTTTCCTATCTTATCATCCTTATTGTCCCAGAGCACTTTTTCTTCCTATTTCCTTCCTTCACTGATCTTTTTTTTCCCCTCTCTCTCAGTTTCTCACTCATTCACATTCTCTATTTTTTTGTCTTTGGGATTCACGTCAGTTCTCATCCCTCTAGCACCTCCTTCAGTCATTTTGGACTTCTGCAGTTCTCTGCAGTTCAATCTCGCAGTCTTGGTTCTTCTTTTTCTTTTGTTTAGTGAGGATGGATGGATGCCTATATATATATATATATATATATATATATATATATATATATATATATATATATATATATATATTATATTTATATATTATATATATATTAGGCATTTTGTGAGGGTATGTGGAGAGGTCTGTAGCAGGTGGCTTGGTCACATTTTCCATCAGTTGCTGAACTGTACCAGAGGTCTAACTTAACTGAAAAACATCATTTATGAGACACCAAAAACTCCAGTGTGTTAGCAATAAGGAATGTTCACTTGAGCTTTTTTTTTCCCGTCTCTTCCACGAATGAAAAAAGGGATGCTGTCTCTCAAAATACACACCAAGGCAAATGAAGCACGGAGCGACTGGGATCAATTTACAAGATCAGTTAGTGCAGGTGTGTATATGGTTTTATTGGCACTCTATAGCTTTTTCAGAGAGCTGAGCTGTAGGAGATTAAGATTAGTTCATGTTTGTTTTTTTTGTCTGTACAGAGTTAAAAATACAGCCCACGCACATAGTACCAATTTTAGGTTAAGGGTGTTTTTTTTTTTTAGCAAGAAGGTGACATTGTTAAAGCCATTTCTGAGGTGAGAACAAATTCATAACATTGTAAAAATGCTTCTTGCATACAGTAATTTCAGATCACCACTCTGGGAGTATTCCATGATGTTTTATTAATTTTTAAAAAGTAAATTTATCAGAAGCAAGTGCTGTGAGTAATAAGTAAACAGCAGTGATACATATGTACTTATGCTGAGATAAGTGTTGCAAAGTGTTGCAGAAATAGTTGTTGCATGCTAGTGTTGCTTCTAAGACTCCTAAACAATGAAAGCACTTCTTCTGTTAGGACAGTGGTGCTTTAGAACACGTGCTCTTTGAACAGCTTGACACAGGCAATTATATTTACTTGGGATTCTGGAAACAGATCATCCCTCTGCTAGAAACCAATCTACACTTCTGCTTCCTTTGTTAGCTTTGAATATTCATGATTAATATATAACGTCAACACTAACAGAGTTTAGATGGGCTAAAAACTGTCATAACTGAACCTACTTAAATGTGTATTTGCCTAAAATTCTGAATTTTGATCTAAACCAAGTGCTTTTGGCTTTGGTATCTGATGATCTTCTTTAGGGCAGCTGCTCACAGGGAAGAATTTAAAATGTATAAGGATTTCCAGTCGTTAGCTTCTGTCAGTGTCCTTTGTTTATTCAGTCTGCCTGGATTCACTCACTGTGCTTCCACTGTGCTTGTTTTATCCAAAACAGATTTGCGAGCTGTGAGAAATTTCTGTTGAACTTGGTGAGAATTTGGCACTGGGCAGTGCCTAATGAGCTGCAGCTGTTTGACCCTGCAAAATAATATTCCAGGTATATAATTCATGAGAAAAATCAGTCTGTAAGAGTGGAATACCTGTACCCTTTCTTTCAGAAATGTGTGGAATCGAAGAAGCAGTATCATGGGAGGTTTCTTGGACAGATTCTTGCAAAGTCTAAGGCAAAAGTCACAGTTTCATTGTAAATATTTGTTACTTCCTAGTATTTAACACTCGTTGCACTCAGTTGCCAATTAACAGTTTATTTTCATTGATATTAACGCATTCAGAAGAAATCTTTGTTTTCTGGAGGGAAGAAGAGAAAAAAATGGTGTGTAAAAAGGCAATTAAGTATTTACCCGTAATTTTGTCTAGAAGAGATGCTGGGAATTACATAAGCTGTGTGTTGGATCTGCATCCATTACTCATATAAACCAGCTGTATGTGACTGTAAAATGTGGTGTGGTGAAAGGCAGATTACCCTGCATAAATGCCTTGCTTTTCAGCACGTGATGTAAGACACAGGAAGTAAAAGAAATATTAAATAAAAGGAGGAGATGCCAGAACTGACATGGATGCAGTTAGAGGGTGAGTTTCTTGGTGGTATTATGAAGGATTGTGTTTGTTTCTTTTTTATTTTTTTCCTACTGAGATCAAAATAGCTGCAAAATATCAAATTAACAGTTGTATTAAACTAGCAGTTAGTACTCTTTTCTCCTCAGTTTTCTTTCTTTGTCGCTGTTGATCTGCTGTTCAAAGAAGTAGGAACAAGTACAGACAGGCAGTTGAGCATTTCTAGGAAATCAGTGATCCACATCTGCAAGTGGCTACGCATCATTTTTTAAACTGATAAATACCGTGTTGTCCACCTGCGCGCTGCTAGTGCTTTTGAAGTGCAACATGAAAGGGTTCTTCTTAAACTACCTTGGGCACCTTTGGTTTGGTCGGTTAGTTGGTTTTCAAATAAGCTGCACTGCACATTGAAGGTGATCCAAGATGGACTCGCTTCTTTTGCTTACTTTTGATAAATTCCACCTTCTAAGATGGTTTTTCTGCCTTTCACCTTCCCCTTGCAAGCCTCAGGTGTCCAGCTGAGAGCGGAGATAGTGACAGACTGCAGGTAAAAAAGGAGATCTCTAAAGCAGCTTTTTTTTTGGCACATGAGGGCATGAGGAGGAGAGATGGGGCCTTGGAGTGCAAGCTCTGCACCATGGGAGCCTGCTGAGTGACAGCCCCACTTCTGTTGTGGGTAGTTGAAAAGAGCTCATGGGGTGGGGGGTGCATGCAGCATATTTGGAACCTGGGTAATATAACAATAGATAAATGCATTGGTGGAAGGAAATTTTGCAAATGAAGTTCAATAAAGTGGATTTATTCATAGAAGACTGACAGAAACAGTGTAAAAACATTATTAAGGTTCTGGAGTGAAAGCTCACTGTTTTTAATACTGTTTGTATGTCTTATTGCTTGACTTCTGAAATGGAAACTCCCATTATTTTGGTGGTGTGACTGCTTTTGTGGCTCAGGAAGAGCCTTTGAGATAACATTATCTTGAAACTTGTAACTACACTACAATATCTTACTTTGTTCTTCCTGTGTTGTTTAAGGGGGGGAGGAAGAACTAAATTGAATAGACTTTTTATAATGGGAAAAATAACAGTGAGAAGAATAGTACAGATATCTATAGAATCATGAAAAAAGTGGGGGAAGTGATAGAAATTTTCATTGTTATTTCAGATAATATTAAGTCTAGGAGACATCAAGCAATATGGAAAACCTAAAAATAATGAAAGCATAACTGGTTTGCCATGAAGTATTGTGGGAATGAAAAATATATAAATTCCATTATTGCCATACTTGGAAATGCTTTAGACCTGTGCATCAGTGGAGCAAATTTAAGGTGATGGTGACACGTGTGAGCTGTCATGATTTTGGAATGAGTGGGGGGAAATAGATGGGTTTTTAAACATGCAAGTCCTTTTTCAGACTTGAGACGGCAGCACCGGTGTCTGAAACTAAATGCACTTTGAAAATAACAGCTCTGACTTTGACTGTTAAGATCAATTTCCTACTAGTCAGCTAATCAGGTACCTGAGAGAGGGTGTTCTCTGAGACAGCAGGGCTGTAATGGATACCGTAATTTCCTTTTCTTGCTTGCAGACTGAGTTTACCTCTGTATTTGTGAGAGATGTATTTGGGGGAGGGATTAATGTAATCACATTGCGGATGCATTTTAGTTCTTCTTCTCTGTGTGTTTGATCTCTGCTTATTAAGATTTCATGAGGCTTGTATTAGATCATTAAACGTGCATTTTTTAACGTATGTGCATCTAACATACATATGTATTTGTTGCCTCTTCAAAGAGTGGATGCCAGGACAGGACAGACAACTCTAGCTTTTTGCTGATTGCAGAATTTCTGGGTTGCTGTGCTGTTGGGGAATTGATGTTACTGTCAAAGTGAGAACGTTGGAGGTTACAGGAAATGTTTGCAGTGTTTTATAGTTAATGTGTCTGAACGTAATGACTGTTGTGTTGTCCTGCAATTTCCAGAGGATTATTTGACCGCCTAAAAATCTGAAGATACAAGAATAGTAGGTGATAGTTTGTGCATGCTAGACACCGACCAAGCTTTCTCCTATCAGGTAGCATGTGATAGCCCACGTGATTAGGCCTAAAAGAGTGTACTAAACTAATGTCTGTGCTCATGACCAATCCTTAGTGCTAAACTGAGAGGCAAGGCTGGGGGGAAGGAGGAGGAGGCAGAATGTAACTGGAAATCGGTGGGATGGATGGTTGGTTCCCCAACATTGCTTTTAAAAATCAAGAAACAAATCCTTATGCTTTGCTTTCAGCATGGAGGCTAAAAGATACTTGATTTGGAAAGACTTCTTTTATGTCACTGTATTCACGCAGTAGCTCTGCTTAAGGCAAGACTTTCCTGGTAGATAAAAGATTTGGATAACTGAATCACATTTCAGCCTGCTGACAATTTGCAGGTGGTGCTATGGCTGCTCTTCCAGAAAGCAGTGACTCATCACGACCTGCAGAAGGGCAAAGACATAGGTACAGTCGCACTGTGGGAATTTTTAGTCCCAACCAAGTAATACATCTGTGGTTCCTCCCCTGCGATGTTTAACGGACAATTAAATACAATCTGTTTTGTTGCAATAAATATTATTCTTTTCCAGAAGAAATGCCAGGCTTGTTTAAAATGCCTCTGGATTCATTAACAGAAGTTTTTTAAATGCTTTATACAGTTCAGTGTAATTGCTTTATGGAGTGCTTCTGAATAAGGAACAAGTTTTATAAGAAAAACTGTGAGGTAAACTGACTCAGCAAAAATTCAGTTGCTACTTTGCTGGGAAGGAAGGTAAGTAAGGATAATTTAGCATTCTTGCACTTGCATTTGTGAGCGTACCCATCTACTGTGCTATTATGACGTAAGAAAACCTTTTCATGTTGAGGGAGGGGAGAACTTTTGTTGTATTGCAAGTTGTCTTCACTGAAAAAAAATTGTTTTCCTTTCTTGTTAGTATTACAAGCAAGCAAATCAGTCTGAGGATGACTCAAGTGATGTAACTTTTGGGTTTTATTTTTATTTTTAGTAAGTTGTTCTTGTTTCTTAGCTCGTAGGGCTGTGGAGGTGAGAAACGTTACAGGTTAGTTAGTATGGACCAGAACGTTTAAGAATAAATGCAAGCACAGTGGGAAGTCAAATCTTGTCAATTAGGGACTACTAGGAAATAAGAAGATACAAAGGGAGGTAAATGCTAAAACTCATCTGCTAAATTGCCATTTAATCTGTTGAAGAATTTCTAGGACTCTTTGTTACTGGGATTTCAGTTTTATTTAATGGGCAAAAAAAAAAATAAAATTGAACAGTGCAGCATATTAGTATTATTTCTTCTAGTTTTATGTTTCTTCATTTCAACTGATGTTTTTGTGCATTAACAGCACTGCACAATAGTTTTCGCTTTCAAAAACAAAGAAAATGGGTTCTGGTTACATAGGCACTATATGTTGTTCATATACAGTGCTGTGTTTGGATGTTAACATAAAAGCAGCCTGAATAAAAGAAACTGATTTTCCAGTACTGTGAATCTGCTATTGTTACTGTGAGAGAATACAGTGTTTTGTATGGTCAAGAATCAGTCATACCAAAGCCATGGGATACCACTTGATTTCTTCAATTTGAAGTACGTTGGTGTACGTTTAGCTATTCCATGTATTGAATCCAGTGTGTAGTATTTAAAATCATATTTTCCAGGTTTGGTGGATTGCCTTAGGCAAAAGCCTATTGTAATATATAATTGTAGTGTATCGTATATGTAGTTCTTGTTCTCTAAGTACATTGTTACACTTCCTTGACTCTAATCTAGAAATGTTCATTCTGTAGCAAATTTCACATCACTGGCTGTGATTGAAAGAGGCATGTTCAGACCATATAAATGTCTTGGTTGACTTCAGAGGTGTTTAGGTATAAAAAGGAGATAGAAAAGAAATGTTGGAGTTCATCCAGAACATGATAGTAATGGGCAAGTTTTTGTTTTGTTTGCTTAGTGTGCATGATATAATCTGTGCTCGTTTTTGAATATTTAATTTAGTCTTTTAACTTCTTAGGATCATCCTGAACCTAATATAATGTCTGCTGAAATATAGGAAGTCTGTGTCATGCTTTTTCAGGGCACATGTTAGGAATGTAGGAACACCTGGTAACCGTGTGAACTTGTGCTAACAGTGTGACTGTACCAGGCTTGTATTTAAATTTACATGTGAGTAGCCGTTTAGGAAAATGTGTATGTTTAATTATCTGATAAAGACATTAAAATGCAAACGTCTCTATCAAACATTTGCTAATAATAGCTTTCAGAACAAGAAATTGTGAGAGGGAATTTGCATAAAATAATTTTCTTTCGCAAAAGGGGAAATAAATGGTTCATTAAGCACCCTTGGCATTTGGACACTAGGTCTGATGCACTTTGCAGGAAAAAAAAATTGTTTTTATTTAAATATTCAGATTTGTGGGGTAATACAGTTTAACTCTGTTTGATAAAAAGAAAGTTTTCATTGTAAAAAGAAATGTATGGACTAATTGATCTCTAGTGATAGGAAGTGCAAAGCAAACATAACATTTCATATGCAATTCTGATACGAAGGTGTTAGGCACTGAGAGGATATTGCACGCTTTGTTTTGAACCTTATTCTCTCTAACTTTTTCCTTTATTTTCTTATGAATGTTACAGCCAGAGGCTTAGTGCAGAGTAAGAGTTTTGCATTATCTGTTTTTGTGTCAGAATTGAGTCATGTACTTCATCAGACTGCATAGGATAGTTACTTCTGTGGTAGAAGTGTGAGTCTAAATGTCAGTGGCATTATAGAAGGCTCTGGCCACAATGAAGGAAGATGTCCTTGTCCTGAAAAAAGTTATCAAAGAATTATAGGCCAAATTTGAACAAAGCAAGAAATCTGACTGTGTTTTATAGAGGAGTGTACTTAAGAATTGAACTGTTTTGGAAATAAAATCCCAAATCATACAAGTATTGAAGTATGTTCTTCAGCCCATCTCATCTCGGCAGAGATGTGAAGTACACACTCAGTTTGCATAGGCACTTAATTGGATTGTACAGGGAGAATGAGCACTGGGGCTTCTCATCTTTGAAACTGCTTTTGAAAACACTCGGCTAAATTTAGTGTGTTCTAACTCAAGATTTCATTCTTCTGCCTATTATTTTATTGTCTGTTAATGTATGTTAACACTAATATTTTGCCCAGGTTAAGTTTCATTCATATTAACTATGCATTTTTTGCTTGATTCTTGTCTTATATAAGATAAATGAACCACAGACAAACCTGCTGAGATTGATAGCTCTTCAAGCAAATCAATGAGCCTGTGTCTGTTCAGTTTCAGGCAGGTACTACGGTGACTTTAGTGGCATTTGACTGAACAGTTGTATGATTCAGAAAGCAGGAAAAACAGTGGTCAGTAGTGCTCAGGGCATTTCTGTTGAGTGTGAGATCCTCAACTGATCCATGCAAAGAGAAATGCAAAGTAATCCTTTATTCAGTTCCCTGCTCTCCAGCCAAAACACGCATAAAAATGGAAAACAAAGGTCTAACAGTTTGACTGGGTGAGATAATCTATTTCCTACACCAGATCTGGCAATTTGTTTTATTTTGGTCAAGTGATGTGTGCCTATTTTATATATTTATTTAAAACACTCTGCGTGTCACCCCAGAACACACGAGCGAGGAGCATGGTTTGGGTAGTACAAGATAATGGCTCGCAAAGAACCAGCCAGAGATGAGACTTGCAGAAACTAACATGCAGTCCCCAGGAAGAAATGTTCATTTCATTCTTACCTTTATATAAATTCTTGCAGAGGTAAATGAAGGCCTTCATTGTATGTTATAAAATTAAGTTCTGCCTGACAGTAAGCCCTGCATTTTTGCCCTCTATCTTTCCTGGTAAACTGTTTCACCATTCAGCTGCAGTCAGTGCTAGGAAAGTACAGAATGTTTCAAGGTTGAGTCGATCTAGCATTAATTGTTTGCCACTGGATCCTTTTGCATTGTTATCAGCAAGGTTGGAAAGGTCTTGCTACCGGATCTCCTTTACTGTAAGTGCTTATGTATGGTAATCAAATGACCTCACAGTCTTCTCTGCAGTTAGATAATGTAGACAGCACTCCCAGGGACTTCCAAGAATGGAAGAAATAGATAATAGAGGAAAATAAATGGTGGGTGACTGTGACAGTATAGGACGTAGAACAAATAGGGTGACATTTATGGAACATGCTAGGAACATATATGCTTAAGAAAAAAAAACATAAATTGGATGTATCTTTGTTATACAGTAAGCTTGTAAACAGCATCGTAGGAAGGCAGATTTATATGCCTGTTACATGGATAGGCTCCCACAGAGCCTCTAAGTCCTTCTGCAGTGAGTGCCCTGTATTTCCAGCATGTCATACCACTTTATGCCTATCTAATATTCCAAGCAGCTCCAAGAGTTTTCTGATTGTTTTCCTCACTTCAGTTACAGGAAAATTTTCTGAGAAAATGTGAGCAGACCTTTAGCTCCTTTCCCAGATACTTGAAGCCCTTCATAAGTGGGAACAGTACCTGGTATGGTCTGTGGTGCCAGCATGGAATTTGGCCAAACACTGCACTGCAGTTTTCAGTGACTGCCTTTGAAACTTGAAGGCATGAAACATAACTGCCTTTGTCGTGAAACAGGAGGGTGTTAATGCAAACTTTCAGCTTGGCTAAGATGCTGGGAATGGTGCTACTGTTCTTGAAATGAGTATTTAGGATGATGATAGAATTAAAGCCACATGTTTGTTTTGTAAAAACAAAAACAAACAAAAAGCAAACACCCCCATCCCCACCCCACACACACACAAATAATGCACCACTAACAACAGGAAACCATCAAAAATGCCAGGAGAAATATCATACCCAGTATATGAAAAAGTTTAAATACCTTTTCCCCTCCAATATTTCTGACTTTCCATTTGCATCTCTTTAAGGTATTGCTTTAGGCTCTAATTTTGGGACCATTTTTGTGCTAATTTCCGGTACATTTATTGTGAATGTGTAGAGTCTGCTTACACGAAAAGAATGGCAGTGGTATTATCTTCCAAGTTTATGAACTTGTAAAGTAACAGAGATGGAGCTAAGAATCATGGTACTAGGAAAATGAAAATGGAAGGATGCTACTACCAAGCCATCTAACCAGCCTGCAGCCTGCTGTGTGCTCTGCTTCTATGCCAGAAAATATAGTGCGTGAATAACCTGGACAGCTGTGGTCTGCTCTCTGTTTCTTGGCTCCCCTTCAGAGCACCTCAGGATGCACATATGTGCAACAGAATACTCTTTCAAAGTGTTGGAAGAGTGCTTAAACTCAATTGTATGTATGAACAGACGTGTGCACACATGCAAATTCAAGGCTCGGAGAGGAGATGTAGTGTTTGGTCTTCCATGGACATCAGAAGAATGTCAAACGTTGTCCTGGCCAGGAAGGCTTCATGTATTGTATTGTCTACTCTTTTTGGTTAATATATGGCTTCTGAAGAGCTGAGGTGCAGGTCTGGATATGTAAGTTCTCCAACCTGTGTGGTGTGGGAAGGCATATTAGATAGACCTAATTATGTCCTTGGAATTCCATGGCAAATTCTCTATCTTTTAGGATCAGAACCTGTATTTTAGTACTAGTATTGTCATTTGTCTTTTTCCCCGCATATTTTTCCTAACTTCTTTTCTGCTTTCCTCTATTTTCTCTGTCATTGCTTGAACTAGTTTTCCTTGTGTGTCCTTTTAGCATTTGCCAGTTGTTATTAGCTCCAATCCTGTTGATTCAATTTTCTCATTTGAAAAAAATGCAACTCTACTGATGTCTGGATGCAAGCCAGTAGCAGCAAAAAAATAAGCAGAAACAAAGTCCACTGGAGTTTCCCAATTTTTAGATGAACCTACTCAATTTGGGTTTCATCAGTTTGAATATTTTTGCTATTTTGTGGCTTTGTTTTTGCTGGTTTAGTTAAATACACTCTTGGCTCGTTTTGGTTCACGTCAGCAAGGATGTGTAAGTTTGGTGTAGAATGGTTAATGAGCGGATGGTGATAGTGCTGTAAAGAGTGTCTGTGGTTACTGGCATGCTTCTCCTTGCTCCAATACATGGAGTTACTTAGTATGATTAACTCTGCATTTTATTCCGGTGTTTGTATTCAGAATGCAACATAAGTTGCTCTGTGCTTTTAGGAAAACGCAAACGATGTCAAAATTCCTTGACAGGGAAACTGTCTTTGTTAGCTAAAAGCAGTGGATGTTTTTGTTAAATTAGGGGCTTACAAGAAACTGATCCTCAGAATTTGTGTTTTGTAGTCTGCATCTGGAGGATTAGATTTGAGAAAGTAGCCTGGATTTGAAGACTTGTCAGTCTTGCAAGTTTTGTATTCTTCATGAACTGAATATCAGTGCGCCAGCTAGTTCAGCACAGAGAAACTCATCTTTGTCTCTTTACTTTTTTATGTTGAGCAGAATACAAATGGACTGTGAAGTTGAAGATAATACCATAAATATTTTGCAGATAGGATGCATGTAATTAAAAATACATTAAATGCATTATTAAATAAACTGAAAACTTTGATCAAGTAGGAGTTGTGAATCATACTTAAGAAAAACACTACGATAAAATGCAGATGAATGTGAGATCTAATTCAGAGTTCAGCCCTAGAAAAACTTAACTGTTCTAAAGTTTAAATTAAATGTGTATAATTAATGAGATACATAATCAAGGAATTAGAGTTTGCTTTACCTTATTCTTCTGGCTTTATTTCTCTCGTTTGTCAAGTTTGGAGAAGATACGACCCCCTTTCAAAGGATTAACATATTTTTTGGATAATTTAGTGGTCTGTTAAAAAGAGCATGCTGCAGGAATTGGCAATTTATTTCATTTCTTTTTAAAATTACTGTGTTGGAATATATCAGAGTATTGATTGTATTCAGTATCAGTGTAAAGATAAACTTTAATTAGCTTTGAACTGTGTGTGAATATACTGAACACAACTTGCATGAGAGAAGGGAAAGTGACCAAGATTTTATTTTGTTTTAAAATTATTTTTTTTCTCTATATCTGGTTCTGTCATTCTCAACCTGGGATTATGGATGCAGCTATGCTAATTATTGGAGTCTTGGATTTATTTGGGAGGTGAGGAAGATTTCCGAAACCTGTTTATAGAAAAGAACAGGGAAAAAACAAACCTTTTTTTGTTTTGTTCCTTGTCCATGTAGGAATTGTATTTAACTATGTGCTTCTGATCATAGCCTATAGAAAATTCATGAGAATTCCTGAGTAACTAGGACAGACAGTGAATCAATCAAAGTCTTTCTTGTGTTAGGTTCTGCTTTTCCTGCTGTCAATGATGTGGCTTCTAATCCTCAAAAATGAGTTCTGCTTCTTTTATCACCAAAATACCAGATAATTATTTCTGTCAGTATCTTTCTTCATTTTCTTTCTGCTTCCTTTCATTGAATGAAAATCTATATTACCCCTTCACTTCATGTTGTATTAATCTTTATTTGATATTGCTTTTTCATTTTGTAGAGGTTTGTCATTCTGTGGCATTGGTGTCATTTCTCAGCTTTCTGTTTCAGCATTTATTGAGGATAGTGGTATTCCAAGTACAGCTTCAGTCTATTCAGGGTATACTAAGTTAAAATTTAACCTGAAACAGTATCGTTCATCGTGAGGAGAGCACTTACATATTGGTATGGAGAGCTGTGTTCTGTATCCAGTTTTTCTGATAGGCTCTTGCCTACCATTTTCCATCATTTTCCAATTCCAGTCCAAGTTTCAACGATGTACATCTTCATTTGAGTACACGCTGCTCACTCACCAGTCTCCTTTGGTTTCTGTACTTGGATCCTTCCTGATTATTTCCAGTTACAGTTTTGTTTGTTGTTCTAAGTGGTCAAATTTTAAGTCCCAAATGTTACTCTCTCTAAGTCTGCAGATTCTCTCACTGCTGGCATAAATGCTTCACTGTGCTGCACAGTTCCTGGGCCACAGATTTATGGGACAGCCTTGTAGTCGGCATAAATAATTCCACTTTCTCTGCTTTTTAGGTTAAAAGGCATTTATTTTGTGGAATGATGGTTGCGTAGTAGTTGTAGTGGGAGCACTTATAGGTGAAAGAGTGTGTGAAGTGTTTCCCTTTGCAATACTGGGTAAGCCTTTTTATTATAGTTAATTCTTTATGAAAAAATAGCTACAGGATTAAATTTTTGGAAATATATGCCAGTCTCCTTCATCTCCTTCATGGGAGTGAATTTCATCTTGCCTAAGCAGGCATGAATTAACTCCTGAGGTCTCTTCCAACCTGAACTGCCGTATGATTCTGTTAAGTTTTGTTTAGGAAACAGAAAAAAGAAGCCTTACACAGATAGAATTGAGACAAGATCACGAACTCAGCTGCCTGCTTTACACAGTGTGTTGACTAGCCTAGCACTTCCATCTCCAGAATGTCCTTATTTGTGAATCTTTGCATAGCCTCTTTTATGTAAGCAGACTTGCACAAGTGACATTCAGTATTTCATGGCTGATACAGTGTATCATGAGGCAGTGCTTCAGGAGGTCATGTGCAACATTTTTTCCTTATACAGAGAGAAGGTAGAAGAAAATAAAACAATTGATGGTCAATTTAGGGAAGTGTAATTAACACCTATTCTTTCGAGGGGTGAGTGGGTAGAAGGCAGGAAAATGTTATGAATGGATTCTGCAAGTCAGAGCTTTAAAGATTATTCCGAACATGAACATATTCTCAGACTGTAAGATACTCTTGGCCTTTCTTAAGCTTACTGGACATCAGAAAACTGCTAGAGACTGGAAAAATGCTAGGAAAGACTTCTGCCTTGCTAAGGAAAAGGCTGGCCTGTCATCTGTGTTTTTAACTGAGCGCTGTTGGTTGGGAGGAGGATGGTCAGAGCATTCACCTTGCAGACAGAGTGCCCTGCTGCTGCAAACTTGCAGACAAAAAGATGCCAGTTTGTTCCTTGTATAGATACACATAAGTTTTCACTGACTTCTTTAGTGCTCAGTGTTTACCAAAGCACAGGTTCCAGCAAATCTGTGATCGTTCTGAGGTTCTACTGTGCTTCTCATTTCAATTTCTTTTTAAAATTCTCTTTTGTTTACATTCTTTGGGGCAAGAATTGTTTCTCATTCTGCCTAGGTAGAGCACCTTGCTTAATATCTGCTTGGGGGCATTGCTCGTTATCTTAACACATGAATAAAACAACTCTAAGTAGTTGCTTGGAGGGTACCAGGAGCTTCAACTGTTTGTTCCTGGAATGTCAGAATGATTTTTTTCAAGTCCACTGAAGTTGGATAGGCCACTCTAAATTAAGTGTAGCCTTTCATGAGGATATCCAAATAGGGAAGCTCACAAAGTGGATGCTTATGGATATTCTAGTTAGTAATGATTTTGCTTGGCTTCATTTTTTTTTTTTTTTTTTTTGGTAGAGTAGACCATATCTTCCGAAGCATCTTGGCCATCCAGGCTTTGGCTTTTACCTGTTAGAGAACGTGGCTTTTTTAAAATTCTTATTGTTATCTTAAAGTTGGCTCTCACTGCCCAGACTGCTGTCATCGTGCTTCTATAACTAAGGGCTTGGAAAAAGAATGTTTTTCCTAATACATCTGGCTCCACACTAAGTGAAGGCTTGTGTGCAATCCCACAGGTATGCGGTGAGTTTAGTACTTCAAGAATGCTTGTGAGCTAGCAAATTTTGAGGTAGCTTTTCAATCGGAATAGAAATTAAAACTTGAAGGTTGGATTGTTTCCTCCATTTTGTCATGGCTACAGGGAATGAAGCTTGAGATGCATGAAGATGAGATTCTATTATGACCTCTATGTAACCAGGACAGCTGACCTTTGAGAGCATGGAAAAAATATCGTGCTGTCAAAAAGCCCCACACTTCTGAAAACTTAATGAATTTAACCAGTGCTGAAGAAATTCACTTGTGTAATACATGTCCAGCTTTATTCCACCTCCCCAGTCTTTTTTCTACTTTCTGTTCAAGTCTAAACAGTTCAGAATTTCAGAAGTTAAGTTTCCATGTCAGTACAGAGCAGGAGTCTTTTCTCAAGCAAAATCTGACAGATTATTTGGGACTACCTTTGTGTTGTTTTTTTTTTATGTCCTGGGGGGCAGCCGTAAACGAATTCTGATCCCAAGCCCTAACACTGGAAAAAAGGTCGTTCTTGCAGAGGTAACAAGTGAAGTACAAGGTCTCTGTGGGGTATAAATTGGCATGACTCTGTGGCAAATCAGTTCAGCTAACCTTTGTTTATGCCAGTCTACGTACTCTTAAAATACAGCTAAAAGCTATTCTTAGAAATCGTATAAAAGTTTTTCTTGCTTGTCAGCAGAATTCTTTAGTTTTACCTTCTGGTTTTTAAACATTTTGAATCAGATTCATTTTATTCAGACAACTTATTCCCACGTATTCTTATGACATGTGTGGAAACAGATTGTTTTTGTATTGTATAATATTTTGCTCCAGTACTGCATGTTCAAGGGATGTCTTTATTTTGAGGATCTTTTTTCTTACATAATGATGATCTTTCCATGATACCTGTCTGTTTTCATGTAGGCTTTTTGTATGTTGTCGTTTTTATAAATGCCAGTGAATGCAGACGTTATGATGACTTGCCAGTAATATGTAAGTGTCACAGGATTCATTAATGCATAGATCTGATAGAGGTTGCAACGTCATCTTGTGAATGCCTTCCACAAAATGGTTATTAGCATGTGGTAAAACTTGAAGAATGATCTATGGTGTTATAATGTAATTCCTGGCAATGCCAGTAACTTGTTTTCTGAAAGTAACATTAGAAGAGTGATGGAGCACCCATCACAAGTATTTATGTATTAGCCACGTTTTGAAAATAGCTTTAATGCATTTAATTCTGGATCAGATAGGTATGATATATCAAATGTGATAAATGTATTGGAAATATAGGGTAAATGCACATCCCTCTTAAAAGGAATGAATGCTTAGTTCTCCACAAATGTTCTTATGAGCATCAGGAATAATCTTTTTGTGGGAGAAATGACATAACGTTGTAAGAGAGATTAACCTAAACACTTGTAAGTATTTTTGGAGCTTCAGCTCTAACAAATTGCTGTTTTAGTTCCTTTTTTTCACACATGTGTTGGTGGTTGTTATTTGTATAAAATATCTAGGAGTCTGAACCCACGTACCACTGAATGTGAACACTCTGAGTTTTGCCTAAGTGCTGCATAAGGATTGTATAAATTAACATCATAACTACATTAGTAAACATGGATCTGTGTCTTTTTGGTAGACGAGCTATACAGTGATGGTAGATGAGCAAGGGTTTGTACTTGCTCATTTCTTTTAAGCCTCAGGGTCATAATGAGGGAATCCAGTATTCCTATGATAGAGTGGAATCCTTTGAGGGAAGATATGAAATATGAAAAACATTGAGACGCATTGACTGTCTACAGTTCCATTAAATTTTAATTATTGATTTTCTTAATCTTTTATTTTTGAAATGTAAAAAATAATATCTTT
The DNA here is from genome assembly GCF_038088225.1 of Cyrtonyx montezumae. Classification (NCBI taxonomy): domain Eukaryota; kingdom Metazoa; phylum Chordata; class Aves; order Galliformes; family Odontophoridae; genus Cyrtonyx; species Cyrtonyx montezumae. The sequence continues at coordinate 9,417,692 of NW_027072078.1, read as the reverse complement.
GGTGGTGGTAATCTTCATTCATATGCTTTGTGTGTGGTTGTATAAATATTCGTATGTATATGCACACACTTTCACTGTTATATTTAAGTGTACATACACATAAGTGTGTGTGTCTGCACAACACAGGCATCCTTTCCATTTTTCATCAGAAAAACTTAAATGTAGAACTGGCACAGAAATCAGGTGCGTACCAGCTCAGGTTGCCTTGGTTACTGGGGGACTTCAGTCTTTTCTGGACTGGACTGTTCATTAAATATACTTTACTGGAAGAATGTATGACTGTTTTCCTAACGGTTTTTCTCATACATTGTTGGGGTACTTCAGAGCTCACTGTAGCTAATAATTCATTTCCAAGTCAGTGACGCTAAACTTATGAATGATTTACTAACTGCAGCAGGAAAAGCTGCATAATTTAAGAAGAGCGTTGAGTAAGGATGGCTTTCTGCTGGTTGCAGCACACATCCATGCATAAAAGAGCTTTAAGGTCACACTGATACTTTCTTCTCTGGTGGGGAAATACCTTTTAGAAGGCTGAATTTAAATAGCTCAGCAAAGGATACCAAGCTGAATGTTCCCTCCTGAGTGTGCCTGGTGCAGCACGGTTTTATTTTCCCAGTGATTGCAAAAACATTTGTGTTTTACAAATATTCTCTGTGACTTGAAAATATCATTGTAGTTATTGTTGGGTGAAAAAACTGTTAAATATATTGAGACAAAAATAGAGAATGCCTTACTAGGGAGAGTAGTTTGGCAGGACTTCCAAGTGAGGCATTTTGGATTAGTTTTGTGTTATTTTTGTCTAACTTTGCTGGTCCGTAAGGGCATCACTGATAATTTCATTGAAATGAATGCTTTGGGAGAAGAGGAAATAGGACTCCTTACTTTTCTTATTTTCTTTGTGTGTGAAAAGATTGCATATGTAATTGACTGACCTAAAATGAAAACAAATCTTCCTTCTGCTTACTTCGCTGCTGGGGAGGTGTATCACTGATGAATGCTGGAAGGGCTGTGCAATTAGCCTTAAATTTGTGTGATCTATTTTGATTGCATCAAAGGCCCTCAGGAACCTGCATTTGATCACTACAATAACTTTTGTGCTTAGAGGCGTGGAATAGCTGTTCCTGTATACTCTGGGAAGATTTGAGATTGTCGTCTTGAGGAAAAGAAGCAAATAAAGGGAATGCAGAAAGCATAGAGCATTGAGTGTTTTGTGACTGCGGTTGTGTAATCCCAACTCTAACTCACTGTGTGAGAAGAGTTTGGACAAAACAGTGATGTGATCAGGGCAGAGCAGCCCTCTTGGCCAGCAGAGGCTGGGCCTGTGGCACCTCACTGTGCTAAGCTGGTCTCTCAAGAAAAGGTTAGAGAAGAATAGTGCTTGGCTGATAAGAAGCTGCTGTAAAAAGAGAAGGTTTGTCCAAGTAAGGAAAGTGAGCTTTATCCATAGTGTAAAAATATTTGAGAGTAGTAAAGATTAAGTATTGAATTTAAAGAACAATTTTGTATTGTAATATTTGGGAGTCACTGGAGAAATAAGCTTCACTGTCTGTTCAAGCACTTAGTTTTGATCTCGTGTACTCTGACAGATTAAACTTTTCTGCTAGGCAAAACAGAATGCTCAAATAAGGGTGGACCGTGAAATTTATGATTTTTTTCTAAGTGTATCACAGGACATTTTGTTCCGTTACCCTTACTGATTTGCAGAGCTGGGACCCATCTGGATCAAATCTGCAAAGATTTACATGGATAAACATTTGGGGAAAGCACAAAAACTGGTTGCAAGAACTTTACTGAAGAAGCCTTTATCAAAGGCGTCTCTTTGTCTCCTTACCCAGGGGTCTCTGGTTGTGACTTCTCTTCAGGTGTGGCTGCTTTTAGCTGAATGTTGTTCATGTTTTTCTGACTGGCATTTCTCTTCTTAGTTGACTGTGTCCTGTTGCAAACCACATCGCCCTGTTGTGTTTAATAACTAAACTAAACGGCTTGTGCATATAGCTTTAAAATGTCATGCTTGCAGTCTTCTGATTTTTTTTTTTGTTCCTTGACATACTTCCTTTGTTATACAATGAGTCACAATCTGTCTCATCCTATTAATAGCTTATTTTAATGTTTAATTTTTATGTCTGCTTTTGTAAATGTACTGTATCCAGGAGTACTCTACTTCTTCTAAACACCTAATTATGCATTTCAAGGTGCTTTGGTTAGTTTATTTCCTTGATGGCATTCACATTTTACAAATTAATAAACGACTTGCTAATAAAATCCTCTGTTTATTGAAGGGTGACAATTTTTCTTTTACATAAATTGTGGCACTGGCTAAGAGTGTTCCTGGCAGAGTGGTTTGTGTATAGTTTTGTCATCACATTTTACAAACCTGATGTTGAGTCATTGATAACAAGATCAGCAATATGAACTTTGACAGTACCCTTCACTCTTTTTTCATATATGGCTTGAAAGTTGTTTTAAATATTCACATAATTAAGGGCTGCACAATAGTAACAGCAAACAGGTACCTAGTAGGGAAGCTGTCATTATGGGTGCTTTGCAGGAAAGGTGAAGAGATCTTTCTATGGTAGTTCCCAGCTGAATGTCTTCGGAGGTTATAAACCCTTTACTTGGTGTATTGGACTTTGAAAGGTGTTTTAGGGGTAGTTAAGATGATGTTGACGCATCGTGAAAGGAGCCTTGAGGTAAGTAGCGACGGAAGAACGTGCTCTCAATCCCAGAAAGTAAAGAAAAATCCATTTTGAAAGTAAACAGTCATTTCTATGGTTTTCATATTTATTGAACACACTAATGTTAAAACTGGAGATCTATTCTTGGGGCTCCCATTACTTCAGAAATCTCATTATACACAGACTGCCTCTGATCAGTTTCTGTCTCTATTGTATCTGTTATTTCTGAGTGAGATTGGCATGACCTATAAAATACGTCTCATACTTCCAGTAAATTACCTAATTCTATTTTCATCATCATCAAAAACAATTGCCTGTTACAAAATATAGAGCGTCTGCACCGTTGTGTTGACTAAATGAAAATGGTAATGCTTCTTTCTATAAAAACAAAGAAACAAAAAGTGAAAAACAAATCAAAAACCACAAGCCCACCCCAAACCACAAAGAAACTGTTGAATACCTATGAGAAAGCGGTGTGAAGCTGAATATTCTGTTGTAGAAGTAACAGTAATAGAAGATTTGATTCATATCTGAAATAGATCCTTAACGACCTCATTATGAGTTGTAGGTAAGGAGAGATGGATACCAGAGGTACGTCTTTTTAAGCCTAAGGACAGTAGATTTGTTTCTGTGCTTGTTTTCTTCTGTAATTAAGAAAAATGAGATCTTTTTTTTTAGATCTTTTTTTAGATCTTTTTGACATGAGGATGTTCTTTCCTTATTTGAAGGACCTAGGGTGCATGGCATCTTCTGCTTTGCCTCGTGCTATAGTCAGCTGTTTGAGAAGGCCCAAATCCCAAGCACTCTGACATGGCAGGGAGGTTCCCATTAGTTTCCACGTTTATATGGTCAGCTCACTCACTGTGTGTGGGAGGGGAATGCCCATTGGCTGTAGCTGGATCTGCAGGGCTGTTTCACTGCTCGCGCTCTTACTGGTTAACAATGAATTGTATATTACTGTGCAATCTGTCCTAATTACAGCTGGAAGATGAATTTGTACCTTGACAGAAGTTTCTTACTCTGTGTCTAGATGTAGAATAGCTATAGAAACTCATGTTGTGCTTGTATTTGTTCAGCTCTTGCTTGTTAAAATAATATTGTAGGCAATATCCAAAGTTGCCCTTTTTAGCATTAAGAAAGCGTTTACTTTTCAGGTTTTTTTTTTTCTGGTCTAATATGCCTAAATCATATTATTTCTGTTAGCTGTTTTTACAACACTTGATGACATCTATGTCATATGTGTGCAGCAGTCTAATCTCACAGAATTTCTTTGCCTATTGTAATGTGTTCTGAGTTAATTCGTGCCTGTAGGTAGCAGAATGTACTGTCCTGGGGACTGGAAAGAATTTCCAGTTTTTGTTTTAAATCTGTCATCTTGCCAGATTTAAAACAAAACTAAAAAACCCAACCATACATCTTTTTTATAATGTTCGTAACAGGATATTGTGTAAATATGGAGTCATAAGGCACATGTAACGGATTTGATTTGGGCAGTGTTCTCTGTAAGTCCTGGTAAGCTTTTCTGAGTACATTGTTGGAACATGAAACCCAATGTCTGTGACCTGCTGGGAGCAGGAGGTCCTCTGTGCTCCCTGGTGTACACAGAAGAACAAGTGCTCATATTGGAAGAGTGAAAATAATCTCTGATTTCAGTGAGCTCTGAACAGCTGACGACATGGCATATAGTGGGGATGATTTAAATTTGTGACTTTCTAGAAAGTTCCTTGATAGAACTATGGAAATATTCTCTGATCCCTTAATTGCTGTGCCTTTCCCTCTGCAAAATGGCCTATCCAATTACTCAAGGTGCTCTTAACACATTTTAACATCCTGTTTGCTTCGGTACAGCATCTGTTCTCTGCACATCTGCTGGTCAGAGCCGAGCTCTGGTAGAGGAGCACCAGCTTCCCTGTATTGCTGTCCAATGCTCTGTGAATCACGGGGACAATACCGGACTGAGTTGTCCCATCATGACACATGTGCAGCCTGTGGCTGCTGCTGAGGTTACTTCAGGATCTCAGAGATTAACTACATCCCACAAACATCTCTGAAATAGCAAAGAAAGAAGATGTTAAAACTTCTTCCATGTTCGTATGGCACTTCAGGTTTGAAGCTGCTTGTCCTTAGTTGTGCAATGCTTTCCTCCTTATTTATTGTAAAATATGTTTGACAGTTTGGCACATTAGTTTAGGATTTTCCTTGCATCAGAAGGATCTATTTGCAAGTCCTAATACTCAAATATCACAAGCGTGCTCTTGCACTCTCTGTACGCTTTTCTGGCTTCAACTTTTATTCCCATTTGCTTTGGGAACTGTACCTGAAGGATAAGGTATTAAGGAAGAGGTGCAGTTACAGCAGTGATCCAAATTGACCGTGCTGGTCCACTGCAGTACAGATCGATATTGCTAAGTCAGCACTTCAGGGAGATAATTTTCTAGAAAATGCCAACAAGCTGAGTAATGTGTTCCAGAAAGTTATATATTCACAGAGAGCAGTTGACATGAGGGGATGTCACGTGTCCACATGCTTGTGGTTGATGGTGATGTCAGGTCAGCTTCAGAGACTGACTACTTTCAGCTTCGTGTTAGCCTGGAGGCACAATTATAAAGCGAATGCTTCCTGCATATTTAAAGCAAATTATTTATTGCTTTATAGTGAAGGAAGAAATATTAGAAAATACTCATATGTTTGAGAATCACATGTTTTATAATTGAAATTCTGTTTTTGTTCTAGACAGTATATAGCATCTGATAGATAACAGCACGGCCGACATTCCATGTCTGTGAGCAAGGAGAAATGGAGTGAAAATAATTATATTTCTGTTGGTAGATTTTGATGGTAATATTTTGTTTTCTACAGTCAGTGCCAGCGGCAACCTTTGAATTTCAACTGAGTTCCTATTACTGATTGCAAACTGGTGACCCACTGGAGTGACACCTGGATTCATAACTTCTGCCACAAGTGACAGGGGTTTTAATTTGTTAATTTGCAGGTAGCTGATGCAGCCTGCAGTGCGTTAGCACTAGAGGTCGGCTGAGCTGTTCTCAGCAGTCTGTTCGAAGTGGCGCTTACTTTCTTGCATTGCTGTGTATGCTGGCATCTTGCAAACTGTTGTGGAAGGCTTTGAGTGAAGCTTTTAGAATGAATGAGTGATCGGATTGCTCAGCACATACGATGCTAGCGTGCCTCAGCAGCAGACCTGGGTTGTCACCAGATGGGATTGGGATGGTAAGAATAGCTAATGGCTGCTTCTGATGGTTTTTGTGACTTAGAGGAAGGTTTCCTGGTTTGTGCAGGTGTATAATAAATATAGTACAGAAAAATGAAAAAAAAATCAAGTTAATTTGGACAGTGCTAAGCCATTAAAAAATGTACTGAATGGAACCTGGCTTTGGTAATAAGTGTTCAGCTTCTAAGTTCTTGAAGCATTGTTTTATGAAATGTTTTTCAGTAATTGGGCTGCATTGTCTTATGGCCAATACTCTTCAGCAGTTTGAGCATCTTTCTCAAGCTGGATATTGACAGCTGTGAAATCTGTTTGAATTTTAATCAGAGGTTTGCGATTATGTTACAGCATGAGTAGGTGTTAGTGAAGTTGTGACAACATCCTCTAGTTGGTTAGGCTGCTGCTGCAGTTTAGGAAACACAGCTTAATCTGAGGAGCCTCAAAGGGAAGCCTATGCTTTTTTTTTTTTTTTAAATTAAATTAAGCTTTGGGAATTACATCGTAGGGACAAAGCAAATTATAATGACTGCAATCACAGGGTCATCTGATTTATTAGATAAAGGACTAAAAATCAAAGTTAATCTGTAACTATTTGCACTACTGGAGGAAACCAACCAGACAAAAATAGACAAAAAACAACCAAGCAAAACTGGGTTCTGGATGTTTAGGGGAGAGAGGTTTGTTTAAAGCACAGAATAGAACCGTATATGGTGTAAAGTAGCAAAGGGCGAGAAAAGACTAATTATTTCTGAAATATGGGAAAAATCTGTGATCGTTCTGTCAATTATGTGCCACATAAATATTGAGTTATTACTACAGTGAAGCTTTAGAGAGAGGGAAGTGTGCTATGCCCATAATTTGAGCATTAAGTGAATTTTACTCTGAAGTAGTAAGTAGTTGTGTGTTTATAAAATGCTCAAATTCCAAGTTGTCTTCACAAAGAGTAAGCCAAGTGAAATAGCACTGTCATGTTATCGCTCCTGAGAAAGGATTCAAATGGTGATAGTTAATGTAAGAATCTTCGTTTTATTAAAAGCTTTTTGGAGCAACATAATTACCCTTACAAAAAATGGAAAATTGGCTCTAATATAAGGCTTGGTTGTCTACATATGTGTGTCTTATGGATATTAAATTACTTTTTTGTTGTTTTACATTGAGAAGTAGAGTAAATTCAAAATCAAACCAGAGTTATTGAAAACATGTGGATCTCATCATTTTACAGTGATACTAGAATGCAGTGTACTATGATTTCTTTGGTTTTGTTTCCTGCTGCTTCATAGCATAATCAACTGCTTACCAAAGGTACGTGTTTAGATGTAAATACACCAAGGTCATTTTAAAAACAGTACACAAAACCAAACACCTTCAAAATTCAGCAACCTGAAGTGTAGCAAAAGTAGCCCTCCAGATGAGACGATCTTCTGTTTATATTTTTGGTGCCATGTGCACTAGGATTTCATGTCTGTATTTATAAACACTGATTTCAATCTCCTTCCGTTTCCTGGTGCTGCAGCACCTTGGTCCTGGGGTGGATTTAGATTGAATTGTGTTGTATTCCACTGTGTGCTTGTGGAGCCTCAAACAGTGCAGCCTTTAGTGAAATCTTTTGTTCTCTTATGTCTGTAATGTGACTTGATGCTAGGAATGAGTGTTAAAATGCAAACAATATTCTAATTAGTTACATTTGGTCTAATTTTACAGTTTTTTCTTTGGGATGAAGGAATGAGGAGAAAGGAAATGCTAATGTAGAAAGTAAAGGTGGAAATAATTACTTCAGTTTCGTTTAACTCCAGTGGTTTGATCTGCTGCTGTTTGCTATCTGATGCAGGAATCTTCTTTCACATGGGTTGTCTCTATGGAGACCCAAACTGGAGATGGGGCCAGGCAGCTTCAGGTGCTCCTCTCAGGGGGGTGACTGGACCTATGGAGCCCCACTCAGTTTGCTGTAGATTGCATCAAAACTTTGGGATAGACAGAGTACGTCTTCAGGTTCTTTTATGCTTGGATCCCGAAGGCTTTTCTGTGCAATGATGAATTAGGGCCGATGACAGTGGTGTAAAAATGTGCAGTGAGTGTCGTTTTAGCAGTGGCCCATTTCTAAAGATGAATGAAAATTTTACTGCCTGGAGAAATCCTCTGATACTCGCCTCTATTTTTAGCTCTACTTATTAAAAACTCATGCATATTTTACAATAAAAGTATTAATTCATAATAGGGCTCATCTTTATATAGCTTACTTCATGTTGCTGTTTTTTTTTTTTTTCCATTAATAGTTCATTTAGATTCTGGAGGATTTGTTTTATTTAGTTCAGAAACTGTGCAAAGCAGCAGTAATCCTGCAAGAGGAAAAATTGCAGTATGGGATCACTGAACTAAATAATGTAATGTAATGTGTATTCCCAGGGGGAGGAAGCATGATAGCTTTGCTATTTCTAACTTCCTAATGGCCTGCATTCTCTAGCTCGAGTGCAGAACAGACATGGACAAATACACATGGGTTGCTTTGAAAGTAATGCCTCCTATTTATTTCCATGGAAACTACAACAAATACAAAGAGCACACTTTCACCATTTCATAGAGGAAATTCTCAGCTACAAAATGCACTTTTTCAATGCAGTCACCACCCTGAACTATGCATTTTCACCAGCAATGAATCAGAGCCTGCATGCTGTGCTCATAAAAATCTGTGGACTTGCTGTCGCCACTGCTGAAATGCACCACCCACTCCTCCCTGTGCCCACATCCACTGTTTGGTCTCCATAAATGTTCAGCAAGCATCCATGAGTGTCAACGGGTGCCATTTTTTCCACGTGAAGGAATTCAGTGACACACCTTTGCTTCATCCACGTTTCCATGTCAGACCATTTTGTCAGTCTGCCCCTCTGCTGCCTTCTGCCACGTGGCAACAGTGTGTAATGGGATATTAGTGGGAAGGTTCAACCTCTTGCTTCCATTCCATACCACCGCCATCTGCCTCTGATGTTGTGAGCTGATGTAATGAAATGGGATTACTAAAACAGAATAATAAAATAGCATTACTTTCAGAGCAGCCCTCGTATATTGGGTTATACCTGCAGGTGCTGGTGGTGTATGGGTCTACTGCAAGAGTAGCATTTTTGTCACAGAGGGGGTCAGTACAGCTCTAAACTGTTTTTCTCTTGAGTTTTCTGGAGTAAAAAATCCTTAGCACTTTGTGTCTGCAAAGATTTCTTTCATAGCTCTTTGAATTTCTGCAGTATCATTCAGTATTGCATTTTAGCATTACTTACGTTGCTAATGCTGTAAATTGTGCAATAAGTAGTACTAGTGTGGTTGTATGGCTGTATGTGTGCATGTGGTTTAATTGTTACCTTTTAGGTATGACCTCCAGTGTGTCTTGAAGTGCTGTGGAAACAGGGAATCAAAAAAAAAAAGGTGGTTAAAAGAAGTTCCTCATGGGTCTAGTAACACTGGTATGCAAAACTTGATAGGGTTGAAGTGTTTTTGCTAATGTCTTTGAGGGCATAACACTGCATAGTCAGCAAGCAAAGGACGTTATCTCTGAGCTGGCTTGGCTAACTGTTCTCCTCCTGCCAGTGTCAGGGACATCTTTGGTAGTGATCGCTTTGTACGTTTCCAGGCAAAAAGTTCCATTAAACTGGAGTCAAGCAGAAATGTACTGCCTTAGTGTTCCAGACAAAGAGCATCCTCAAAACTTTATGGAACGTAGCCTTTTTTTTTTTTTGGGAGAGCATAACTGGTGAAATGTTTTTCATTGAAATATCAGAAGGGTGAAAAGGGCAGGTGAACAGAAACTTGAATGTATGCTGATGGACAGTTTAAATTCACTCCAGCAAAATTTGTCAATTTTACTACAACGATTGTTTCCTCTTTTCCAGCTCTACTGTTTGTACCTATAATCTGTCTGTAAGACTCAGGTACACAGTGTTTGTTCAGTTTTGTTTTTAATTTCTTTTTGCTCTTTAAGGGGACAACTGAGTCTGTTTTAGGCATCTTCCACTCCAGCCTGCACCAGCCTGGAGCTTTGCAAACGTGAAGAATCAGGGAAATGATTCTCTACCGCTGGGTGGGCTGTCTTTTGTCTCTTTTTAGCCTTCTAGCATGTTTTGGTAATGGAATTCTTGAAGTCAGTGAATACGTTTTACACACAAATGCTATTTTTCAAGTTAATAATATCCCCTTTGTGACAAAAATGAATAAACGATATGATGAACTGAAGGGGTGTGCCATTTCGTAAAGGACAAAGCACTCCTGTGCTTCCTGAGGACGTGGGAAAGTATAAGTGTGATAAGCCAACCTGCTCTGTGGTGTTTTGATACTGCTTCAGTGAATGAAGTCTATTTTACGTGGTAGAAAACTGAGCTTACACAAGCTTGATAATAGGAATGATTGTATTATATTTAGATGGGCAGAACCAACAGAGTTGATTTCTCGTCAGTATAGAGTGGATTTCAAGCTTCAAATGGCATAGATTTTTTTTGTAATTGCTTTTTGCATAGAATGTATGTTAAGTTTTAGTTACTGCCAAATATACTTAAAATGAGCTGTGTTGGGTGCAGCCTAATTGCAGCTGTCCTTTATGGATGCAACACTGCTGAGTAGTATCTGCATCAGTACACACTGCAGAGGCTTGGAACAAAACTGCAGAAGTGCTCTGATACTAAATAGTAAACACTTGAACTACTTCTTGTTCTGTTGAGTGCTTTGTTTAATGAATGGCTTTTTGAATCGTTTGGCAGTTCTCCTTTCTTTTTTTCAAAGCAACACAGGTCTTTTTTCCCGCATGTCACGACTTTTGGCATTGTGTTCTTTCTTGTGGGCAGATAATTACTGACTTGTGTTGTAAAAGTTCTGTATCTTGGTCTTTAGCATCTCTTGGGAAAAAAGCCTTGGCTGAACAAATCTGTTTTGGGGACTGTGGGCTGGCTGGTACTGATGATGCTCCCAAAGTCCTAAAGATAGGAGGGAGAAGAGAGCTGCTTGCTTTTCATGTACTTAATATGTTCTTTCAAGCTTTCGTATATGTTAGTATGAGTATTTTGTGTTTTATTCGCAGAGCAATTACATTGATGTTTCCTCATCCTATGTCAGAGTAGCTTCTTGTAGAGACTATATTATGTCTTTCTGCTGTAGGCATTTAAAAGGGCTGTATTTGGGGCGGATTGTGTGCGTTGACGTCAAAAGGCTAAACTGAGAGCAATCACAGCTGTACTTGAAGGGAAATTCTTCAGGACAGCGCCCAACAGCAACTAGCAATTGATAGATCAGTGTCATGAGCACTGAAGATCAAATCTGTGGCAGTGGGGATTCCAATGTTAAAATTATGCAGAGTAATATTGTGAAGTGATTCACCCAAGGCTGTAACTCCATGCTAGGCTAGATTCATTTGCAGCTTACCTACACATCTAGTCTCTGCCTCATTTCTGAACTACAGCTTTATTAGGGGTCTTGCTACATATAAGATGACTGAAGGAAATGAACTTGTTTTAAATGGTTTCCAGTCCTGGAGGGGGTTGAAGGCCTGTGTAATACATTCTGTATGTAGTCTCTTCCATGTGCAACTGTACTAACATTTCCAGTCATGTTGTGATTGTTTATGTGGGTAGAGTGGAAGAAAAGCATGTATCTGATATGTTTCACTTTTAATATTTCTGTGCAGCTTTTCTTTTCTTACTTCAGATGAATGGCAGTACTGAGTTTTAGTGCATGGACCTCCTGGTGTGTGTCTACAGTGCAAGAGAAGGTTATATCTGCAGCCCAGCTGGGTGCCACAGCCTAGCAGCCACAACAGTAGTCTTGCATGGACTTTCCATAATTTCCCTCAGCACAAATTCAGACAGGCTATAGAATCATAAAATCCTTTGCATTGGAAGGAACCTCTAAAGGCCATCTAGTCCAGCTCTCCTGAGATGAACAGAGACGTGTACAGCTAGATCAGGTTGCCCAGGTCCAGTCTCACCTTGAAAGTCTCCAGGGATGGGACATTGACCACATCACTAGGCAACCTGTTTCAGTTCCTCACAAGCCTGTCAAAAACTTTTTCCTTATATCCAACCTAAATCTGCTCTCTTTAAGCTTGAAACCATTTCCTTTTGCTCTAACACCACAGACCCTCCTAAAGTGTCTGTCCCCTTCTTTCCTGTAGCTCCCACTTAGATACTGAATGGCTGCTATCAGATCACCTCGGAGCCTTTTCTTCTCCAGGCTGAAGAGCTCCACAGGAGAGGTGTTCCATTCCATGGATCATTTTTGTGTCCCTTCTCTGGATGTGCTCCAACAGGTCTGTGTATCTCCTGCACTGAGGTCTCCACGTCTGGATGCAGTACTCCAGGTGAAGCTCACCAGTGCAGAGCAGAGAGGGCAGGATCACCTCCCTCGTCCTGCTGCCCATGCTTCTTTTGATGCAGCCCAGGATATGGTTGGCTTTCTGGGCTGCGAGGGCACATTGCTGGCTCATGTCCAGCTTGCCATCCACCAGTACTCCCAGATCTTTTTCATCAGGACTGTGCTCAATTCCTTTGTCCCCCACCTTGTACTGGTAATGAGGGTTGCCAAGTGCAGGATCTTGCATTTGGATTTGCTGAACCTCATGAGGTTTACCTAAGCCCACTGCTCAGCCTCTCTAAATCCCTCTGAATAGCATCCCGTTACTCTGGTGTGCAGGCTGCACCCCACAGCTTGGTGTCATCAGCAAACGTGGTGAGAATGTGCTTGACCCAACTGTCGGTGTCACTGAGATATTCAGTGACTCACTTATTAAAGACTGTCGGTCCCAGAACTGACCCCTGTGGGACACAACTCGTCACTGATCTCCATCCAGACATTGAGCCATTGGCCACCACGCTCTGGACTTGATCCTGCAGCCTGTTCTTTGTTCATCAAACAGTCATCCACTGTTTAAAAAAAACCTGTTTTAATGAAAAATATTTTTTCAAGTAAAAGTGAGAGCAACAAACATACCTGTCTTAGTCCAGCTGTCCTCCCCATCACCACCATGCCTGGCTGAGGTGTGTGGAGCCCTTCAGGCAGCTGGATCTTCATAGCATGTTGGAGGAGTAAGTCCTCACTGTGTGAAGAGATCACAGTTGGTGGATGGAAGATGGAAGCCTTACTCATCAGCTGAAGTAGTACGGAAGTGACAAACACTTATTTCCTAGCTAGTTATAAATGTGTATAGGAGTAGCTTTCCTAGTGAATGGTACAAAAATGCATTGAAAGGCTCTCACATAGAAATTCTATTACATTCCGAATTAAGTGAGGTACTCTGACTGTATAATAATTCATGAAGACCATTTAAAAATATATGTATTTATGCTAATTGATGTGCTTTTTGCCTTAGGGAATGTTTTTGGCCAAATTATACAGTGGTTTTGTAATCTGAGCTGATCTTTAACATCTGAGCTGAGTCACGAGGTTCAAGTCAAAGGAGACAAAGTGTGCATTTGCACTTTGCCTTCCTTCCCCCCTCTCCCCCACCCCTGACAGTTTTCTGCATGGAAATATCACTGTGAAATTTCAGCACAGTAATCTGTAGCTTTATGTTAAGATACGTCAATACAGTTTCCACAAATGAATAATTTCATTGCAATTACTTTGCTTCATGCTGCTTTTAAGTGTCCGGTCATCCTCCTGTCGTGGAGGTTTGAGGGCTTTGTTAGAGAATGTTAAGCAGATCAGATCAGAAAATAAAATGCTTCAGACTTTAACTTTTCTCTACGCTCTTCTGGATATAACAGTTGATATTTCAAGGCAGTTACTATCTAATTAAGAGTTGAATTAAAGTAAATTTAAATTTAATTTTGTTAAAAAAAAAAAAAACAACACACAACAGTTGATGGTTATTTACATACTTAAATTAGATCTAAGTCCCATGTCAGCCAATAATTTAGTATTACTTTGTACATTTTTTCTTCTGTTTTGTAAAAGAACAGCAAACATTAAAGATATATCCAGAATTGGCTACTCAGGAAAAACAGAATACAAGTTGTCAGTGTATGAGTTAGAATAACTCAGGAAGAAAGAGAAACATTTCTCCCTTTTAATCTTTCTGAAATATTTTAATATCTTTGTAATTAAAGTGGCTTGAGAGGTGGAATGATGTGATTTCTCAAGTTTCTAACGTACCTCATTCTTTTGATTAATTTAATCACAGAATCTCTTACATTGGAAGGGATCTTCAAAGGTCATCTAGCCCATCTCCCCTGCAGTGAACAAGGACAGCTACAGCTAGATCAGGTTGCTTAGAGCATGGTTCAGCCTGATCTTGAATGTCTCTATCAGAAATGCTCTGAATTTATAATATTCTTTTACTTCCTCCAGTATACCAGTGGCTGGACTTGTTCATGTCACTTACTTGGGTAATTTATTGTTTGAAATGTGCAGATCTAGTGAGGATTCAGCATTCCATGTAGTGATATTGAACAGTTGTACTTACATTTGAGCTGCAGAATCTCCTCAGTTTTCTACTTGATGTGAGAGCTCTGCACTGCAAAGTTATGTAATGTAATGGTGGTTATATTTTTTGAAATACTGATTGTCTTGATCTACTTCAGAAAATGGCTGTTAAATGTCACTTGATTAATTCATGTGCTAAATCATCTTAAAGCCCTAGAATGTAGCCATGATCGTGGAAATGGAGAGGCCTTAGCATCCTTTAACTTGGTAAATGGTAGAGGAAAGTAGAGATCACAAATAGCCGATCTGCATTTGAGTGCTGTGACATGTTTGTGTTTCTCTAGCTGAATGGGAAGCATCCAGACGTGTTAGTTATCTTCCAGTCTAATAAGGTGTTAGCTAGCAGGGAACAGTCCAAATAATCCGATAGTAGAAAATACCTCTTGAGACAAATTCCGTGGTGTGGATCACAGGAAAGTTGAAGCAGAAATTCTTGGAAATATTCCAGGAGGAATGACAAGAAAAAGGCTTAAGGCCTTCTGGGCAGAAGGATTAATCTTTTATCGCATTTCTCTCTCTATAGAAAAAGATGCCTCGTGTCATCTCTATCTGATTATTATTATTATTATTTTCAAACCAAGTCTGTATCTTCACCTAGTCACAGAAATACTAGAAAGTAGGCCTGGGAAGAAATCTGAAGAGCAACCAAGTCCAACGTTTATCTCAGGATCAGCTGCCTGAGTCTTTGCTGAGTAAGCAGCTGGTGCATGTATCCGGCAGGGTCACCTGGCAGAGCAGTGAGAGAGGAGCAGAAGGGCATGGTCTGTGCAGACTGGCTAAGGGCATGAGCTAACCGTGTGGTTAACCTTCACTCAACTTCTCAGGCAGGCTTTGCAGCCAACAGTGAATTCTAACTATGCTGCTCCTGGCAGAGCTTCTAGCAAGTGGGAAGGCAGCAGCACAGAGAGCTGCAATGGGCTGTGGCTGTGTGTTATCCTAGTGTGGATGTGCTAGAGGCACTGGCAGTTAGATACCCATCTTGAGATGTGTGTAGGGTGTGAGTTACTCTTTGGTATCTTGTATTTGAAGGCAGGTGCAAAGGCATGTGTCTAGCTGCTGTACACCATATTCTGTTTCTGCAAATAGCATTACTACAGCAGCGCTCACAGCAGAAGAGTAGGAACATGGATCCAACAAAATGCCTTTAAAAAAGTATGGTTCCCCTTCCTCATCTATCTGCCATGTTAAAAATCACTAAAAAGTCTTCTCTAGGGTGTATTATTTGCAGTACTTCAATTTAAAGGGAGTCTAAATGTTGTAAGGTTAATGACAAGTTGGCTGTGCTGAGGGGAAGCCCAGTGGCTGCACCTCGCACCAGCCAGTGGAAAGAAGGAGGCTGCACCTTGTTTTCAAGATAGGTTTGGAAACTTACAGGGATTCCTTATATTATCAGATACATCACTAATTGCTAACTGAAAGAAGTTTCATTTAAACAGTGCATGTTTTTAATATGCTTCAATGACTTAAAAATATTAGCACATTATCTTTTAAAGTTCCTATATATTTTGAAAGCTTTTTGTGGAAGAAATTTCAGTGCATCTCTATCTGCCATGAGACTTATATTGGAAATCGGAAATGGAGTGTTTGAATTTCCTGGCAAGAGCATGAAGTACTCTGTGCAGATTTTGGGGGGTGGGCGGTGAGTGTCAAAGCCAGCATCAAAAGAAAGTTTTTCCATAGATGTTTGGGGCTGTACTGCATGTTTTAAATGCAAATACCAGCTGGAAGAGCTACAGAAGAACAAATAATTGGCTAGCTTTGAGCACTGTGGGGAGGAAAAGAAGTTCTGAATTTACTGAAGAAAAAAAAAGCTTTTTAAAGACACTTAGAGATCAGGACTGGTCAGTTTGAGCCCTACACTTCAAACTTCTGTTGTGGTTCTCCTCGAGTGCTTTCTCTGCAGAGACCACGCCAGCCAGCACCCTGCTGTATGCCACATGCTGCTGGTGTGCTGTGGCAGCCCCATAGCTCATGGTGACCCAGGGGAGATGCGTTAATCGTTGCTGCCCTGCAGCTCCCTTGCTCCCCAGCTGTGAGCTGGTTCCTGCTCTCAGGGGCAGACCTTCCAGCCTACTGCAGTAGCTGCTGTGGGAGGAGGCTGCCAGCGAGACCCTTAAGCCACAGAATGGATTGCTACATAAACAAGAAGTGAATCATGGTTATGAGTAAGATAAACACGGCAGCGTGTGAACGCTTCTTTTTGTGTGGTGTATTTATTTATTTATTTATTTATTCCATTGCTGGAATTCCCAGACCTTCATTCATATATCTTTAAAATTACTGAATTTTTTACTACATATAAAATGCTTTGACGTTGCCTTTGAGTTTCTGTTAGTGAAGAAGGCTGAAGTCAAAGGGATTTTCCCTGTCTGTATTTTATGTATCAAATGGAACCTTTACAATTCATTTTCTCCCCCAGTTCTGATCCTTCTATGATTAGTAATTCAAAGGTATACATAGATAAAAATAATCCTGAACTCGTGTCACTCAGAAATTAAAAAGAAATGAGCCTTTATTTCTCTCTAAGCTTCTTGTGAAATATCGAAGAAGGCCCTGATACAGATAAGCAGCTTTGGTACAGGTTTTACTTTTCAGCTGAAATAGTTTGCTGAAGTCATTCTCCACTACTTTCTCAGATATCTCTATTCCTCGTGTGCTTTAGGTTCACTTCCCATTTCTTAACTTACTTCATTGAACAGTGTTTTTTGCCCGTGTGCTCTAGGGTTTGGTGCAGTTCTTGCTTCGATCACATTTAGCCTGGTCACCTTCACCTGCACCTTCATGTCAGGGGAGTGCACGGAGCTTGTTAGGTGTGCCATCAGCTCAGCAGCCTGGATGCAAGGGCTGGGAGGTAAAGGTGGGAGGAAAATTCTCGCTTTCAGTCTATGCTAGGATGTATCTGTTAATGTACTGTTAATTAGTGACAGGCACTTGGAATTGTTAACCAGATGTCAGAAGCAAACACCGTGTTAGTTTTTCTCCCCATTTTCAGACCGTAAGTAGTTATATTAACGGTTCTTTTTCTTCTTTTAGATGACTCTTTGTAGCTTGTGATTTATGACTATCACCTTTTCTCCTCTTACAAAATAAGTGTCATTTTTGTTTCTGTACAAGTCTCCTTAATGAACCTCCCAGCTTATTGTGAGCTATTATATAGCACAGTTTTGTTTGACAGTGGATCCCCTTTGCAGCCTGTCTCACTCAGTTTGGGAAGTATGCTAAAAGCACGTGAGTCGACTTTTTGATCTTTTTTTTTTCCATGGTAGGAGCTCTTTTGCATGCAAGTTTGCTCTTTTGCATACAATTTTGTTCATTGCAAATAGATTTTGATGACTTTAGGTTACAATATTCATTGGAATCATCATTCATATAATGACTTTTTAAGACACCCAGGTTTATAAGTGAAAATAGAACAGATATCCAATGTTTAGATTTCTGCGTTACTTTATCTTCAGAAATTAATTACGTCCATGTTTCACCAAAATGACAATTAGGACTTAAGAAAATTGACTCTTAGAAAGGAGCTAATGTTTTTCTCAGCATATTCTTGTCTTTCAAACTGCAAGATGTAGTTATAGCTAGCACAAATTAATTCCCATGTGAGCGTGTACATGGATGAGTTTGTCCATCTGCTGGATATATGTTTTCAATATGTTCCAGCAAATGTCAGTGTTGCCACGGGTACAATGGTCTGTTTTGCAGCTCAAAGAAATTTCTACATCTCTCCTATTAAAATTCTTTCTTTAACTTATTCTCCTCCTCTATGAGACTTGTTTTGCAATAATTGTACTGTTATACAACTACTGTACACAGTAGTTAAAAACAAACTAAAATTCCAGATGTGGGACAAGAAAATGAACTTAATGGTGCACTATCCATCTGCTAATTAATCTCACCCAGGTTCTCTCATCTACTGTGAATTTTAGAATGCAGGTGGTAACGTGCTGCTAGCTGGATCCTGTTATAAGAAAGAAGGAAAAGGAAAAAGAAAAGGGTGGGCAGATTGTATAACTTAGTTGGAGAGTTGATGATATCCACTGGCACTTAGCTCACTAAGGGCTTGGGAAAGCTGAGGCTGGTCTGATCTCTTACAGTGGGTTACTGTGAGTCATAAGGAACTTGGTGAACATCTTTTACTTACTTTTCTGCTCCTGATTGCCCATTATTTTCAGCCCTAGGGAATAGCTCAGTGTACAGAGAAACAAAAACACTACCTTCTTCATTGAAGAAGGCTTGCTATACAAAGTTCATCATTGGTGTTGGTGTCCAAGGCAAAGTACCATGGAACAGGACAGAGAATGAGTTACTGAACCCTGCTGACATCCAGCACCAAAAATAATATGTTTTGTGTATGCAGCCAAAACATTGCTTGTGCCCAGAAAGACCGTGTTGTGTAATTTGTGAAGTAAATATGTTCATCCCCATTTCACTTCTGTATATGAAAACTATTAGACTGATTTTTTTCTTTCTTTTCTTTACTGTGATGTTTGATGCTGGACCACCACATACAATGTATAATGAATTGCATACAACTGACTTAGTTGAACTTAAGTTTCCAAAATTGCTTTTTAATATTTCAAAACATCTCCAATTTAAGGAAAGTTGGAAAAAAATAAAAGAATCTGTGATAAACTCAAAGTTTGTACACTGAAATTGTGTCAAAAAGAGAATTCAAGGTTAGTTAAGGGAAGACAGGTTAAGGGAAGACAGACTGTTATGTGGAGATAGAAGAAAAAATAAGAACGAATAAAATAAATGATTTGTTTATTTCAAGATTATGTTGATCCTAGTCTTGGGATCTCAAAGCACTGTAGGTGATTTTATTTTTAATTACTAAATGTCTTGAACTCTACAGACAGTGCTTTCTATTTAATAAACTGGTTGTCAGACCCATAATTGATAGCAGTATTTGGCTGTGGATCTCATTACAATTAGAATACTATGGATGTGGCCAACCAATCCATTTGTTTCTAGTGGACTGTACCTAATTTTAAATTAGCAGCTTACTTGCTGGAAACAAGGAACACTATAGCAGCTGACATTCAGCATTGTCTGACAATGTTCAGGTTATTTTAAGACAACAAATGTATCTGCGTATGACAGCTGAAGGCTGCGACACATGGAATCACAGAATTACAGAACAGCTTGGATTGGAAGGGGCCTTAAAGATCATCTAATTCCATCCCCTTCCTGTGGGCAAGGTTTGAACACGCTAGATTACCCTGATAAAAAAGGACGAAAGCCCAAGAATAGTACTCAGGTATCTCTTTTTATATATGTATTAATTTATTTTTTCTGTACGTGTGTTTTTCTTAGATATGGTTATTTGTATGTTTAGAAACAAAAGCTTACATTATGCATCCTTGATGGGAGACACTGCAATGGAATAGCAGTTAAGTTGCAATCTGGTCAGAAATGTTGAAAAAGTATTTTCAGAATAAAGAGTGTGTGGGAAGAAGATAGAAAATGCATTGTTTGTGTTCCAGGTGAATATAGTAAACAAGGTAATTTTCACAGGTTCAGTTGAAAAACAGATTAACAGACTGTTCATTTTCTTCTCAAAGCAAATAGATCTGCCAGTTGAAGATACCTATGGTTTTATTTCCTCAGTAAGACAAAGAAACCATAAGTCTATATAAAGTATAACTCTTTGAAAAAAAGCAAGCAGCTTTGGTCACAGACAGAACATATTACATGGAGTTTTCATATCCCCTTCTAGCCAAGAGTTTCTCCATTTCTGATTCCACCCTGTTGCAAGCTGTTGCCTGTACTTGAATATTTTCCTGCTTCCTTTCTTGTGATTGGTTTCAAGTTGGGAGTAATATGAGGGCATGTTTTCAACCAATAGTATGATTATCGCTCATTACAGATAATCAGATGCAGGTTGTATGTGTGGAGGTACAGTGTGATGACATTTGCATGTTCCAGCCTCCATCTTAATTAAATCCTCACAAAATGATTTATAGTAGTACAGGCCTGTGATATAACATTTCTACTGAAGCGATATGTCCAACTCTATTAGTATTTTTAATGTTTCTGTAAGTATTCAGTGTGTATCAAGCATTGTTAGAAACTAACAATAATAAAAGTACATGATAAACTGCTGTGATTTCTTAGGTAGAAGGTGATTTTATTATTTCTTCATTCCTTAGGCCACTGCCAGACCTCTTTTGTGTTTCTGTGGCTATATGTGTTTGATAGATGGCCTTGGATGCTTTGCTTTCTATTGTGTTCTAACCTATAAATGTTATTTCATGATATGCAGTTAAGTCTGAGTTTTGTTATGAATGACTCATGCTTTTATTATTTTTTATTTATATAACATGAAGGTGGCTGGAGCAGTAAATTAATTAAAAGATGTGTTCAGTCCATTTCAGGTTCCTTTAGAAACAGTCCTGACTAAACATTTTTGCGCTAAGACCTCTACATTTAGTGTTTGCCCCGAGTAACCTGTTGTCTTACTTTGTCTTTTTTCTTTTTCATGGTAGGTCTCTGAACAACAACTTCTTCACATAAATTGCTGAACGTGAAGAAGAGATGGCCAGTTCAGCACGAGAACATCTGCTTTTTGTGAGACGTCGCAACCCGCAGCTCCGGTATACTCTGAGCCCAGAGAATCTGCAGAGTTTGGCATCTCAAGGCACCATGGCTGAGAACATGAATTTGCAACGTGCCAACAGTGACACTGACTTAGTGACCTCAGATAGCAGGTCTAGTTTGACAGCCAGTATGTATGAATACACCTTGGGGCAATCTCAGAACCTCATCATTTTCTGGGATATTAAGGAAGAAGTTGATCCAACTGACTGGATAGGACTTTATCACATTGGTAAGTCAGAAACTTGCTGTAATACTTCTTTGTTATTTGCTTCTTTTTGCTTGTTTGTTACATCATCTTTCCTTCTTCTGGTATGCATTCCGACACACTGCATGATTAAAATAAAGTTGAGGTGAGATTGCAGTGAGTCACCTCAGCTCACTCTTTGCTCTTCTTAATGCAATGAGCTATGGGAAAACATGATTCTAATTTCTGTAGATGTGGTTCCATAGTGACCTACTAGAGGGTGAAATGTGTTCTTCTTAAGGAACAAATGTTCATGCAGTTTCCCATGTTTACTTTTGCTGCAGACTAGCTTACTAACTGAAAAAATCGAAGTACTGCATTCATCGTGTAATTTGACATGGTAACTGTGATAAAACTTTCTGGACAAGTACATTCTCAATGTGTTTGAACACTTTTTTTCCCCAAATTCTTTTTAGAACTGAAACTGTATCAGTTTTGAATGCATGAAAATTTGTTTATAAAAAAAATGTTAAAGTAGAAACATTTCTAAAATTTTTTATGCTGTTCAAGAGGATCGCAGGAAGGAACATCTATTTTAGAGGAGGGAGTTGAAGGGAGCTTTTAGATGATGGACAAGGGCCTGTGGGCAGTGTGTGCATTAGTTAGGTCAAAGGTTTTTGCTGTGAATCAGTAGGTCAAAGGTTTTTGCTGTGACCCTGACATCAAGAGAAATTTAATATGGGATTTTGCCTTGTTCTATGTGTAATCAAAGCCCTAGATCCAGATTTTCCTGCTGTGTTTGTGGCTTCGAGCTGTCCAAAGGACTAGGAGCTGGAGTGTGTTTAGTTGGTGGTATCGCTGGCACGTGGGGTCTGGTCTCCTTCTAAAGTAATCCAGTTAATGTGCACTAAAAGCACTCTCTGAATTTAGCTAAAATGCTCAGTAAGAGGAATGTCTATGTGATCTGTTTCAAATTAGCACTGCTTCTCTGATTTAACTGCTGATGTCAAGAAGACACTGTCAGTTTAACCTACCAAAAGCAGATATAGCAGAAACTGGTGGAAACAGGTCTGGCCACTGGCACTTTGTCCAGTCTTTCTCCGAGGCATCCTATTACTGCATCGTTTCCTGTGTCTTGCTGGGGAGAGGCCGTTTCCAGTTCTCATTCTTTTTGCCTGATTTTTTTTTTCTTTTTTCTTCTCCCAAATTACTGCATATCTGCAAACTGTACAGAATTGGTTTGTGCTGTTCCCTACTTAACCTTAGGGGACCTTTAGCTTACCTTTAGCTCTACTGGAGAAGCTCCATGAGCTTTTCCTGGAATGAGCTGTGTATGTGTACCAACATTTAAACTATCTAAACGATGAACTCTGATCAGCAGCCATGAATCTTCCCAATAGCATTGGCAGCCTGAAGTGTAGTCTGTGCTGTAAAATGCACAGACTACTAAATGAAGCTTAAAAAATATGATTTAAATACACTGAAAATTTCCTCTTTCCTCTGAAGAAAAATGAAACTTCTCTCTTTCCTTCTTCTTTATTAAGTTAAGCTATTTCATAGCATTTCAGGATTGGTTTTTAAAACCCTGAACTGCAGTACCCTTTATAATAATCTAATAGGTCTCATTTTTGGTTGTAGGTAATGTTGTTCTACTTTCATAATTAAAAATGTTTCTGCCTTCAGGCTGTCAAGCTCATACAGCACAAAATAAAATTCAGTTATTACAGCTTCTTATAATTCTATAATGAATAGCTAAATTTAGGTCATGTTGGGCCTAAAAGCTGCATAATACTACTGTGTAATATCAGAGTATGAGATAAGTGTTTGTTTTCCTGTTTGTATTGTTAAATAATGAAAGATTTGGGAACTCCTCAACACCTAGCTTTCTTCTTTTCTGCCACTTGAAATTCATCAGCACAGGTGAGAGTTTTGTTACTGATTTTAAAGTAGATGTGTTGAGAAACTTTAGGGCTGATGGCTACATCATTCTGAAGGATGAAATCACACATTTTGCACAACCTGAGAGGTAAGGGTATATTCAGTCTGATAGACATGCTTTGTCTATCTTTTTTTCCTTTAATAAACTTGAATATATAGCATAATTAAAAATAAACATATACATTTTTAAGTGTGTGATCTAAAAGCTTTCAGTTTGCATAATTTTTAAATATTCTAGATAAGATCTAGAGATGATAAGATAGAGACTGTTTTTTGTAAGGTGATGTGCAGCTATTTGAGGAGTTGCTCCTGCAGGCTTTGGTTCTGAGATGCTTGTGTGCTTGTACATTGATTAAAGGGAGAACCAAATTTGTCCAAAAGACTGTAGGGTAAAGTCCAGGATTTTCAGTCCCTCATAATAATCAGTGTGAATTTACTACTTTGGAAAAGTGCGAACACTCCTTATTTTCTTAGGAGTAGGATGTTTATGGGTTAATATATTGAAAAATAAAAGCTCAGTTCTCAGACACATATAAAATTTAAAGTAGTTGCTTAAAGTTATCCCTTCTGGTCCTGGTTTCGAATTGAAACCATTTTGGTTACAGAGTTGCTGTCCTCTGGCACTGCCAACTGAAGGCAACACAGATTGTGTGCAGTGATTGACATGGGGCAGCTCTGGGCCTGTCCCAGCCTGATGCTGTACCTGTAGGGTCCCAGCACTTGTAGTAAAGCACCATTTTTCAGGGAGTGAGGAGTAGAAAAAGGCAGATATTTTGACCTTACTTAAACAAACAAAAAATGACCCAAACCCACCATCACCAAAAGCACAAAAACCCCATGTTGCACAACCAAAAGCACAATCCCATGACTTTTTTTATGCTGGTTGTACAATTGGCTTTTATGATGAAAGCTGGATCACTGTTCGGATGAGGGAAGGAGTGGCCGTCAATTCTGTAAACGAACAGATGGGGAAATTCTGAAAATGAGAATCGTTCTGAGCTGAGGCTTTAGTACAGAGGGATCTGTCAAAGATCAGGAGCAGTCCAGGTAAATTTGTCACTTCAAATTAATTTTGTGGAATACATTCATTATAAAAGGGATTGAAAGTGACACACTGGGAAACGGTCTTCATTAATATATTCACTCTCATTATTTTATGTTCAATTCACTCAATATTTTCAGTCACAAGAAAGCAGTTATTTCTGCACTTCGAAGTGTGGCTTTACTGCATGGTTCAAATTGCAGTGTCATACTAGGAATTTTACTGCTTTCTATATCCCTTTCCTTTTACGAGACTCTGTACACATTACTATACAAATTCACTTCTGCAGGTACATCAGTTGGTACAGCTGATCATAAGGCTGTCAGTACAGTAGTCAATCACTGGCTTTCCTGCTACGTAGTATGTAAAGGTTTATGAGTAATTAGTTTGCAGTGAGCAGCAGGTGGAGCTTTCTCTCACTGTAAAAAATATTTCAGAGAAGTATTTCATCTTTTAAATGTTTACAAAATTAGATCTTTTTTTTTTTCTTTTTAGAAAGGGAAAAACCTGAAGGGAGAAAAACAATCATTTTATTCTGAGGGGATGATTATTTTTATTTTAATTTTTTTATTTTTATTTTTATTATTTTTATTTTTATTTTTTTCCAGTGCATGTGGACTTTTTCCACATTTGTACCTGACTGGAGGTTGCAGTGAGGAGGATGTTGGTCTCTTTTTTATGGTGACAAGTGATAGAATGTATAGAATGGCCTCAAGTTACACCATGGGATGTTTAGATTGGATATCAGAATTTATTCACAGAAAGTGTGGTTAGGCAGTGGAATATGCTACTGAGGAAGTTGATGGAGTCACTGTCTCTGCATCTGTGAACATGGCATGGTTTAGTGGTGGACTTGCAGTATGAGGTGATGGTTGAAACATATAGGACTTTCCAACCTATATGTTTTCTACAAAAGATTGCAGTCATTCCCTGTCATATTCTCAGGATACTCCTCTTTGGTAACTTTTGATGTTCAGTCTTTCAGTGCAAGTAGCTGAACTTAGGTATGAAAAAAATCTACATAGAATTCTGTGTTTTAGCAATGTTTTTAGATTGGGATGTGAGTTCGATGGTTCCTTCTTTTATCCCATATATGTATCTTCTGATTTCAGTCTTTTGTAGCTGAACTGTGGTATGATTTCTTGTTGAGGGATGGCTTTGTTGAGCATCTCTTTCTTTCCCAAATGCATTCCTAAGGATTGCCAAAAGAAAAGGGTGCGTGAAAAAGATGGTGTCTTCTGTGGAGGAAAGCATCTTTTCTTTTTCCTGAATATTTCGGGTTTTGTACTGCTTCAATTCTTTAATGTCTCAGTAACGCTTCTTGAACAATCCTGTCCTTGAAGGTCTGTTAAAGTAGCTTTTTAGTTTCACAGGTGAGATCTGTGGAGAATGTAAATAGTACATCAGTATGAGCACAGAGACTATGTGAAAGGGACAAGTGGTATTTCTGATTATTAGCTTTTTGGGTAAATTGAGCAGTGTTGCATGAAACCTGAAATTGTTGAATATAAAATACAGATTTATCATTTTGAATTCAGCTTTAATTTGTCTGGAATGGGCTTTTCCTATCATCTTCAGGCCTACATGTGGGGATTATGAAGTGAAAGTGACAGGGCAGGGTGAAGTTCAGTGTGGAGCTTTGTAGTGGAAGTGCTATACTTGTGCCTCATCTGAAGAGTAAAGGTCCATTTCCAGTGCTTCTATCTTAATAAAAAAAAACAACAACAATTCTGTGTTTTTTTTTTAATTCTGGAGCACTATTGGATTTAGGACTGAAAGTTTTCACCTTTTGAAGCAATAGACACCAGTTAACAAACATATTTTTCTTCCTCTTAGCTCTGTGTAGGTTGCCTTGTCCAGTACTGGATTTTGTACTGCACTTGTTTGTTCTAAACAGTGTGTAAAGCACTGGAGTTTTACAGATATCCTTCAATGCTGACCAATGAGTGTAAAAGCTTCATCGTAAAACCTCTGAAATTCTCTAAATATTTCAATTTATTTCAGTGGTTTATTATTATTATTTTTTTAATATAAGACTTCTAGTGAGGAAGACTGCACAAAATATTGGACACAGATGAAGTAAAAAAGAAGAGAAGGTTTTTCAGTTCAAATTAATAATTGTGAGACACCCAGGTTTTCTTGACGCTGTGTGTTGTTGTAGCAACGGTGTACTGTGTATTTGGAAAGTGAGAACACTTAAAGATGAACAGAATGAGAACTACCTGGGTCTGCAGGCCAAGCAGGTATTGTGGTGTAGTGACAGTGACTCATAAGGTGCTGAGTGAAGGCAAACCTTGATGAGTTTTATGGGTTGCTTTGAAGTCTCACATTTAAAGAATTCATAAAGTACAGAATAAAGAATAAAAAATCAGGGGAGAGATGTAAACCCTATATTTGAAGTAGATTAACTCAAAATTGCTGAAGTTGGCCTATTTTTGCCATTATTCACAGAGTCCTGATTATGAGATGCATGCTCCTTTCCTGAGAGCCTTAGCACATTTAAAATGGTGGTTATCAAGGGTCATCATCTTTATTTCCCTCAGCTCTTTCACCCAGGCTGTTAGAATTTTTGTTGTACCTACAGCATGAATACTCAATAGCCTGTTTAAAAAACAAGAAGGAATAAAAGGTGGAAAGAAAAACCTGATGCTGAGCTATGTAGGACAATTTAGATGGATCTACATTTATACTAAGCCTCCTAGGGTAGTGGAGGTTGGAGCTTTTCCATTTCCCGTCAGACAAGATTAAAGAGGAAAAAAGCTTTCATGTAAACTGCCTTTAATACATGTGAAATAGCGGCTTAAATTAGACAGAGAGATTAGAAAAATATAAGATACTTCATCCTCAGCAGATTTCTCTGGTTTCCATTATAGAAAATGTAGAAAATAATAACTTCATTATTTTCTGGAAAAGCCTGATTATTAACTTCTTTTTTTCTTTTTTCTCTCTCTGTTTTTTAGCGATATGATTATTTGAAAATCAAATGAACAGTACTTTCTTATGGCTAGTTATTCTGCACAGCAGTATTATTTTGTGATTACTCCTAGCTTTGCCTGTGGCTGAAGTTTGTAAAATACAGGTATGCCTTTCTGTATAAGTCAGTCAGTCCTTACCCAGCTTGGTCCTTGGTAGAAGCTTTGGCTTAGATTTCCAAGAACGTGGCTTTGTGTTCTTTGTGACTCAGCCTGTGGGGATTTGTTTTATTTTTTCATTGTCTTAGCTGAATATCTAAACACTGTAGTGGTTTTGTTCTCTCTAAAAAATAAAAAAATAAAAATTAGGTCTGGCTCCAAAGCTCTTGAAGAGACATCCCTGAGTATGCTGACATGTCCATGAAACTTATGCTGCAGATGTATGCTTAAATGAAATGTATAGTAAAGCTAACCTCATAGGAAACCCTAGGAAGGAATAAAGGAGAGAACTTGAAATCATGTTGGGATTGGCATCAGTCTGTTTCTATTTCATATTGATATTTGTGATTAGCAGAAGTGTGTGGAAAAATCAGCCTTGAAATACATCATTTGCTGATGACTTAGTAATATTATGGAAAGATGTAACAGCTTGCATGCCACTTCTTGAGCGAGCTAGTGGAAAGAGGAGGCAGCCTAATTCAGGAACTGGATCGTAAAATTGTATGCAGTGAGGCTTACAGTGATTAAAACAAAAGATTGGTACCAAACCAAGGATCTTTGGAAGCCAGCTTTCCCTCTAGGTGTTGCATTTTAATCTTACGCTGCTCTTTCTTCAGAGAGCCTGAGCCATATGCAAAGCTACTTTTTTCCCTAAATTTGGGAAATTTGGTACTAAATTCGGTACTTTCTCCTCCTCAATTGTAATCCAATAAATTGTGCCCAAGAATCACATTAGAGTCAGTACAATACCTTTTCTTTTCTGCAAAAACTGAAAATGAATAGATAGTTCTTTCTCTGTGTTTTGTTTGCATAGAACAGATCCCTTATGAAGATACACTCACTGAATTACAAGACACTGCTATATTCAAGAAGAAAGGAATTAATTTCCTGATTAAAAAGCAAAACAAAGTATTTTAATAGGATATTTATATCAGGAAGAAGTTCAAGCTATGATTAAATTTTGCCACAACTTCTAAATTTTTCAGTTAATTGCGATTCAAGTTTTTGAGATACCCCTGACCTCAAAACTAGACAAATGTAGCTTCAGGGAGGACTCTTTCAACTTTCTCAGTCAGTATCTTTTCACTGCAAAAGGTTTGGATGTGACAACATTTATAATCCTTTGGAGAGAAAGCAGTATGCTTCCCACCCTGCCTTTCTGATTGCAAGTGGCTGTTCCAGCAGATGGGAAGATGCCAAATACAAACACTGATTAATGTTAAACAATGTACGTTCCTGAAATGATAATCTTCCATTTTTATCATAACGTTGCCTTGTGCTAGTGTGTCTTTTTTTACATTTGTTTGGAAGGGACTCTCATTTTGCTTTTTTTTTTTTAAGACACTTGCTGTGCTGTTTTCTGACATCAAATCAACGTGCCAACACAGTATTATTTTCAAAATAATTTGGAAAATTATTAATTCAGCTATTGATTTGTTTAATGTAAGTAATAGGTTATGGATTACTTCTGCATTATGCACAGTGTTAGAATTCCTCCTTTAAATTTTTTATGTAGTTCTTGGCTCCTTCACTGGCACAGATTTATCAAGCTGAGTGTTGAATATATACACTGAGAATACGATCAATGTAATTAAAACCATTATTACTTAAAAAGGTGAGAAACATGCATACTAGGACTCAACACTTTATTGGTGAATATCTTTAATACATCCATTTAGGAGGTGCTGATACTAGATAGGAAGGATCTTAAATTATGACTGGAGAAAGTTACTGAAGGTGCCGGCATTGCTTGTAGTCAGCTTCCTTTCTTAGCGAGCCCATCAAGACACAACTGGCACAAGAGATGTGCTGATGTGGGGCGAAGGTGTTATAAGAATGCAGTTACGCTGACTGCTTAGCTGGCTCTTACTCCTTGGGAAAGACAAAGCTTGCAAATGTCTGAATTGGCAGTGTTTCTTGTCTCCCTGCCCAGCAGCATTCATGACTCCATGGCTCTCACTCTGGTGGGCAGCCAGTTCTCAGGATAACAGATCCCATACCTCAGAGCTTTGTTCCAAGGTCTGTTCAAATTCTCTTCTCATGATTGGCCTCCTTTGTCTAGCAGTCACTCAAGAGTTCATGTCCAATTGATCTTCTGGGGTATTTCAAATCACCGGTCCCTCATTACATTGCTAGTGCGTTTAGCAGTCCTTGAAAGTTTAAAAAGAAATTGTTAGGTTCATTGCTTTTGTCATTTTGCCCTGGCTTTGGACTAAATGAATCCTTTGTCTCTCAGTATGCAGTAATGCAAAAATTGAACGTACAGTTCCTATAGAAATAATAGCCATTTCTCACGTATTGCTTTAGGAGGGGGAAGAGGAAAAGATGCAGCAAAAGTTCATCACCTTGTATGGAGGATGAAAGATACATACTATAAAGGATTAAGTGAACGTAAGGGGGCTTATTTTAAAATTTTATAGAATATATTCAAAATAACTGGTGTCATCATTGAGATAACATAATCACAGTGGAACTGGACAAGGGATATTTATTAAGTAATACCTGAGAATTAAGTTGGAGCTTGATTTGTTCTTGCATATTGCTGTTAATATCGAGCTCTCTTAAACCATACACAGGTGGAGGTTTGATGGATACAGGTCATCAGTTTCAATTTTTCTTACAGAAAGTATGGCTAGAAATTTAGTTTGTGATTTTCCATGACAGTAATTCTCTGATCCTTACAATTTGGTTGCCATTAGAAGTTCTTATTAACAGATATGATATGAACTCTTGTGTTTTATGAATTCTTCCTTCATGGAGAATTTGAGCTTTCTAGTGGTTATGAATATGGTTTACATGAGCGGAGCTGCACATCAGGATAACTTTAGATAGATTCTGTCTGAAAGCTTGAACCTACCAGGTGTCATTGCTAAAAAGAGGTAAGAATTAAAAGCATTCAGTGCATTGTAAGATCAGGACTTTAATCGATGTTTCATTTTACTGTCAGAAGCAGAAGTGCTTTCTTGCATATGAATCCAATTAAATCTAAATAGATTTGACTTTATGCGATGAAATACACGTAGTAGAATGTTGCAGTGCAACACTAGACAAATTGCATATTTATCTCAGTTACAATGCTATAATGGCCTTTTGAAAAAAAGAAAAAAAAAGATTGTCTTCCTATGTTCACTGTAGTTTCATTGGTATATAATTTAATTCATGACATAGTTCAGCAGATGGTAGCCTGCAGGGAAAAGGAGGATTCACTTAACCGTTTTATCAGCATAGATGCATCTCTGAATTTTGGTAGTTTTACCTAAAGGCAGTTGTTCTCAAGATACTGGTAGAGATTAAATAATCTATTGAAGACAACGAGTGAGATTTTTGAAGTTATTATTTAAAGAGTAGTATTTAATGTGAAGCCCACAGCACCATTTCTATGACATAATATTTAACTTGTAAAATACTTGAACAATAGGATGAAAAGCGCATTTTCCTTTCTGTTTTAAAAGCGAAAAAATAATCTGTTTTGTGCAAGTAAAAGCAAGCACAGCCCTCTTGCCATCACTGGGGTTTTATCAAATTATCCAAAATAGATTTATGACTTTTGTTGTTTATTCAGCTAGATGTTCTGAATCATTAACATCTAAGGTTTAGACTTTACAAGACAGCCTCAATTACAGCACACTTGATTGAATGCATTCCTGTTCAAGCTGTTCAATAAAAATTATCACCTTTCAGATTAGTGAAGGTCATTGTTTTAGGTGCTACCTTTTTCTGACTACCGGCTGAGCAGAAGTAACTGTGCATTGAAATGTGAAGTAAAGGTTATGAAGGGAAGATACAGATTTACTTAAGAGTAACATAAATGAGATTTACAGGAGCCCATTTTACCATTATGAAACCATGAAGGAGCACAGTGCGCATTATCAACAATAGTAACTGAGAATGTGGTTTCACTTTTGTCTTGCGCTCTCCTTTCTCCTTCTCTTGCAGCCTAATATTTCCGCTCTCTTTGTTGGCTGGTACAACTGCCAGTCAGTACAGCTGGGAGCTAAACTTGCAAGGAATTTACTCTCCAAAGAGAACAAGCTTCCCTGTGTTGGTTAGCTTCTTGAATTGGATGAAGGAGAGCATCTGAGGTAGCTAGAGTAGCATTTTACACTGGAATTCTCCATTAGACCCACTCAGACACAGCATGCAGCAGCCACACCAGCACAGAGGGTGTAATGGAATATTATTTGTTGGCTGCTGTAGTAGGAGTGCAAGTCAAATTGTGCTTTCTCTGATTACTTATTTATGCTCTGATTTTCCTTGTATGTCTGGGAGTAGACAAGTTGGTAAGCCTTTGTTTCTAGTTGCATTCAAACTGCAGGTTCTGTTTTTGGCTTGCAGAGTCCCCAAGGAATTACTGTTCTTTAAAAATACGTTGATAAGTATTCTAAAAGAATCGTGGAAATGTTGTGTGCTTTCAAGATATTTACAGAAATTAAAAAAGCTTCTCTGTCATCACTAGCCTACGCATTTTTGAGGTCCTTTTTGCTATTGACTATTAATACTGTGAGAAGAAGCTTTTCACTTCTTAGACATCTATCTTCTTTATTTTCCACTACTGATAATTTTATTATAATTGACTTTGTTTTTTGTAAAATAAAACAGTTTCTAAAGTGTTGAACAAGACTTTTTTCTTTTAGCTTTGTTCTTATCCAGATTAATCAGCACGGCCATCTAGTACTTGCTATGAGTAGATTTGTTGTCATTCTTTTTGTAAAAGAGATATTTCTTAAACCGAAATAAATAATTCATCATGTTACAGACCTACAAAAGCATATGTGTGGAGAGAAAGATCTAGGGAATGTGTAGAGGAAAGAAGTCATTCCTATTACTCTGAAAATTAAATGATGGTTCTGAAGACAGGGTAGCAATGTTCCTGGTTGCTAATATGGGAAAAAGATATTTATACTGCCCATGCGTTACTCTAGAGTTAACTTATCCTTGAAATCCTAAATTCTCTCCTGGTGAAGCGGATTGAAAAGATTTTGGGCAATCTTCCAAGCTCCTTTTTCAATCTTCTGAATCTCCTTCATGAGGGATAATGAAGAATAGATAATCATGATGCTATTGCTCGCGATGCGATTGGATAATGACTTTTTACTTAGGGCTGCTGTGCAGTTAGACACAGTTAATCCAAACCTCAGCATAAAATAACATTTTAATTTCCAACAGAGAACACTCTTCCTTTTAGCCAGAGAATGAATCACCAACTATTAGGTTGGTTATTTGTTCCTCAAGACTAATTACTAATGTCATGGCCATCTTGTAGATATTTACTCACTGTGGACACTGCAAACAAATGAAAGCTTTGTTTGAGTGGTTGAATATAAAGGGCAATAATCTAAAAATGCCTACAGCTTGAATCTTGTAATTGTTTTTATGGGTGAGAAGACCCTTTTGAAGTATTTTATTTCACAGTGGTAGAAGAGGATGAACTTTTTTAAGGGCTCTGCTTGCTCAGTTTAAGGGATCAAAATTACTTACCGTTACTCCATGTTTTACCCAGGTAAAGGCTGAGTAATTTCATTCTGAAAATGAACTCCCTGGTAATGAGCTACGTAACCTGAAAAGAAGTGCTGGATTTTTGGCTGTTGTTATTCCCCAGAAGAAGGCTGAGATCTTCTCTATCATATCTTCTGAACGTATAGAGTGTTTCTGGAGGTGGGTGGGGGAGAATCCTATTTATTTTGTAAATAATACATTTTTTTCATTTTAGTTTGATTTCTTTCTCCAAATCCCAATCCTGCTCCTTCCACAGAGTTTCTCTTGTTGTAAGAATCTGTGGATTTCTGTCAAATGTTAGGTTTATGACATTGTGGAGCAAACAAACAAGAGTAGGACATTATTTTGTTTCTTCTATCTCTACACAGTTTTTTTCTGTTCCTGTCAGTTCATAGTGTTCTTGCACATCTTCTCACTGTCACTCCTGCCTTTGTATCTTCCCTTGCATTTTTATGTTATATTTCTTTTGGTGAATCTGAATAGGATAATTCTTAAAAATGATCAAGTTTCATCTACCTTGCCCTTAAAAAACATTTAGAATCATAGAATGGCTCAGATTGAAGGATACTTTAAAGGTCGTCTTATTCCAACTCCCTTGCCATGGGCAGGATTGCCACCCGCTAGAACAGGTAGCTCAGGGCCCATCCAACCTGGCCTTGAGTGCCTCCAGGAATGGGACATCCACAACCTCTCTGGGCAACCTGTTCCAGTGCCTCATCACCCTCTGAGTAAAGGATTTCTTTCTAGCATCTAACCTTAATCTCCCTTCTTTTAGTTTAAAGCTATTCTCCCTTGTCCTGTCACTATCAGACTGTGTATGAAATTGGTTGCCCTCCTGCTTATAAGCTCCCTTCAAGGTACTGGAAGGCCACAGTGAGTCTCCCTGGAGCCTTCTCTTCTCCAAGTAAATAAGCCCACCTCCCTCAATCTTTCTTCTACTTTGGAGGAGTTCCAGCCCCCTGATAATCTCTATGGCCCTTTTCTGGACCCACTCCAACAGCTCGGCATCCTTCCTGTAACAGGGGCTCCAGGCTTGGACTTAGTACTCCAGATGGGGCCTCACATGAGCAGAGTTGAGGGGAACAATCATCTTCATCCTGCTAGCCACTCCTCTCTTGTTGCAGCCCAGGTTACCCCCCCAGTTTGTGAGTAGTTGTGTTGCAACTAACTTGGCTATATCTTTTCTTTGGGAACATACGAGGCTGCAGCCCCGCAGGCAGCTTGCAGGCCTGCTCATGGTGATTGCCAGCTCTGACAGGAAACTATGTTATGGGAAAGCTGCTTGTGCCTTAGTTTTACTGTGTGAGATAACACCTTTGAGACGAGGAAATATTGCTAGATACTGGGATTAGCATTCTGAGAACTTGTGGTGAAGGAGTTAGTGAATGGCAGAGGGATATGGTGAGGTTTGGAAACCTCTTCATTTGGCTCACCAGAGAAACAGAGGGGAAAGCTACACGTGGGGATGAAGGTATATTCAGGTACAGACAAATCATTAAATAGAAAAACAAAGACCAGTGCAGTCAGCTGGAAAGACTGAACAGACATGGATGTAAGTTGTAAGAGATGTTAAAAGTAACAGAGAAAATCAAGATTGCTTTTGTGATTGAATCTGTCTAAAGAGCATCTTTGTGCTGCAGACTGGGGGTGCAGTTTCTCTCCATTGTGAGAGCCCCACTTGCTCAGTTCTCCAGATGTGGGTTGGGGGCAATAGGAGTGCCTCTCACAGCTGGCTGCTGCTGCTGCTGACATGTGGGGAGACTCAGTACCATGCTGTGACCACACTGCATTTCCAAGAGCTACTCGTGCATGGAGGATGAGCCTCCCACAAGAAAAACAGACACTTAGCATTTTTCCAGCTGAGTGTGCTTTGTCTCTTGGTGCGTGTCCAGCCGAAGACACCTATGCTGGATTGTCATGCTGCTAAATTCATGTCCAACAAACAATGGTATAGATGAATTTGAATGAAAAATTGCTTTTTTTTCCATGTAAGGATTGACAATGCTTGTATCACAGGCTTCATTCTTCACAAGCATATATATAAGCTATTTCACGACAGCTTCATTGCTTGACAAATGGACTTTTCATTTGTTCCTGTCATGATTTCAAATATTCCAAGACATGAAACCCTAGGCATATGAGTAGTTCTTGGCAAGATTATATTAATTTTTCTGAGTCTTTTTTGTTTTCAGTGAGTTGGTTGTTTCCAAGAGTTCACTTGATGACACTGCTTGACACCCTTCAACGTAGGATCCTCTTGTTTCCTTGTCTCTGGACAGATAGGTAGCCAGCATCCTCGGCTCTGTCAGGAGGTGGTTCTGTGGTGCATTATGCATTGCCCTGAAATGCTTTGTCTTGGGATGTGTACTTTGAATGAGGACTCCTGAGGGTATGCACTGGGAATCTGAAATCAAGGTCTCATGAGGCATAATGGCAGCTGTTGATTTGTTCATTTGATTGCTTGATTTGATTGTTGTTGATAATTTAAATATTGAGGAAATGGACTAAAATGTTTCAGCTTTCTTTCATCTAATGTTTTTCTCTAGGGAAAACAACAATAATAAAAAAACCAAAACAAATAACAACAAACAACTTCCTGATTAGCCATAGCGTGCAGCTTTTGAAGTGTACATAACGAAACTTACTGTTATGGGAAACAAATGTTGTGTTTTGGAGAAAAATATTTAAAGTTCTCTTGAAACTTCCTCCTTCTCATTTCTTCATAAATCTAAGACTGACTTATCTTGTTGTGTGTGTATTGGATGCATTGCTTCCAGGATGTGTTGGCTCATTTCCTTGAGGACTTCTAAATTTTCAGAATTTTTTTCAATCACAGCAGATAGCTGTAAAAGCTTTAAGGAAATGAGTCAACCTCCTGAAATAAATTGCTTGCTGAATTGAGGATGCTGTGTTCAAAATCATATATGCCCTTGATAGTTCTGTGGATATTGATTTATAGATATTCTCTGAAAATAAATTCTACGTTTCATGTTCCAAAAGAACTTGGAAAAAAATAACTTGAAAGAGCTTTTGAGGATTGCTGTTAGAAATGTAGTTATGGTCAAAATCTCTAATGTGAAATGGAGGGTGTAACTGGACTTGAGGATGACATAAGAAGTGTAACGTAAAGGTGCTGAGTTGAGTACTGTTGAGCTTTCTTAAAGACATCTCAAGTGCTAAGGGCTGCATAGGCAATATCCTTCTCTTGTTAATTCATTGCTCACAGAACACTTGTATTCTTATTTTTGAGCCTTTTCTGATGATATTCATAGTGTCCTTAGCAGCCAAAGGCAGGAGGGTTCACTTTGTAATAAGAAGTCTGCAGCCCAGCATTCGTTTGGGGGTGCGGGAGTCCCGGGAGTTTCTCTGCATGAGGCTCTGCTGACTCAGTGCATTGACAGCTGGTGGAAATCCTAAATGCTTGGTTTAAAAATAAGTAAGAGGACACCATTTTGGTAACATATACATGCCTAATGCAGTAGGTGGATGAGCCTTTGGGATTTTTCTTGTCTTCCCAAGAATTACGCAGTAATTTAGGGACAAAAGCAAGGAAGACAGCAGCAAACTTCTTGTTTTGGGATTTTGTCTCTAAAGAGCAAAACTAAAAGTAAAACCAGGTGACCTTGAACTTCTGTGTTTGACATCTCAGTGAGATCTGAACTGGGAATTTGAATCCAGTGCTAATTATTCAGCTTGTTCTGCTTTATTGTGTTACTTGCAAGCAGTGAATATGACATCCCCAGACAGATGACATACGCTGTCAGGATTTTAGACTCTCTGGAAAAATCTGTATTCATCTAGATCACAACAGAAGGAAGAGAGTGCAAGGTACTGCATGAGAGTTAATCCTCTCTTGAGGTTGTACTAGACTTCAGTTATTTTCAGTGCAGTTAGAGCTTTATCTTTATTGAGGAGTGGTGGAACAGTAAGAGGGGTTCGCTGAACAGCTGGTGTTTTTTGTTACAGGGGATTTATAACAATGGGAGGAGGAAAGGCTGTTTGCACAACTTTTGCTGCAGTCGTGTATTTGCATATAGAGGTGGCCAACAGCCAGTGGTACGTGAGAGGAATGGAAACTAGAAATTACATGTGTAGCAGTATTTATATTTATTTTCCAAGCAGAAAAGAAGGAGTGAGGTGGTATCATAATGTGTTCATCAGTTCAAAATGGCATGTAGGGCATCTCAAAACAAGGAGGGCAGGATAATTGCAGGTATGAAATCAAAACCCAACTGCGGTGCTCTGGAGAAATTGCTGCCTGTGCACAAGGAATGAGCTGAGGATAAGGCTGACTTCTTCCTCTGGTTTCTCAGTTGTTTTCAGTGTTTTGTCTGGAGCTTACAGCATTGAGCAATAGATGCACTGCAGTTCTATTATTGGGGGGCAAGTATCTGCTACTTCACTGTGAAGCTGTAGCTTCTAAGCTTTTGAATGTGACCTTTGGAGTGAAACAGAAGCACCTGTAAGGAGCTGCAGCTGCAGGTTCCACGGTGGGCCTGGCCGTGCGTTTTAATGCAGTGGAAATCCTTTTCTGAAGGAAGAGGTCATGAGTTAGTTATTCTGAGGAAAGAAGGATTAGGATAGCGATGGCTTTTTACTTCCATATATGGTTTATTTGTGAAAATGTGTCATATGGCATATGTATTACAGTTTTTCTCCAAGATATTACGAAGATCTGTGACCTTCTGTGCTTCCCAATATAAAAACAGTCTATTCTGTTTAGTTGTTAGTTTTTTACATATTTATTCTCAGTTCCTTTGAGACTGACAAGGCTGGGATGCTGCAGACGCTTGGTGATGGAGCGGCTGATGCGTCCCTTGTATGAGCTGCCAAAAGGGCAGAATATTCATGCTTTATGGGAACACTGGTGTTAAATCAGTAGAACTATTTGTCCTGAGGATTATGAAGAAATTATTGATCCTAAGTTTTCAGGAACACGTGAGAGAAATACTGCTTAAAACAAGGTTGACTTGCATGTCAGCACAGTTACCTGCTTGTGACTCTAGGTCAAGGCACGAGGGATCATATCCAGAGTGTGGTAGTGAAGATGAGCAAAATGAGGTAGCTGCAGCCACCTCCTAACCTTTGTGAAAAACTATCAGGCATGTTGTGGTAAAACATGTTTGGTCTCCTCAGCAAAGAACTGACAAAAACGTGTGAATTTCTGCCAAGTAAATAAGCCACAGGCTCCAGGCCAAGGAACCTGAATCAGGCCAGGGATGTGGCAGATTTGTAGGCACTGAGGCAGAAGAGAACAAATTAGATTTCCCGTGCCTGTATACTTCACAAAAATAGTGTCTTTGAAAGTGTACCTGCAAATTTAGAATGTGCTGCTCCCCTGAACTATTCTGGGTTACCTTGTGTCTGCTTGAATATTAATACAATCTGTAACCACACTATATTCTTTGGTGGAAAAGAATGAAAAAAACGTTGTGCTTCTATAAAGTGAACTAGGTCAGACTTCAGTCATATGCTCATCCAAAAAAGCTGTCTTCTGGTGTCTGCAGTGTTTCCTTAATTATGCTGTTAAATTCTTTGTCAGTCTGCTAACACCAGATTCAACAGTGGGGCAAATTGAGTGGGGCTAGTCGGTATTTGCATGTAATCAATTGCACGTGGTTTAGGCAGAAACTGCAGCACTGTTAAAAATTGTGTACCAGGGACTCAGTTCACAAACTGTGTCAGCAGGACTAAGTTTAATGAGTTTAATGCAACTGATCTGAATATGATTATTATTAATTTTTATAAGAAACGTTTCATTTTACTTGTAGAGCCATAGGCTTCTGTTTTTTCCTCCCTTTTTTTGTTTTGTTTTCTTTATATATTGGTATATTGCTTGCTTGCCCCTTGGGTATTTGCTCTTTGGATGTTTGAGTAGTGCTGTTCGTTGTTATCTATTAGTAATGGAATAATGTGTACCTTAATGTCATTGAGAAGGTTTAAAACACTGTACTTCAGGTGTAGCATTAGGAACAAATGCTTAGAAATTACATTGGACTTCTTATAGCTTTACTGGGCTTCATAATGAATGTGTATTATCAAATAAAATAATTCTACTAATTACTAATAGCTATATCAAATCTAAACTGAATCTTTACATTAAAAGTGGGACTCAGGTTTAAGGAGGAATCCCGGTAGAGCTAGGAATACAGCATACCACTTACAACAGTAAAGCATCTTAGCACGTTCGAAGGCAAATAATAGCTATGACCTCAATAATTTCTGAAATATTCTAATTTTTAGGTCTGCTTTTATGCCAGTTCAGAACTAAGTATTTTTTTAGAATAAACTCATTTGAGATGAAAAGCCTGAAAGAGTTTTTAGTGATGGAAAACTCATGGGATTGTAGAATCATAAAAATAATCAAGGTTGGAAAAGACTTACAAGATCATACAGTCCAACCACCACCAAAAGTTCTCACTAAACTAAATCCCTCAGCTCATTGTCTAAAAGAGATGTAGAAACTCCCAGTTAATCTTGCCATCAAGATGCAGTGAGGAGAAGGTGGAAAGTGTATCAGGGCAAAAAAAACCTGGTAATTGTGAAAAAGCAGTGAAAAAGGGAGTGATTCAGCACATTCCTTGAACAGCCTTCCTTTGCTCACTGTTTGCGTGGATGTGCTCTCTTTGTGCTGACTTATTATTCCTCTGTGGGTTTTCCACACCATTGCTTATCAGCCATTTGGGTGCCTTAGCAAACATGCACACATATAAATAAAACAGTAGTGCATTACTGTTAACTTAAGCTAGATGTTTTGCAGTTTGTAAAAACAAAAGAAGAAACTTCTTGTGCAGAGGTGTCCCCTGTATTATAGCTAATGAGTTCACTCTAACTAAGGCAAGAGGGAGGAAGCATTGACGCCAATTTCTATCTTGAGTTTGAACCCATGCTCTTGTGCTCTTTCTCTATTTTTTAGGGGATTTTATTTTGGTTTAAATGTCTGGAAGGTTGAGAAGTGATACAAGAGTGTTGTTCAAAAATATTTTTCTGTACTCCAATCCACAAGCTCTCTGGCTTTCTAATAAATTCCCTTAAAAACAAATAATGTCAAAGACAACAATAGCATAGCTTGTGCTGATGCTCAAGCAGCTCATGATAGTGAAGGTAAACAAAAAAATATATAAATAAATATCAGCTGCTAAGTAAATATTAAATCCCACAAGCTCCTTTGGTGATGTGTGCTGCAGAGAGACATATTTTATTGACAATTTAGAAACTACAAGGATTTGTAAAAGGCAGTGAGAAATTAGGTGGAATGGGCAAGGAAAAAAAGCGTTTTTAGAAATATTTGTGTTAGATGTGGGAAAGGACTCAAGCCATGGGGATGCTGACTGATGCCATGAGTGTCAGGAGACTGCAACGGGTGAAGAAGAATATTGATTGGACAACATTTGAAACTGCTAGCTGGATTATTATCCAGCATAGTCAAAAGTGAAGTAAGGAAGATGAGGATACAGGAGGCAGACTTCCTCCTTTCCTTTCACTGATGTCTCCACACGTAGCTGAAGAATGCCGTGTTACTGGCATCCGATCCAGTTGTATTTGTACCATCATAATAGTTTCATGGTTCAAACCATGAACCATTTGAAGAGGCAAAAGCTGAACTGATTTCCTGAATCCATAGCTGTGCATACCACACATGGGACAGCTCTTCTCTTTTCTGTGCATTTTATCTATGGGAATACCACATCCAGGGCTTCTTGTTTTTAGTCCTTTCCCCCTAGCCATAAGTAATAATAACGAAGTAGCATCAAGGCTAAATAAACACCAAGTAAAACAAAGGCTGAAACAGCAGGAGTGATAGAGAGGCTAAATTAGTTTCTTCAAGATCCTTGAGAAGTGTCTGGCACTGATTTTCTCCCTTGCTGATTATTCCAGGAACAAAAATAGAGCGTTGGGAAACCTAAAGGAGGGATTTATTATCAATAGCAAAATGAAACCACCAACTAGCTGGCAATAAAATCTGCTGATGGATCATCATGTGCAAAGGCTGGGTCAGCTCTTTGGTGATGCTGGCTCTGTAGCTCGGAATGTTTTGTGCTCTGAATGTTACATCCTTGCTAATGAAGAATTAATCTTTTTAAATATATATTTCTTAATATAAAATCTTTTGCTGATTCTAGTTGAAGCTTTCACCTGCACAAAGCACTGCTCAGCATAGCCAGTACAGGGCACATGTTCATGAACAATTCAGTCAACTATGCCCATTTTCTGACTGTCTTCTTTCTCCTTGGTGGCCGTCAGCAGAGCAAACCATCTGGCAAGGGAGCGCTTCCTTCCCATTACATGGCTGAGAGCTCTCTGTGAGTGGGAATTCAGCTCATTTAGGATGCCTTGTGCCTTCAGGGTTGTTTAAGAAGTAATACTACCTTTCAGCTCCTTTACTTCTGAGTTGGATGTGAGTTGTTATAGAAAAGCAATATATTTACCAAACTTAGCCTTTTAGTTTGCTTTCAGTTTGCGTATGCACAATTAATTTTTTTTCTTCAGAATTTATTTGGAGTTATTATATGTATCTAATGAATTATTTGGGTCAGAGGCTCTTATATATTGAAAGTTACAAGTTCAGGATTAGAAATGCAAGCTCCTGCTGATGGCATGGCCCTTGTGTTGATGAGTTCCATTATTTTGAGGGGCAAAAAAACCCTGAAGTTACTTTTCAGATGTAGAGTTTAGAATTGGTGGGTGTTTGTATCTCAGCAGTGCCTGTAGGGCCTGCTGGATCAAGGTGCTGCACGCAGAAAGTCCCAACCTGCAGTGGCTGAGCTCAGCTTTAGTGCAGCATGAGTGACTGCTCACACTTCATAGTCACAGAATGGCCTGGGCTGCAAAGGGCCACAAAGATCATCGAGTTTCAACCCTCCTGCCATGTTGAGGGTTCCCAACTGCTAGAGCAGGCTGCCCAGAGCCACATCCAGCCTTGCCTTGAATGCCTCCAGGAATGGGGCATCCACAGCTTTTCTGGGCAGCCTGTTCTGGTGCATTACCGCCCTCTGAGTGAAAAACTT
Source organism: Cyrtonyx montezumae (assembly GCF_038088225.1). Lineage (NCBI taxonomy): Eukaryota > Metazoa > Chordata > Aves > Galliformes > Odontophoridae > Cyrtonyx > Cyrtonyx montezumae. The sequence goes on along the minus strand of NW_027072078.1, from coordinate 9,375,938 downwards.
CCTCCTAATATCTAACTTAACTCTTCCCTGTCTTAGTTTAAAACCATTCCCCCATGTTCTATTACTGTCAATTCTCCCTCCTGTTTATACACTTCCTCCAAGTACTGGAAGGTCACAGTGAGGTCTCCCCAGAGCCTTCTCTTCTCCAAGCTAAACAAGCCCAGTTCTCTCAACCTTTCTTCATAGGATAAGTGCTCCAGCCCTCTGATCATCTTAGTGACCCTTCTCTGGACACTTGTTAAAATGTAAACGTTTCTGCAGTAATGCATGGCTTAGAATACAAATGGGAAAAACACCCTAACTCATTAATGGATAATTTTAAAGTGAATTCAGCTTGTGTTTTATAGAATATAATTGCAGAAATTGAGAATTTTCCAGCACCTTGAATACTGTACAATGGGACTTGTAACTTTGTTGTTGATTATGGTGATCAATAGCTAGATCTTGCTTTCTATCAATTTGGAAGGTTTTTAACCTGTTAACAAAATATAGTTTCTAACAATAAATCATAATTTCAGTTTTATAATGAAAAGATGAAACAAGGAAATAAGCACATTGCTTATTAAAAATTGCAAAATTGAGGAGAATTTTTAAATTACGTGTCATTATTAAGTTGTAGGGCATGGGAGTCAGGATGGCTTCTGTTAATTAGAACTATCTTGGCTCCTGCTAATTAGGGCAAGGAGTTTAAAAGTTTATTTTACAGGCAGTAAGAGGTTTGATACTTGCTTAAGGTAGGTCCCTTGCAGAAGGGGGGGTATTGCTTCCACTGTATGAGCAGAAAGGAAATGGATATAGAAGGAAGAAGAAAAAGGACAGGCAGAAAAGGTGTTCTGGGTGACCCTGCAGATCCACAGTAATGTCTGCTGGTAATAAATTTACTCTGCTTCATGCAGAAAGTATACATGCAACATAAAGCATGATGCAAAATGTAATCTGCAAAACAACTTGATGCTAAGGCCTAATGTTTCAGTGAGTTTTGGTGAACAATTACCAAATAATTGTTTTCTGGTATCTGATTTTAAAATGTCGTTGATGGAAATAGAATGAGAGTAACTTGGAGCAGTTAACAAAACACACACTAAAAACATGTGTTTGTTATAAAGATCTCTCTTAAAGATCTTCTCTGCTTTCTAAACATGTGCATTTCAGTGATGTGTATGACTGACAGAGCAGGTGTATGCTTTACAGTGGTTCAAAATGGAATTTTATTTTTAGATTTGCAAACAAAAATAAAAGGAGAACGCATTCATCTTGACTGTATTTTAAGGCCTCTCTGTTATGTTAGTTGAATTTGCTTGACAGTTCCACAAGGAAAGCCTCTTTTTACAGCTAAGTTTGTAATAGGAAAATGTGTGGATATATTTTGTATCGGGTACTTGCGTGCATGAGCATGTGCTGCTTTTCTATAAAGAACAACACGAAGGCCATGAGTTAAATGACATCTCACTTTTTCCTCTGGCTGTGAGGTAACTTGAGTTCTTTACAAACTCAGTCATTCTAGAGAAAGCCCTCTGTTTAAGTGCAGCTGTGCTAGCAAAACTGTGTTTCTGTTGGTAGTGTTTATCTATCAACAGAATTTATCTGAGGTCAGGATAGGCAGTATGGACAAAAGCCCAACTTTGCTGGTATATCTTCCACACTGGGAATACTGTGTTACGTTTTCTCGTGTTTCTGGCAAAGGCTTGTGATGACTGTGTTGTTGCAGATAGAAGTGCATACCCTTTATTCCCAAGGAGCTGCAATCCTTTCCTGCATGCAGCTCAAGCAAGCTCAGCAGCCTATGCACTGTCAGCAAACAGGGGCTTATCTAATGCCATATGTGGCTGTAGTCAAGAGGGGAGATGAAAAACATGCCACAATAAACGTAGATTGGCAGATTGAATATGACACAGAAATAAAAGTTTAGATTATTTTTAAATTCATCTTTGACATCATCTAGCACACTAATGATATTTTATGGTTATTTAACACATGGATTATGTTTCTACCTTCACCGAATACTCACACTCTAGGCTACCGGGCCCGCAAGAGACTTGTACACACATTTTTTCCTTTTTGTTAGGTTTACTACCAGTAAAAACAGATAGTAATCACCTTTACTTTGCGTGTTGTAATTGACATTGCCTTGACACAGGAGCTGTTAAATAAATATATTTGTTAAATAAGTATATTTGTTAATAGCAAACCAGAAAAAAGTTTTTACACCTGTGATTAGAAAGTTGCAATCAAACACCCATTAAACAAGAGACACTGTGTGTATTTTTGCTGAATGTTGCTTCTCTTCAGGCTGCTATGGATGTATTTGTGGTTGTGGTGGTGAACTGTGTCTGTCAGAAGGAAGAGAATATTGAGAAAGGTTTAAGGTCATTGTGAAGATAGATTTACTGGGGAGATAAGACCCAACTCTGCAGGAGGTCAAGCAGAATAACTAGATGTGTGGTTAGGGGAACAGTGTATTTTCTTACTTGATCCATGTGATGCTGACATTCCTGAAATGCATCTTTTTTTTAAAGTGTTAACTTTTTCTTTCCTTTTTCTCACTGTTGCATGTTCCTTTGGGCTTTAGGTACCTTCTTTTCCTGGTTTCCCTCTCAAAAAAATTATGTTCGTTTTTCCTTCTCTCTGCTTCACCAGGCTTTTAATCCTACATTTTATCTTCCCTATATATGGCTCCTTGTACAGAGCAATTTCTCAAGAAAAAAAAAAAAGATCACGTTCACTAGTGGTTCTCAGCTATGAAAATGAGGAGATATAGGGAATAACAGGGAATTGCTTTCATCTGCGTGGAGGAAGATGAGGGCAGGCCCAGGAAGGAAAGCTAGGAGAAGTGGGAAGCAGGGGAGGGCCTGGGAGATGACAAGGGAGCACTTGGGTAGGATGTCACTTTCAGGCAGGTCCTCTGCCACAGTATACAGGGACCAGGAGAAGGGAAGATATTTTATAGGGATGGAAAGGATGATTTTGAGCCAGATTCTGCATTGATAGGTTATTGATATGGAAACAGATTCTGGGGTGAAAACAGAAAAGTAGGCTGTGAAATAAGGGGTCAGATAGGAGCTGAATGGATTGAATGATTGCAATGACTGTCTAATTTCTATTAAAGTAGCAACCCTCTTCCTACTGGTGGCTGTTTCGAGTCTTGGAGATTTTCTGTAAGAAATTAATGAACATTAATGAACATTTATGTTTTATGTTTTAAATTTTGTAGCTGGAGGAAAATAACATCAGAAAAGCATGTAGTCATATTTTTAGAAGGAAAAAAGCCTCAGTTAAATAGAGGCAAATGAAAATGAACCCAAATATGCAATCTAAAAGAGGAAACCAGGCATTGCATTTTACAGGGAACGTAATGGCCTTTTTAGTAGGGTGGGAGACATTCCCACTCCCTGTGGCTCCATGTCTGTGTGTCTATGCATTACAGGCAACCCGAGCACTGCATGCAGGGGCTGTGTGGGGTTGGGCTTCCAGCTGCAGCTGGGGCTGCTCAGGATCCCACGCTGTGGGGGGAGCACCGGCGGCATTGGTCTTGCACATGTGGAAGCCAACACCTGAAGCATAACAAGAATGGAATGTGAATCACTTCGTGGAAGGGGATTAGTAAGATTTTCAGGAAAGAGATTAAACTTGAGGTCATTTCCTTCCTATTGTTAATGCTTTTGAACTTTTGCCAAGGAGATGGGTGAAAGGATTTATTTTTGTCTTTGAACACTTTGAATTTAACTGGTGTCTTTACTTTGAATACAGAGGAGTGAAATTGCACTTTATTCCTGCCATTGTGCTCTGTGATATGTCTGTAAACTTGTGGGCTTCCTTCAGTGTCTTTCTCTTGACTGGCATTGTGGTTAATAATTAATACTTTGAGTTGCTGCTGTCCCTTCAGATATCACATTGCAAGAGAGTGCGTGGAGCTGTTCTGATCCCAGAGCTGAAGTGTTCCTCACGTATATAGAGAGGGAAGCAATAGATAAAACTCTAGAAAGGAAATGATCTGTTTTACGTTCTCAAGATAAAGACTGTATGAAAATGAGATCAAAGATCACTGCTTACTACTCCATCAATTTAAACTTCAATACGAGAAGTTTTAGTTGTATAGTATTTGGATGTAAACTGTCAGCAATGTAGCATGTTTGGTGTAAAGGCAGTCATGGGGAACACTTGTGGATGCAGCTGGACTGCCCAAGGACTTCTCTCACCTTTTGGGAGTTGCTCTGTGAGCATTCAAAGCTTTGCAGCCACTGAGTTAGAAACAGTTTTAAATTTCTCTTGCAGTAGATTGCTTCTGGTGTTCTCTCCCCTTTTGTCCCCTTGTGGTGCTCAAAGGAACATGAAATATGAGAGCAGCTTCCACTTCTCTATTAGCACAAAGTCTATCTTAATTTCTGGGATTGGAAACATTTCTTGGAAAGTCTTCATGCTGAGCAGAAATAAGTATGAATGTGTTATTTTTCTTATTGTGTTTTTTGTTGTCCAATTTTCACATGGGAAAAATAAAATCAGCTCTGAGAGCTTTAACATAGTCCTTCATGAGCATCTTATTGCACAAAATGTTGTGCGCTGCCAAGGGCTCTATCTCCAGACAGAGCAGGTCTGGGCACCTGCTGTAGTGCTTGAACCCTACTTCAAAAATGACATCGAAGTGCCCTATCTGTTTGCGCCATCCTGGGGCTGCTTTGGCCCAGTCTGTATCCTTGCTATGAACTGAAGAAGCCACTGGCATCCACCAGGAAAGAAGGCTGGGGAAGTCAGAGCATCTGGCACAGAAAAGCCTTGTTCCAACCCTGTGCTGGAGCGGCATCTACCAGCCTGTGAGAGGAGAAGGAGGAATGGCAGTGCATGGTGTCCTGCCCAGGAGTGCCCAGTGGGCAGTTTTCCTGGGCGGAGGGTAGCTTCACCCCAGCTGCTGTCACAAGCAGTCTGCTCTTCCTGAAAATAACCTGGATTATAGAACAAGGGAGGTACTGAGTAAATGAAGGCCTGCACTTCTGTGAGCTCCTGCTGCATTTCTCACTGTGCTGGCCTCGCTGACATCTCTAGGATCTAAAAATCCCTCTGCATACACCAGCCTTTCCCTGGTGGATGCACTGTGGTCTGTGCTTTGGTATCCTCCCGTGGAAAAGGCAGGGAAGGAAGTGCAGGGAGGATGGGCTTTTTGCTTCCTGTACCCTCCGGATGGGAGTGGCTACAAATAGCTTTGCTGGAAGGACATAGTACTTGATGCATTATAACATTGGCTATTGGAAACCTGATAAACCCTTGATTAAAGGGGAAGAGGCAGACAGTTGCGTGCAACTGCTCCAAACAGCCTGGGAGTTTGTGGACATTCTTCTGAAAACCTCTCCTTAAAATGACGTGAAGAAAAGAGCAGAGAAGCAGTGACTGCAGCAGTGTTAATGCAGAGCTGAAGTGTCCAGAGCTGAGCTGCACAACCTGGCTGCAAAAGGCAACTTGTGTAGAAAATACTGTTTGTGATTAGAAACAAGAATGCTACCTTTAGGATTCATCCTGTAAAAACAGGTCTTTTTTAGTTCTCTGGTTTGTTGGATTCAAATGGAGGTATGCAGCTTAGGATCTGCACATACCCTTTGGAATGGCCAGGTAAGGCTAGACTGTCTACTAAGTGTTGATCTAATTTTGTCAATGTGTTGCATATGCCAGTGCCATCTTCTGTGAAAGATCCTCTGGTTCCTGTAGAAAGCCTGTGAGCTGTTCACAAAGTGAGTCTGGGACTTAAGTGAGTTTCACAGACCATTGGCTGTGAGTTAATACATTGAGTTAACATTTGGTTATAGGACAGTATTTTAAATGAGTTGCTAAAATGCGATTTATTCTAATAATGGTTTACAACAAACACTCTGCTTGCAAGTGCTAATTTGTTTAGTGACTTTACAGGAAGGGATTGAGGCCTCAGTTGATAAAAACTTATCTTCTTTAAATGTGTCCAGCTTTTTATTCCTTCGTAGAATTAAAATTGTACCAAAGTGATAAAAATGGCACAAAATCCTGTGTTATTTGCTTGTTCCCAGTCAATTGCTTAAGATACACAGTGCTCTCTGTTATAATACTGTTAACTTTACATTTTTGTGACCATCTGTTTTATTGCTTGCAACCGTTTGCTCACAATGAAAAGTTGAGTGCACTTAGTGGCAGCAGGGTTGAGAATCAGACTTCTGTTTTTCACAAAAGGTGCCATCATAGAAACATCCTGATGCTTGACTCAAAATTCAGTTCAGAGTTATTCTACAGTGCAAGTTAACTACAATCCTGTTGCTTTTAAAGACTGAGAAAAATGATATAGTAAAACAGCTCAAGGATGATAATTTAAAGCAGTATGCTTAGGAGAGAAACTGGTGTCAAATCACTGAATGTCAGCTCTAGACAAAATGAAGTCTTTTTACCCACAAGCCTTCCAGCTCCTCTGATGGACACAAAAAGAGAACATCTGACAAGAGAAATAATCTTTAGAAGTATCAGTAGGCTGAGTGTATACCCCCCTTCCCTCCTTGGTAATGCATGATTTTCAGTGTCCAAAAATTTATTAAAGTTAACCTAAAATGCTAAGTGGTTAAATTTTGTCAATCAGAACTTAATTTTTAAAATTAAGAATATATTATACAGCCACTTAAAAAGGTTTTATATAAAATATCTTCCAGAAGGGGATAAAAATCAGAGTTTAGGAGGTAAACCCCAAAGAAGATTTCCACAGAATTACGGGGGAATACAATGGTGTTACCAAATGATTGATCTCTTCTGAACTGAGCAGGATGGATTTCAAGATTAGTGAATTAGAAGACCCATATACAATATTGAAATATGAATAATATAACACAGTGTATAATTAAATCCTCTCAGTGATATTCTGAATCTCTTTAGAATTACCTTCCCTCTGAGCTCTGCATTAAAACATCTTTGTGTTACAGAATTATAGAATTGCAGGGGTTGGGGGGCACGTTGAGATCATCGTGCCCAACCACTCTGCTAAAGCAGGCACTGTACAATAGATTGCATGGGTAGGTGCCTGGCTGGATCTTGAGTAACTCTATAGAAGCAGTCTACTCCACAGCCTCTCTGGGCAGTCTGTTCCAGTGCTCCATCGCCCTTACGTAAATAAGTTATTCTGCATAGAGTTTAGTACAGAACTCCTTCTAGGAGATCTTTTTTGAAACAGGGAGCTCAGAACTGGATGCAGTAGGTTTAAATGTGGCCTCAGCAGGACAGAGTAGGAGAGGTAGGATCGCCTCCCTCAACCTGCTGGCCGTGCTTTTTTTAATGCATCTCAGGACACTATTGGCCTTCTTTTGGCCACAGGGGCACACTGTTGGCTCCTGGCCAACCTGTTGCCCACCAGGACACCCAGGTCCTTCTGCAGATCTCCTTGTCAGCAGGTCATTCCCTAAACTGTACTGATGCATGCGGTTATTATGTTGCAGAGAAGAGAGAAACATCCAAAACTTTGATACTTCTGGATCACTGTAGGGAACAGTTTATTTTTTTTCCTGTGCAATAAATGCACGTTATTTCCACGTAGAAGTTAGTAACTTCTTTAATGGTTTTTGTTTGTTTGTCTTATCTTTTTTTTTTTTTTTTTTTTTTAAAGAATAGAAGTCCTCTGTGTTTGTGGAAACAAGCCTTTTATCACTCAGCCTAGTCCTAGTGACTACATATGCTGGGCCCAGAAATGAACATTGGTTTGCACCAGAGCAGTCTGTACACTGGGGCTCTCAGACTAGCTTTAGTAATCACCAGAGGCAATTCTTATTTTTTTACTTGTTTTGCGTACCGCTCTTAGAACACATTTTATTTGTTTGTAAGTCTGTACTACATGAAGAGACTCTGAGGTGATGGATTTCAGAAATACATCTTTTTTATTAGACAGAAATAGTGAAAAATCTTCCTTACACAAAAATATCAAAAATGTTGAGACACAGAATGAAATGGAAACTCGACATAATCCTGGTTCCTTACATCAAATGCTGACTTTAGCAGGGTTTTCTGTGCTGTTTGCATAATGTTTGCATAGACAGACTGATGGAATACAGGCTAAAATGTGGGTGATGAGGTGGGTTGACAACTGGTTAAGCTGCTGCATTTGAACATATTGTGATCAGCAGCACAAAATCCATCAGGGCTGAGCAGTGGTGATGTACCAGGTGATGCTGGGGCCTATGCTGTTAGACATCCTGGAAGGATGCAGATAGTAGAAAACTGGCAGGAACTGCTAGTTCCTATTGAACTGATAAACCAGCCACTTGTGCTGCCATTCGGGTGGAGCTCAACAGGATGGAGAAATGGGTGAAACAAGAGGGTCATGACCAGGTCTTGCAGCTCATGACACCAGTATGAAGCTGACTGGCTGCAAAGCAACTTTCAGGAAAGGACTTGGAGGTCCTTCTGAGCAGGTCAAACAGGAACCAGAGATGCATCCTTGCAACGGAGATGGCTGCTGACATCTGGGGCTGTGTTAGAAAGTGTTGGGAGATGGTCCTTACTCTCTGCTTTGCACTGGTGGAGCCACGTATCCTGTCATGAACGTACAGGATCTTCCTGTGGCTCTTTCTCTTGCATGAGTGCCATTTTGTTGTGCTAACTCATTATGTTAAAATGATGCCTTCTTCTTTCGTTGAGCTGCTCAGTTCTTGTATATAGCTTTGCACTTAATATAGCCATACTGAATTGACAGATGTTGGGAGGAGCTGCATCCCAGCTATAGTCATGTTAGGGCAAAGTTGGGGCCGTGGGGAGAATTGCACCGCTGGCATGGACAGCTCAAGCTGGGGCTGTCAGACATATAGTTGTTACCTTACTTACCTTAAACAGTTTTGTAAAGATGGTGAATGCTGAAAGAGAGAACATTATTACTCTGAACAAGTTTGCTTCTCAGTAATCTGAAAAGAGCACTAGGCAGTGCAGAGTCTGAACAGGGATATTTTTTTATGATCACCCACTTTTCATTGTAGAGCATCGTAAATTATTCTATTTATACTAATTTTTACCGGGCTTGCAGCATGGTGAGAAATTAGATACTTTCTGTAATATTTTGTGTTTATAGAAGATAAAATAATACTGTGGGTCTTCCATTGTTTTATTTCTTTCAGAAGCGTAGACCAACAGGACAAGATACCAGTGCAGAAGGATGCTATTTTTTTTTCGTATTTCATGTTCTGGGAACAGATATTTTTATCTACTCTTTGGCCCAGATTCTAGAACAGCAGCCAGTTTCACAAACAGCAACAATTACCAGCTAAAAGGGGACCAGAATGTTTTAGAGTTGAGGTTCCCTGGGGGATATATATAGGATTTTGAGGAGTGATGAAGTAGTGGTAATTTTGGCATTCTGCTTTTTGTGCTCTCAAACACTTTTCCCCTCCCCATATCTGAGTATTGTTTATCACTGCTTTACCTTTTTATTACAGCATTGATAGGCAAATTTCTGCACTACTGTCTGCTTCAGTGTTTTCATGCTATTTGATTGCTTTTGCTGTTTGGTTCCTTTTTAAAAAAAAACCCATGTTCTGAGATTCAAAGTTATTTTTCCATGTAAATAACAGAATAACGATAGTTTTTTTCCATGTGAATAACTTCATGCATGTAGAAAAAAACCAGCTGTTTCAGGAGAAAATCAAAGCTTTTCAAAATAAATTTCGTAATTTGATTGGATTGCTGTCAGGCAGAGATCTGTCAGCATTTTTCATCCATCCATCTCTACCACCTTCTGTTGCAATGGCAGTGTGCCTGTGGGCAGAGCATCAATGATTTAGTCTTCGTTACTGCAAAGGAGACTATTTCTGGATTTTTGGAACTGAAAATCCAGGCACTTCAAGTGTTGAATCTTATTAATTAATTTTTTAGAAAATGTGCTGCCATCGTGTAACTGCCAGCTCAGAATTTGATGCTTGCCTTGTAGGACCTTTTCTGAATCTCACTGCTGTCCCTGTAAAGATTTCTGTTGACTTTATTTAGTTATCAATATTAATATTTAGTTATCAATATTAAAAGACAAGGAACAATTGATTGTAGCGGAAGTGTTGGAAATCTTGCAATTAAGTCCTTATTTCATGGTTTCAAACTTTCTTGGTGAGTTAAAAAGAAAATATTCAGATACATTTTTATTTACCTAGATGTAATGAGAACATTGAATAATTTAAAACTACTTGTGTTGGAAACATCCCTGGAATTTTCTGAGAATCTGTTTGCTTTTGGTAGTGATGTGTAATTTGTTAAAGTCTGTGTAGTGAACCGGAGGAGACACTAATGGAAATATGCTAGACATTAAACTAGCACTCTGGGGAAGCATGAGATATAGCCATGGAAGAATAGATTGGGGCCTTGGGATAAAAAGGCACATTCAGAAAAAAAACCACAAGGAAACCAACCCAGTAACAAAGAAAACCCAACCAGGTCAACAGCATGTTGCTTGTGTTAGTGTTATTGCAAGCTGAGTTCACAGATCTTTGAGGCTCCTGGGATGCTTTACAGGCTGTACTTTTAGAATTTATCTAGCTTTGAAAAAAAGAAAAACATGTTGAATGATTATTCATTGATTATGGTATGATTATTTATTTGTTTGTTTATTTTGAAGTGGTGAAGATAACCATGCATGCTGTAAGTTTTTATTGCCTGTGTGCTTGCCTTTGTGGAGTGTGAAGTCCTCATGGAAAGTTAAGCCTGATGGTACTAGAGCTGGCTGAGAGAAGGGATTGTCTGGCTGTGCTCTGTGCTGTGCAGCCTCTCCTTGAGCATGGGCTGTGGGTTTGGATTCAGCAGTGTAGGAGGGACTTGAAGCTATTAGAGGGCGTCCAAAGGAGGGCTACAAAGGAAAAGGGACTGAGGGCCCGGTGTGTGAGGAGCAGCTGAGCTTCCTGGTTTGTTCAGCCCAGAGCAGAACAGGCTGAGGAAAAACTTGTGGTGGCTGCAGTTCCACGTAGCCATGCTGAGCTCTGCTGTCTGGTGACAGTGACAGGGCCCAAGGGAAGGCATGGAGCTGGGTCAGAGGAGGGTCAGGTGAGAGTTAATGAAAGGTTCTGCTCCACACTGTATTTTTAAATTAAGAGTAACAAAGCTCTGTTGTTGATTTTTTCTTTCATAAATAGTGTATGGCTTTTGAAAACATAGATAACAGTTCTTTAGTTTTGTTTATGTGGGACTTCTTATCAAAGAAAATGTACTTGATTGGATAAGAGCTTCTTGAACAAAGCTACAGTAGCCTTAAGTTTTTGGTGAAATCTTTTTAAGATTGCAGAATGCATACAAATTTGTGTAATAAAACAAGAATTTTACTTATTTATTAATAGTCAGGGCTTCTGAGTGCCACTGAAGAAAGGAGGATGTTGTATTTGAGGCAGAAGGTATATTTGTCTGATTATGAAGCTACTTCATAAATGCACTTTTAACATGTTATGTTGCTGGCTTCCAAAGAACTTCCTGTACGAAAGAAGTTGTATTTATGTCAGTTTCCTCTGGGTCGTCATAATCTTTGAGCCCTTTCAAACAGCTTCTCCCTCTGTTTGTGTTTCATTCAAATAGCATTCTGAGTTTCTGAGCACAGGCTGGTAAGTGAAACTCAATGACCTGTTTTTGTTACTGTTGGGACAAATGAGTTTCTTAGGGAAGAAAAAATATTGATACTGACGAACTAATCTTCAGGGACTTACTGTTTGCTCTTAAGTTCTCTTTGGAGTTTATTTCTCTCATTTGTTTCGCTCATTTGTGTTTCTGGCTTATTAAATGACAATTCTTCCTTTAGGACTTAAGTTCACTAGTAGGTAACAACGCTGGCTAGGAAATTGAATATATCATATTTTTTGGTGTATGTATGTAAATATTCTCTCCAGTTCCCGAAATGTAGCAATACTTTAAAAAGTTAAGGAAGTTCTGATACCTCAAGTTGCAGTTCTGTATATCACTGAGAAAAATCTAGCAAATAATAGATTTTCACATCATGGAACAAGAACATCATATGAAATAGTGTCGCAAGTCCATGATGAAGTTGCAGTCAACTATACCTTCCCATGAGCCTGTCTATTGAGGTAGAAAAGTTATGGAATTTAATGCTTTATCTTGGCAGTTTGCCTCTTACAGGAAACCATATATTTACTTTGACTCTTTGTATGTCTGCGAAGTCTGCATGAAGTGATCTATCTACCTACTGTAAAAGAGAAGCCATTTATTTTTTGTTTCTTAGTTTAACCTTTTTTTTATTTTTGTGTGTGTGTGTGTGTTTCTGGGCCTCTCAAACTAAACAATAAACAGAAAAAAACCACCCTGCTTTTATAAATACTACATGATAATGTATATATTTTTTCTTCTTACAGATGAGAACTCTCCAGCCAATTTCTGGGATTCTAAGAATCGGGGAGTGACTGGCACACAAAAAGGCCAAATTGTGTGGAGAATTGAACCTGGTCCCTATTTTATGGAATGTGAGTACCTATCTATCCAATGGGCAAACATGCCAATTATGTCAAGGCGTGCCAGCAGGATAGTGCTTGATGGCCATTTTGTCAAACTCTGACAAATCTAAGGGATTGAACAGATTTCTCTAAGGGGTAGCATATGTCAGTGTATTTGCTGCACATCACAAAAAGCATATTACAAAACCAATCATGAAATATTGACTAAAAAAAATAGAGTTCAGAATTGCATTTGTATTCTAGGGATGTTCTTGGACAGTGTACTTCACTTCAAGAGAGCAAAAAGTTGCCTTGTGCAATGTTATGTAGTATATATACATTGAAAGATGAAGTCCCTTACCAGGAAGTTTCAAATTTCATCTGGACAAGACGTTAATATTAGTGGACATGAAGAAAGGATAATAAGGTGGTGGTGTTTGCTTATGTTTGTAGGTATTAAGGTTAGATTTCTTGCTGGGAATTTCCAGCCTTCTGTCCTGTTGCAGTAGGACTTCTCAGCTGAAGTTTCATTACACTGAAAAATCCACTGAGCAGTTTTGGAATACTGAGAGCCTTGGTGTGACTGAAATAAGCAGACCTTCAGCAGAGCTCTGCAGTAATTTTTGGTAGTCAAGGTTCAAATCCGAGTGCTAAGCCACTTTGTTAGATTACCAGGACTTGCAGTAAGCTAAGCTGCTGTGGTATGTGTTTAAAAAAATTTTTTTTTTGAAGGGGGTTTAATATAAAACTGTTATTTTATGATCTGAAGTATACGATCCCCTTATGAAATTGGATTCTTTAATTCTAGAATGCTGTATATGAGCTTGTTGAAAACCCTGTTAAGTGTAGCATCAAAGTGGCAATCAGTCCTAAAAGAGCTGTGAGTTGTTATACCACCTGTTTAGCCTCACAGTAAATATTAAGTTATAAATTAGAATATATATATATATACACACACACCCACTCTTTTACTTTAGTGTACACTGCAGTGCTTCTAATTGTAAATCTTGGCAAAAATTTTTCTTCTCATTGACTGATATACAGCAATACATGTATTTCTAAAAATGTTGGGCCAGGTTCCCTGTGCTATAAGTAATTATTAGAAGTTCTTATTTCTAGAGGCCATCGTTGAATCTTGCCAAGTTAAATTATGCATTACACAACACATATTTTAACATTTAAAAAAATCTTTAATCAAATATAATAGGATAAAGTCAAAATAGGATTTCACTACAGGAGGAAATTGTTGAACGGATGAAGATCAGGAAAATAACGAGGATCAAAGAAAATAATTAACTTTCCTGGTGTCAAAGACAGTAGTCTTAAACTAAATTAAAAGCTATGTTAGAGGAGTTCTTTGCCTCTTCCTTCTTGTACGTAAGTTGCTCTGAAAGTAATGCCTCCTATTTATTTCCATAGAAACTAACAAGATACAAAGAGCGCAATGTGTGAAGGTGATGCTCTTGAACAATGTTTTTAGTTCTTGTGAGTAACCTAGAACTAGCAGTGTTAACTGCAACACGCTTTGCAACCGGTATGAAGCATGCAGGAGTACAGATTATGTGTTGCTTGATCATGGGTAGCTTTACTAATTAGGATACTTGCTGCCATACTTTGAAGAAAAGACAAGCAATTGTGCAGCAGCTGAGATCTGTAAAAAAAGAATGTTTATGAGCGTATGTTGCTACGGCATATATCATGACCATGAGGATTTCACCAGTGACACTTGTGCTTCTAGTGAGAAGCCAAAAATTGCACTGATGTGCTTAATAAGTTTCTAATTCCACTTTCCAAACTGAAGGCCTCCACAGATGTGCAACACTTTACTCAGCAGCTTTTTCTTTCAGCGTCTAGTGGGAGAAGCATCTCTGTTGCAATTATATGTAGCCATTCTTTTTTTATTATTATGTGGTTTTAATTCCTCAGATCACTAAATCGTAGTTGCAGCAGGTTGTTGCACAGTTCAGTGGAGTTGTTGCTGCTGTGTAGCTCCAGATGAGTGTGGGAATGACAGTGCTATTTGGGTTATCACTATGCTCTGTAGGCAATAATGATCCCCAGCCTGTGCCAGCTGTGGACATGAATATAGCTCTATGTTAGGCTCTAACCCACCATTGTGCTAATATAACCTGTCTTCTGTATAGCACTGTCATAGCAAGAGGGGGAGGCCAATGGAAGGCTAATATTCCCATTGAAAATGTCCCCAGTTATTGGAATTAAGGTTTCTCTTACCCATTAACCTGCCATTATTGTTCAAATTTTAGGAAGAACTTTTCAGTTGTAGATATCTTGTGCTCAGGAATATTGTTTCCAAGAGGCAGAATATATCAGTCACAGGTCTTGGAATTAGGGATTTGTCTTATTTACTCCTCTTAGTAATGACATAAAGCAGAACATTATCAGTTCAACAGTACTTCGCTAGGAGTGCAGGGAACAACTGGAAGTACAGTCCCAGATTCAGCAACAGTGTCTGCAGGAAAAGGATGGACAAAGTATGTGAGTAGATCAAAATAAACTGAGTGGGAGACTAATCACAGCATTGAAATGCTGGCTGGAAAGGACCTCTGAAGGTCACTGATCCAATCTTCTGCTCAAAGTAGGGCAACCACCATCACTTCACCTGGTCTGCTATGGTTTTTGAAGTAGTCTTGAAAACCTTCAGGGGCACATATTTCATACGTGCTTTAGGATGCTTCCATAGCACTAGTTTTTTCCAGTTAAAAAATACATTTGCTGATATCCAGTCTGAATCTCTGAAGCTTACATATGGGGCTGTGGCGCCTTTTAAAATCTTCTGATAAAACTGGGAAGAGTTCGTTGTCTATGTAACTGCATCTCAGAGTGTGAGCTACACTTAGATTTTGCCTCAACTTCCTCTTCACCAGACTAAAGAAGACCAGATGGTTCAGAGTCTTCTCACTGGTCATTTGTTCTCAATCTAAACCATCCTTGCAGCCCTCTGGCATCCCCTCTCTGTTTTTTCCATGCTCTTGAACTCGAGGGACTCAAAACTAGGTATAATTTTTTGGGCATGTCCTTAACATTGCCAGCACCAAGCAGAGGAAGATAATGATTTCCATCTATCTACTGGTCGCACACCTCATGACCCAGCCTGTTAGCTGCTTTGCTGTAATTGCAGTGAGGTCACTTGCTGACTCATATTCAAACTGATGTCCATCCTAATCCCAGGATAAATGAATCTCGCTTGAAATTGTCTGTCTTTTTTGCAAGAAAAGTGTCTAAGCTGAAGTTACTAATGTTGAATGATGAGCTGAGGTCAATCAGCATGCATATTTTCTCAGAGGATTTGGTTGCATTTTTCCCTGGTGGTGTCAGAACTCAGGGGCATTGCCTGTCTTATTCATAATGTAAGATCTCTGCAGGGCAAAGTGCAGAGGATGGCAGCCTTGCTAACAAGCCATATGCAACCAAATTGCTTGTAGCAAGAGTATTTCTGTTTTAATTGCCTTAATGTTAATCCATGTGAGTCAACTGTATTGGGCCTTAGACTCTCTGAAATACTCAGATTTCTATCTTGTAGAAAAAGCATCTTACACCTTAGTTTAGGAAGCTGTTTTTCTATAAGGATCATTTTGAACTTCTTAATAGTTTCACTGGAGTCTTTGGAATTTTTGCTTATGTTTAAAGTTAAGTCTTGTTCAAGCTTCTGTCCTGAATTTTATGTTGTTACGTATCTGCAGTCCTGTAACTCAGTTTTTCAGTCATTTGGCTTATTCCTCATAAATCTTTCCCCATGGATTCAGTATCTCCTAGTTCCCAAGCAAATAACTTGTAAATACTATCTCCTCTATTCAAATCAGACAGCCCACAGAAAGAAGGGCGGGGAGGATCTCATCATTTTCATACTAAAAACCAGCATGAATTCCCCCTGAAGCATGCCCAATTAGCCAAACGAGGATGATCAAAGAAAACTCTCACATGCTTTAGACAAAAATTGACGTAAAAAAGTCTGTAGACTCTGTACAGAGGAGAGAATCAAAGGAATGAACAGTGAAATAATGAGATCAAGTTAATGTATTCCCGAAATGTGAGCAACCTCTGAGGGGAGTGATTGAGGAGTGGGGAAAGAAAAGATTACACAAAAAGGAAAGAAAATAAGTTTCCAAGTCCAGCTCACTGTCAAAAGCAGCTGATGTCCTTAAGCTATCACCTCTAGAGAAAGTGACTGGCTCAGGACTGCAGAGGCAGGCTCTCCTCTTTCTTTTACCTGGGAATGGACCCAAAGTGCACTGTGGGCATGAAAAGGATCTTTGTCACTTTAGGGACTCAACAAGGTGAATCTGAGCATCAGTGTGCCTGAGATGGTGTTTCCTTACATAATAGATGTGACTCTAAAACTTTCTGCTTCGAGGTTTGCTTGAATGTGAGGGAGGGAAAACAATGACTCACTAGATTGCTGTCTCAAATTGTTTGCTGTATCAACTACAGAAGGATTGGTAGACATGACCAGAGCTCTGCAGTTTTCTTCCTTTTTCTTTGAAATGAAAGGACAAGTTCAAGGTGTCTTAGTATGAATTGGTAGCAACACTGGGAAGGTGCAACACAGCTTCATGCTTTTGTGCTTGTTATGATCATCAGATATTTATCATGACATAAGACTCAAGACCATTATTCTCTAGTGCAGGAGAGGCTGCGATTGTTCCAGGAGTGCTGATAACATGATGGAGAGTTTCTCTGGCTGTCCTTTTTCAGTTGTGTTGGAATGGAGGTGATGGCATTCCTTATGGAGAACAGAGCTAGCAGAAAGATAGAGTGAAATGACTTGTGGGGAAATCTTGGTGATAGAGAAAGCATTTGAAAGGAAGCTTGAGTTTTCTGCAGACTAGCTGATACAAGCTGCTGCAAGCTGCTGCTCATTTAGAAACTGCAGCTTCTAAGTCTGCAATGTGGGCAATAAGGACAGGTTGTGTTGTGGAATTGCTACAGGAGGGAGATTCAATATAGTACAGTCACTGTCAGGCAACAAGTAACTCCAGTGCTTATGAACTGCCGCAGTTGTAAAGTCCCTAGGAGTTTAAAGCTGCAGATGTACTAGTAGGTAAAACAGGCCAGAACCTATTTTAAGCTGCTGGGTGCAAGTGGCCCAGTATGGCTTGTGTCTGTCCATACAGCTCCAGCACAGAAGTGTCAGAGGTGCTCAATGGCTGTTGTGTGGTATAGTTGGTTTTGTGCTTGTATTTTAATTCATACTGCAATCCTGCTCAGTTTATTAGTACGGCCATGGCTAAGAGCCTCCTTTGAGACTGGGTTTCCTGGATTGAGCCATGGAATCTCACTGACTTACTTTTATCAGTTACAGCTGAGGACCCACGTGTATTAATTACAGTATCCACAAGAAACACCTTCACCTACTTGCAGTGTAACGTGTTTGCTATTATTTATAGTGTTGATGTCATAGTCATTACTGTGAGTAGAATTAAGCATATCAATTTGCATATGTTTTCTTCACATCTTGAACAATAATTCGTAGTGGCAGCTGTTGGGATTCATCCAGACACTGCCAGTCTCGTCACATCAGTCATTTCCAGATCACTCTTGGGATGTTTGTGGTTAAATCCCTTCTGGTGCCACACTGCAGTGCTCAGATGTGGTAACTGCACAGACTGTTTCTATTTTGTCCTCAAAATCTCAGTTTTGTGGCATGACTGAGATATATTCAGAAAGTGTAGTGCTGACACGTGTGTTTGAATTACACTGAAATAATGTTACAAGTGAAGTTTTATTTAGAGTTCTCTGTATTCAGTCCTTATTTCAATGAAATTATAAGTTTTATAAAAATAGGGAATGGAGTCTGAAACTTGATGTAATTTGCAGTTAGCAGTGTAAGATCCCCGCCCTCTTTTCTGCTTAAAAGTACTAAGAGAGGCTGAAAAAAACTAATGGGTTTTGTAATGGAACTCTGTGTGCTTTTAGTTTTTAAAGGTGCTCTAGAGCAGTTGTTATTGTCTGGTAGAGATAGGAGCACAGTTCCAAAACATCGGTCAGTGGTCAATGTTAATGAGTATTCTATCAAAATAAATCATTACTTTTACCCAGCGTATAAATTTTGAGGGTTTAATTTAAATTGTAAAGGTCATGTTATCCTGACATGGAGGCCTGGGTCTGGGTGGCATTGTGTAACCAGTGCCCTCTCAGTAGTCTGGCTGGGCTGTGTTTCTCATAATTATTGTCACAGCTCTATTTATAATCCCGTTCATCAAGATGGAAATACTTTTTATTATACTTTTGCAATTTATGTCTGTTATCTCTTAGAAGTTATTTTTGATTATCACAATTGAAATAGGATCATGTCTTGTGGTTTTTTTTTGCAATTTATGACAAGCCTTGTTGACTTCCTTAAGCGCATAATACTAAGGTATTTTATTATGAAGGTTAGATTATAATTAAACACTTGGCCAAGGTGGAATATAATAGACAGTGCTTGTGACTATAAATAAGTGTTTCAGGGTTGCAGCAAAGTGAGCACGGGTGCAAGGCCAGGTTGGTGGGCTGTTACTTCAGCAGATCTTGCTCTGTAGTTGCCTTTGAAGCAGTTAAGTGAGGAGAGACCACCAGTGGACAGAAAACTTCTGTTACTGATACTATTTTTGCCAGAAAGTTCTCTGTGGTTCTGCTTAGGTCAGTTTTGAGGGTTTTTATCACTCCTATAAAATACTGTGATAGACCTGCTGTTGGAAACAACAGGTATCAGAAGTCAGCCTCCTGCACTCTGCTCTCCCGTTTGCTGTCATGAGTAGTCAAAAAGGTCCTTACTTAAAATTATGCAGAGGAAAGAATGTATAATATTTGATCAAGAAGGTTGTGTTCACTGCAGCCATGCTAAAGAAAATAAATTCAACTGACAGGATGTGAGAAGTACTTTTGAATTTCTGCACTTCTAAACATTTATAAATTTCTGCAGTTGTCTATTAGGTGGATGTGTTCAGCTGGGAAAAATTAGTTTTTAACCCAGTGCTTTTTCCCAGGCTTACCTCTCCCTTTATGCATTTGTAAAGACTGAATGTGAGCGGCTTAATTTGTTACAGTGCCAGAATTTTCTTAAACGTTTTGGAAAACATTTCTATCATTTTTTTGCCAAAATTCCCAATTCTCGTTTAATGTTTGAGGATATATACTCAGGTCTGCAGAGGGCCATGGATTTAGGCATGTGACTCCATATCTAGCTGCCGTGTCCGCGAGCTGGGCAGCTCTTGTGCAGCTGGCAGGGAGCATCAGGCCACTGCAGCCCTGTGAGGATTTGCCTTAGCTTTTGGAGATCTGTCTGCCATCCCCTCTTAGTGGAGTGTATGAAGACCTTAGCTCTGATATAGAAGTTTCAGTTTGGTAGGAGATATCTTACTTAAGGACACAGGTTAATATTTTGGGTTGGTGGCATGCAACACAGGATGTTTGCAGCTGTCTGGTGGTTGCTTCCACTATTGTAAGCATATGACTTTTGCAGTGGCAAGTTTGTGGGAGTGTGTTATAACCTACCTGTCAGGCCTCTCTGTAATTATATTTCGGCCATCGTCCTCAATACCAAAGAGGTTTTATCTGTTTGGCTTGCTGAATTATGATTAATTGTGATTACAGCACATTTCACATTCATGGGTAACCTGAACAGTGGTGTCCATAGCCAAGTCCATCTCTTGATCCCGAGCAAACTGCTCTCAGAATGAGTAGTTTTATTTTCCTGAATTATTTCTCTCCTGGAAAGAATGTGTTCTTCTAAAATCACACTGGTGTTTATGTACTCCAAGTTTCTGTATTTCATGTATCTTTTGTTAGGTAAAGATAGAGGCAGAAAACACAGATAAAGCAGGGAACTTTGGAGAATTACTGATGTTTTGAAGGCAAACTATTACGTGGTATAAACAGATCTCTGTATTATTGAAGAGACGAGTGCATGGTCCGTAGAGGGAAGCACAGCATTACAATTTCATGCAAGAGTTCTTTTGAAATTCAAATATCACTATTTGAGTCCCAGAAACCTTTGTTAATTCCAGAGTTTTTATATAATGGAGCTGAGCTACAAAACTATGGTTATAAAATGATAACAGGTATTGGCTTTAAAAGAGGAGAATTACAGAGTGTTCAGATTAATTAACACGTATCTCTTCTCATATGACTGCGTGCAGTATCTTTCAAACGCTCACAGATACCCCAATTTCACTTTGTCCTATTTTTAAATGAAGAGGAAATGTCTGGTGGCTGTAGGAATTCCTTGTGGTCTCTGTGATGTCTAGAGAAACGTCAGAGACAATGGGACGTGTGTGGCAGCAAGAACGCAGTGCTAGGTGCAGTCAGTTTTTCCCATGGATGAAAATATTTTTTGATCTGTGAAGCCACATCTTTCTTGAATCAAGCACAGAGCAAATAGTATGTGGTCATGTATGGGTGTCTTTCCTTTGCTGGATTTACTGCTGCTACCTTTTTCAGTACAGATCTCAAACAAGATAAACGGATAAGCACTTTGGGGAAAGAAGTGGGAAAGAAAAGAAATAAAAGAGCAAATTTTCAACTTAAAGGAAACATTTCCAAACAAACGAGCAGAACAAATGAAAGAAAGTAGGAAAAGTCAGTATGCTGCCCTTTATACTATGGAATGGTTGAGAGAAAGCCTGAATATTAATAGATATTGAACTCAGCTTTCTCAATATTAAAATAATGTTTGCAGAAATGTGCTGTTTGCAAAGAACTCCCTGTATTTGTGTGGCCTTATTTGTACATAATAGGTTGATGTATATTCTGTCAGGGTTGCCAGTTCTATTTTTAATATATCTGGACCTTGGGAATTCATTAGACATGAAGAGCAAATATTCAAGTCACAGTTTTTCTTCTAACACCGTAGAGAAAATGTCAAAGAGCTAGATCCTCAGCTGTTCTGAGTTGGCACAATCCCTCTGAGATTTATTTCTGTGTTAAGTATTAATAGTACTTTTAAAAATTACTAGATATAAGAAGAATAATCTGCTTATCTGTCTCTGGTCCTATGAGGGAATTGTATTCTTTCTGTGTGCAAGAAAAGATTTTGCAAACTTTTATTCACTATAACAATGTCTGTATGCATGTCCCAGATAGCCTGTTTTTAAATTTCATGCTGAATTTCAAGCACAACTTCTCCTGTGTTAATCCTATCAACGCGGTGCTGACAGCACTTCTGCAGTTCCTGTGTGTAGAGCTGTATAAAGCCCAGACCTTATAAATGCTGCTTCTCCTGAGGAGCAAGAGAAGTTTCCAGATGTAATATGTTTAAGTTTTTTAAGTTTTTCTAATTGTTACAATTAGGCCTGAAGGCTTCTTTTAATTTATTTTTATTATTATTATTTTTTTTTAATTTCATTTGTATGGGTGAAATTGTATGTTCTGTTTCTTGAATAGTTTTCTTCTACCACCAGCTACATACGCTTAGTGAAGAGTACTATATGGTCATATAGAGAGAAACTCGTTGAAAGAAATCTGAGAATCCAAAGCTTTCAGGGTTACACTTCAGTGTTTAGGGTTAGATGGAGGCTTTAGGCTAGATGATTGTGTTTTGATGGTGTATGTGAACTCAGTTGTGAGGAAGAGGGGTCAGCAGCCCTCTACCACCTCAGTCCCCAATGGGCTAGGAGCTACGCGCTTGTCTTTGAAGGCCAGCTTGGAGGGAGAATGTAATTGAACGTTGAGCTATAACTGCAGCAAATTAGGAATTAAAAAAAAATCCTTTTTGGCTGAGCAGACTTGAAGAATGGATTTTAATCCTTCTGAGTAGGGATAAACAGACCTTTTATCTCGCAGTGGCAAGGAACCTAATTCCTCAAGGAATCATGCTATACATCTCAAAATTATTTTTAGTACACACTTTTATATTTTAAGGCTACTGATGTACTGTTAAACCAAGTCAGAGGAATTGAACTGCCAAGACTTTCATCCACAAGGCCCAGTCTGTCCAATCTGGTTGCTGTAAATTGCACTTGCCTGTGGCCATTTCTGTCTGGGTGTGGTCATTTCTGTATCCAGACGTAAACCTTCATCAACCTTCTACACAAGAGTTGTAGAGGTGGAAAATGAGATTGTTCCAGACAGAGAAAGTCTCATAGGATCAAGGGCAGCTTGTTCTGCTGTGTTGGAAGAATGCAGATGAACAACAGTGGGGAGAGGTCAGATTTCAGTGAAATTTAGTACTCTTTTGTTTGCCGCAAATGCAATTTAGCAAAACTTTATTCAGTGGGGCCAGAAGCATGGTGAAACTTTCATCTTTCCTGTGTTCCAATATGAAGTGCTTCCAGTTTCCTTCAGATATGTGTCATGAGACTTCTTTCAAAGACTGATAAGAGTCATGCTGGTAGCACGTCTTGGTAAGCCTTCCTTTGCAACTGCGTATCTTGAAATAGCCAGATATTGCATATTACTGCAGAATACACAAAGAAGAATTGACCAACTGCTCTAAATTTCCTCCTAAAGTATTTCTGAAAACAGATCACTGAATGATGGATTCAGCTTATATAGAATGAGCTTTCAAGAGGGAACTGAACAGCATGTTAATAGCTCTACAAAATAATCAGCTATAGTTGAATCTCCACTCCTGTCAGAATGTCAGAATATCTGTGGGGCTAAATGCATAATCCAAACTTTGAAAGCCTGAGTTATATAGTATTTTGTCTCATGCTCAAGCTATGTCTGTTTATTCTCTTATTTTACTGAGGTCAAGGGTATTTTTTGATTGGCACGCTAAATGGTAGTAAAGGGTTTGATGGGTCATACAAGAAGGCAAATCTTATTGGTGGGGCTCTGCAGGAGTTAATACAAGACTCGGTGCTTTAAAATATTTTCACTGGTGGTTTGAAAATGAATCCAGGCTTCCTGCTGATTTCATCTTTGGGTGATATGAGAATTTGTAGAATGGGAAGGAAAAAAAAAAGCAATCAAAGGTCCATATAGAGTGATCCAGCAATCTGGGCTCAACCAAATAAAATTAATTCTGATACTGCTGGCTTCAGAGTGAAAGGCAGACAGGCCATGCATGCAAAATGGATGAGTGTATCCTACATCTCAACATCATCTTGCCAAATAGCCTGTGACTAAGGTATTTTTTGAGTATTTGAGCAGAGGATCATCTGGCGGGACCATGAGAATAATCCCCCTTATTTGGTGAGGCTCATGATAAATACTTTGAATAGTTGTGGAGTTCATAAGTCAACATTCGTTTTGAGAAATGAAGGAAGAGCAACAAAAGAGCACAGTAGTGATAACAGGAGATGATCTAATCATTTATTTTCTCCTCCATATCCTAAGAATCAACTCAGAGGAAAAGTAGTTACCTTACAGCAAATGGGGTTGTATTACAGTCCATGGAAATATATCCTGAATCTGCATCCTGATTCTCTGCAGGTTGCAAGAAGACATAGTTCATTTATAGTTATTGTGTGCTTCTACAGCAGATGCGAGTCAGGCTGTGGACAGAAGTGAGCTATGACTCCCTCTACATGGTCCTTTCATTTTCTTTTGCATACTGTCAGTCACAAAGGATTTGATGTGATTTTTTATTTTGTTTTGTTTTTTAGCTGAAATAAAGATCTGTTTTAAATACTACCATGGTGTTAGTGGAGCCCTCCGAGCTACTACTCCATGCATCACTGTGAAAAACCCTGCTGTGATGGTAAGTTTAGCCTACATATTTGTTGCACTTGTGTGAGATAGTAACTGCCAGGCAAATGTATCTCGTGTCACCGTTAAGTGCAATCTTTATAGGGGAGGTGGGGAAAAAGTTGTTAGATTGTAATCACCAAAATAAGGAAATATATTTTTTGGTTTTCTATTTTTCTTTATAAAATTTTTCATTACAAAATGACATTAGAAATCCCTGAGCATAACTGAAATCCTTAATACTAACAATTTGGTTTTGCTTGATTTCAATTTGAATGCTGCCAGTTTGATGTAATTTAACACTACATGTCACACTGGTTGTCTAAGTCAAACTTATCAGAAGTCTCTACTTCTTACTTGCTAAGATAAAATATTAATTTGTTACTGAGGTAACAATATTGAGTGTTAGAAAAAAAAAAAAAAACAAACAAAAGAAGGAAGCCTGTGCAAAACTCTGCTTTTGTGGAGTGTTTGTATGCCACCAAAATTTAGAT
Source organism: Cyrtonyx montezumae (assembly GCF_038088225.1). Lineage (NCBI taxonomy): Eukaryota > Metazoa > Chordata > Aves > Galliformes > Odontophoridae > Cyrtonyx > Cyrtonyx montezumae. Next base: position 9,351,427 of record NW_027072078.1, on the reverse strand, counting down.
AATTCTCTGATTCTCAAGATTTATTGTTGCCTTCTTAAATTTTCATTATAAGACTTGTTTTGGAAAAACTAGAAGTTCTAAAGTCCTTTTTTAGTGATGTGAGTACCTATTGAACCAGGAGCATTCCAAACTTGTATCCAAGTGCATTTGATTGAAGTAATTCACCTAATACAGCAGATATTAAGTTGACAGAAAGTTTCACAGTACATTTGATTCATTGATTTTAGCTGCCAAATATTTAAGATCATATCTGTCAGGATGCTGGCTTGACAATTATAGTGTTGAAGAAATCGTACAGCACAATTTAATCAATTTGATTGCTTTTTAATTTGATTTTGTACTTTTTCAGCATTGCATATTATATACAGGTGAATTTTATGATGATATAATATTGTATATGCTATCATGGACTTTGTCTCATTATTCTGAATGCTTTTTATTTCTCTTAGAATTACTGACCTACCTGATAGCATCACTTAATTGTTTGTTCCATGAACAGTATACATTCACAGGCAGGCATATGAATTCTACTTTATAGAAGAAAGTGTGCATCTGAAAGTAGTGGAAAAACCATTTAAGCTTGTATCTTTCTGGATCTTGTCATACAAGCCACTGATATTTTTTTCAACTCATTGTATAACAGAACATATGAACTTCTGTATTTCAGTATGCATTTATTGGGATTTACCTAGGACCGGTCTTTCTGAGGCAGTAGTCAGTCCTGTGGGGTTTAAACTATTGTCACCATTGGTTCTGGAAATGGTAAAAGAGTCAAGGCATGCCCATTCCTTCTGGGTTTTTTTAAGCTGTGATGTTACCTGCTAACTTGGATCTTGTTAAACTTTCACAATGCATGGTATAGTGAGAATTCTGTTTCTGGTTTAATTCATACTAACTACATATTAAACCAGGAATGTTAGTCAGTCTTATTTTTGGATAAACAGTTAATATTTTGCTGTGCTCATTTGAGCTCATGAGAAATCAAGGTCTCCTCAAGATGGAGAGTGCTGGTCAGACTAAGTTTAGCCTGTTGCATTCATGATGCTCTCACAATTTTACTGCCAGCTCTTGCTGCTGAAGTATCCTTATAAAGCCATTAGAGCAGTGGTATTGCAAGCTTGGTGTTGAGGTGACAGCGTTCTGATGAGAAAAGCTTGTCCCTGAAAATGATGGTGAATCACGACTCCAGTGATGCAAAAGGGAAATGAGCTGGGCTGGAGCCATGCAACTTCCTGCCACAGTCTGTTCCCTCATGAGACCACCGAACTCCATGAGAACTTCAAACATCAATGTCGTTGCTTTTTCACTTTATTAACTTGACTGCTCTTATATGCTGAGTGTTAGAATTTTGCAATGGAAGAAATTCTTCATTGTCAGTTACACCACACCACTTATTCTGATTTTGTTTTTCTTTGCTGAGAAGTATTAGAAAGGTAGTTATAATTCTAAAAGCAATATTGAAAGGACTCTTGACTTTTTTTAGTGCTTTCTTCATGGATTGCACATCCTGGTCCAGCCACCACTGCTCCAGAAATACTTTATTAGTCCTGAAGCTTCTGGTTTTGCTTTCGGACAACTGTCCAGGTGCTAAAAACTGCCTTATGTACTTCTGATTGCACACAGATGTACAAGTTTGTTTTCAAATTATTCTATTTAATAGATCAGGTGACTTCCTATTTTATCACAAATAAACATCACTAATGTAGTGTTTGGATGAAGCTTTTTCAGCAGGCTGTGTTATCTCTTGTGTCTGGGAGTGAATGCACCACCTATGTAAAGAGCCATTTGACTTTAAATATAGCTCCATTGATGTTTTTATGTTAGGTTATTCAGCTGGATGCACGTCTGCCTTGAGAGAAATTCTTCTGTCAATTGGAAGGACTGTTCAGTGGGTATAGCTATTTAGATATTAATGGATAAGTTTTGAATTAGTGCTTTAGCTAGTCAGGGATTTCTGTAGAAACCAAACCTGAAAATCTGTGCAGTATGAACATAACTTTTAGATTACATTCATATTTATATATTTGATGCAATTCTCTGTTTAAAAAAACTTTCCATTCATAAATCTGAAGGCTTTCTTTAGACTTTTTGATCTCTTTGCCATTTTTATTGCAAAGTAAGTGGCCTTCTTGTGAAAAGTGACAAAAATTCTGCCTGCTGTCACTGACTAGCTCATGCTTTCAAAAATATTACAAGTCTGTACTATTGATTTTATTTCACAGAAGTGAAACCTGTAAGAAAATAGGGTTTCCCTTTCTGTGATTGATTCTCCATTTGGAAGATACCAAGGATGAGTTAATTAAGAACACATGGCGTAAGCAATACATGCTTTCCTTGAAATGGATGCTGCAGCTTTGTCTGTCCATGATGATAGGCAGTGGTTGGTACAATTCTTCCGCTGTGTACTACTGAACTAATTACATAATCATCTTTGAGCATGTATAAAACGGATTAAAATGTATGTGGTTTGTTATTTCTTCTCCTCTTCAGATGGGAGTAGAAGGCACAGATGAAGGTGCTTCTGGAGGCCAGCACTCTCGGAAGTTAGTCAGCTTTACACTATCAGGTATAATAACAAAACAACATTAAAAAAAAAACAAACACAACAAATAGAAATCTTTGTTTTACTAAGTATTTTTACAAACAAAAAAAAAAGTAATTGTTTAAAAAATGTCGAAAGTTGAGTACTTTTCTTCCTTAGCTTCTGTAGGAGCACACTCTAGTGGCTTGAAAGATGTCATTTCTTTACAGCTTTTCAAGTTCTGTTTGAAAACAAGCCAGAATCTTGAATTTCCGGGAAAGAAACTGAGTTGATGGATCTCACCATGAGAAATTTGCACAATTTCTGGTTTGTGCAGCAGAGAAAAAAAAGTTAAATATATGGTCTCTAAGTAAAATTCAAGCAGGTTCTATTACTTTTAAGAAAGGAATAACAAAGCAGTTACTGCAAGTGGTTTAAGAAGGAAAAAAATCTTTTCTTAAAACAGAGCTAAGCTTTCACAGAGAAAAATAGCAGAGGGATACTGTCTGCCTTTTTTTGGTTAGCACTTTGTTCCACAGGAAATTTTGTGTGACTACAACATATTCCATTTGAGTAAAGATATAAAAAAATTGCTTCTTAGTAAATAGCTCACAGTGGAAATGTTTAGAGACTGTAGGAGTAGAGCAGAAGAAAACATTCTTTGATATGATCTTGCAGCAGTTATCAGGATAGAACAAATATTACTAAAATAATTGTTTTGTTAAATCTGAAAAGTTGTCTGTGTTTAATAGAATGTTATGACTCAACTTGAGGAGTCTTCTAAATTCAATTGAAAGGAGTATTGACTTAAAGGTCTGTAAGGTGCCCTTCAGAATGTTTTTGATTGCTCATCCAGAGTGTGAGGAGTCTGCATTTTGTTATCTTTTTTGTTTTGTTTTCTTTTACAGTATTTTATCATTAATGGATTTTTATTTTGCAAATCAGAAAACATTGTTTTTTTGCAAGTTGTGATGAAAGTTAATTCATTACAACATCTTCCAACTAAGCAAGTATTTTTGAAGGTAGGATGAACACTCTGGTCCTGTTTGCTTGTGTGACTGCAGTAACAGACAAGCACAGTAGCTCTAAATATAAAGTTATGCTAAACTTTAAATTGAGACAAATCTGAACCATGATTCAATGATGTTATTTCCTAGGTTATTTTCCTAGGTTTCATGCTATACTCTTTTGATGTGCAGGTCTGGGTGTTTTTTTTTTTGTTTTATTTTTTGTGATCTGTTTGTGAAATACTTGTGCGGAAAAAGAATTAGAGTGCATGGTTTTGGGAATTTTTCTGTATTACTTTAGACTTAAGTTTCAGGAAGTGTGATTTTGAGATTTCTCTAAGATGAAAAAACCATTTTCAGAAAACGTTCTTCTAAGTGTGATAGCTTATTCCCAAGTTGAAAGGAAGGGTGCATCATAATCCAGAACAGCCTTTATAATCTGTATTGGAACTTATGAGTCTCAAAGTCTCAGCTTTAAGAAAGTAGGAGTTTGCTAAATTGCTTCCCATTTGAGTTTTTTAATCTTAACCACTTCCCTTCAACCAGAAATAGAGCAAATACTGTATGGTGAGCTGATTGCTTGGATTGTTTTAGGGTAGAAATACCTTATACACTGAGAAAAACATTTGTTCCTTAGTTAAAAGTTCACGCTGTATTTTTGTTTTAGAAATGACTGGAAGGCAAAATGTAAATGAGGATGTCCTTGCTTTTCCTCTGTATATCTTTTTGGAAAACACTTGACTTCCTGCTTCAAGCATCTTCTGTACGCTGGATCCAGTTACTCTATGAATAATTTCAAACTACTTTATTTAGTGGTTTACGTGAATTGATTCCCTAGGTAATATTTTAAAAGTGCCCTACTCTGTGAATTAGCTTTAATTTGCTTTTTTCCTTTTTCCTTCCTTGTTTTGCTTTGAAGATATTAGAGCAGTTGGACTTAAAAAAGGCATGTTCTTCAACCCTGATCCTTATCTGAAGATGTCCATCCAACCAGGCAAGAAAAGTACATTTCCTACATTTGCTCATCACGGTCAGGAAAGAAGATCAACCATCATCAGTAACACAACTAACCCTGTTTGGCACAGAGAGGTAATGTATGCCTTTTGAGAGCTGTCTGCAAGTTGATGCAGTGTACCAGGCTTGTATTTAATCTTTATGCATCAGTCTTTACTCTCTGCAGGCTGGGAGCTTATTTTGTAGCTAGCTATTTAAACTGACACAGAAATTGTAGTAATTTTAGGAACCCTGTTGTTGGATAGAAGCAGCTATCATCAGCATGTTTATGCCCTGTGTTTAAGTTGTATGACTGTGAGGTTTTTCATTTGCTTCTCTGCAAAAAGAGATGGAATCACTCAGCAGCCCAAGAGATCACTTGAAATTGCAAAAAATAAATTAATTAAAATGAATCATATGTTGTGAAATGACTCTAAGAAAAGGTACAATAAATGGGCATTTATGCCGACTGATAGCAGTGACTGCTCATTTGGAAATGATATTCTCATTGTGCATAGCATGTGGCAAGCAGTCGATTTTGCCAGGCAAAATTGGATGCTCTTTGGTGTATACTCTGTGTGTGCTCCTGTGGAAAGGAAAGCCTGGGCAGGCATTGCAGTGCTGCTTAGAAAGGAGAGGAGTAGGGGCAGAAGGCAATTGGGCAGAACTCGGAACCAGCAGGTCTCAGAGAAGGAACTTGTAACTGCCTGTAACTCTGTGAGTCTAGAAGAGCAAGGCCACATCTTTGAAGTGTTTATGTGGGAAACTGGCAATAAGTTGCAAGTGCTTCAGGCTAGCAACCTTCTTGATCTGTGCATGTTTTCTAATGGGCACATGTCTATATGTGTTTGAACATTACTGTATTCTTTAGGAAGGTTGGAAAATTGGGCAGGGTTTTGATGCTTCCATGAATTGTAATTAAATCAAACAGTTAAGCAGAACAGAGCAGGGACAGTGTTAGTGCTACTCTGGGGTACTTGGTTGTGGGAAAGCCTCTGCACTTGTGGAAAACTTCAGATCTTAAAAATTGGGAGTTTTCATCTCTAAATAGATTCCTCATCTTTCTCCCTCTTCAGTTCTTTTCTCAGTAAAAAGGAAGAAAAACTATTCTTGTTTTTCCTCATTTTTTCTCCTTCAGCTCTCGTTATCTTTTAAAGTATGTTAGAAAAGTTAGAATGTTCACTGGTGCACGTGTTATATCAGCTTGCTTTACTGCTGTATCTCCCCTGTAGCAATCTCTGATGATACCAGATTATGATCTCAATACATATGCTGTCCTAGTGGTGCAGAGTTGATCCAGTTTTCCATCTACTCCTTTCTGCAAAATGATTTGCTGTTTTGTAGCAAACTGAGAGAGAAATTTTAAGTCATATTTATCACAGCTCTACTCAGCAAGATAATGCTTTTTTATATTCCTGACCAAATCTAATTACTGTTTTTGGATTTTTTTAGTCAGTGTCTACAGCTGAGCTGAAGAGTTGTTCCTTCTTTTGTATTGTATTCAGTACATTGTCATCAAGCTAACTAGATGCTCGTTAGGTTGTATTCAGCATTCAGTTTTCCCAGAGGTCTTAATGGTGGCTGACAGTAGAAGCATAGTGGATGACTTTGTCTTTTCAGTGGATTTTTCCTATGCTTTTTTTTGCTTGTTTGAAATTTCTTAAAATCTGGAGGGAAAATATATTTTGTTCCTCAGCCTGCTTCCCTGATAAAATTTGTCATCACGTTACATGTATGTGTACATCCCTCCTGACATGCCTGCTCACATATGTGCCATTACCACTGATGAATCTTGACCATTTTCAGTCTGGATTGCCAGAGCAGCACACATGTCAAATATGAATTATTCATAAACTCAAGGAAATTTGATGCTAGGCTGAAGAGAGCGACTGTGACAGTGTTTGCTCACAGGGGATGGTAGAAGGGAGATCTTACCAGACATCACAATTTTTTATAAAAGAATGCCATCTTGTTTAAAGGCTTCAAGTTCAGGAAAAACTGTTGGCGCTTACTGGGAAGATTCTTGAACTTTGGACCAAAAATCTGCAGAAAATTATTATTTTCTTTTCAATTCATATGAAAATACAGTCTGTAAATTGTTCTTCTGATATCCTGCAGCACAGACAAAAAATGACCACAGAACAGGATGTTGGAAGGAAAGTCCACTAAACACACTCTCCTCCTTTCGTCTGCATTGACCCTGCTAGTCTTCTACGTTCTAATAGTGTACAGTGAAGATTTCTTCTATTTGTGATTTTTACTGTCCATCTTGAAGCAACCACTAGGACACACTGCTTTCTCATCTCTGAACAAGACCATCAAAGCGCTTTCAGCCAGTGCAGTTTCTTACTAAGAATATATTTCATAGGAACAGAAAAAAGGTATTTGCTTTCTAAGAGGCTAGTTACGTATGCAAAAATACAGTACTTGATGATGTTGACGATGTTTTACAGTATGAAAACTGCTGTAGTCTTCAATTAATGCTCGGAGTTCACTGCAAGGTAGTAGTAACTGCATACACGCTTCCTGAATAAAGGTATATTGATATCATGTCAAATATGTTCTTTCCTTCCAGAAATATTCTTTTGTTGCACTTCTAACAGATGTCCTGGAAATTGAAGTTAAAGACAAATTTGCCAAGAGTCGTCCAATTATCAAACGCTTTCTTGGGAAGTTAACCATACCAGTTCAGAGGCTGTTGGAGAGACATGCAATTGGGTAAATTAATACATTCTTAATGCTTGAGGGAGATTCAACATCTAGGATGCTGGCGCAGAGCAACCTTTCTGGCTTATTGGCACAGTCACAATTAGCATTGCAACTGTAATAGGAAATATCATAGGAATTTTAATATCCCTACTGCCTAACTGGAAGATGGTGGTGTTTCTCACCCCATTCTGAATAAATGTATGTGTGTTTGCATATATGTTTGTCTGTAATTTGTTTCAAGCTCTGGTATCTTTACACAAAAAGTCATTACCATCACAAAACGTTACCCTATGGCTTGCCAACCTAGAAGCAGAGCATTATCACAATGCTATATTAACTGTGTGCAAATTTCTTAGAACAAGCAAGCTGTATTTTCTCACTTTTGCAACTCAGTTGTTTCTAATTGTCTGTGTAGCAGTGAGAGATATAATACCTGTTCAGTTAGTTGATCAGAACTGCAAGGCTGTGAATCTTTATTTTTCAGTGCTGGTGGTACTAACAAATTAGAATCGCCTCATGCTATGAATAAGAGCACTGATGGGACTCAAAATTTGTCTATTGTACTATTTTTAAAAAGTTGTTCATTCTTTGAATAGCTACTACTATGATTTAAAGAAGAAACTCACTTGAAAATTTTTAAGATGTTTTATACTTTGAGATGATTACTGGAGTGGGTATCAGTACAGTCAAGAGGATGATCCAAGTAGGCCTTTGGAAGAGCATACGCTATTGAAAGAGCCTGAGGCTTGGTACCTAGCAATGTGATATTTTGCAGGCGTGAAGCAAATGTCTGGAGGTCTGCAGGAGATACAGCACTGAATGCAAATGTGTAATCTCACATTTAAAAGAAAGCAGAAGTGTAGGGTGTGTTGTTCTGTCAGAATCTTTTCTCAGTTTTATGTTTTGTTCGACAAATCAGAAAAAATAATTCCTCGAAAGACAAAGAGAGGAACAGAATTATTCCAGTGTGTTTTATATAGGACTTCAACTCAAAGCTAATGAGTTGCCATTAATCTTAAATGGCCACTGGATGAGGCCTGTGAGAAACGATGGTAAAAGAAAATGCCTGTATTCTTCCTTAAGACTTTAAGGGAATGGCAGTATCACCAAGCTTTTGCACAAAAAGCAGGATATAAACAACTGGCCTCCTTTTTCACAGATATTCTCATCAAAGTAACAAGTTGCATAACTGGAGAAAAGCAAATTCAGTTTGAAAACAGTTTTCAGCTTTAAGTTTCCAAAGTGGTGGTTGCACTGGTAAGTAAAGTAAGAATAAAATTGTAAGAGTAGCTTAAAATTCTGATGATGTCTTCTGATAACTTCTTTAAAGAAAAAGCTCTGCTCAAGTGCGTACAAGTTAACTTTTCTAAGACAAGCTTCATCGCTGAGTTTCAACAACGTGTAGTATGTTGGAGAAAGCAGCTTTTTCTAATAAATTTGCACACTACTAAACATTCAAAATAGGAGGATGATACTGATTTCGAGACCTAGTTCAGGATTTTAATTTCCATGCTGTATCCCACAGTGTTTTGGAATATGCTCTGGGATTCGTAGCAGTGTGAAGTAAAGCCTGACTGTTTGCTATGTTCATCAGTTCTTGTTCGTTTTTTTTCAAGCCAAAATTCTGGTAGACATTTCCAGTTTTGTTTAGAATAGGAAGGGCAGTATAATAAATATGTAGCAAGAATGTAGGTAAATATTCAGTTTTGTGTTACCATGCTGACATTAAAACTAACATTAAATCAGTCTTAAAAGTATTTTTTTTTTGCCTATTTATCTTTAATTTATTTGCCCATTTATATTTTTTTCATGCCAATCAGTTGCCAGGTACCTCTTTTCCTAGATATCCTGAAGGCAGACAGTCTTCCACCAGAAGTCTTGCAAAAGAGCCGGTACAGTCAGGAAGTAGAACTGTACCACATACACAATTGTTATCATTCTCTTATTTTATTTTTGGTCACTTTTTTCCTTTTCATTTTTATGATGTCAGCAACAATTGAAATCATCTACTGGATTAAAGTGTGAACTTGCAATACCTAAGTAAAGTCAAAGGAATTATTGTACACCATATGCTTAGCTAGCCTTTGCACGTATCAATATGAATGAAAACATGAAGTCCAGAACTTTTTAGAACTCATTTTTAGGTAGGTTGCAGTATAATTCTTTCCTGCTTTTAACTGTTGGCATATCTTAAAAGTTTTCATAGTGAGATGACCAGCATCTCCTTAAATTCCATGGAAAATACCATACCTGAGTACAAGAACAATTGAGTACTGATTTAGCTCAATGCACAGCAGGCATTATTTATGTCATGGCTTTCCCTAGTTGCTCAGAGTACTGAGCAATGAATCTGTGACACAGAATCAGGAGACACGACTGTGATAATATGAAGTCAAGTGGTCTGTAGAGCAGTGTGGGGAGGCTGCTTTGCCTTAGGTTATCTCTCAGGGCTTTTTTTGCTCAAAGTAGTGTTTGTAGCTAAACTGCTGCGGATTGTCTCAGTAGTTGCCTTTTAGATTGCCACTTGTACTGAGAATGCTCTCAGTAGAGGAGAGGTGTTTGTACCAGTACTAATGTAATTGTATAAATAGCACTGATTTCCCATGGAGGTATTCAGCAGCTCCCTCCTTTCTCTTCAGCTGTGACAGATGTGTGGAAGGTGACTGGGGCTGTAAATTTTGGCTGTGCATAGTAAGAATCTAGGATCTTATCCTAACTCTAAATCTGGTTCCTAATCAAGTCTCAGTCCTGCTGAAGTCAGTAACACTTTAAGTATTTGATGTGAAATCTAAGCATTAAAAGCTTTTCTAAATAACTTTGTTTAGGGAGATACAGAAGTGCTTTACTGAATGAGAACTAAAATTTGAAGTTATTTCCCTTGTTTTTTGGTTTTATGATAGAATCCACAAGGGGGCAGAAGGCTTTCAAAAAGTAAAGGTTTTTGTCATCTGATTTTTTATTAAAGGAAGGAGAAAGTGAAGAAAAAGATCCTTTTCAGTGTGGTTTGTTTTGGAATTAAAACCAGATTTGGAAAAGTGTGAGAATTCCTGGAGCATATTTGAAAAATATAAATAGTCATTTGTTTGGCTCTCCTGTGTTAACAACACGTTACACCACTGTTGTTGTTTGTGCTTTTCTACACAAGCCAGTGTATGTGATTAATTTGAAAGCATAATAGAAGTTACCTTCTATCACACTGTCTCTACCTGGTAAGCACTTCTGATAAAAAAAAAAAAAAAAAAAAACATTGGAAAAATAAAACCAGTTAAAATTTGAAAAAAAAAACCCAAAAACCAAGCAAGCAATCAAAAACAAACAAAAACAAGGCAAAAAAAAAAAAAAAAAGAAAAAGAAAAAAACACAAAACCAACCATCCCTTTGTTTTTACAGAGATCAGGTTCTCAGCTATAATCTTGGCAGAAGGCTCCCAGCGGATCATGTCAGTGGATATCTCCAGTTCAAAGTGGAAATCACATCTTCTGTTCATGAAGGTGAGAGTTTGACAGTGACCTGGGTCTCCAAATTATTATTTGAAGAGAATTTACATTTATTTGTATTTTCCACATTATTTATGAAAATTGTCTCATTTGGTTACAGGGCCTCTATTACAGCTTTTTGCTTGTGGGATTCATATTTTAGATATTTTGGCTATGACTTTGGAGATTATATTTCCAAAACAGCAACATTCATCCATTTATCCTGGATAGTTTCCCATTTTTTTGCAGTGGAGAAGTCTGATAAATTTACTCAAAACAACTGTTGTGTATAGAATTTGATATCCATGTACAGTTTGTGATTTTTAATATGATCTCAGTTGTTAGTAAGGACAGTTGGTTTTATATAAATCCCAATTCTGGGTATAGAAGAGTTGCTGTAGAGAACTGGTTCGTTTTTTGTGAGGTTGGTTTTACAGACAGTTTGGCAAGATGCTTGGCAATGCTGTGTCTTTTGAATGCAAAATGGGAGAAATATTTTATGCCTGTGAAATTTTGCTTAAGTCTAGGATAGATTTGTACAGAGAAAATTCTGTGATTTCTGTTACGATGCTGTAGATGTCTGCATTATTTTAACTGTATTTCCTTCACTTAGTTATCTGGTTGAAATAAGCCTACACCTTGAAAGACATGTATTTTTGTATCACTTCTGTGATGCTGCAAAAGTAGAATGAGCTGACTGTAGCTGCATTACGTTTCACGTTCATTCTTTGTGTCTCTGCAGATGCTTCACCAGAAACAGTTGGCACTTTGCTAGGAGTCAACTCTGTAAATGGAGACTTGGGCAGCCCCTCTGATGATGAGGACATGCCAGCAGGACATCACGATACATCCACAGTGTGTTCCAATGGTCCAGTCCTTGAGGAATCTTCTGGAGAAACAATCCAGAGACATCCGTTAAGGACTAGTACAACACTAGAAACAGATCAGGATGAGTTAACCTCCGGTGCTTCAAGATCATCACCTACAAGAGGTCGCCAGGACTCACTGAATGACTATCTGGATGCAATAGAGCACAGTAATCATCCCAGACCTGGGACGTCTGCCTGTGGCGAGCGTCCACGTGGAGCCTCTCCAAAACTGAGGAGTAGCTTCCCTACTGACACAAGACTTAATGCAATGCTTCACATTGACTCAGATGAGGAGGAACATGAGCTACATCAAGACCTTGGTTTCCCATCTTCCTTGGAAGACGATGGTGGCTTAGTAATGCTTAATGGTGCTACAAGAAATGTTGAAAGAAATGGTTTAAGTTACTCATCAGATCAGGTAACACAAGGGCCGGCAGAGAATGAAAATGTTTCAGCCTCTGAAGCTCCTTTGCCCTCAACTGATGACCAGCCAGAGAGTCTCCCAGAGCTTCCACCATCACAATTAGTAGAAGGTGAAAGCCTGCAAGGTTCTCCAAGTGAAACACCGGCAGACCAGGCTGGCAGTGACTTGTGTGCTGTGCAGGAGGCAGAGCAGCTTCCTCGTAGTACAGATGCAGGAACTGTTGATGCTGCTGCTGGGAGCAGAAGGGGTGTTAGTGAAACAGAATCTGTTGATCAAGGGTCGGAACCTTCCCAGCTGTCATCAGAAACCGAGCAGAGTGATCCTGCTCGCACTGAAAGTGTCAGTGAGGCTAGTACTCGGCAGGAAGGGGAGAGTGATGTGGAAGGGGCAGACAGCTCTTGCAATGAAAGTGCAACTGTGCGACGTTCCTCAGTAGAAATGCGCTGTTCTTTTGAAAGTGCCAGGTTTCCTGAGACTCCAGCCTTTTCTTCTCAGGAAGAAGAAGAGGGAGCTTGTGCCACTGATGCGGCCAGGTCTGAGCCAGTTGCTGAAACTCAGGAGTCTGCAAGTACTTCTGGTTCTTTGCCTGCAGTACAGTTACCGCAGGAGGAAGTACAGGAGGCTGAGGGAGGTGAATTACAAGACCAAGAGGATGCAGAAGAAATCTGGCAAAGAAGAAGAAGCCTGCAGGCGGCAGCTGCCAATAGCCAGTCTCAGGATGAGGAAACAGAAGGGGCCCAAGCAGCTTGTGGGGGTGCCACAGCAGAGGTTGAAGGAGCTACTGGAGGTAACAGCTGTAGGAGGCACTCTACATAGTGACCTTTCAGCAGTCAAAAAATATTATTTAAGAGCAAACATATGAACATAAGAATCTTAATTTCTTAATTTCATTATCCTTCAAGGTTTTTCTTCTTTTGAGACTCTGCTCTGGTTAAGAGATTCTCAGGGGTTTTGATGCAACAAAAAAAATCAAAACAAAGGCATATTTGTTTTGAAATCAGATATATTTTAATTCTTCAGAGGGCATTGAGAAGGAGAATGAGGAGGAAGAAGGAATTTCACAATATTATCATTCTTGCTAATCAAAATGGCATTTGGGAGGTCGTAGGTGGATCCAAAAGCTATAATGCAAGTTAGTATTTGTACTTGGATCTTTGGTTTGTAATGGTTACAGGAGTGAGAAAAAAAATAAATATATATATAAGCACTAAAACCTAAGGATAGTTAAAAAACAAAAACTAAAAAAAGAATTATTTTTAATTATACACCTCAGCTACTGTCTTCCTCATCCGTTTAGGCACAACCTAGCGCAGCTTGAACAGAACGCAGAGAGAAATGCATTACTCAAGGCTGTAAAGCTTTTCCCAATTGTAAAATTATTTTAACAACTAAGAATTCTGCATCACACTAAAATCACTGAAAGTTGACTGGTGTCCATAGATTTTTTTTCAAGAAAATTTATCAATTTATCACTTATTCCCTTTCTTCAGGGATTGAAGTGAGTCTAGTCATACAACCATATAATCTTACAGAGCATACAACCAAGTTGGATTTGTGGATGCATCTTTTTAATTACATTTCAGGTGTTTGGGGGTTAATTTCCCTGTGTTTGTAGTAAATCAATTTACCATAAACGTTTGTTGAAAAATAAATAATCCTGAAGTGCAAATTATTTCTTCAGTTTTGAGTGCCAAATACTACACCAGAAATCTCAGAGAACACTAGCTGTGATTTCGTTAGAAGATTGGGGGGGGTGGGGTGGGGGGAGAAATGAAGCAAACAGAAATAAATTCTCTTCCTTAAACGGTGCAAGTATTGGGTAGTTCTTATACCTATTTGTGAGAGAATAATCATAGATCTGTTCATTTCTCCCCTCCCGTAAGCAACTCTTTGATTTGGAAAGAATGATTTTGATATTAAAATACCAAGTACAATACGGTACATTCTTCGACATCGTCTTCTAGACCTTTAAGATCTTTCCTAGACATCAGTTCCTAGCTCATCAATGTTGCTGCAGCAAGGAAAATCAATAAACCTCACACCAGGTTTCTGGGATGGCCATGTCCTTTGCTGGGATACAGCTTGGGCACAGATGACTGTCTGTGCTCTGGTCTCTCGGTCACAGAAGGATTCAGTGTATCACAAGAGGTGATGTTTTCTGGACAAGAACTGCAGAGTATGCCAGAGAAATCTCCCTGAACTGTAGATTTGACTTACTTTGTCAGAAAAGCTAATGTCTCTAGGTATATCCTAAAATGTCATAGTCCTCCAAAAGTTTTAGCATGTCTTGTTCACTTCAGAGACAATTGTAGGGTTTCCCTGCATGGGCTGTGACATAATTTGTGGGCATTTTGATTCTAGGTGCTCAAGCCAATGGCCATCAGCCCTTGCGGTCACTGCCTTCAGTACGTCAGGATGTTAGTCGCTACCAGCGAGTGGACGAGGCTCTACCACCAAGTAGGTTCTTCATACTTTAATGGAGGGATTAGCTGCCAGAATGCCATTAATGAGATCTCATTATGTTTCATTATTAAATGTGAGAACTGCAAATGAACATCTGAGTAGCTCTAAATGAGGAAGAATGATAAATAAGTGTGGTGCTGTTCCCATGGAAGGCATTGTGCTCAGTCTGCAAACTATCAGGATGTGTCAGGATGATAATTATACCTGATGTATTCAGACTTGGTAAGCAGAATTTGCAGATTAGGAAGGTGTGATTCTGCCTTTTCAAAATGCAGAGCAAGTGAGTAGGGAGGTGAGGTGATAGGATTTGTGAGGCGTTCAAGTGGCAAGATATCCAACTCTTTGGGATCTATGAGTATGTCATGTATGGTGATGATTTACAGAGAAACTTATAGCATCTTTCTGTCTTCATGGATGACATGAATCGTGTTTTCCTTGCATTTCTTGAGTCTCTGTCAAGGCTTTTGAATTAAAATTAACTTGGATATTATGCAATTGTTGGATGAGCTTGATTGACCAAAGCATTGTTGTTTCTATAATATATGCGGAAAATGCAATGTTCACAGTTTTGGACTGATACATTTGATAAACTTGGAGCAATGATGATCTATTTAGCATTAGATACTTAAAAAGTCAGAAAGGATTACAAAGAAATGGACACAGCTAATGGGGAAATGACCTTACAAAAGAAACTAAAAATGAAACTCTGACCCATTGAAGTCAGTGGCAGTTCTACGATTTTAAAGAAGCCAGGAATTTAGATATTTAATGTAAAATGAGTAGAACCCAATCCACTGTGTAGAAAAGGACTGAGTTCATCTGATAATTGGAGAGAGTGATTGTAAAGAGCCTTGTGGCAGAACACAGATAGAACCATGTATCGGAGTGACAGGGCGATGAGAATATTTTGCTCCCTGCTGCTTCTAAGTAGTGCCTATAACAAGTTAGTCCTCTTTACAGATCCCAATGTTAATCAACTGCCATCTCAGTAAAGCGGAACTATTTTACATAAAATAGTGCTTGAGAGACATATACTCAATTTGAATTTTTATCACTTTACATACTGAAAAGGAAAGAGAGTGAAATGGAAGATCAGATGTAATAAGTTAGGAATGCACAGAGATGATTTCATGAGTTTCAGAAGCAAACTGTGCACTGCAATATCTACTTGGGATAAATGTAATATTAATGCAGAAGGTTTGGCTGTGTGGAATTCTAACATTTGTAACATTTGCTGGGATTTCACACAGTCATACTCCTAAAATCAAAACCCAATGCCACATTTATAGTAATCTTTCATCTGTTAATGCAAATGAAATCTTAAATGCTAATCGTTTCCAAGATTTTTTTTTTCCCCAAAATCTCTGCGCAGAACAGATCTCTAGAACACAACGTAACTCATATGTATCTCTAGAACATGTAACATTGTGCTTTAACATTCCTAGGGAAAAATCAACAAAAAAAATGATACAGCCTTGATTAAATACAATTTTATGGTTCAGCAAGCTGAGTTCTTTGTAACACTGTTGGCTAGCAACATTGTAAGTATGGGAAGATATCCTCCTCTATCACAATAGCAATGGAGGTGCTTTATTTATTTTAGGATCCATTGCACAATTGTTCAGACTTGTTTATTGAAAGATGAATGAAGGCAAAACTTCATTTCTTCCTCAAACACATTGCAGAAGTGATGACTGTGTTGGAACTGAACACATAATCACCACAAGAAAACAGTCCACTGCTATACAGTGTTTAAGGGTTTGAAATCTGAGCAGAGTAATGAAAGACGTGTATTTTTATTTCATCAGTAGGTAGATTCTAATATTTTGAAAGGAGATCTTTGCTCGGGAGCATGTTTCACTTTTTTTTTTTTCCTGTATGGGGGAAAAATGCTTAAAGCTTCTCCAGAGAATACTGAAAATTTTTATTCATTTATTTAAGAATTAAGTTATTTTTTCTTCTTTTGGGGTTACTTTGAAATGCATTAAATTTTGAATAGCAAATACAGTGATGAATCCATAACCTTTGCATTAATGATTGATTGATTAGTATATGAAGGTATTTGATAGTTATGATTGTTCATCTTCTCTGGCAACTCTACTTGCTTACAACATAGGTACACCCAAGAAGAGCACTGGGATCTGTTTTATTACTGCTACTTTTAGCTGGAGAAAAACAGTGAGAGGTGTCAAGCTTTGCAAGGTTTTTGATATTCGGGCATTGGCTTTTAGTACTTGAATAAGCCTTGGAGATCTGATCTTTAAATGCTATAATCTAAGATAATTAGATTAAATATCTTTTTTTTTTTTTTTTCTGGGACAATCACTGTTTATTGAGTGCTCGTTTCTATTAATTTCTCTATTCTATTATGTATAGATTCCATAGATCCTTAACTATGGTGAAGAATTTGACTTATAGGTTAAAATCAGGGAAAAGCCATGCCTCATAGCCCTTCAGAAGAAAGTTTTGTACTGAAGTCATCCTGTAAAAGATGTTAAAAATGTAAAATAAATGCTGAAATAAACCTCAAACTCTCCATAGTTCACAGTATTTTATTTCTACTTAGACTGGGAGGCTCGAATTGACAGCCATGGACGGATATTTTACGTTGACCACGTGAACAGAACAACAACTTGGCAGCGACCCACTGCCCCTCCAGCCCCACAGATTCTCCAGAGATCAAATTCCATACAGCAAATGGAACAGCTGAATCGCCGGTAAGAATTACCATTACCAGTTGTGAACTGTGTGTTTGCAAAACTTGGTTCATCTCTGTAGGACTGAGCACAAAGACTAGGTCCCATTTTCTACTGCAGCTGGCCACATACGTTTATTTTTATGTGGCTATTCCTTATAGTTTGCATATGGACTTCTGAACTTATTGTATTTCACCTGTGTTTAACAGCTAAAAAACAATCTGCTAATGTTTTCAGAAATTCGAGATGGTCATCATACTAAAATTAGAGAGGTCAGTATATGTTAACCTACATGGCAGAAAAGAGTGGCAAGCCTGACTTTATTATTATAGAGTCCCTTGGAGCCACATTTGGATCATAGTTACCATATACTACATATAAAGTCCAGTTTTCTAACTCTAGGTACCAGAGCATCCGCCGAACAATGACTAACGACAGGCCTGAAGAGCATGCAAGTGCAGTGGATGGAGCTGGAGAGGAAACTGACTTTCACCATTCTAATGCAGGTAAAAAATAAATGAAAAAATCACTAAAGGGAGCATTCATCTGGCAGATGATTTAGTAAATGGCATAGGGCAGGACAAACTTTCTGCCCCCGGGAGTCTGGATCACAATTTATTTTCATCGCTGTCTAGTTTCTCAAGATTGTGGCTTAACCTGTTCAATGTGCTGAGAAGATGAATGTGAGTGTCAGAACCTTTTTCTGTCTGGGTAAAATCATAGATAGGACAATGGCAGAGGAAGAGTATAAAATAGCATGGTCCAAGTTACAGATTTTATGGGCTGCCACATTTTGAAATGTTTTAAATACAAGACAAGAAAGGACTAGAATTCTTTCTTCTCCTGGTCTTTAGTTATTGATTGTCTACCTGGTGTTAACTTTCCAAATGAAGACAGAAGGAAACATTGTTTTTAAATGCACTTTCAGCATTATTCCTTAATTTTCCTCTAGCTAAGCAATTCACTCCTTGGTCATATTCCTACTATAAATTCACTGATTAGTATATAAGGTTACCTTGTTAGTCATCCAGTCCCTTGTGTAGCCGTGTGTCGTTCTGTTCTTTGTCTTCAGATTCTCTTTATACTCTCCCATTATATTCCTTTCTAAGTTAATCTGTTGCCCAAGTAATGCTAACCGTTCTTGAATTTCAGGTCACTGCAAGACCTGTGATTTACCAAAATACCCCTTTTATATTGTTCTTTATTTCTACCCTAGCCTTTTCCTTTTCTTTGTACATGTGCCTGTTTGGCCTTTGCAGAAGCAGCTAGATGGTTTTTTTGCACCACTAACAAAACAGATTTAAAGCAAATTCAGCCTAAACCCTAATTAGCAAATTAAACTGAATAGGCCTTTCATAGACCAAATTAGCAAGCCTCTCAACTGCAGAAAAAATCCACCCAGTTGACACACCCTGGTTTCCAGATCACCCATCTAGGATGGTGGGCCTATGAGTGTCATGCCCCAGCATCTTCCAGGGTGTGAGAGGTGATGGTTACACACCCAAGGTTTGTACCAAGGAGCCGGATGATGCTCCCAGGTCAGGTATTCAGGTAGAGCTTCAGGGATCGTTATGGTGCACTCCTGTCACTCCATAGACACAGAGGCATTTGGGGGTGTGCTGTTTAAGAACTGGTTTTTCAAATTCTTTTTTCTTCTCACTTACTTTCTCTTTACTTATTACCTTTCCATTTTCTGATTTTCTTTTATGTGCAGAACAGCCTTCTTTATATCCCTTATTCCCCCTTTTTTTTCATAGTACTTAAACATCCAGGTTTTTAATTTCAGTCTTCGTTCTTTTTTCTGGTTTTAATTACATTTTATTCTGATTTTTTTTCCTTAGAGTTTCATTCACAGCCTTACTTCTCCGTTCTCTACCTGTGGATTATTGTTCCTTTATATCCTTGGTAGCTGTGTTCTATGTCATTAATGTTCATTTGGTGGGGAATTGTAGAAATATCACGCTATGTAAAAGAAAGTAACGGTGCTGTGTAGAAGATGATACACACTTTGGAGTGAAATAACTGGAGACCCAATCTGAATTTACACTTTTTAATTTACTTCAAGAAATGCATCCAAACAGGCTATTGATTTTCAAAGGTGATTAGGAGAGTAATGTTATAGCAAATATTACACACAATGTATTTTCAATTCCTGATGCTGTTGAGAAGTCAGTACACTTCAGCAGTTGCTAGGAGAAGACCCAAATGTTTACTGAAAGTTGAATGTGGGAGGTACTTCTGTGGCTACCTGTTTTTAACTTACATAAGCTGCTTAAATGTTTTAAGTACTGTATCAAGATCAGAGTTGTGTTATTGGCAGTGATTTTATAATTTATTTTCCTTTTTAAGGGAGTAAGAATTAAACATTTTTAAGTGTACAGTGACTTTTGTATGCATTGGTCAGCATTTATAAAATCTGCATTTATGCAGATAAATCTAATTTATCTGCATACAGCTACAATATAGCATTGTAAGCTTGACACAGGGACCTTCTTTGCAATTTCTATATAGGCATGTGCTTGGTAACCCAAATAATTCAAAGTGTTTTTTAATTATTTTATTATTAAATGATTTTTTGCCAAAAGAAACAAATTAGATCTTATAGGTACAAATTCTGGTATTAGAAGAATCTTGAGTTTGCTGATGTGGGTAATGAAGCCAATACAATTGTATACTCAGTGTTTTTTCCTCTTTTTTGTGTGACTCTAATGAATGTAGTTGTTTGCAGTAGTATTTTGGAAACATTTATTACTGGAGTTGTGAATTGTCATTCACTTTGCTGTTAGATTTTCGAAGAGAGAATGTGCTGCCTCACTCTACCTCCAGATCCAGACTTACTTTGTTGCTCCAGTCTCCCCCTGTGAAATTTCTTATCAGCCCAGAGTTCTTTACAGTGCTGCATTCTAACCCTGTGAGTACAGTCTGTACAGGTGAAAGACTTTCATAAATACATCTTTATATATATAGATGTTTTGCATGCAGAGGTACTGCTCAGTGTTTGACGGTAAGGTATTGGTAGTGCGTAGGGAAGCTGGATAAATTGGAAATGCTCATCATTTCTTGCAGTTGGTGGACTGTCAGAGAAGTCCTACCTGGCATTAGGTCTTCTAAGTTTTTATTTTTAACACATCTGTGCATTTTTTTTACGGATACCAAACTCATTTATTGAAGCAATAGCTTTATTATTATGTTTTTCAAAGGGTGACAGACTTTTTTTGAATGCAAATGAAGTTTCTATTTTACAGTGATTTTGCTGCTCATGGGGTAATTTGCATTCCCCAAATTACCTGATTTATAATATAATACTTGAGAGATCACAGTGACCAAGACAATATCTTAGTATATGTTTTCCTTTTCCTGAATAGAAATACAGAAGGAATGGGTTGAATAATTTATTGTCTGCAAGCGAACTAGTAAATTATCCAGTTTGTTTGTTTGTTTTTAATTACTGATCAGTTTTAATTTAGTTCTGATATCCATGCCTGTGTGTATCTGAAAAATTCTACTTGGGCTATGTATCTTTATCTTCAATATTAGTTATAGGGCAGAGGCAGATAAGACCTCTGACCAGAGAGCAAAGACAGGAGCACGGAGTGATTTAGGTAGCAGCACACTGCAGTAGAAGGACCAATGTTTAGCATCTGTCTATTGCCAATTCTGAGACAAAGGTTTGGTCTGTGGTGGGCTGTTTTTTTCTGAGTGAAAGCATGTAAACTGTTTATCTGTCCCTTCTATTTAAAGTTTTCTCTGTTCTTCAGTGCTCTCTTTAATTTTACTCTTTCATTTTAATTTTATTAGATAAATTACACATAGGTTTGCAATCATAGGGTTCTTTCATTCCCCTTTTTTTGAAACATCTGTGGATTTATGTGTAATTCTGGTAAGTTCTACAAGCAGATGTCTCTATTCTTCAGAAAACCAGACCAGCTTTATGGCTGTTCTATGGCTACATTTGTCTTGTTATTGTAGAAATCTTAGAATACCTATGAAATCTTAAACTTGTATGTAATTCTGTTCTTAGAAAATTCTTCACAGTTCATGAGACAAGTGTTGTAGATGGAGTCCAAATTAGTGTATTTTACTTTACTTTGCTGAAGTTCATATGCATCAAGTAAAAACAAAAACATGGCATTGCACACTTATTCCAAAATGACAGGAGGACCAATTTCTGATATTGCTGCATAATTGGAAATGAGCATTGTTTTAGAGTGGAAATGTTGTCTTTTGTAGGAAAATTTTTGTTGTTGCGTGTTTTTCAGAGTGCCTACCGCATGTTTACAAATAACACGTGTTTGAAGCACATGATCACCAAAGTCCGGCGGGACACCCACCATTTTGAGCGCTACCAGCATAATCGTGATCTGGTGGGCTTCCTAAACATGTTTGCTAACAAACAGCTGGAGCTACCAAGAGGCTGGGAGATGAAACATGACCATCAGGGCAAGGTAACTGTGACGCACGTATATCTTCATTCAGTGTGTGATTTTTGGATGTTGTAATGTTAGGCCTCGCCTTGTTCTTAGAAGGAACATAAATGCACATAGTTCTTCAGTGTACATATCAATGCATATTTTTCCTTTTTCCCCTTCTCAAAAGATTGGAATTTCTTATCTGTGCTGGCAAAACACGTGAGGAAAAGGAGACTGATAAGTAACTATTAATCAGTATGAGAAACATTAATAGAAAATCTATAGTCTTCTCACTCTGAAATAAGTCTCTTAGATTCACCCGGATGTTTTAAAACTCCTTTTGAAAATTATCATCTAGTGTGCAAATACAAGTGGTTCAGTAAAGTCCTGTAGAGTTTTGCCTTTGTACTCAGAAGAAAATTTAAATGTAAGCTTATTTAATTTTTTATCTATTGAATTTTATTGAGTTATTGTAGAGTTATTTGTGCTTTCTTCTTTAACTGTCGACCTCAGCATCTTGACTGAGATTTATTATTAGCATGTATTCTCTGGTCTTTTTTCTTTAATATTTAACAGTTTTCCTGGGTGAATCCTGTATCCAAATGCTAATTAGCTCCAGCATTCATCAGCTTCTGAGATAATGTTAGTGCACTTGCGATAGCCCTAGGCGTACTTACTCTGATGGGTGTGTAATGGTTATCCAGACAGAAACTGTGTAGGAAGTTTCATTAATTAATGAAGATCTTGAACTGCTGCTGTTTTTCAAAACAGGTGTTGCTTATGGATTTCTAATGAAATATTTTAAAATCGGAGAATAACAGACAAATTTTTACAGTAGTAATGTAATTTTAATGTAAATTTAAACTACTATATCCTTACAATCTAGAATATGGTTTGCTTTGCAGAAGATAGGAAGGTTAAAAATAGACTGATTGGCATGTGAGGAAGTGATAAGGTTATCAGTTTGTGTGAGAAGTCCTAATTAGGACTACAGGCATACTAAACTTATCAGTTCTTATGTTATCAGTCCTGGTACACTGTCCATATAAATAATGATCTTGATGCTTGAAAACATTGCAGACGGATTCTGAACTGAAGGCTAGAAAAAGAATTTGAGGATTGTTTTCATATTGTATTTTTTAACTTAAAAAACACTGTGTTTTTCGATTAGAAACGTTGTGAGGGATGTGCGATTATATTAACCTTGTTATTTGCCTCTCTCACTCTTTTCTGTTCTGTGTCATCCTTTTTTGTTTGGTCTTTCAGAGGTCAGTTTTCTCCTGAAGAATATGACAATTACAAGCGACTTAAATAGGTGCCCCATTTAGAAAATTAGACCTTTGACTTTCACAGTTGTGTTTGCGAACAGTGAGGTTATGACAAGCATTAATCAGTGAGAGGACGCACTGAATAAATCCCCACTGGGATTTCTTCACTTTGAATTAAACTCTGTGTTATTCATGCTGTTTATGTTGAGTTGTCTTTGTTGCAAACTGCACGTGACGAGTAGGGAAGCTTATTCAGCAGTTGAAAGAGAATGGTGGCCAGTACATGGAAACGTGTTTGATGAGACCAAACAAAACCGAACCTGCATTTATTAAAGCATAAGCTAAAGAGAAGCAAGTAGAAATTAGCTGTGCCACAATACATAATTATGTCTCCCTTTTTTTTTCCTGTTGAGATGATGTTTTCCTTTATTTCACCAAGCATGTTGTAGAAAGAGGCTTGGTTGCTTACAAGGCACAGTGATTGTTCTGACCCTAATGCAGCATGGTGCAGTAGAGTTCGTGTTCCTTGATGTCACTGTAGTTCCAATGGCTTGTACCATTTGCATTCACTCTCCAAACTCCCTTCAGAATTGCACAGTTAAGCTCGGTTGCTCACAGTTCCTTCACTCCTCTGTGTATCCCCTTTGGACGATAAAAACTGATTGGCATACAGCTCTTCTCAGAAGCTTCAGTGTGTCAACCATGTGCTCAGAGCCTGATCGGCCTGGCCTTGAAAGTCTCTAGAAACTTCCAGCCACTCTTCCCCAAGCACTGCCTAAGGTTGTGGCCAGAATGCAAGACCTGGCACATGATCTTGTTGATTATTTTTTCTTTCTAGCATGAAATTATAATTGATTATTACTGTCTTGAATAGGAGGAAAGGTATTTTAGTGAGCTTCATATATTTTAACTTGAAATATAACTTAGGCAACTGTCCATGATAAATTACATTTTTTGCACTATCCACCTTTTTCATTCTCTTCAAGCATCATAGATTCATGAATTATAGCAAGACAGGTGTTAAGAGAGGAATTTTTTGCAGAGGAGACAGAGATTCACTGTTTTGAGCCGCGTGCCACTGTCCACATTGAGACTCTAATGATTATCTTTTCTGAAACTTTGGCTCTATTTCAAGTAAATGTAACACAGAAGAGCACTACATACAGTGTTAGATTGCTGCATTAAGTCAAATAAGTGTGTAGAACAACTGTAGGTAGTACTTCTTCCACTATTGAAGTGATATTTTTTTTTCCTAAGTGATTTTACAATATAGTGTATTGTATACTTAATGAAATCATCCTTTGTTTTGCGGAATGTGCTTTTCAGCTTATAAATATGCATAAACCAGACTAGAAAAAGATAGTAGATAAGTGAATATAAAACAAACAAAACAACTAATTGTTAGTAAGTGAAGTAAACCTATAAATCAGAAACAAATATTTCAGCCTCTTCAGGATATGTTGCAGCAGCCTCTTTCAATCATTTGCCTGGCATCCATCCAAAATTTGGCAATGGCTTTCTTTCCGCTTTCCCTCTGGTTTCATGTTCTGTAATAGCAGGTGATGGCATAATTTTTCAAGGTGAACGAGTCCTGCATCAGCTTCAAATATTGTAGTTAGAATTGGTATTTTTTGATACGCTGCTCTTTGTGAATTGTGGAATGCTGTTTCACTTAAATATTTGTGACTATTCCATTTGAACAGAACAGGGAATTTGTGATGTTCAGGTGATGTGGTTCACCATTTGCATACACAGATCACAGGTTCAGGCCATCACCGTTATAGCTGTAGGAGGCTTGCTGCCCTTCTCTGAAATGTTTTTGAGGTCTTTCAGGTTTGGTGTCCCTCCTGCCTCTTTAGCCAGGCATCAGCCACGATTTACAGTTTCATATACTTCCTCTTTTTTGGGATTTGGAATTACTAATGTTTTCTTCCACCACTGAATGTGGCAATATTAGTTGCCATGCATCAGGACACACTTTTTGCTGACTTACTTTCACAGCAGTCACAAGAATTCCATTTTCTCTATACTGTCTGTACTAAGCTGCCTGAATAATAATGATTTGATGAATATTGTAGGCTGCTATAAGATCCAGTTCTGCACTCCTCTAATCCCTGGTGGGCTGACAGGGGTTAGAAGAAGCAGCAAGGAAACAAGACAAAAGAGAATAATTTTGGCCTGGACCAGTTCCCCAGTGTGGTTCACTGTGTGACCACGCGAAGTCTTGTGCCAGCAGAACGCAGAGGGGTGCACAAGGGATAAAACAAGTGGTCAGGGTGGGGGAACATGGGAATGTTTCT
This sequence comes from Cyrtonyx montezumae, assembly GCF_038088225.1. Taxonomy (NCBI): domain Eukaryota; kingdom Metazoa; phylum Chordata; class Aves; order Galliformes; family Odontophoridae; genus Cyrtonyx; species Cyrtonyx montezumae. The sequence goes on along the minus strand of NW_027072078.1, from coordinate 9,326,292 downwards.
TTTGCTGACAGCACAGGACTGGATTGTTGATGAAACTGTGGTCACAGTACCTCATTGGTATCACAAATAGAAATGGCTCCAGCATATCCAACCATCTCTCTGCTTGTCCAGACTCTTTAATTCCTCAAACCCAACGTCTCTTCCTTGTAACTCTTCTCAAAATCTGGATCCTGTTTTTGTCCATTTCCATATTTCCAGCATTGTGTCTGAAAAAAAAGCTGAAATATGTTGAAGCAGAACAGTGCTCGCTTCCAAGTGCAACTCTAATACTGGAAAAAGTTTAAATTTCAGGGCTTAGAAACTCTTTTTGTTTTGAATTGGGCTCAAGTGCAGGAGGTTTTCATTTTCCAGGATATGTACTCCTGTGACCTTGCTTTCAGCAAACAACACACCGGCCAGCCTGTGGTAGTTCTCACCAGCTGCCCGTGTTAAAACTTTCTTTGCCATCTTCTTTTTGTCCCCAGCTGACATTTTTTCAGGGTAATCAACTTAGAATAGCTGCAACATGAGAATGGCAAAAATGTCTTTTGGCCTGTAATCATGATGCATCACAGGATGCAGTCATGCACTTGACATATGCACAGCAGTTTGTGTTCATAATTATATGGTAAATAGTTCACAAAGGGGGATGGTTTTGCCACGTAATGACAGTTTTTTACGTGCTTATAAGGAAAAAAAGGGTAAAAACATGAGGATAACTTTTATTAAATATTTGAGCCTTGTCTTCTTGACAGTCATAATAGAACTTCTGATGCTGGTCAGCTGAAGATTTCAAAGGACTTTAAAGGCATGAATGAAATAAGGTATTAAAGAATTCATTCCTCCAGTGAGTTGAAGAACTGTTATCCTTCATTTGCTGAAGGGTAATGTGAGCCATGGCAACATGAAAAATAATTTCCAAAGTCTGACATCAGAGGCTGAATCCTCGAGCCTGAATACACATTAACCTTAGACATTAAACTCTGGTTGTTGAGTAGTCTTGTGATAGAAATGGTTGACTGTAATTTTTTGTTCTTTTTTTTCTCTAGGCTTTCTTTGTTGACCACAATTCCCGCACGACCACGTTCATTGACCCTCGGCTTCCCTTGCAGAGCAGCAGGCCTACCAGTGCGTTAGTCCATCGGCAGCACTTAACCAGGCAACGCAGCCACAGTGCTGGTGAGGTAGGTTTGTTCTGCCTCTTCTTCCTGGCTGGGAGCCACCAGGTTTTTAGGGTCATCTACTTTCACTTGGTTCCATTCACACCTTCATTCTGTTGTGAGGAACATCATTGCTGTGTAACTGAATGGTACTAGGCAATGAATATATGTTGTATTATTTTCCAACCAGGAGCCTCAGTGTTCCTTTCAAAGTACACAATTTCAGAAGAAAAAAAAAGCAGCAAACCATTATCATTAATTTTTCTTTTAATTTGCAGTAACCCTGTTTAACCACAGGAGAGCATTTGATGATTACAAGTTATCAGTATCTGTATCCTGTTTTTTACTGTCAGAACACTTATTGCTGTGAAGCCTGGTGTCTACCAATTATGTTGTTATAACTCTGTGAATAAGAGGAAGAAAATGTGCGTGTGTGTATACATCTAGATGTGCAACAATCTGAATAAGTGTAAAAAGACTATTGTATGTTCTTACATACGTGTTTTCACTACTTTCTAAACAGTAAAACATGCAAAATTGTGTCCTGTTGTGTTACTGTGGACCTTTTTCACCACCAGTCTCCATATTGTTGCTCTAAATTTTTTTTTGCCTATGAGCAAGCATATGTACAATGGCTCAAACTTTAGTGGCATCCATTATCAGAACTCTATTCTGTTGGCTGTGGTTCCTCTTTTCAGAGGAGGGCTATCCCATGACAGGAATTAAAAGATAATGCACGTTACAGTGACTGGCGAGATGCTCTGATTTCTCTATTTTTAGCTCAGTGTTGTGGCACATTAAGTTCTGCTGGAGATCTGTTTCAGTGCATGAATCTGCTCTGCTACTTCTCTATCAGAGCTTCTGCTGAGCTGCAGGGGGAGTTGTACCATTCGCTGCATATCTTACCATTTCCCGTATGAATGTGGTTTAGTTGCCAAGAATACTTTCTGTGACCACCCTCAGTGTAAGGTATATTTTACGAATGATTTTAAGTAGCATTATCTGTCAATGTGGTTACGTGATGTCTGTGCACTGACGTCTTGCAGCAGGCAATACAGCTGAAAAGTCTTCGTGTAGCTGTTGAGACCTTCCACTAGATAAAACGAGTTTTTTTGTTCTTACTGATTTATAAGAGAAAATAAATAATCTCTTTCTTGGTTTTACAAATGTAACACTCAGATTATCTTTCTCAGTATCTGCATTCAAAATAGAGACGCATCAGCTGTTCCTCTGAAGTTGTCAATACTGCAGCATAAGTGTAGCTCATCTTATAGGAAGTCTGCACATATATTGCATATACACAGTGCTGATTTTCTGCTTGAATTTCCTACTCCATCTAGATTAGATATATGAAATTGCTTAATCTGTGTTTCCGAATGCTGGTATAGAAATAGTTATTTGGTACAATTACAGTTGTAGCTCTGTTTTGAATATGTGTAGCACTGTATAGAAACCTCAAACAGAACAATTCAATACAGTATTCTCATTCCAAGACTGATGATGTAATTACTTTTATTTATGTGCATATGTATGAGAATGAGCACATTTTCTTCAACCCTTATGACTTCAGTATTGCTTATTTGCAGCTATTTTAAAGCCATTGTGTCATGGAACTGTATGTTATTGCAGAAAGATGAGTATTTAATGAAAAACATTCTCAAAATACTTTATTTGAATTTGCCTTGCCGCAAACTTTGATGTTTTGAAGCTATTGACCCAGTTTTTATAGGGAGATGCTCTAAAGCAAACAATAGCCAGCATAAGGAATGCCTTTTTAGCTAGAGCTGAGCTGCAGCATGAAGCCAGAGCTAATAATAACATCATTTGTTCTCCAGCACAGTGCCTGAAGGAAATAATTATTATTAATTATTTTTTAAGAGAGAATATTATCAGAGTGAATGAAGATATTGGGAGGTACTTCAGGTCTTTTACTTCACTGTGATTTCAGAGTCTGGATTTACCTAAATCTTTGTTTGATCTTCTGCAAATCTTTTGATTTTTCAGAATTCTTTGGAATGTGGAAATGTAGTTCACGTAGTAACCATTATTTATAGGTAGAGGGTTAGAACAGTAAACATAAAGGCCCAAGAGAATGAAAAAAAATGGTTTAACATAATGCCTTATGTAGATAAAATATGAAATAATGACACAGTAGAAATGACTGAAACCTCCGCATACAGTAAATTGTGGAAGTTGACCCAGCATTGCATACGAGTAACAGTCGTACATTATGGTTCAGCACTAAAAATTGTTAATAAGCTATATGCTTCACTTCCAGGAGGTAAACACAAAGAATTCACAACAGTTCTCCTGAATGATTGATTGTGAGAAATGTTTTTCTTTTGGACTCATTTGCCTTGACTGAATATGAACTCACTTCTTTATCCTTTATACTGCTGTTTCAGCCACAGAATTCTGTCCGGTTTAAGTTTAGGGAAATTCTGCTCATTCATGGCTATGGTGCTAATGAAGGAGCTGCATTTTGATCTTAATAACTTTTAATATGAGTTAAGGTGTACATGAAGTGCAAAATTACTCTCTGAAAATTTCCCAGCTTGAATTTTAGAGAATTTACTTTTCAGAATGGGACTATTATTTAAAAAGAATAATGAACTTGGAAAGAAATTGTTTTGATTTTTCATGTGTAATATAATAAATAATGTTTTACTAATAATTCTCTTACAAGGTACGTGACCCCTTATACAGTGATTATTGGGAATTGGGATCCAGCAGAAAATTTATGTATATGTTGTATTTTAAGTTCTATAAGTACTCACTTAAATGCTATTCTGTCGTATACCTAACTGTATACAGTTACTGACAGAGAAACACTGACTGTGTTTACTTGTACTTTCTCAGGTTGGAGAGGACTCTCGTCATGCAGGACCACCAGTTCTACCAAGACCATCTAGTACATTTAATACAGTCAGCAGAGCTCAATACCAGGATGTGGTTCCAGTGGGTACGTCAGCATCTGGCCTCTTTTCAGAGAAGTACTCCATGACAGAATGTGTCACGTCCGTCTTTACTGTCGTGTTTTTCATTTGGTGTAGGGGTGGGTGGAAGTTACTATTTGTTAGGACTACTTCTGTGCAATTGTTCAGTTGCAAGCTGCAAGAATAATAAGAGAAAGTGTCTATGCAGAATTGAACAACTAATATAAAAATCCTGCTTGTGCTGAGTTTCCTAGTCCCACTAGTCTAAGTGGTGACAGGAGGAGCTGAAGCCAGCAGGCTGTGTCCTAATTGGGTATTTCATGTGATTTTGTATTATTTCTGGGTATGTCTTTTGGCAAGATTCCATAAAGTGTTAATCAGCTTGGAATTAGTCATTAGCTTCAATTCTCAGTTACATACACACAAAGTTACTGACTTCTATGCCACCAAGAAGAGAATTTAGCTTAGTGAACCTAACAGCTGTCACATTGTGCTAAATCAAGATGAATTAATCCGATTGCCTGTAACTGGATCTTTGTACTACACCATGTTTACCTGAAAATCTCTGCTAATTTCAGTCCTTTCCCTTGCTGTTTACATGGTGTGCATACACTACAGGCTTAGCAATAAGTGAGAATTAGAACAGAATAATAGAATCACCAAAGCTGGAAAGGACCCTCAAGCTCATCTAGTTTAACTGTCGACCTACCACCAGTATTTCTCCACTAATCCGTGTCTTTTAGTACAACATCTAAATATTTCTTAACACTTCTAAGGAAGTTGACTCAACCACCTCTCTGGGCAACCCATTCCTGACAACTCTCAGGGAGAAGAAATTTTTCCTAATATCCAACCTGAACCTTGCCTGGTGCAATTTGAATGCATTCCTTCTAGTCCTAGCTATAACTAGTTATGCAGGAGAAGAGGCAGACCCTCCCCTCACCACGGCCTCCTATCAGGTAATTGCAGAGAGCTATAATGTCTCTCCTGAGCCCACCTCTCTTCTCCAGACTTAACAATCCCAGTTCCCTTAGCTGGGATTGGAATATGAGTGTTTCCATTGATTGCTAGATGTTTGAGTATGGATCAAACACCACCAACACTGAATGTGTCCTGGAATCTCTTCAGAAAAATGAATACAAAGCTAAGAAAATGCATTTTAAAAAATCACCAAAAGTAGATACTCCATTAATTATCCGTGAATAGTTTTTCACTAATTCTGACTCCAGCTTCAATCAGCTCATCTTGAAAGGCTCCCGAATGGCTGTAGCCTACTTCTGTCTGATACTTGGGAAACATGGCCAAATACAAGTTGACTCTAAGTCAACTCTGGAAACCACCATCAGAAGTATGTTTAGCTTTGAGTAGTGTTTGTTACATGCTGAAAATGCAGGAGAGTTTACTGTTTTAAAATTCTAAGAATAATATCAAGAATGTGTTGATATCACTGAACTGTAAATTCTTTAATCTTTTAATCTTTAATCTTTTATTTCTATATTTTTGCAAAATTGTAAAGAAAAGGAATAACATTAATCTTTTGAGTAATTTGAATTGATTAATTTAGTGAACTTCAGTGCTAAAATGGTATGCTAGGCCTGCATATATATCTAGTCAAAGTCTTGAAAAGCCACATCCCATTAGAAGATAACATTACTGTAAGCACACATACTTGTATGGGTTGAAGTTTGGGTAGGAGCCTGGATATACAGCCATCCGTTTGGAAATACTGCATTTTGGAAACTTAATCAGGGTTTTAGTATGAATAACAACAAAAGGCTATTACTTCTCAGAGGAGGGAGATTAGAAATATTCACCAAGTTACCCTACATCCAGCATGTGAGAACTTTATAATGTCTATGGTTGTAGTCATCTTGTTTTCTTGCCTAGTGCTGTAGGTCTCAGGTGTGATACAAATGATTATATGAATGGCATTATAGCTACATCGATAAATTAGGTGCCCAATCTGGCCTATTAGTGCAATCTGGTACCTCCAGAGGGCAGTTCATCCCTCTTATACCAGTCACCAGGGTTCTATAGAGATTACAGAGGCATCAAACAGATTGGAAGGAGATGCTAAAGGTAGTTGAAGAAAGGAGATGCTTGTCTACATCGCTATTAAACACTCCATGATCAAATAAGAGAGTCTCCATTGGCCTGACACATGTTTTAATTTATAATAACAGAGGAAGAAAATGTATCATGCTTTGTGTCACTTCAGATTTCCTTTTTGTGACTAAGAATGATTCAGTGCAGTGGAAACTAAGATCCTTGTGATTTTATTCTGGCAATGAGTAGTGTAGTTTTGACTTTAGCTAAGAGTGTGATTGATAAAATGTAATAGAAATTGCTTAAAAAGCTGGCGCTGGTAATTAACAGTGAATAGGATTTGTCATAGTCAGACCTCATTCATAATCAAACATGTTCCCTATGATAGAACATGAGTAACCTTACACAGTAAATATGAATTAAAACAGTACTGCTAAACTAATAACTGTGAAGGTCAAATTTGCGGTCACTGTTGAAAACTAAGAAGGAATGTCATTCTATCTTTTAGTATATAGTTGTTTCAGTACAATATTTTTGTTGGTATTTTCAGCTTACAATGACAAGATTGTTGCATTTTTGCGGCAGCCCAACATCTTTGAAATTCTACAGGAGCGTCAACCAGATCTTAGCAGGAATCACTCACTCAGGTATTAAAATTTGTGGAGTCTGCTATTCCCAGTGTAATGCGAAGTGCTAAGATAAATTAGTTTCTGTCATGAAAGTTGACAGTGGCACATAACAAACTGTAGAAATGTGGCCTGTGAAAGACAAACATATCCATATAGCTGTAGCCAATATTTCTTTATCGTATTTCTACTTAACTCCCTGAAATAAAGTTTAGTGAAACAGAACAAATGCATTATTACAAAGTGATGGAAAATTAAATAAAAGATTTCAGGCAAATGCACCAATCATGATTTATATCCTAACAGGAGATAAAAGGCATATACTTTATAACTCACTGAGATCACAGTTCTCAGTGATAATTCCTGAGAAGTCATCGATTGTGTTCATTTGGAAGGCTGCAAACATTAACACAGAAAATGTTTTTCTGATTCCTGGTGTTGCTGCTAACTCAATACTATGATGTCTTTTGAAATCCACCATTCGTTTCTTCAAAACTTTCAATTTGGGCATTGATGTAAATTGGAGTAGGCTGTGGAATTGTCCAGACATCCTGTCCTGGGCACGATGGAGCCATGCTTGCAGGTGGGCAGTGTGTGTTAGCTTTGGCTCAGCACTGCGCTGATGAAACTGTGGGGCTAACATATACTGATCTTTGCTCTTGTTGGGTTGGAACCACAGGACTGGTGAAGTGGTTGCTTGACCGTCACTGCCTGTCTTCATAGGGAAACACTGAACTATGCACTCCTGCTACAGCCACCACTGCAAGCATGTACAGCTGGGATGTGCCTCTTTTGAAACCTTGAATATGCTGTATACGTAGCGGAAGACACCAGAATATTTATCTTAGGTTCACTGTTTGAGAAGGTCTTATGCACATTGTTTGTAGAGACAGAGGCAAGAAATTTGGCTTGTCCTTTTGGATGTAGCTTGTGCATGAAATGATGTGCTCCAGAAATGCGTGTTGTAGCTTAAGCTGTGTACTGCTGCCAGCACTCTCATCTTCTCCCTTGTTAGAATGCTGACTGTATGGATTGCTTTTGTCCTTGTCGCTGTCAGTGCGGTAGATGGACCTCTGATCTCAGCCAGTATTGGTGTTCTTATGCGGACCTTTTTCTGTTTGTTTAGTTTTCTCCTTTGAAATTTCTATTGTGTGGATTTGCATTTGGTTTTCTTTTCCCCACCAACAGTGATTCCGAATTATATGGTAATGATGGTAGAGAGAAATTCTGTCTTTTACTGATAGAAAATGAATAGAACATCCTTTCATTTTAGAAGTCAGGAAAAAACTCTACAGGCTGTAAAGAGAACAGGAATCATTCAAATCATTATATTCAATGTAGATAGTAAAAATCCATAGTGAGATTGCAACAATCCAGAGTGTGTTATCACAAACAGAGTTTAGGATGCATAGATTTCACAGTAGTATCCAGATTGGGTTTGGGAGGAGGGCTGGGTACTTGGGTGAAGCAGAGAGGGAGAACAGTGCAATGTTTTCCTGGAAGATGTGCTAAATGCAACATGTTTTGAAATTCCCACTGTTGAAATTGTAAGAGCATTGTAATATATAGCTTACATTTGTACAAAGGTTCAGAATAGACTGTACCACTTCTAACAGTTTACTTTCTGAATAGTAATATCCTCTCACTGGGCTTGGCCTACTGCTTTGAATTCAGGGCAATAGCTAGTGTGAACTTGAAGAACTCATTTTTTGTTGGTTGCATGGCTGCAGTACCTGCATCATTCAATCAGTGAGGGAAACAAGAATCATTCTTCAGAACGAATTAGCTTTCTGGTTGTTATGATTTACTACATGCATGTGGTGCGGTAGGAGAAAAATGTGATTTCTGAAATACAGGGCATACTGGAGGTTATGATATACCCTGCACTTTTTTTTTTTTTTAATTGGGCTGTACATTGGTGCCTTATTTGCAAAAAGATATTTTGTAACTCATTTTGGCTTACAAAAGGGAGAAGATCCAGTTCATCCGCACAGAGGGAACGCCTGGCTTGGTGCGTTTATCCAGTGATGCAGACCTTGTCATGTTACTCAGGTAGGCACTGCTGCTTTCTGTGCACGTATGCAATATGCTGTGGCAGCTGTTTGAGGTGCCTGCAGTCCGTACTGTGCACCCATTTAGTGAGATAAAGGAAATTCAAGATTCTTATTTCAAACTTTCCTTTGTAGGAATCAGTTATCAGGGTAATTAATCTTTGAGAGAAAATCACATAGCTAGTGCCATTGCAGGAAAACTTCATATTCTTCATATTCTATTTTTCTTCTCTAGGTTTTTGTTTTGTCCAGATTTTGTTTTTCTAAAAATACACAAGTAAAAAGTTTTGCTTTGATTTTCTTCCTATTTTAGTAATAAACTAATAATGCCATTGCTTCACGGACATATCAATGATAAAATGTTAAGCGTGCATCCGTTACTTCCCTAAAATGTTATATATTAAACCTTAAAACTCTTCTGGGTTGTGGCAAGTTTATTGTTTCTTTGAGTAAATACTGGTGTAAAAACAGAGGTGGGCTGCATTAAAATAGCAGTGTACCAAGTTACTAATATTTCTTTTCCTACCTGTATTTAGTCTTTTTAGATTTCTACTTTTAACAAAATGTTCTAGCAATATTGTCATGACTCCCCTAAGATATCCTGATACCACTGCATGCTAGTTGTAACGATTCAGTCTTCCTGAGGTTCATGATACCTTAATTCTGTGTCTGGACTGGCTGGATGTCCTTGGGAAAGACTGCATCCCTTTCTGTATCTCAGTTTCTTTACTTGTATAGGGCTTAGGAGTGGTGTAATTATCTTGTAAAGAACTCTGTGGTCTAGTGAACAGGGTGGAATCATTATTTCTGATACTTCTATTGCTTGGGAACATTGTACATTTTTTTCAAGTACTTGAGTAAAAATTAAGTTGCAGTGAGCAAAAAGCCTTAAAAAGTTATGTTTTTAGGAACTCAATGTGACACGGTGCATCATGCTAAGAATGACATTACATTGTAAAGAATAAAATATTTCAGTTTGTTCTTCTATACATGCTGTTTGACGTTCAGCACAAATAATCATCTTGACAAAAAAATCATCTTTCTAGCACTCTCTTCATTTAATCCAAGATTGAAGTAGTGGTTTAGACTTTATTACATTTTCAGCATTAAAGTGTATTTTTGCGGAGAACAACACAGGGTAATGTAAGAAGTACTAGAAAATATAAATTCCAATCAAAATCTCGTGCAAAGAATTGAGGCAGGTATTCATTCTGTGAACAAACTTAGTAAGAAACATAATTTATTTAAACATTGCTTTTAAGCTCTACATAAAGGAATGGCTTGTGACTTTTTTACTGTAACTCAAATTTTGAAAATAATTTTTACATATGCTGTCATTTTTTTATTATCTGTGTTATTTAACGTCCAACATATGCTTTGATATAAAATCCATTCTGATATTGGGGATTTTATCTTCTTATGGATTTGCTTATATCAGCGTTGTGAAGAAACCAAAATTTTAAAATATATATTGACACTGTACACAGGTACAATTATTGAACTGCACAGTGCTTATTGTTTCTCACTTAAATGTGTGGCAATCCTAGATGAGGCATGAAATAACTCAGTCTGAACAAAATATGCAATTCACAGTTTCACCAATGGTATTATTCTTAAAGATAAAATAAGGAAATAACCTATAAAGCCAACAAACTTGTTATTCAGTACATTCAACATTTTCAGAGGTGAATCTTAATCCTGGAGGCTTAGAATATTTGCCTTTGTTTCCTGGTCTTTGTGCAGTATTATAGGTATTTTTTCTAGGAAATCATGACTAAGATTTTTGACACTTTTCTAATAACCGTGCAAATGGGAAAAAAATAAATAAGGAGAAAACACAAGTGGAGCAAGTATATTTTAATCTTAAAAAGAAACATCATATTATATATACACTAATATCTCACATTAGCTAGCATTAATTACTGCTTTCCACTAAGTTTCAGTGGGAATGGCAGTAATATTCTAAGACTCTGTATGACTCTTAAGTGTGTGTAATGTAAATAGGAGAGTAACTAACAAAGAAAACAGATTAGAAATGTATTTATTTTTAGAAAGATATATTTTATTCATGCAAATAAATGTGTTGGTTTTTTACCTTTGCTCTTATTTACAAGCTTGTTTGAAGAGGAGATAATGTCATATGTGCCGCCTCATGCCTTACTTCATCCTAGTTATTGCCAGTCTCCAAGAGGATCACCAGTGTCCTCACCCCAGAACTCTCCAGGTAAGTTGCTGAGGCACAGGGTCCACAAGAAACCATTTCTTATATTAAGTAAAGCAGCTCTAGATCAGTAAAATCAGTGTCACATTCCCAGAAGTCTGAGAAGAGAGACTATAATTCTTTTTTTTTACTTTAATTTTTTGTTTGTTTTCCAAATTGCATTTCATAGCAGCCTGAAAACAAGCATTTGAAAATTATATCCCAACTGGTTGCCCTTTGCAGCTCACAGCTTTTAGTTAGATGAGCTGATGCAGTGAGCTTGTAATTGCTGTCATTCTCCACTGCAGTATTTTCATAATGATGATATCTGTAAAATATTGCAGTAGAGCCAGTCCCGTAATTAAGTTTATGTTATGCTGTATATAATGACTTTCCACCTTTCTGAAAATCCAAGATCTGTAGCTCCAGCAACAACAAAGACCTAGTCCTATTTTTGAGCAAACCCAGCCAGTGTGATTGAATTTGACTGTCAAACACGAGCCTTTGCCTTGGGCTTGCAGGATGTTCTGCCAGTAGAAAAGATTGGTGTATTTCAGCTTCAGAGTTTGTGACTTTGTTCTGACTTGTAAAAATATGTAAACTTGTTCTTCACTGATGTGAAACAACCAAATGACTGCTAATGCCAAGATCCCAATGTCTAGAAAATTAAAAACATGAGATCTAGTAAGTATAAACTGAAATGCCACTGTTTGTGGGATAGTAAATAATAATAAGTTTATGAAAAGCCATATTGTTGTCCCTTAACATGAGGTCAAGAGAGAGCATCTTGCAGCTGTCTGGAAGTGCACATGTCAGAATGGAATGAAAACGACGTTTCACGTATTAACTAATTTTGTTGCTAATAAAAACTAAACTATTTCAAATATTACAAATTTCCTTTCACCTCTGAAGACCAAGTACAGTAACGTGAAATTCACAAATGGCAATATTCTTAGACTTCTCAAGAATATGATAGCAGATAAATTGAATAAAATCACTACAATTTATCAGATGACTCCTAAAAATTAGAGAAAAATACAGTTAGCATTTGGGACACAACCAACCCTGGGTAGTTCCAGACAATAAGAACATTTCACCAGCAAAAGTATTGTGGTTTTTATGTGCATTTCCCTGTCCACAGTCATTAGGACAAAAAGCTATGCTTTCTCAGGCAGCCAGACTAAAAGGACATAAAAATGTTCTTTTAGTTTGTCCTTCTACTGGGCACAGGATCTCTGTAAAGACCAATTTAGAGAAACTCTCCTAAGATACTAATGATCTTATGGCATTCTGCCATAATTAAATACAATATGTATGTTTGATGTTTTGGATGCACAGATGGCTTAACTGGAACTGTTTCCCTTCATTGCAAAGAAAGTAAGAATGAAAATCTGCACGTATGCATCTTACTTTCAATTGCAAATCTGGCAGTCTCTTATGGAGTAAAAATAGCTTTTGTTTTCAGAGTTATGATTTCTTTGTTATTAGCACATGAACCAAAGCATTCTGGGCTGAGTTTCAGTCCGACAGAGTATTTCAAAATGCTTTTAATCTCTAGCATGTGATATTCTCCTGTTTCTCAAAGAAGTAGCACACAGTAAAGGATGAACAGTGATGGGTTTAGTCGAATTCTTAAAATTGTAATCTCTCTTCTTTTGTGTAGAAAAAGATATAGTGACTATTGAATTTCTGTCTACAAGAGTGCATGTTTGTGTTGGTTTACAAATAAAGTCCTATATCTTTTTTTGATCAGGAATTATAAATGACCCATGATTTCTATGGAGGCTCTGTTTTCTCATCAGCTAAACTGGCTGTGCTGTACACTGCAAGCGGTTGCAGGATCCATTGTTTAGATCAGTCACTATCAGTTGTACTTTCTCTTTTGGGGAAGATGAATAATCATGAAGCTGCTCTTTATATCTGTTTTAGAATATAATCACTTTGAAAATTGAATGTGTTTATCACATCACTTGCAATTTTTAGCTCTTCCACTAACCTCTTTTGTTCCCAAGGCGGAAGTAATCACTATAATTGCCCAGGAATTTCTTGGCATATGCATGTGATTTGTAATGAGAACTTGTCATGTGCTGTCAGAGTAATGTACTGCTGATTTCTGAGCCATGAAGTAATGCTTTACCAGATTTATGTTCTTTGGTATCTCAGCAATAATTTCCTTCAGGGGTTAAGTTTGGAGTAAGCTTTTGTTGCCTTTTTTAGTTACTGCAATTTTATGCCTACTTTGAATCAAAGTAGAATAGACAAAGTAGGGGAAAAAAAGCCAATAATTAAAAAGCTGTTTATAGTTTCAAATTTATGTAAGTTTTCTAGAGAATTCAGCTGAGTGTATGGTTAGAAACCCTCTGTGCTCTCAGTAACATAGGATAACCACTACAGGTGAATCAATGACCATGATTTCCTTTTCCAGAGGAGTCCTTCACATTGCCTTTGGTGCTCTGAGGACTCTCTGGTACTTGCTATGCCTCCTGTGTGTCACTCTGAGCCTGGAACGAGTGGCAAGTGTCTTTCTGGTCAGACAGGTTTTTTGAACACCAGTGAATGGCAGTGTTAATACTGATCCTGCCTGCAGTCTCTGCAGAGTGACTGTGTGGCTTCCTCCAGCAGCCACTTCCGCAGGATGCGCTGCTTGCCTTTCATCTCAGACCCATATGTGTTGTGGCTCTGTAAGCAAAGGCTGAAAGGACGCATGTTCTCTCTGTCTTACAACCATGTTGTGTTATTATGTCTTCCCTCAGTGAAGTGTTTTTGTATTTGTTTAGTTTCATACAGGCAGCCAAAGGAAAACTCATGTAACAAGTGACAACATTTAAAACACATACATCTAAGCTCTTTGTATTTCTTGTGTTTCATGGACCTGTTAGTTGATCTCCAATGTATAAAAGCAGTTAGCAACTTATGTATACTGTAAGGCATGAGAAAATTTTTTTTACATCCTCTAGGGTTCTTGGGGGAAATATCTACACACCCACACAGGGAAGCAATTAATGTAATAAAAAAGTAGAGGTGAGAAGATGAAAGTAGCAGGGCTAGAGTTAACTAACTTCTTCGGCACACTTTCTTGCAATTAAATCAATTGAAGTAATTTATCCAGAGAGCCAGTGGAAGTTCTGATGGTTGTAATATTCAGAATAGATTAGGGAGAGCAATTGATTTGTGTATACTGGACTTACAAATGCAGGAGGTATGTAATAGTTTTGGCAAACAGCTCTCTCCCTCAACAATGAGTTCTCAAAAATAAACCCACTTACAGTTTCAAATGAAATGTTTCATGAATTTAAAATTGGTACTATTTCCATTCTTCCTTGTACTTTCACAAGGGGGAACTTTCACTAAGGATTTTCCAGAAGTTCTTTGACTTGGTATGTTCAACAGCAGCAGTGGATTATAATTTTTATACTTCATTTCAGAGTTCTCGGTTTTGCTGAGAATAATTAAAATAGGGCAGAGCACAACATTTATTTCAGAAGCTTTTTTTGAAGGTGAGACATAAAGTGTCCTTGACAAACAGAAGCCTTTCCTTTTTTTTTTAACTGTCCTTTGCATTCACCTTGATTCGCTCTTTTAAGATGTGCTTCAGAAACATTATACTGTTGGAAATGAGCAGTCAGAAAGTCTTGGATGCAGAGCAGATTTGAAGATACCAGCTTTTACTCATTTGAAAGGGTGACTAAACCAAACACATACCATGCCTTTTGCTGTTCAAAAGTCTTTTCAGTAGATGATAGGACATTAGGCAGTTCATGCCACTACAGCTCATTCTTTCCTTATTGCTTCCTGCAGGTACTCAGCGTGCCAATGCCCGAGCTCCAGCTCCTTACAAAAGAGATTTTGAAGCCAAGCTGAGAAACTTTTACAGGAAGTTGGAGACTAAAGGATATGGACAAGGCCCAGGGAAATTGAAGTATGTTGAAGAATCTCATGAAACTGGATTTGTAGCTCAGGCAGCTTGCCTTGCCTTTCCTTGCATATCTGCAAGCTTCTTCCTATTAGAAAGAATGAAGACATTATGGTTACCCTTGCACTTCTGGAAATGTAAAGGCTGTCATAAGATATTTAATGACAGTGGAAGATAACAGCAAGTTCTGAGCAGTTCTTTGCTGTATCAACTCCAACTATAGTTTTATATGAGCATATTTATTAATATGGTAATAAGAAGTGCTTTGGAAAAAGGGATGCAGAAGAGGAGACTTCTGAACTCTTCCATCATGCAGTTGCTGACATATAAATAATTACGTTTTCCCATTTTTTTTCTGTTGGAATAATTAGATGTGCTTATCTTTTGTACAGAGTTGCCAGTGGTAAAGAGGTCTTCTCTTACAAGTTGTTTATGAGTCTTTAAAGACTCTTAAAGAGGACTGATAAATTGTTATTCAGTTCCAAAGATCACCTTAGAAAACTGCTGATTTTTTTTAAGTTCAGCATTCTGAATGTTGGTTGAAGTCTTTCCTCTTCTGTTTAGCTGGTAATATAACAGATCACACACTGTTTCATTAGGGATCATCATCATCAGAGATACTTTAGTTTTGTAAATCACCGAGTCTTGTGCCAGGTAAAAACTTGCATAGTTTAGGCAAAAACAAAATCAATTGTCATGAGAAAGTGCACTTCCTCCCAAACAAGTGAACATTCTAATTGTCTCCCTTCACTATGAGGAACTAGAACTTTTTGAAACCATTTTTTATGTTAGAATGAGGGGTACATTTTCTCCAGCCAGTCACTTACATTTTGCAGGAATTTATACAGAGCTCAGACTTTGTTTATGTGACCTCGTTAAAAAATTTCTACGATTGAAATGGGGTTTAAGTGGTGTTGTTTAGGTAATCTTACAAGTCAAACATAATTTTCCTGTAATGAAATTAAGTCAAACTTAAAGATTTGTCTATGAAGATTTTATCATAAATATATGGGTAAATAGCTGGTAAAAGAGAATGTTGTTGGTTACCTGAGAGGTCTATTAAATTTCTTGCACTTTTATCCTGATGCATTTGCCATCAAAATGGCTTTTTTTTTTTTTTTTTTTTTTTTTAAGCAGAAAAACAGCTTGACTTTGAACAGTTTTCCCTGGGTTCCTAAGCATGTGCTGACCTGCTCCTTTCTTTCAAACCACAGCTCCAGCAGTTTTCCTGCTGCCTGGGTTTTCCTGTTGCACTTGCTATTTCCTGGCTTCCTCCTCTCCACTTGTATGTCCTCTTCAGGCTAGCACACTGCAACCACTGATTGCTGCATGAGCAGTAAGACCAGCAAAGGCTTTGCAAGATGGCATGTGGAGGGGCAAGTTGCCTCTGTGTGGGGCACAGCTCCAAGCTTGGGTCTGACCGAGTGATCAAACACATGCATAAGACAGTATTTGAATATAAGACAAGCCAAGTTTCAGGCAACTAATTAAACACAGTTAGTTCTTTGGCAAAGGATGAAATGTTTAATAAGTAGGATTCTTTCACCTCTTATTTCAGATCTTTGTGGTGTCTTCTTGATTTAACAATTTTTCTACTAAAAGATACGGTGTGTTTTTATAAGCAATGCCTCAATCTGGTTTTGGACAAACTAGTTCTTTCTAGTCTTGTCGTCCTATCACACGTACACTGGGGATAATGTTATCATTGGTGACTTTCACACAGCTTTATCTTGTGCCTTGTTAAGAGATTTATTTCTACTTAAAGAGTTAGATTCTTGTGTACAGTATAACTAATTTAGAGGCCCAGCCTTGTAAAAGAATTGTAGACTTACTGAAAATGCTAATTTCAGGATTTCTGCCATTGTGGCCTTAATGTAAGAAAGAAATAGGGAGGAAAAATCAAAACAACACTTCTTTGTACAAGACATTACTGAAATATAAAGTAGATGCTTCAGGGTTCTAATAGACAGAAGCTGCCTGATGTGGATCAAATTATCCAGCAAGATGGATATCAGTGCTCTAGTAAGTCACCTTGTACCTTGTTGTGTAAGTAGATATTTCCAAGTGTGGTTCATATTCATGGCTTACAGTTTCAATATTGTTTTGCTTTTCAGGTTAATAATCAGGAGAGACCACTTGCTTGAAGATGCCTTTAACCAGATTATGGGTTACTCAAGAAAAGACTTGCAGAGAAATAAACTCTATGTCACATTTGTTGGAGAAGAAGGGTAAGTAGAACAAGGAAGTAAATGTAATCTCAAAACTGTCTTGCAGCTGCGCTGTTTTGCTGAAGTTTTTGTGGTCTAGAATGAAAAGAGGAAGGATTGTGGGCAGGAAATGCCACATATACAAGCCTAGAACATACAGCTGTTCAGGATGACTTTTTTTGGCCTTGTGAAATATAATGCATCCTGCCTTTGCAGAAGTAATACATGTGTTTATGTGAATTTTCACAATAGTTAATGTGTGTTTCAGAGTGTTGCTGGGAAAGCAATGAAAAAAACAAACTGCTTTCTTGTTTTATTCATATTTCTTTTCTGTCAGTGCTGTTATTGGTTCATAGGTTCATAAGGTTGGAAAGGACCTACAAGATCATCTAGTCCATATTGTATCCCTGGTGCCTGTTAAAAGACAGCTGCCATTTGCTGGAGGGAGAATGCTTCCGGAATAGGCTAGGTGCTTAATGCCTTACTGCTTTCTTAGGCAATGGGAGCTGAAAGCCCTCACTGCTTCAGGAGGTTTTCATCCTTTCTAGGCCTTGGTCTGCATCACAAATAAAAGCAATCAGGCTGTTGTCGGTTGTCAAATAAGCACAGATATTCCTGACATTACAAAGTCACTTCAGAGAATGCTCAGTCTATCTCTGATGAAAATCTGATGTCTTTGGGATTGTGAGGTGCACATTACTAGGCAAGATGAGATTAGGCTTTCTTTGCAAGTGTTAAGTGGAACAATGTACTATTTACCTGTTTTTTGTTTTCTTTTTGTCTCTTACTTCTCATCCCCTTTGTCTGCTCTTAAAGCCTTTTGCACTAGGCACAAATATTTTTTATGGATACATTTCATGGATGTTTTGCTGAAGAAGTTGAAAGTTTTGTTCTCTGCTACTTAGGAGAATGCAGCGCACAGCTCTTGGAATGCTGTAGTACACGCTATTGCCATGCAGTGTGTGAATCTTTAAAATAGATAAGTTATTATAGAGATATCTCATACAAGATTAGATTACTTTGAAAACTGTTTAAAGTTTACCCTGAACTACTTACTGCTAATAAAGACCTGGTGAAGTCTTAAAATGTTGATAGGTGAGAACCAAGTGTGGACTTGTTCATATAAATAATATCACTATGCTGTCTGAGGAAAAACTCAGAACTGGAATGACAAGGCTGATGAAGGATGAGATTACACTGTATTGACAGAGCAGGGTGGGGATGCAGGAGCGAGGTCTGCCTTACACAGCCCTACTGGCCTTCACTTCTGCAGCTACAGCCTCGACTCAGATTTAAAAATGAAAGGGAAAATTTGAAAATCATACATGAAATAGAGATTGATCCAGATAGACTGTCTCCTTTCATCAGACTTCAGGCGCTTGCAATTATCACTTAGTTCAGCAAAGTGAAGAGTGACCTGGAAATAGAGGTGACACATACAGTTTCCACTATAACTAGCCTTAAACAAAACTCTCTTCTTAATGGAAATGAATGAGTTAATTAAGAGTAAATTAAAATAACGTCAATTCTCAATTTACAAATCTGTGTTGTGAATGTAGGAAGGATATGTGCAAACAGTATTGTTTCATCAGAGATGGTGCAAGAATATGTATCACATTGAACTGTTCATTTGTCTAGGTGTAGAAAGACAGGTCAGGGTGGAGGAGACAAGGAAAAATTCTGAAGGCGAGTCTTTTCCTATTTTTTTTTGTAAGAAAATTCATTGCAAGTTTGCTGTTGCGTTGCTTTTCCTTTTGGCAGAGAGGTGTAAGACTTAAAGTAATGGGAAATACAATCCTCACAGATTAAAACATTGAGTAACTTTTGTTGGTGTATATATTAGTAAGTGAGTAACACAGACATAGTTAATTGCCATTCATACAATTTTTTGTAGGTCTCATAATGTTTGGTTTTTTCCTTGAGCCTTCAGTTTCTACGGTCGTGTAACTATGATGCTAGTTTAATGGTTTTTGCGTTCATACTTTATTTGGAGAAAGTGAAGAAAGTTTTTATGCAAAGAATATGATTTCTTAAAGTTATTTTCCCGAAGTTCTATGAGCTATTAGCAGAAGCTGGTTTGTGTTTATAGTGATAAATCTGAAATATTAATGGCGCTTCCCAGGAGACATGAGTCACGTTGCCAACAACATATTTCTCTGCTCCTGAATACCCAAATGCCCTACAGTTGCAGCTGCTGTGCGGTTGCATACCTCTTGTATGAAGTTTTCTCACCCTTGTGCCAAGCCTTTAATTGTGGGATAAATCTGACTGACAGTGCAGGACTCTCATGATTGATTTATTTAGCATGACTCACAGTAACAGCATGTACAAAGGGAGCTGTATGCAATGGCTGATAGTCAGGCATACAGTTTCTGCTCCATCTTCAGTTTTCATAGTGAGTCTAATTATCCCAGAAGTTTGTAAGAGTCTTCCAGACAACCCCTTCTTGATCTGGTATTTGTGCCAAGATTAAGATCCAACAGTTGTCCACGATATCACACTGTTATTTTTTCCTGCAAACTGAGGATGGAATCTGCCCTTCTTGCCAGGGTAAGAATCTGTTTCAGTACTTTGCTTCTGAAGCTTAGCAGAAGCTAAGTGCTTCCAAATGACTGAAGGGAAAATATTTTTCCTTCAACAGAAGAAAGAGGCTTTGTCCTCAACTTGATAATGGTACCTAGCTCTTATTTTCCTGACAGCATCATCCTCACAAAGACCTCTCATCTGTGTCCATCTTCTGTTAAAGTTCATGAGCCAAAACATTAAGTAGCAGGAATCCTGTGAGAAAGCTGACTTTCTCTGTGATGCTTTTGTCTGTGTTGTCTAATACTAATGCAAGATCTTCATAAAAGTCAAGTATAAAATTTTCAAGCTATTGAAAATCTATTGTTTAGGACTATAGCAACCTCTGCTCCCCACAAGAAAATCTCTCGTATTCTATCTCTACCAAAGCATTAACTTTGTACTTAACTCATTTTACTGATGCCTGCAGCATAATGTCAAATCTCAGTCTTAGTGCTTTGTCAGCAGTGAGTTTGTTTATGATTCAAGAAGAGGTTATTTAGATTCCTTGTTCATTAGTGCTGAAATCTTGAAATAGCAAAAAAACCAAACCAAACAAAAAAAAACAACAACCAACCAACAAAAACAAAGGAAATGCACTCTCCAAAAGACATTTAAATGCACTCCACTTTGGAAGACAGACAAGAAAATTTAGACCAAGAAAGATAAATCACTCAAGTAATATCAGATTATATTACTAAGAAAAACAGAAATATTATCCTTCAATCTGTCCTTTTGTAAGTCTCCACAGACAAAATACGACCATTTTCCATTTCTATTCTGAATTTGTTAGATGCAGATAGGTCTAACCTTATCTCTTTTCATGTTTCTTCTCCCTCCCCCTCAGACTTCACCTCCATTTATTTGGTTATATTCTCATGGAAAAAAAAAAAAAAATTACAGCTGAAGCCAAAAATTTTCATGTAGAGCATTTCCTTCCAGTCTTCCAGTCATTCCATTTCTGAAGATCCTCATCATCTTAGCATTAAGCAATCTGCTGGACAGTGGTTCTGGTTAAAATCTTATTCTTAAGAAATGTAAATTGAAAAAGCACTCAATAAGCACTGTATAGTAATGTCAAGTTTCTTTTTAAAGGTTGGACTACAGTGGACCTTCAAGAGAATTTTTTTTCCTGGTGTCTAGAGAGCTCTTCAATCCATATTATGGTTTATTTGAATATTCAGCCAACGATACCTATACAGTACAAATAAGTCCCATGTCTGCTTTTGTAGACAATCACCATGAGTGGTAAGAATTATTTGTTTTCAGATGTCTTTATTTTTTTTGCTGTTCCCGTTTGTAGAGAATGCTTATATTTGCTCAGACATATTGAACATAATTGGATCTTTTTAACCAGCAGGAAAATAATTGCATTTCTATAGGATTTCCTCATTTTGTTTTCTCTCATGGTGGTTTTAAATAATCTTATTTCTCACAAGGTCAGCAGAAGTGTGGTTTGGAACATGTATCGTGGGATTATCTCACAGCACAACATTCTATGCTTCTTGTTCTTCAGCAGTCACTTCATGAACTCCAAATTAACTCCTTGTGCATTAAAAATAAAATGAAATCTTGTCGTCAACTAAGAATATTAAGGGGGATTTCAAGCAGGCATTAATGTATATTTGTTTATCTGTTGGAGGTATCTTAATTAAAGGGGAAGACTGATGGTTACATAGCTCTTAAGCAAAGACTGTACTATGTGCACACATACCACTAAAATAGTTGGCAAGGATTATTTTAATCTCTTTTTTGCACTTATAAGACAGTTCAAATCACAACATCTCTGAAAGTTTATAAAGGTTTTCTGTGAATATCAGCAGACAATTCTGTTATGTGTGTAGTTAGAGTACAGTAATAGTGGAGTGGCAACTGCCCCTCTGCATAGGACAGAGAGGTACTGGGCTCTTATTTACTGGAAACCATTTGTGATGATTGAATATCTGAGAAGAATCTTAACTATTAGTTTTAAAAATAAATAGAAAGTTAAATGTTGACTGTGTCGATTAGCTGAAGCGGCTTTCCAGTTGAACTCCATTTCGACAGCAATAGATGGCATGTGAGAAAAACAGAACAGTCTGGTGTTAGGAAGCTTCTGCCAGCACTTTGTACTTATCCCTGGCTTCTGCAGTGAAAGATCAGAGACCTTGTCTGGGGTGATGGAGGTGTTACCTCACTCTTTTTTCTTGGGCGTGCTGGTGCCAGTGACAGCAAGTTATACATAGAAGGATAAAGCTCTGTGTCACATCTTGCAGAATTTGTATACAGGCAGGTGTAATAAAGCCTTAATCTTTCCAAGTAAAGTCTGGCTCAGCATGCATGAAGTTTAAGAAAAAAAATGAACATCTTAACTTAAGACTAGTTTCAAAGATCTGTAGGATTTTTCACAATAGATCATAATTCTCACAAGCAGATTTGCCAAGACACTCCTCATATTATGTCATGACCTCAAGTCTATCCAACTCCCCCCAGCCCTCCTTACGTACGCACCAAAATGAAGACAACAGGTAAAAAGAGAGGGAAGATGAATGTGATCACACTGACATGAGGCACTGGCATAAAAAAAAATAAATGAAGTAAAATAAAAAGCTTCCAGCCACTGCATGCGTAGGTCCATCATCACCTGTCAGAAGAGGGAGCAAAATGCCATTGTATGCAGAAACACAGTAACAAGTGTCAGTCTGGGGAAGGGTAGGAACCTTCAGCCTCCCAGTGGCTCAAGAACAAGTTAATCACAGACAAGGTGTGAAAAGAAAACAAACAATGACTATCATTTTGTAAGGTATCTTATAAAGAGCAGAGGTAGATGGGGTTAAGTGTGGATTTGACATTTCTGAGAAGTTACAACTTAGGTATCTGAGGGATTTTCCGCACTCTGCAAACTTGCTTTTTTTTTTTTCAGTGCTCTTTTGAGAACGTAAAAGAAACAGGAAAAAAAAGAAAAAGAGAAGAAAAGAAAAAGAAAAAAACTGCACAATTTAGACATAGCTATCTGACTTGAAAGTGCTGTTTGGATGTATAAATGAGTCTTGATGACAAAGCAGTGTACAAACCACAAAGTCTCAGTGCAGCGATCACAACTCTTTGTCTTTCAGGTTCAGGTTTAGTGGTCGAATCCTTGGTCTTGCTCTGATACACCAATATTTGCTAGATGCCTTCTTTACAAGACCCTTTTATAAAGCCCTCCTCCGAATGTGAGTAGAATTGTTCTGCCTTCTTTTTGTTTTGCTTCCTTGCCCATGGACAGTACCATTTTGTGCATGATATCATATCCTCAAAATGACAGGCCATTACATACAGTACTGTCACTTCATTTTAATCCAGCATTTTTTTAAGAAGGTTTCTTGTTGCTGATTGTGGTGTTAGCCCATTACCTAATAAGTTGGAATGCTCTTTGTACTAATAACTTGGAATGCACTTCATACTAGTTTTGGACTCATCTGTATAATTTGTTTTAGCAGTATTATCAGCTTTCTTTATAAAATCCTACATTTGAGTTAGTAGAATGAAATGCTGTGGTTTTGTTCTAGGTATTAATAGAGATGTTATTCATTTGTCTAGCAGTGACTCATAAGATAGGATGTGAATCACTACATAACTTAGACTGCAATTATTGCATTCTCTGATTGCTGGCAATATCCATTTTGAGGATATTGACTTTAGACTGGATTTTCAGAACTGCTACTGTAGTTCTGGCTTAAACAATGTGAGCTGCTCTTGCCCAGCATGTCTGGAAGTTAAGGCCTAATGAACTTAAGGCATTTCAGTTTTTGTCCTCAGTTTCAAAGCTGTTATGAAGAAGCCTGGAAGGATATCATAGAATCATAGAACCTTCTGAGTAGGAAGGGACACTTAAAGGTCAGGTGGTCCAGATTCCCTGCAGTGAACCAGGACACTTGCACTTGATGAGGTTGCTTAGAGCCTGGTTCAGCCTGGCACTGTCAGGATGTCTCCAAAGGCATGTTTCTTCAGAACATCATATATTTTAATAGTAAGGGGCAATGCATTCACTCCTATTGCCTGTGTATTTTTAAAATTCCTATGTGCTGATAACAGTATCATTTTAATGAGGATGAGGACTTGCCCCAAATGGACTTTAATAATAACATTGTATAGCTACCAATTTAAATTGATTGTTTAACTTTATGGTTCTCTGAGCATTTAAGTGAAAGATGACCATGTGACTGCTTTTGTATACAGCCTATTTTGTGCGGTTTCCCTGTCACAGCCATAGATCTTTGCTTTCCACGGAACTCAGGAGCCATCCAAACTACCTCTGCAGATGGAGCATTGTGCCCAATCCATCTGCTTTGATGAAGGGACTGTTACTGCAGGGTGACACTGCAAGTACTCTTGAGCATCCAGTATAAGTACAGGATATATTGCTGACTTTTTACACGCCCAAGAATGGTAGCAGGCAGGAAACCCTACAGTTTACATATGGTTAGCCTCAGTATGCTATTTCACAGCACTAATTATTACCCAGAATTAAGAAGAATTGCAGAATTTGCTGTTCGTGTTAAATACTACCAGAAGCTCGTGTGTTCAAATCTTGGAGGAATAGCTGTTAAAGATGTCAAGGGCAGTTGGCTTACTGCTTGGATTTGTAAAAGAAGGGCCAGGCGTATAGAAAAATGGCAGCAGTTAAAGAAAAAAAAAGCTACTTTTGTGATTAAGAAGATGATGTAAACTGACTTATTTGCATAGTGAAGAGATGAGAGGACCAGAAACGAAAAGGATAGTAGTCATTTGTTACTAAAAACTTACAGTTTCCTCTCTGATTTGAAGTATTTGTCTCTTCAGTGTATATATTTTCATAATTTCAAAATGTTCTTTATAGAAAATATGAGATAGATTCACCTTAAGCTTGAAAAGCAAGTGAATAAATTTTGGGGCTTTGTGCATAAAATGCATAAAATCGGTTTGTTATACAGTACTGCTATTGTTAGGTAAATAAAGGGAGATTTGAAAAAGCATCTTCTTTATTCTGTTCATGCTTCACATAGCTGACGTTACTCTCAGTCTGTTTTGCAGGACTGTTCTGAGTTTGGCTGCTGAGCACACACTATTGCTGTCATCTGTATTTGTGTGTTTTGTTTATTTTAGACTCTGTGATCTGAGTGACTTGGAATATCTCGATGAGGAGTTTCACCAGAGTTTGCAGTGGATGAAAGACAATGATATACATGATATCCTGGACCTTACATTTACTGTAAACGAAGAAGTTTTTGGGCAGGTGTGCAAGATTCCTTATTTCTTTTTCTTTCTTCTTTGTATTCTACTCCTAGATAAGCATTTACTTGGACAGAAAAATGGCTGTCATTCCATGCTGATTTGAGCTATGAAGTTCTGTTTGATGAAAACAATGTTGAAATTTCAAGAATAGTTATTATTTTGAATCGTCAAACGTGTGTTTCTGGTTAAGGAGATTTTCTGGAAACTATCTGAAATATCAACATTTTCAATGGCTCTGTTGGAAGCAGTTTCCCTAAATTTAATGCAATAGAGTTAGCATTCAAAGGCATTGCAACATCTTTGTTGACGTATTACTTAGACTTCACTACTTTAATCCTTGTAAAGATTTTTTTTCTTTTTGATCTTATTCTTACTTTGCACTAAATATAATTTAATAAAACCAAAGAAAAAATATACTGTGTTCTCTTATTTCACATGTTCCAGTTTGCTACAGTGAGTCTTTGCTAATGCTTTTGAGAAATTATTCAACATAAAGGTTTAAATTGCTGTAATTATTTATTTGGTCTTAATAATACTGTGATTGTTTTCTTCTAAGATCACAGAACGGGAATTAAAGCCAGGGGGTGCCAACATTCCAGTCACAGAAAAAAACAAGAAAGAATATATAGAAAGAATGGTAAAATGGAGAATTGAGAGAGGAGTTGTACAACAGACAGAGAGTCTAGTTCGTGGTTTCTATGAGGTAAATAAATCTCAGCTGAAATGTACTTTCTTTTTTATTCTCCTTAAATATTTTTTTCCTCGAATACATTTCCCAAATAAGTAGCCTCAAAAAGCTGGTGCTTGTATAATCAGTAGTGCCCTTACAGATATCTGTGTGTCTGCAAAATCAGTGTTAGTCACTGACTTAAATTCTATGGTCACATAAGTTTTTAAAACTGGGAGATACTTGTGATCATTGTTTGTACGATTAGCAGTGCTAAAGTGAGCTATCTGTTTCTGCTTTGTGGTTTTTAGTGCATGCTTTAGTCAGCATAACATAGCTGAGTGTATTTCAAGTAATTTATATCTTTCTTACCTTATCACAAACAATTAAATTGGACATATTGGAAATTTATTTGTCCTGAAATAATTCAGTATTATTTGTCAGTGAGTTTCTGCTCTAAGGACTGTGGTCCTCTACTGCAGCTGTTTGAGACTGCAGCTTTAGAAAAAAACTCCATGTATTCAGCTTTAAAAAGAAAAACAAATATTTCTATCTATTCATGAGACAAATGTTACCTGATAATTGTCTGAGTAAGAGATGAGCCTTTTTCTTTTACAGGTGGTTGATGCAAGACTTGTGTCTGTATTTGATGCAAGAGAACTGGAACTGGTTATAGCTGGAACAGCAGAAATCGACTTGAGTGACTGGAGAAATAATACAGAATATAGAGGAGGTAGCATCAGTTTTTATTTGTACATTGACTATACAGGGGGTCTTGAAATTACCCAGCTTCTAAGACACTCATGTATTATCCTGTGAGATACACCTTCAGTATCTTCAACATCTTCTTTATTTCTCTGGTTCAGTTTGCATTAGGAGTTTTTTTTGTCCATTTTTGTTTGTTTCATTGCTTCCCCTTGCAGCTCTCCCCTTGCTCTTTTTGTTGGGCAGCATCAAAGAGCACAATTCTCTGTACAGTACTGTATGTCTGTATTCGGTTGCACACTACCAAAGCACCACCCAGACACCAGAGACAAATAGAAAAAGTACTCATTCTTAGTAGGGCCTACCTCCTTTAAACTATTTCTTCCTTCAAGATTCAAGAAATAATCCCGGTGACTGAAGTCTGGTTGTTAAGAACTGTAAAAAGCATTGGGAGATTTAGGAAACGTTGCAGTTTTAAATACATAAATACCAAAGCGCTGAAATATTTCAAGAATTGGCTCTTGTATTAGTGATGGAAATGAAAGGCAAGCATGCAAAAGAGATTTAATTTCTTTTTTTCATTGTAAATTGATTCCCTAAGATTTGTGAATATTTCAGGGGGTGCTTTCTATCATCTGCCTTTTGCTGCAGGTGGTTAAGAAATGCTGCATTTTAGTGACAAGGGCCAAATTATAAAAGACTTATTCACTGTCCTCTCAACCACTTCTGTAGCATTAAAACTATAAAGCATCATCTTGTTTTAACAGGTTATCATGACAATCACATTGTAATTCGGTGGTTCTGGGCTGCTGTGGAAAGATTCAACAATGAACAACGACTAAGACTTTTGCAGGTACAAAATTACCTGTTCTGAATAGAAATTATTTGCATCTCTAAAATTGGATGCTAAACTAGTTTTACCTGGGTTTATGATTTTTAAGTAATTTAAATCATTTAATAACGATGATGCTATTAATCTGAACAGCATCAGAAACTCGTAATAATTTTAAGTGGCTGAAGCTAACAGTCTGTATTCTTGTTTAAATTTGCATCTGGTCATTGAGTTACTCATATGAGCAGAATGATGGAATATTTAGCTATTTAAGCACTTTGCTTCAGAATGTGGTCCTTTTCTTATAGTACTTACTGCTGTTTATAATGTACTGAAATGCACAGGGCCAAAAAGGACTTACGCAAAGCCATTACCCTATGTGATTATTTTTTCTTAGTTCCTCCTCGTAAAGAATAAAAAGAGCAGGAAAAAGGAAGACTTATGCCTAAGCTAAAATAACTTGATATTAATAGTATTTTATCTTACAGTAGTTATGTAGGATAATTACCCTTATCGCGGCTTTCAGAGAGAATCCTTTGAAGGAAATTAATCTGGGAAGTTGACTCTTCTGGAGCCCTATCAGGAAACAATCTGTTTTCCTTCATCCTGCTTTTAAAGTAGCATTTATTACTTGTGTCTCACAAATTTCCTTATTTTGCACATGCTTTTACATAAGCATTTGGGCTTCAGTGAGTATGCTGATATAAATAAATTCCTAACCTGCACCATCTGTGTATCCAGTATTCTTGATCCTTTGTTTGTGTTGGCAGTTTGTTACAGGCACTTCCAGCATACCTTATGAAGGGTTTGCCTCTCTAAGGGGGAGCAATGGGCCGAGAAGGTTCTGTGTAGAGAAATGGGGGAAGATCACTGCCCTTCCAAGGTACAACCATGTGTACAAATTGCATTAGAGATGTTAATAGTACAGTTACTTCATAATATTGGTTACTGAGATGACAGGTAAAAAAAGCTTTATGTGAATAAGCAAGCGTGCTTTGCTTTACATGAGAACTTCCATCCTCATTATTCCACCATCATGCATTTTTCTTCAAAATCTATTTTTTTCCTCATATAATGGACAGGGCAACATACGTAGCTGATGTCTGTATGTGAATGCTTTTTTGGATGGGAAATTATATTGGAATGATAATCAGTTGTTCTTTTGATTTTGTTATATTTTGTTTGATTAAATGTGCAATTATTCCTGAGTGTTGCAAGGTGGCTCTCCAATACAGGAAGGGTATCTTTGATCAACAACACTTAGATGCTTCCTCCAGCTAAATGTCAGAGACAGGGACATCTCTTGGGTTGGCTTCTGCCTGCAGGACTATTTGAACCACACTTTTAAAGTCAAAGAAACAGAGATGGCACTGTCAGATCCACAGACACAGCAGGAGGCCTTTAAACAGCCCATCTTACCAGCTTACCTTACAAGCAGATTCTGGAAACGGCTATTTCAAAACAACTACTTGATATCTTTTAGGGGCTTATTAATACCTTGTAGTCAGTTAAGCCTACTTTATTATGACCTCTGAACTAGTTTTGATTATATTTAAAAAGAAAACGCTTTAATTTTCTTTTAAAGTTATCTGTGATTTCAAAATCATATTACTTTTGTTTTAAATTGAAGTAAGAAAATGGATTGTAGGAGCCCATCTCTGTATTCTCATGTACTGAAATTCCTGGTGTTAACAAACACTGACTGCAGTGTGGAAAAGGTCAGGACGTGCCTGAACAGGATGATCAGAATTTCCTCTAAAAAGGTTATGCAGAGTGCTAATTGTAATGAACGACAGAATTAAACTACTTCCTGTAGAGCAACATGGAGCAATCTGTTAAACTACTGCATTCTGTTCAGCTAGTAAGGGGGAAGTGCCAGCTCCTCAAATTTAGGAGAATCATGAACTTGAAGCTTAATATGATCCTGTTGCTTAGTGAAAATTTTATTTCTGTCTCTGTGGATAGCCTTTAACATACTCATACAAATGTGAGTACTAAAATAACCCAACACCAGAAGTCATTTGTTTACTGTATATGACAAACATCTACAGTTGTTGTGAGCTGGCAATTCCTGACATTCATTTGTAGAACTTTGGTCTCATAAAAAAATAAATGATCTTCCACATTTATGCTTTAGTGGACTAAGTCCTCAGCAGAAGGCTGTGTTTGCATTTTTAAATATCTTATTCCTGTGTATGGTTGTAGCTTCAGCCTGAGTGTATCCATCATCAGCTTCAGACTTGGTGTGCAAACACCAAGTAGTACTGGCTGGAAGGTAAGACATTGTTAAGAATGACACTGAATAGCAAACTCTGAAGAGGTTTCCAAACAAGCCCTGTCTGTAAACACACGGCTGGATCTCCTGAGAATGTAGCACTAAGACTCTTTGAGTCTTGCTGATTCTCAGGTAACAAATGCATTTGTGTTCAGGCACCATCACTAACTTGCAGCGGTGTTACACCTTGCAAAGTGCCCTTTTCATTTCAGTGGGAGTGCTTGCAAACTCAGGTAATGCTTGGCATGAGGATGGCAAAAGCTAGGA
This sequence comes from Cyrtonyx montezumae, assembly GCF_038088225.1. Lineage (NCBI taxonomy): Eukaryota > Metazoa > Chordata > Aves > Galliformes > Odontophoridae > Cyrtonyx > Cyrtonyx montezumae. Next base: position 9,296,631 of record NW_027072078.1, on the reverse strand, counting down.
TTCAACAGGTCAGTGGATTTTTTTTTCTTCTATATCTAAAAGAAGTACAGCACAGCTAAAAGTACGCACAGTTACCCATCCCCATCTCTTCTTTGTTATTTTGCAACATAGAAGGCAACTGATAAAGTTACCTAGGTATATGGTCGTTGTCTAAGTGGCTATGAACATATACTCAAAAGTATTCGTTCAATGTTTACGTAATTTACACTTTTCTGATTGCTATTGTAATCAGTTCTGCTGGATCAAAATAGTGAGATTTCTGTGAGGCATATCAGGTTCACAGAATCAGAGTTTGGAAGGGACCTCGAGAGATCAAGTCCAAACCCCTGCTAAAGCAGGTACCCTACAGTAGGTTGCACAAGTAGGCATCCAGACAGATCTTGAATATCTTCAGAAAAGGAGACTCCATAAACTCTCTGGGCAGGCTGTTCCAGTGCTCCATCATCTTTACTATAAAGTTCTTCTGCATGTTAGTATGGAACTTCCTTTGTTCAAGTTTTAGGCTGTCACTCCTTGTCTTATCACTGCATAATACCAAAAGAGCTTGTTCTTATTCATGTGGCTCTCACCTCCCTTTAGTTATTTATAAACATTTGTCAGATCCTTTCTTTGTCTTCTTTTCCCCGGGCTGAACAGACCCAGGTTACTTGGCCTTTCCTCTTAGGGGAAGTGCTCCAGGTGCTTTATCATCATCTTCAGCCCTGTCACTCACAGATACAGCTTGGGCAAAAAATGGCTTGAGAGCAGCCCTGAGGAGAAGTATTTGTGAGTGTCGATTGATGAAAGATTCAGTATGAGCCAGCCATGTGCACTTGCAGCCCAGAAGGCCAACTGTCTTGGACTGCAGCAAGGGAGGTGTGACCAGCAGGTGTGAGTCGAGGTTGGACATCTAGTTTCCACGTGGTTTGAGGAGCTGGAGTGGGAAAATGCTGTACAGGGAATGATAAAAAAAACAAACAAATAATCTTTCTTCCTGAAGCCTTAATAAGTTTCTTGTGAGGGCGAGAAACACATACATTCCCCAGTAGACCTAGATCTGAAGTTTTTGTCTCTTTTAATGATTTGGTTTTCCAAAGTAGGCAATGATGTTTTCAGAATTGCCCTCAAAATTAAGATAAAACCCAATTCTCTTAATAAGTGTAAATAATATTCCAAATTGTTATTAAACCTTTGCTAATTATATGCTATATCTTTCATAACTTGTGGTTTTACAGCCCACACAGCATGATCCATACTTCTAATGAGTGGTTGCCAGCCCCATGCAGCAGAAGTATGTGGTTAAGCTGCAAATTGCATGAGACTCTTCCACAGTTTACTGTGATTGCTAGGCCTTTCCAGACACCTTGCTCCAATTGTCCATTTGCTGCTGGGTCTAAATCAGCCTCTTTCTTCTAAGTTGAAACTTCTATAGGAAAAGAAAAATACACTGTTATTTTGTTTTTTGAAAGGCAAAACATAAATGCAAAGAAAGCTTCCCTCCAAGAGCCCTAGTGGGATGGCAGAGTGAAGAAGTTGTTATTGGGCCACTGGAATTCATTGTGGGGATATGTTCTCTTTACTGTGAGGCATATACCAGCATTGCACTTTCAAGCATATCGTATTTGGGGGTGCCAAATTTATATATATATATATATATATATATAAAGTGATTGAATATTTGATGTTTCAACCTGTTTGTAACGACAGCATGGCCTTTACTGTGTATACATTTCTTCAACCTGATATATTTATGACACTGTAAGACTGCTGAGTTTCCCCTTCATTGAGGATTTGCATTGATCTCATGTTTTTAACATACTGCATTAGCTCACTCATGTTCCATCCCTATAGCTGGATGCTATTTAAGAGGAGAGCCACTTTAAAACAGCAATTAATGCATTTGGTTCCATGGAAAGCGGCATTTTCTGGCTTGGAGAAACTCATTACAGGCCTGTTGTGGACATGGATTTCTAGGAATGGCTAGGTTGAATGAGGAGTTGCATTCACTGTGAGGAAGGGCCTTGGTCAGACATTTCATTCTTGTTACACATTTATACTTAATATGGACCACAAAGATTAAGGGTAGGTCAATGCAGGAAAAGTTTGCCAGATTCATTGTGTTTAAATAACTGTGAGATGTGTTCTATTGCAAAATGATAAAGTATTTCTAAACAGAGACCTGCCAAAAAACAAAAAGATCTATATCCTCAGTCTAAAATGAGGCTTTGGTTAAAAAAAAAAAAAAAAAAATTGAAGTGGAAAAGGTACCTCTTCCAGCTCCCATCATTTTTTTTCTCAAGAACCAATTGAGTTAATAGCTCTATCTATTTCACTAGAACAGGCTCATACACTGTAGTATTTTAGAAAGTATCCTTGGCCTGCCCTGAGGTCAGACAATGATACCCATTGTTCTACGAAGAGAAGAAACATTTATTACTTCCCTTTTTATTCCTTGTAAGAGGTCTCAAGATTCAGTTCAAAGATGGACTTTGGAAAATGAGAAAGAAACCAATCATGTGGTTTTTCTCTTAAGAAGGCAGGATGGCGTTTTATAGCTACTTGCATAGTTCTGTGTAATTACAAACAGTAATTCTAAAGGTCGTTGACTTGCCTGGTCAGATACACAGATCGTGCTTGTGCTGATTTACAACTTCTTCCCAGAAGCACAATACACGCTGTGTAAACATGCAGTGAGGAGCATCCTATTTGCCTGTCCTTAATTACTAAGGGATTGTTTCCTTGAATATCTAGCATATTGTTTCATATTTCTTCAAATCTAATACCTTATGCGTATTCATCATCCTGCAATGGATTACAAATACAGTATTCAGGTATCATCCATATAAAAAAAATAAAACGACTTATTTTATGATACATTTAAAGCCACGGTTTCATGACAGACTACTTGAAATGTAGTATGTTACAGCATTCTTTTCTTATGCATGTTTAATGGGTAGAATTTATCCCATGTCTTTTGAGCTGTAAGTATGATTCTGGATGCCTTAATGAATGCTTCTTATTGGCTTATTTTAATCAGAGAAATGTACATTAAACCTCACTACTTGTTCAGTTGGAGAAGATCATCTGACGGAAAGTCTTCTGAAAGAGTACTATTTGGCCATCTGTACGCAAGCACATATCAGTCTGCCTCATTTCTTTTGAACTTTTAAAATAATGTTCTTCTTTACCTCCTCTTTCTCCTCAGGGCTCACACTTGTTTCAATCGTCTGGACCTTCCCCCTTATCCATCATTCTCTATGCTGTATGAAAAACTGTTGACAGCAGTAGAAGAGACGAGTACTTTTGGACTTGAATGATACACAAACCACAGTGCCCAGCTCTTTGAACTTTTCTGGATCTGACTTCTCAAAAAATGAATGAACGTTTGTTATTGGATTTCTGATTGCCATTCTGACAGTGAGTTTCCATGAAAGAGCTTATGAAGCAATTAAAGAGCATTGTGATAGTGGCAGAATTCTCTACAGTGAATTTGGAGAGTGCCTGAAGTGCAGGAAAACCAAGTCTTGCAATCCATGCTTTTTCAGGATGACCAAACTTCCTGTGTTTATGTTTGAGCAGACAAGAAATGTGTGATCCCGTGTTGTGGTCTCCTGGCTACTGCAGAACTGACATGTACCTGAAAACTGGGTTTCACCAAAGTTGCTGAATAGAAAATTCAAGTGAAAATGTGAAATCATTCAGGCCCCACCTACACAGTAAATCAGTGAAAAATCATACAATACACTTTCTTTTTTTATTTTTAAGAATATTCATGAAGGTACATTACTTAATGCCATGTGTTGTAACAGCATATCCTGTACTTGATAAACCTAAGACTAGGAGTGCCTGCATGGAGTGCACCATAGAGTTCAAGTTCCTGGGACAGAAGCAAACTGGAAGGAAAGGCAGCAAAGAATGCAACAGCAATGGCTTGCATTAAGGAGGTTTGTGAAAACGTTTTTGCCAGTGGTGTGTATGACAAAAGATGAGCTGTTATAATGAACTGAAGAACTTAATAGGACTGACTTTATGATTTATACTGCATGGAAACTGTTTTAAGAAGAAACTAGCAATTTATCACAGCATATCAGGAAAAAAATCCTAACACAGTGACTTCTGTTTATTTTTATAGGTTCATTATATTATGTTTCTTAGAGTGTGAACAGGAAACAAGCAATCTAAAATGCTCTTTTTTTGTCACTTTCCATGCTCGAACAGACATTCTGCTAGTATTTATTCTTTAAGCACTCTCAAGGGAAAAAAATGCCTTTTATTTTTATAAGTGTAAAAAACTCCCAAAAATATTTTGCACTGAATGTACCAAAGTTGAAGGGACATCGTGATCCGACTGACAGCAAACTGCATCACTATCAAGTACCTATAACAACACTTAGGAACCAGGCTTTCTTCATGGTGCCATGTCTATAGATATCAGGACTGTGCACATAAGTAATAATTTTATAATACTATATATAATATCGTAATATGCATTTATTTTAAATGCAGCTGGATCATTTTTTCATGCATTGGATTACTTAATGCAGTGGAGTTTAATACAGGCATTTCATATGCTCCCACAACTTTTTATTTGTACAGCACCACAGAACAGTAGCTCACACAGAAATCCACGAGTAACCTACTTTACGGTGAGCCACTGGTCATCGTGCCACTGTTGCATATCAGTGAACTTCCACAAGATGTAAACTGTTCCTTAGTCTTGCATTTTCACTGATAAATAGTTTTCTTATCAAATGTTATTTGAAAGATTTTTTTTATAGCCTATCAAAACACTGCATGGACACCAATTTCTTTATGCTTAATTTTGCTGAAATACATGAGGCTTGCTCGCATCTATTTTTGGTACTTTCCTCCAGATGGTCTTGTGGAACGCTGGCGCAGCTGCGCACTCTTTCTTGTACAGCTGCTGCAACACAGTGCATCCACATTTTTTAAATTCCAGGAAGTTGCCCTTGGATACTGGATGACAAGAACATGAATCTAGTTTTGCGTTAGCACTCGTGATAGCGCTGAAGCACAGCACACTGTTTTGTGAGGAAAGTAGCCTCTGAAGTAAACTTAACTTCCCATTTTGGAGATTCTTGCAAGGGCATCTCAGGGAGGTATCCTGCTCGGTCCTGGGGAAGTGTTTTTCCACGGAGGTGAGCGTCAGTGGAGGTGTTGTCAGCAAAGACTGCCATTCCACCCTCCAAGTCGGAAATCTGTGTGCCGCCAGGCAGCGAAGACTGAGGAAAACCCTTCAGGCTTCCTGAGCAAACATTACGTGTGCAAAAGAAAACCCAGTTGCAAAATCAGAGTGAAAGCCTTCTTTGATTTCAGGAATAATTGAGCTTCTGCATGACATTTGGGACTCCGTTACCCAAGTAACATAGGTTTTCTTGTGCTAGTTCTGGCTGGCATGAAATAGCAAAGAAAAATCCAATCATGTCTCCCTACTTTTAGACATATATTTATCAATCTTTGCTAAAATTGCATGTCACAGATGCTAAGGTGCATCTTTTTTTCAGAATACAGATGAGCAGTAGGCAAACTGATTTTTCGTCAGGTCACTCCAGCGTTGCTCATGTTTCATATGATCCGTTCACTGAGTAGCTAAAGCACCAGAACTCAAAGCTGAAGGTAACTTTTGCTTGGTTGAAGGACTGAAGAATTTTGATTTTACATACTGTGTTATCTGTGGTCTAAAAAAGAGATTTCCCAGGTGGAAACTGTACCTAGAAGTTTTGAACCAGAGACTCTTTGGAACGAAAACTTATAATATTTGGCATAAACTAAGTTTATACTAGTCTGCCTTTAAGTTATGCTTTTGTACAAATCAAGATCAATAAATGCATCTTGTCAATTTTTATTTAAAATATATTTTCTGCACACATTTGTTCTGTGTTTATACATACATAGTTGTCACAGTGATCCGTTATTCTGTAAAGATGTGACAGGATCACCGTTGCAGGAGCTGTCAAAAGAAAAAAAAAGTCTGGAATCCATGTAGCATTAAGACCTGGAGAGACTGAGGAGAAGCTGTTTCTTGCTCTTTTGCTGACAGCATTGCCTGGAGGACTCAAAAAATGGTATTTGAAAGTGAGAAGTGAACTGCCCAGGTACAGCTACCCCATGCTGCCTCGAGCGCACCATCAGTTGCATGTGATGATATAGGCAGTGTTCTTGCTCTGAAGAGATTAGTAGGGAAGATATAGTTAAAACGAAGGCTGAGCTCTTTGATATCCCCACATCTCTTGGCTACTGAGTGAAATATTCTCCCTTCGGTGCGGGAAGCCATTTCCAATGGATACATCACATGTGGAAGTCAACTTTCATGTCCTGCAGATGATTACAGCTGGTGACCACAGTGATTTACTTACGCAGCTTTGTGGCAGGCACAAGGGTCCAGAATGGAGAAAGATGAGAAAGCATTTCTGAAAGCCGTGAAAATCTCCTCAGAGATTTTGCACAGTGCTAAGTAGCTTTCCGCTTAGGGAAGAAAAAAGTTTGTCTTCGATAAGTAGACAAAAGATTCTACTGTGTGATGAAAACTTGTGTGGACTTCACTTGCAGCATCTCTATCAGACAGGAAGTCTGGCTGGAAAAGCGCCCACAAAAGTTGAAGTGAGGTGTCCACGTTTCCTGCTTGCTGCAAAGCTGAGCTGTGCATTGCTACCCTAAAAACAACTGTCAGGCACCCCGGAGACCATACCAACCTTCCTCTGGGGTGCACTCGTGCCAAGACTCAGCCCCCAGTGAGCAGAGGTGTTCTTTGTGTGCCTCTGGTGCTAGCTCTCATCAGCTTAGCCAGAATGCTCCTAAATACACTGGGAAAGCTCATAATCATTGAACTGACGCGGTGTGGTGCCTACTGGAGCAAGCAGTTCAGAATCTGCAAGCCAGAAGTACTGTAGCGGTGCCGGTGTTTTCATCCACAACAGGTAGGAGACTTCTGTCTGTTATGTAGCTAGCACCATCAGCAAGTTGCAGGTTATCTAATGAAAGTATTCTTTCTATCCAAAATAAAATCCAACTTAAGACAATTCTGCTGATTAGAAACAAACCTTTTCCCCACTGCTGTCCTGCTGTTTTTCCTTGGTTTTCATCAAGTATTTGCCCCCTTTATATATATTTTTTTGCTTTTAAAATAATTGTGGTTGTTCGTGTTGTGAACCTATCATAAAAAGGTGGTAACGTTGCTCAGAGAGCATCTAGGGTGAAATCTATCTGTAAACGCTGTGTTCCCTGTAATCTTTAGGGAAACTAAAAATTGAGGCAGCAGCGTGCTGGCAGGACATCAGATGAAGTTTCTGGCATGAGATAAACAACTGCCAGAGCAGCAGACTGGCATTTTGCTTAGTTTAAAATTATAGAAAAGAAAACAGTTTTGAGGCTTCCTATGTATTTTATTTTATTTTTATTTTTTAAAATCTCAACAACAACAAAAGCTTCCTTCAGAAGCATTAGCAGCATTATCATCTCATCTGGTTGCTAAATCTGGTTGTCACAGCAGTGTTAATTGCAGATGTTAACTGATTTACTCCAGTGTGAACTGCAGAAGTTTATGGGCATGTCTGCAAGCACACTGTCTGTGGATGAGGAAATTATTTTTAAAAAGGGAATGTGTAGTAGCTGTGTTTGAGTAACCTGTGTAAGTTTATTTCCTATAGCAAGTTAATTACTTTTAGTGATTTATACTTATTTCTAGGAAATTATACTAGCAATTACATTTTTCTTGCCACTGAATTTTTTTGCAGGGGTTTAGGGATAATTTATTCCTGTTTGACTAATGGGAATTACTAAGTATGGTCTCCAGTCATAAGGTTATAAACTTAACCTTGAAAGTCTTACTGTTAACCTTGAAGTAATAATACTCAACCAATCTCTTCTCATCTCTTCCTCCTTTGGGCAAGCGTATTGAACTCCAAGTGAATTTTCAGAGTAATTGCTCAAACCTGGCTTCTTAAATTGTTTGCTTTTTGGCCTTTCTGTGCAGTCTGAAAGAGCTGCAGAAGTATTAGGGGTTAACTAGCTCACCCACTGCAAGTAAAAATCCTTTAAATTTTTTTTAGCATGATCACAGTGGCTGCTGTGGGTCTAGTCTAGCCCTTTGCTTAAATATTTTACAATAAAAAAGAATTGAAAGTGTTGAAGTTGAAATTCCTTGCTTTCAGGAAAAGTAAATATATGTTAAGTAAATAGTAATTTGAGGGGAACATTTTTTTGTAAATCCAGTAAGAGTAAAAGCCTTATTATGACCCATTTTTGCCAAGTAATATACAAAATTGTAAAGCTGACCATATAAGCGCAGTTTTCACAGTGTGTTGATTTACTTTTTGCATTTCTTTCCAATATAGCTTTTTCAGTTCCGACTCACACATGTACTGTGCTTCTAATATTTCAAGTGCTCATTGCTACGAAGAGTTTTGTTGAACAGTTCTAGTGTTTTTGAAAATAATTTTACTGCAAAGAAAGGTATTGTTCAGGTTGAAACTTCATTTAGGGCTCTGCTTTGCTCCGAGCTGCATTATGCCAGAGGTATTTGAAGGTATTTTAAACTCACAGTTGATTGAAGAGTTCTTTCTAAAAATAGTGCTATAGTAATGACTGGTTTGGCACTACTCAGATTCCTCTGGACGGCATGTAAAAGGATGATGGTCAAGGGTTCCTCTGGAATGGCTACAGCCCATTGTAGTATCTGTGTATATTGAAGTGCATAGTCTGAGGACTATGTGGAAGAATTACTACACTCATTAACTTGTCTCCTAAATTGATAATTGGAATTTTTAACTTATTTCTTTTGTGTACCAAATGCAGTCAGAGTACAATGCAAATGTAACCTGTGAAAGACAAATTAATGGTAGATGTGTTCTGATAAATTTCTTCAAGACACGGTGAATGTGAAAGGGAGCCAAGCTATGTTTGTTTTTTCCAGACCTTCATTTCTTAGAAGAAAATTGTTTTATTCCTGATTTTTTTTTTTTTTTACTTCCAAAAATTAATCTATCAACTATTTCTAGAGAAGTCCTGTCTTTCTTAGAGGGCTTTTACTAAGCACTCAGGAGGTATATTGTTCCACTAATTTAACATATTTTTTTTGCTGACATCAACATAACCAGCTTTGAAATGTAAAGGCCTAAAAGCTCCACAGGACACTGGTCTCCTTAATGCTAGCCTGCCTTCCAAAAGCTGGCTGCCTTCTCCCTTTTGCATTTAATCCTGCATTTGTCACTCTTAAACAAATGCTGACCACCTGCACTGACTGCAACTATAGTATCAGAGTGAGATTGTGGTGGTGTTTTATTTTGCCATCTGGAATTAGATCAGTCTGGTTTGCATGAAGAGCCAGCTCCCTTCAGTCCAAAGAGTTGATGGGATCACAGTCTCTCTCACTGTGAATGACAGAAGGAAAAAAATCTCTTAACACAGTATAGAATCACAGAATCTCCTGAGTTGGAAGTGACCCACAAGGACTATTGAATGCAACCCTTGGCTCCACACTGCATCACCCAAAGGTCAAACCTTGTCTGAGAGCACTGTCCAAACGCTCCCTGAGTTGCAGCAGCTTGGGTCTGTGCATGCTGCCCTGAACATCCTGTTCCATGCCCAGTGCCATGAGTCTCCCCTCAGCTCCTCTGCTTTGGGCTGAACGAGCCAAGGGACCTCAGCTGCTTCTCATGCACCTTGCCCTCAGACCTTTCCCCATCTTTACAGCCCTCCTTTGGATGCTCTGTAATAACTTGGTTCCTTACATCACAGCAGCCAAAGCACAGCACCCAGTGCTAGAGGTGAGGCTGCCCAGCACAGAGCAGAAGGGACAGCCTCTTTCCCTGCCTGGTGGCAGTGCTGCACCTGGTGCCCCCCAGGGTACAGCTGGCCCTTTGGGCTCCAGGCACACGGCTGGCTTAGGTTAACCTGCCATCAGCCAGCACCCCCAGGTTCTTTTCTGCAGGGCTGGTCTCTTGTCCCCTGATCTGTGCATGTATACAGGGCTGCCACATCCCAGCTGCAAAACCCAGGGCATGTTCTTGCTGAACTTCATGCTGTTGTTGATTCCTCAGCCCTCTGATTTCTCCAGATCTCTCTGCAAGGCCTCTGCCCTTGAGGGAGTCAGCAGCTCCTCCCAGTTTAGCGTTGTCCACACATTTACTTAGAATACCTTCAAGTCCTTAATCCAAGTCATGCTTTTCGGAAACCAGAGAGTTGATTACGAATCCAAGGATCGAATGTCCTTTGACTTTGGATTTATGGAGGTCATTATGGGGCAGAGGCTTTTCCTTCCGTGCACTGTTTCAGACTGTTGGGTGGAGGCATGAGCCCTCACAGGGACACAGGTGAGTGCAGATCCAGAGATAATGGCAGCAGGGACTATTTATTGTAGTAAGGTCTGTGCCTTCCACAAAAGAAGGCTCTATCTGGCTTCAACTGGTTTCATCCTAAAGATATTTCATGTTTCCATTGCCTGCAACACAAGCAGCTCTTCTTCTATTTGGAAGCTCTCATTTTAAATCAGGAGCGTTACAGTTTGATAGTTAGAAACACTCGTGTAACTGTGTAAATGCGGTCAATAAAAGAAGACTTTGCTGAGACATCTGATTTAATGGCCACGCTGACTGCAATCAGAAATTGCAGCTGAGTAATTTTTAAATAAGATTACTGTGTGAATAAGCAAATAAATCTCTGAAGCCTCATAAATAATGCTAAGGAAGGAAAGTAATTTTAGGTGCAGCACACGATAAGATATGGCAGTTCCATGCAGCAAATACAAGAAAAAAAAAAAAGGAGCCATAGAACAGTTCTTGAGTGAAAACAACTGAAAGAAATAAGGACAGGAAAAGGCTTTGCAAATAGTAGGTGGGACTGTGAGCTGTGCTGACCACTGGGCATACAAAAGGGGACACTTTTAGCTTAAAAATTAGACTATGATAATGTACCCAGGAAAAATGACTATTCATCATGAAATAGATTACTGTTACAACATTGGATGTGTTTTGGCTAATTATTTTAGTTTTTGAAAATCTATAGCGCACAAACACAAAAATATTTTCTGTGTTTATCTTGATTTATTTATTCTGTTTGGACTACTCTCTGAAAAATGAAGGTTTCTAACCACCATTTATCTGTGTGAAAATGTTGATTGTTTTTTTTTTTTAATTTTTTTTTCTTTTAATGGCTGAGCCTTGTGTTATGGCTAGGAACCATTAATTTCTACAAAGAAGGTTTTTTTTTTTGTTTGTTTGTTTGTTTGTCATTCCAGGTGTGATGTGAAGTTTCTGAATTTTATTTAGGATAATAAAAATATTCTCATCTGTCTTGTTAGCTTTGGCCAAGCTGATGTAGGTTCATTCTTGAGTTCATTCACAGTTTAGTGATATTATCAGAAAAAAAACAAATAAGAGAACAAGAAGAATTTCTGGACCTGGTCCTCTACTTAAAAGCAGACCTGGTTCTTTATCAGGAAAAAAAAAAAAAAGCCATGACTACTGGATATCCAAGTCAGATATAGAAGTCAAAAGTAGAATTCCTTACAAGTTTTCAGTATTGTAACTGAGGTGACAGGTTTCTTATAAACTTTTAAGACCTACAGCAGAAGATATTTAGTACGCTGGATCATAACAAGTCAGTAGTTCATAGAGCACGACATTTTTCTGCAATGAGTCTGCAACACTCAGGAGACTGCTGTTTATTATCAGCATTGCAGGGAGGAAGAATAATTATAATAATACTAAGTAAATGTATGATCTTAGGAAGATGCTTTTTTTTTCCTTTGAAAAACATAGCCTTGAGGACATCCACAAATCCTGATCAGCAAGGCTGCGTTTTGTATCAGTGACTGAACATTTATACTTGCAAGGGCTGGTACAGTATGGACGGGGAATGCTTTGTAGAAAAACAAATTCCTGAGGGTTGTGGTGTGGAGTACTGGTACCCCTGGGTCAGTCAGTGTTTGTGCCCTTGCTAGGCTATGGTTTGGGTTATTCAGCATGTTTGAAAGCGCATACAGTTTTACAAGTTTTTGTAGCGGGGATGCAGGCATCCAGAATCTAACAGGTATATAGGTGCATCTCCCTCATTTTTGATGATTACTTGATATAATTTTATACCAAGTTCTTTGTTTTTAAAGAATTTCAGGCACTGAGAATATAGAGTGCATATTTATTTCTAAGCTTTAAGTAGAACACATGTGGTGTATTTTTTAATCTTTTCCATACGTTTCAGTTACGTGTTCACAAGACTGTATATCAAATACAATATCAAGGTTTTCTATCTTTCTACAAGCTACTTTGTTTCATTGAATTTGGTATATGTCTTTCACAAAACACTCAATGGGGAAAATGTGCTTCAAGCATTAAGATGGTGTACGTCCTTTTCTCTCTTTACACTGCATCGCATTTCACTTCTTTTCTTTGAGGCAGGGAGAGTGGTTACGAAATGTGTTGAGAGTATGACAGGCATTTTGTCATGCCTGGCTTCAAGGATCGTACTGTAACGTTTGACCGCTCACAGATACGCATAATTATCTACTCAGTTGAATACAGGACTGCTCTGTTGTATTTCCTGCTATTCAAAAACATTTGGGGAAAAGATATTTCTGTGTATAATTTTATTTTCCTACTGATCTCTATTTTGTTTAAGACCATGTTTCATCATGAAATCACTTAAAATAAATCTTCTTAAAAAATCCACTTTGGAAATCAACTCTTTTATTGTGTCTTTGAATGTATCATAATGTTTGCAACAGTTTAAAACTTCTAGAGAAATAAAAAAATACTCCCTCACGTCACCTTTTCTAAGTGAATTCTGGTGGCCTGTGGAATCTGGAATACTACAGATCATCACTTGTAGCAGAAAAAGGAAGGATTCTTCACCAAAAGCAGAGGAATTCTAACGAGAACTACATTTGAAACAAAGGCTATCCTAAGTTCAACTACAGTCAACAGGCTGAAGATGCCCACACCTCTCATAAGGCTCTCTGCTTTTGAATGGAGTACCAGAATGGACAGCAACGTGCTTTATGGCAGTGGCTTAATACACAGCACTGTACTGTCATAGAAAAATATCTTCAGGGAAGAAGAGATTGTTCAGTCTCTCAAAAAAGCCAGTGTCTCCTGCTGAAGATTTCCTCTTGCTTTGGTAACAGGTGAGACTAGCTACCCTGGAAGGTCCTGGTCTTTCTTCATTGCTTGGGCAAGATATTTCTAATATTTCTATTATTTTAAAACTTTTCTGGACAGTAATTTTGCAATCTCTTGCTTCTAGCAGATGTGTGATATTAGCTAGCCTAAATCGTTGAAGGGAGCTATGTGGGGAAAGGAGAGGCTCTGAGAACACCTTTCAGAGCCTCTGTCCTACTTGTCAATTTTATACTCCTAAGACAGTTTCACCCAGATCATTGATAACTGGCGCCACATGTTGAGCAACTTCACATTTTTCCCTCAGTGTGAGGACTGGGGCTTGCACAAAGCTCGTGCCAGGTGACGCCGAGGCCATTCTGCTAAGCAGTCCCTGAAATACAGATTGTTTGCCAGTTGGTTTGAGGATTGCCTTTTCTTACTCATTTCCTATGTGCAAATGTTGTAGCACTCTTGCAGAGATTTTGATGGGGGAAAAATGGATTTTTTAAGTGGTTTATGTAAATGAGATTCATGGTAATTTTTGTGGGATGGGGGAGGGTCTGTATTCAAGGATTAGATCATTTCCAAAACTGAAGGCTGCAGGAACTGCAAGAGATAGCACGCTGATTCTGAGGGGTCTGTTGCATTTGAGCTTTGAGTATTTCACGTTGTTGCTAAGCATGTGGGATCAGTGAGGTTGCTTCAGCTTAAGGTGCTCTTAATAGATGGCTGGGGCATGGAGTAATCTCTGTACTGTAGTGGGGTTTTTGTATGTTTTTTGTTTGCTTGTTTTTTGCTGTTGTTTCTCTTTTCTGGATGTTATCCCTAAGAGAGAAACAACATTTGGTGTTGTTAAGTACAGGAGTACCACCTGTAAGACAGGCAGCTTTATGCTGTAATCCAAGAGGCATGGAATCAGTGTGTTTTTTGGCTTTCCTCCCCTATGTGGTACTCTGGTGTGCCTGATCTATGCTCTTTCTCCAAGCAAACAACTGCAGGTACTTCATACAACAGCAATCATGCACTGCAGGAAGTTGCTGCTGATGCTTGGAGGCTGCAGTAGCAGTGACAGCATGTAGGAGATGTGGATCTTTCCCCATGACTTCTGAAATCTGGGACACTGAAGACCATCGGGTAAGGTTTCATTCTGCTTTGTTTAAGTATGTACTGCCCTGTGGAATGGTTTTGCCACAAAGCTAACTGATTGCTTGGTAGAATTATTCATTTGCAAAGGTATTACAAATGAGTTAAAGAAGGCCCAGCCGTTCTCGGCTTCAGTCTCTGTGGTTCTTAATGTCATTCAGTTGTTCTCCAGCAACCAAGCTATCTGCTGAGCTTGGAAGCCCGCTCTCTGTTCACTCCAAATTGCATCAGTTGTGGCCAGCTTGAGGTGCGATCAGCACTTCTTGGGGGACCTGCACCTCTAACCAGAGGCTGGCTCCCTACAAGGCTTTGCACATCTTTGTGCAATGAAAAACGGATCAAGAAGAAATAGTTCAGACCACGAAACCCGCTAAAGACTGTAAAAAAGCCAACTTGGTGATGGGTAGATAACTAGGGAAAGCAAGAGAAGGAGTTAGTGTTAAGAATGGGAATCGTGCAGCTAACACATCTGGGGTAATTAAAAAATAGCAATTAATGATCATATGCAGACATTTGCAACAAACGTGGCTGATGATCCTGCTGGCGTGACCTTCACCCTGCCATCTCCCTTCCTCCACCTTTCGCCATTCTCTGTGTCTAATTAAAATTCCAAAGTCTTCAGGGTGGAGCCCCGCCAATTACAGCCTTCTCCAAGTGCCACGTGTTGCTATGGCGTTATGGTGTAAACAGAAAACGAAGGCTACAGCAATACACCCGTGTCACAGAACATTGTGCTCTTTTATTTGGTTTTCAGGACTGGAGAAGTGAGTAGAGCAGATCCTGCCCTTGGAAGGAGCTGAAGGGACACACAGGCAGCTCTAAGGAGGCGGACATAAGTACCGTCCTTTGCTTTTTGGCACCGTGTGCTGTAATAACCTAAAGCATTTTAATTGCAGCGATCGTTCAGTGTTTCTCCTGCGGAACACTCGGTGTGTTGGGAATGCTGCTTGCTTCTCATACCGCACAGCGTTTCTCAGCAAAACCCATCCCCTCTCCGCCTTGTATTTGCGTTCTCTTTCAGCCAAGCCGTCCGAAGCCGCGCTGCAGTGCAGGCAGCGGCCGGGCTGGCACCGCACGCGGACGGCAGAGCTCGGAGGGGCTTTAATAGAGAACTTCCGCAGCTCACAACGCGAGAAGCGGCGGAAGGAGGCGATGCGGGTGTCCCGCGCCGCCGACCGCTACCGCCGCGCCGCCTCGGCCCTTCCCCCTGCTGTCCTGCTACCGGAGTAGGAGCGGCTCGCTCCGCCGGGCGGCGGCGGGACAAAACGCCTCCCCAGGGCCGAGGGCAGCGGCGGGACCCCCGGCACCTGCCGCGCTCCGCCCGCCTCGGAGGCGCGAGGGCTGCCGGCCGGGGGCGCTCGGCGGGCGGAGGGCGTGCGACCAATGGCGGCGGAGACGGCGGGCGCGGATTGGCTGCTCCGCAGCACGAGGGGGCGGGGCGAGCGGGCGCCGCCGGGGCCGCCACATCTGCCGGGCTGCGCTTTTCAAACGCCGGCTGCGCGGGGCGGCGGTTGGTGGCGCGCGGGCCGTCTCGCGGCGGCCGTTGTGGGAGCGGCGGCCGCGCTCCGTGAGGGGGCTCTGCGGGGAGAGGTGAGCGCGGCCGCGATGGGCGGCGGGTCCGGGATCGGGCGGGTTCGGCGGGGCGGCGAGCGTCGCAATGCTTCCCTTCGGGACTCAGCTTAAGCCGTCCTTAAGAGCGGAGAGATTATGAAACGTTGCTGAATGCACTTAGCGGTCGCTGATCCTCGCTTATCTCGCTTGTCCCTAATGTAAGTGCTTGTGTTGAGGTCCTGCCGAGCTCAGGTAGCTGTTGAGCCGCATTCAGTGCATACGCTGCGGAGAGCAGTCGGTGATGTACAGCTTGAGACATCCAAATCAGCCTGTGACACAATAAGCTGCTCTGTGACTGGGGAGAGAGAAGCCCTGGTTCCCTGCGAGCAGGGTGATTCACAGGCGTGCAGCTTACCCTTCTTTGGGAACCTTTGCTAAGCTTTCGATTTATTTCACGCTTATTAAACATTGCGTAAAATTTTCTCTTTAAGCTGTAGGGTTGTGAGGTTTGCTATTACCATTTTTCCTTTACTAGAGCTAAAATATGAATCTTGGTTTATACCCAGAACAGTTCCAGTATGAATTATCACGTTCCAAGAGCTGGACGAGGTTCGATGGGTGCTGGGTTGTGTGTGAAACACAGCTAGGTCGAGTGCTCCCCCAGAAGCTTCTGAGAGCACACTGCTGTCATTTGAGAACTGAAAGCGTTTTTAATGGCTGTCAACTCTGTCCTGGCTATAATTTGCCTTGTGAGCAAATTTTTTTTACTATTGCTAACAAAGATAAACCTGCCCTTTGCCTTGAAATAAGCCGTGAGTTAAGGCTGCTGGTATCCTTCAGTAACCTTTTTCTGCTTTGCTTTTGCATCACACCTGAAGAGATGCTTCAGGCCTGTAAATGTGAGTGCCCAAACTTGTTTTCTTACCTTTTAAATAGCTGCTGCTTTTTCTTTTTTTTTTTTTTTTTTTTTTTAATATCAGTAGTAGTAGAATTAGTATGTGTGGTTCTGTCTTGTGAATGTGCCGTTATTCTGGCCTGTTGAGGTGGCTTATTTGTTGTTTGGTTCTGAGTGATCAGAACTTGTATGGAAAAAGTTGTTCTTTCATCACGGTTTCTAACAAGCAACCCAGTTAGGCTAAAACAGCTTAAAAAAACAGAATTTGTTTTTTGAATGAATTTTCTTGGCATCACTTAGTTCTCTCGTTTAGTGTTCCGTTCCAATTGCATACGTACAGTGTAGACCTAAGCACTGATCTGTGTGTATTGCCTTGCACAGTGATTGTGGAGTTGCCCAAACTCAACATCATGTTGCTTTAGCAGGTGACTGGCAGAAGAAAGAGACCTGTTGCTGACAATGTCCAGGAGAAAGCTGGAGAACAAAAGCCTTTCAGGCTTGTTGGCCATGTCTCTGCAGACACAAATCAGGATGGACAATTTCCACAATTTTTACATGCTCGAGTCCAAAGAGCTGGGAAGGTAAGGCTGCTCCTGTTTATTTTAGTCAGAGGGATTTCTGGTGCACAAGAGTTGTGTGCAATGATAGACTTGCTTTCTGGCAGACTTTTATGGCCACAGATGAGGAATGAAGTATGGTTCTCCCCACCCACCTTCCCTTCCCTGCTCCCTTCCTCCCTTCTTTTCAGTGTCAAACAGGCTCTGTAAGAGCAAGGGTGAGGTATACATAGCATGCTAGGCTTTTTCATGGCAGAGAAGTTCAGGCTGTTCTCATAGCAACATAAGTCAAAGAGTCTGTTCTTCTTTCCCCTTTCCCTATCTAGTCACACGCAGGGACATAAACTCAAGAGGAGATAACCTAGAGTAGTATTGCAAGACAAAGAATGGCACTTTCTGTGCTGGTGATCCTGGCTGTTGGTGGAGGGTTGGTTCCCTGTTTTTTAAGTCCAGAAAACAAAGACCTCTTTTTTACTGACCTTTTATGGTTACGTTTCTAACAACCTAGGGTAATTTTGTGGTCTACTTCCTTCACTTGTTTTTGCAATAGTAAAATAGCAAATCAAAGAAAACAAAAAAACATGGTATTTGTGTTAAAGACATCTGAGTCAATGCTTATTTAAAATCATTGGCTTAATTCATACCTTGAAAATATCCAGGGAGTTGTATATAAACCCACGCAAATGAAATAAGAGTGGTCATGCTTCCAAGCATGGGTCATTTTTAACTTGTTAGGTATCCTGGTGCTGAGCAGTGAACCTTCCTACCTCTAGCTTGGGCAGGCATAACTTTGTCATGTCTTTCACCTGATGGTTCTGCCCTTTTCTCTAGCATGTTTGTATCTCGTACTCTATAAACCTGTAGCCCTTCATTTTCCTCTATTGGTGGCACTTTGTCAGCCCTGGTTCTGAATGCCATGCTCTATGGAATCATTTATGTGCTGCCCTCCAGAACTCTGGTGTTCTTCAAACGCTGGATTTTCAGATCGTACGTACCTGTGATGTGAAATGATGTTTAAAGCAAACAAAAACATCTTTTTTTGCTTGAATTTCCAAACTCAGTTTTTAATGCTTTCTGTACATGCAGAAGTAGACAAATAAAAAAAAAAAGTGCCCAAATTCAAGGAATCAGAAGTAGGGAGGTATCTTTTCCAAATATGGTTATTTAGCTTTTCTGGCCTAACAGTTTGTGTGTGTTCACTTGCAGTTTTCATCTTCCTTTAAGTCATTCTTTTGTTCTTTGCTATTTAACCCTCCCAAGTCCCTTTTCTTCCTCCCACGCCCTTATCTTTTAGGTCCTTTGCTGTTGAAGGCACTGACTCATGAAGCAGGCAGGTTCTGTTTTGTGGGTTTGATAGTTCTGTCCTCACTGTGGATGGCTTGGCTTCTTTTTAAGTAGTTGAGTTTCTGTGGTTTATAACCTGAGATGCGGAAATAACTTGAAATTCATCTGCACCGTGTACCTCTACAGCATTGCATTTGCTTCGCAGGCAGTAAGGAGAGGGAAGCTGTGTGCTTGCTTTAGTGCAAGATCTAACTTCAGATCTATTTTCTTTTTTTTTTCATTTCTGGGGAAATTACACTACTTAAACAATTATATGAAGAAAACTTGGCTAGGCTTGTTTCTTCAAGCCTCAGCTTTTCTGTTAAGCTGAAGTGCTATGTCCTGCGAGTGTTTCCAAGTTATGCGATGCTTTTTTATTTCTTGTTTGGGAGACCACTGTTAGCTGTTATCGAGACTCAGAATATCTTGAAACATTGAGTAATATGACAACTTTGTAACTTCAACCAGAATGTTAATTTCTGTGTGGTTTCCATAACGCTTAACAAACAGAAACTATTTTGAAGCAGTTCTGTGTGTATACGTTATGTGCAGGTGCTTTTAGTAGTGAAGTTTCATTTTTCCAAGTCCTCACTTGCTTAATTAAAGATTTATTGTTTTTTTCCTTACTTTTCTTTCCTTTAGAAACCTATATAGCAAATACTATATTAGATTTGAATGCGTTGTTTATACACCTGTATGTCCTACCTGTAAGCAAGTTTGTTCTGTTTGGTTAGGAATGGCATGGAAAGGAAAACTATAAAAGTAGAAGTAAAAGGATGGAAGTTGCTGTCAGCTGAAAATAGTTTGAGGTAAAGGACATGGAGTCAGTGATAAAATATCTGAGGTCTGTACAGGTTGAAGCAGAGAATAGAGTCTAGGCTGGACTAAGCAATATTGGAGTGGGCCCAGAGAAGGGCCACGAAGGTGCTCAGAGGGCTCTCCTGTAAAGACAGGCTGAGGGAGCTGGGCTTGTTCAGCTTTGAGAGGGAAAGGCTCTGGGGAGACCTCACTGCAGCCTCCCAGTACTTGGAGGGTGGTTATGAATAGGAAGGGGAGACTTCTTACATGGTCTGTTAGTGATAGGGCAATGGGGAATTTGTATTTATTCTTTTTCCCCCTTCATTGCTTTAAAAATAAAATAATTGGTACGCTATAAATATCACGAGGAGTGGAAATTCGTACATCATAGGCTTCTTCTGGAGATACCACTGCTCCTTCAAACAGCTGTACCCAGAGCTGCTGGAAGTAAGATGTTCAGAAACTCTCAGGAAAGGTCTTCCTGTTCTCTTGAAACTCAACCAGTTCCTCTTCCGTAATTTTAGAGAAACTTCTGTGGCTGACGACACGGTGTGATGTTAAAACGAGACTGCAAGCTCATATAGGGGAATATCTTCATACCTCAATACACTGAGAAATTCAGCTCTATGACTTCAAGTGCTTAGCAATAGTATCTCGTTTAACAGTTGGGAAAGCACTTGGCTATTTCAGGCTTATGAAGATTTGCTAATATGAAGGTTGTGCACATCAGGTTGTAAATAGATTTTGCCTCTTGATTTTTTTTTCCTTTGTATTATGTATTTGCCTTTCTGAATTTACTAGGTAAGAAATAAGTCAGAAACATAATTGATGTTGAAATAAGTGATGACAAGAAAGTGTTCTGTTGTGTTCTGTTATTTCTAACTGTCAGCAGTGTGAATAAAAGTCAGCTTTGCATCCTCTGTGATTCAGTTGGAAACTCACAAACTGTTTAACACAGTTGTGATCTGTTTCGTTCTGAGAGAAACAGGTGCCCTTTTGCAGAGCCTTGACTTTAAGGGAAAAAAAAAAACCTTAGACACATGGTTTGTGTCCCAGATGTTCCTTTTCAGTTTTACTTTCTTCTGTTTTGTTCTTCACACCAGAAGAAGCCTGCAGGACAGCCCCGTCTCCCTTACTGAAGAATCCAGAGTAGGTGCAAAAGGGCAGGCTGTGTAGCTGGTGCTGAGCCTCTCACCTGCTTGGTTCACGGGCAGAGGTGTTGTTTGTTTGAAGCCACAGATGTGGGTGTTTTTCTTTGCAAATGGTTTTGTAACTGTTTTTGGAACTTTAAACAATTTACTTTAGCCCTTCAAGTATTTTGCTGTTTTTTCTTTTTCTTTTTTTTAATCGTATTTCTTGTGTAATTTGAAAACACTTTGTAAATATGCAGCTAGGCACTTCTGGGAATGCAGAACTGGTGATTGTAAAACTAGGGTTGTTGGGGGTTTTTTTGGTTTTTTTTTTTGTTTTTCAGGAGTTTGTAACTTGGCTTAAAAACCTGCATTTTTCCCCTAATTTTTCTTAAAGGTCAACCTGGTGTTTTAACTACACTGTGTGGTTTTCTTTTAAAAGCATGTCTTTGCCAAAAGACATTTTTGTTTCCATACCCAAACAGTTGGCTAGGAAATAAAGCAGCGAACTCTGGGAGAGGGAGTGCTAAGTAGTGGGTGTTTTTCTGATTAGACATTTCTAAACTTAGTGCATTAACACGAATTTTTAGCAGTACTGCATGATTTGTGAATGGAAGGGGTTTTTATTTTTATGCCTGAAGTTTTCTGCACGGAGGAACTTTGGGAACTTTGCCCCAACCCTAGTGTAGACTTACACTTTCTTTTCCCCTACATTCTTTCTTTCTTTTTTTTTTCCACAGTTGTTTTGTTCTGCTGTATCCTGTAGGCATTGTGTATGTGCTATACTGTGTTTGTGAGTGCATGTACTGTGGGTTTTGTTTGCTTTTTCAACAAAGTTGCCGACCTGAACAAAGCCCTGAGCAGCCTGACCTGACCTCCTTGCTGTCCCCGTGAGAAAGTCAAACTCCGAAGATAATGGGGGAGTGTCAAGCCTTTGTGATTCTAATGGCAACTTAATTACTTTTTCTATTCTAAGTTCTAATATATTTTTCCTTTTATTTTGCAGGGGAAGATGTGGTGTGGTTAGAAAATGTATAGCTAAATCCACAGGCCAAGAATATGCAGCTAAATTTTTAAAGAAGAGAAGGAGAGGTCAAGACTGCAAAGCAGAGATTCTTCATGAAATTGCTGTGCTTGAATTAATGAAATCCAATCCTCGCATAGTTCATCTCCATGAAGTCTATGAAACAGCAAGTGAAATCATCTTAGTGTTGGAATAGTAAGTATTCCCTTTGTCACGTGTCCCATGCTGGTAGTTAAAAACCTGTCGATTTATTTGTTTTTTGCTTGAGTTGTCTGAACACCTGTAAGAATTACAACACTATATTGTATAGGTTATGCTAATATTTAATTATGATTTTTTAATTTACTAGTATTTATTAAAGTCTTGGGGCCTTGTCAATGTGATTTATTCTCACGTAAATTCAGGAGTTGCATCCATTGCTGTGACTCTTTGATTTTGGATGTGTATTTTGTGAAACCCATAGCTAATGAGCTCTGTTGAAACTCTGGAATAGAGACACAGCAAAATACACTAAAACTTGTATGAGCTTTTTACTCAATGTTTAAGATATGCACTGATAAAAGTATCTTTTTCAGATTTTTCTTTTTTTTCTTTTTTTCAGATTTTTTTCTTTTTTCAGATTTTTCTCTTTTTTTTTTCTTTTTATCTTTTTACAGATTTTTCTTGATGCTGCATAACTCATTTCTGTAGATGCTTTCACTCATTTCAAACTGGATTTTTTTTGTGCTTTAAATACTATCTCGCTTAGGAATGTGTTTTATGTGAGCGGATCACCCTGTTCAGCACCAGCCTTTGATATTCTGATCAAACAAACCTAATATAAAGCCTGATCACAAATTCTGTAATGTGATTTGTAGTTCTTTTTCTTAGAGAATGTCTTCTGTCAAGCTGAGCAGAGAGAATGTTCTTGAATGCTGTCAGAGATGGATAGTGCTTTGATGCATCTTAAATCATACCGGAAAAGGGCTGCCTGATACCAAGTGCTGATTTCAGAGAAGCTGAGCATGCTCATGTTCTGTGCTTCACTAACTGCATGAGATGACTTGGTGACTGAAGATAGCAATTCACTTGAGGATTCTGAGCGTCTGTAGTTTGTTTTTTTCTTGTTGTAAAACTACTTAACTTCTGTAGCTGCTTCCTCTGAAGCTCATGCATCTTTTCAGATGCCCTCGTGGCTGCTCATCAGCTCTGAAAACAAGTCTTCCAATATGGGAATTAGTTTGAGTTAGTCATCATATTGTGGCTGTATGTTCAAATGTTTGGAGTGTTAGAGACAAGAACAAGTGAGTTTTTTTCTAATAGGATTTAAGTTTTGCATACAAGATATTAGAAGCAGTGGTGATCTACATGCATTGTGATAAACTGCTTTTCATGTGGCTAAATTGTCTTCCAAAAGAGCAAAGGAAAAAAAGGAAGGAGAAGAACTTTTTTTTTCTTCCCCTTGGAACTAAATGATCCCTAACACTTTAATGAGCACTAAAACAACGGTTTCCCAATTCAGCAACAAGTTGTTTCCCATTTCACTATCTTTCCTGCTATGCGTAGTCTTCGCTGTTGCTTGGTTGTATGAATGGGGTTCTTCAGACCATGCAGCATTGGTTTGTTTAAGCACGTTTTCTAAATGAAGAAGGGAAATGAATGCTAGTTCTTAATAAGGCCATATCTGTAGAGGTAATAATATTTATTCTAAAGACTTGAATGGTAATTCAAAGGCTCCATAATGAAGGTGGGTACTCCTCTGTTCTGAGGATCGAAGGTAAATGGAGGAATCCAGCTGCTGGGAGAGATCTGGCAGCTGTTCTAATTTATAGTGGTACTGAGCAGCCGTACAAATTTTCAAATCCATCTTAGGTCATTGAATAACCAAGAAGGAGCCCGGTGGAGTCAGATCAGTGGCCTACTCTCCTGCTGTTCTCAGGAGTGGCTGGTAGCACATGCTCTCTAGGAAGCGTTGAGGCTCACGTGAGCCCCCTCATCTCTGTTTTGTCACAAATGCAGTCAGGTAAGGCATGACTGACACCTCACATAGCTTCAGCAGGTAGTAGCTGTTTGTACAGGTTGTCCAATATTGTTCCCTTTTTATAGACTATCATATTACTAAAGGTGGAGCTCATGCTTACCAGTGTGTTTCTGACGTAGCTTGCTGGCTTTGAGATGGGAGCTTCAGGCAGTTAGAGCAGGCTGAGGAATGATTTCAAACCCAGCTTGGAAAGAAACAGCTGACACTGTGGCAACACAGAGTGTAACTAAGAAACCACATGCAAGATGATTACACAAGGTTATTTCCACGCTTCCTTTATGCTTTACTAATGATAGGGTGCTGTAAGTAAACAGCTTTTTTTGAGGAAGACATACTGAGATGTTGGGTTTTTTTAAATAAAAAATTAATAAATCTAGTCACAATCTCTCTTGTAAGTGGTAGATGTCAAACTGACAGAGCTAAGTGCCTGTATTTCATAATATTCTGTGTCTACAAGAGTTGAAGACTTTGCTCACTGACTGACACGGCAACTGTATTTCATCAAGGTCAGTGGGCTAGGTCTCATTTCTTGTACCTGCCAGATAGAAAGGACTGTTTCTGATCTTCCATCTGAACGGTAAGATCTGTGGTAGCGAGTGTGCAGTTTCCTCTTGCTTCAGAGATGTTCCTCTTCAACTCAGTCTGTTCATTGCATTATAGTTCGTGCATGTGGTGAGGGTTTTAGTCCCTGAATCGGAGAATAGGAATGCTGTTTGATTTTCTTGCCTCAAATCATTTGTGGATTTAATTGAAGAAATTTCAGGTGTAACTTCTGAAGGTGTTTTCTATTAGGAACTGAGGATAGATCTGATCATCTTAAAAGCATCTTCAGGCTCACTTTCAAAGTAGCAAGCTTGAGTTTTCCAAAGAGTTTGAAGCAATTCAGCTACAGAATTGTTTCACCTTCTGAACTGCTGTAGTTAGCTATGAGGAAAATAAAAGCATCTTCAGATATTTTTACCCTATTTTTTTTTTTTTAAGACATGTGACATGTCTGGGTTGAGTGTGTTCAAAAAGAGTGGGAGAAACGTATTTACTCAGCCTCAAAAAAAGAATATCTATTAAATAGCTACTGATAAATAATTTTAGATTAAATTAATAGATACTGTTTATAAAAATTTTCTCTCTAGAGCTTTCAAGTTTAATACGTTAGTGTTCTTGATTGTGTTTCAGTGCTGCTGGAGGAGAAATCTTTAACTTGTGTGTCCCAGATCTGGATGACAGAATTTGTGAAAGTGATATTATAAGGCTGATAAGACAAATACTTGAAGGACTTTGTTGCTTGCATGAAAAAAATATTGTTCATCTTGATTTAAAGGTGAGGTTGCATCAGACTTCTGTTTAGTACTTTGTCTTCAACTTAATATTGTGATAATCAAAATAATTTGTTAAATACATGGCAAAGATGAGAAGACAGTGTTCTAGAGAAAATAACTTCTTAAAAATAGAAGCCATGTAAATAAAAATTAACAATAACATTTCAGTTTATGTTGTTATTTTTTTGCAGTTTGTATTTTGTGAGCTGAGAATTTTTTTCTGTTCTAGCCTCAAAATATTTTGCTGAGCAGCATCAATCCACTCGGTGATGTGAAAATTGTAGATTTTGGGATGTCTCGGAAGATTGAGAACACCACTGAACTGCGGCAAATCATGGGAACGACAGAATATCTCGGTAGGAAAGAGCTGCGTTGTGATTCTGATGTGAGAAAGAGCAGTTGATGAAATGTGCTTATCAACTTTTAATCCATTACTGGAGAACTTAGCAGCACAAGGCAGCAGTTCTGAGCTGTTCTTTCTGTAGAGAAGTTAACTTTTTTTTTTGCATGTAAATAAGTTATATGAATAAGCACAGCTTATTTCATGCTGTAGTGTTTGTTCTGTTGGAAACTACAATTCAACAGTTGTACAGATTCAATTAATAAGATTTTTTTTACTGTTCTTCTGATTTGAATTTCAGTACGACACTAGCATGCACAGAATCATATGAATTAAGAGTGCTGTTCAGTAAGATTTAACATTAAAATATTCTTGGGAAAGTGAAAAACTGCCTTTTATGCATGGCCCACTGAGGGGAAGGTTTCCAGAATTGCCTACACCTGTTTTTTTAAGAGCAGGTGAATCTGTGGTGAGTGGTGTGGTATCTAACGTACGCTGACAGCTGCTGGCCATGAAATTGGCGTGGTCTTTGGGCTTTGTGGTGTTAACATGCTGAAGACTTTGTGCATTCCCTGTAAAGACTGAGTACTTGAAATTAGGAAAGTCTTTTAGGTGCATCCATCTGACGTGGGAATATCTTGGGACTTGGATAGAGTAGATCTTAAGCCGTATAAATACCACTTCAGTCTGAACCACTTAAATTTCATTGTTTAATCATACTGGAATAATGTTTTTCACCGTGAAAAAAGGAAACCTGATTACTTAAACATCATATTCTCTTAATAATGGTTATCAAGTTGACAGAAGAGTTGATGGAAATGTATTAATTCAAGGTTGCATTAACAGTATGCCTATTAAAGTGTCTTTTTCTTTCCTTATCTCTTTATGTAGCTCCAGAAATCTTAAACTATGACCCTATTACTACAGCCACGGATATGTGGTAGGTTGTATATCTTGATCTGTTGTCCCGTCTACCTTGGTAACAGTTAACAGCCTGCATGCCAGCTCCAGTCTGATGCAGCTTTATCTGGTTTCTGAGAATACTGTTCTGTGGATGGGCTGAACAAGAGATGGGGTGGCTGGGAGGAGGAGTGCTCAGAATTTGAACTGGAGTTTATACAGATTTCTGTCTGTGGCTCTGTTGCACACAGGCAGTGGAGTGAAGTGGCTTCTGAACATCAAGTGTGCTTCTGTTCCAACAGTGACAATGATCTGATAGCATACTTAAGGTATTCGTTACCTGAAACATGTTATCCCAGAGTATTAACTGCTCTGGGACTCTCTTCCTTCACCATTTTTCTGTCATTAAATATTCTGATTCTGGAAATGTTCAGAAGTCAACATAACACTTATCTTTAGACCAACATCAGATGGTACAGAACGTCATAAAAATGAGCCAGTGAACCATGTAAGTGTAAGGGCTAGCTTTTTGTGATGCTTCCTTAGAAACATGATGTGTTATTATGGTCTTATTGCGTATCTAAATAAAGCAAATTCAATTTTAAATGTTGCCATGATAATGATTACTTCTTTCAAATTCTCAGCTTACAATAGTAATTAAATTTGTGGTGGTTTTTTTTGCCTACTCTTGTGGGAGTAGGCAAACTATTGGCCCTCTGCTGAGAATCTTGAACATGCAGCTGCATATTTCCACGCTGCAGTGAGTACTATCAGACCACAAAACAATTTTTTATGCATCAAAAATACATCTAAGGTTTATAATAAATGAAATTGTATGGTACTCACATTCATGTTCTTAGGGAAAAACATCTTAGCAAGAGGATACTGTAACAGAAGTCAGATCCTGATTGCTTGTATAGAAGGGTGGACTGTGTCTCAGACTTCAATACTTCTTCCAGAATTTTTGTGAAATAACGGCTGTTTTTTATTTACCTGCAAATGAGGACCTTTTTTTTGCAGTTCTTTTTTCCTCAAAACTGCCATATCTGCAAGAATAGACTGTGTGAAAATTCTGTATTTCCTTTTTATAACAGTCTCAATGGCAAGAAAAGAAAGGCTTATTTGAAAGTAAGCAATTAAAGAAACAAAAAGAAGTCCTTTCACGGAGATATAGACGAATTTCTTTGTGTGTATATGTGCATCCACGTTTGAATCATATAGAACTGAGAGGTCACGTACTGGTTTTAGTTCTGAGTGTGGCATACATCAAGGTGTTTGATCTCTACAGCAAAGAAGTATGGGAAGATGCATTGTTTTACATTGTGTTCTTACTTCAGGAACATAGGTGTAATATCATACATGCTGCTGACCCAAGAATCTCCATTTGTGGGAGCTGATAATCAAGAAACTTTCCTTAATATATCTCAAGTTAACGTGGATTATTCAGAAGAAACATTTTCATCAGTTTCACAGCCTGCCAAAGACTTCATTCAAAAACTTCTCATAAAAAATCCTGAGTAAGTAACGCTCTTCAGGCAATAATCTTTTATGCTTTTGAGCACACAGAAAATATGAATGTTAACCTGGGACACTGACATCATTGATTTGAGCAGTTAATAGTTCGCAGTGTGCTGGTATTATCAGCTTGATATTTAAAAGTGTTGGTTTCTGCTTTTGTATAACCTAAGTAAAGGATCTTTGGTTCACTGGCTGGCTGTTAACTGTAATCAGGCTCAGTCTTTGAGTTCGCTCACTTTCAAATTCTGACTTACTTTATATATTTCATTCAGAGGTCTGACTATTCGTGTTTCTTATGAAACGTGTTCTGGGAAGTTCAGGTTTTTGTCGACAACCTAATAGTTTTGGAGAGACAAAATGCCATCTTTCTGATGTGTGTCTGGATGCTTCCTGACATCTTTGATGGAGCTTTTTACTTTAATATATTTTATATCAAAACCTGGCAGTCTTATGACCGTGTGTGTTTTCTTCATGCTACCTATATGTACTCTTTAGGAATATGTATATACATGTATAGTGTTTTGTCATGTTCAGTTGTCTGAAAAGTAGTTCTCAATCAAAATCACAAACTTCTTTTTGCTATAATGGGTATTTCCATAACTTAGTGTTCTTTAAAATGCCTTGATCAGTATCCAAATTCCCAAAGGGGCTGAACTCTGAGAAAATGGTCTTTGAGAAAATGATAGTCATTAACTGTGTCTGTGCTTGCTACATGGTGTTACATGGGGACTTGTTTGTATCTGTTGCACTAGTAAATGTGCAAACAAAAGAAAAAAGGTGTATGTATATACTGGAGAGTAACATTTAGTTGAGTCAGCTAGTCATGTTCCTCTAAGTTTTGTGAAGTATTATTGCTTGTATTGCTATGTATTGTCACTCGCAGTGATGCAATAGTTTCTATCCTCAGCAAGCCTGCATGTAAGCAGGAGACGAACAATCTGCTTGAGAAAGCGGTCCTTTGATAGTAAGGGACGATGATAGTAATCATTCATGATAGATGTCATCATGAATGAACAATCCTTTCTACTTTATCTCACGTAGAAGGTTTGTCAAGAGCTGGAACAACTCACAGGAGCTGTATTATTGTGAAGGAAGTGATTTTGAAGATCTTGCTTTGGTAGATGTTGATGTGTGCCTGCAGAATCTTTAGCTTTCTGCCGCTGTTAGTCCTCTCCTTGCTCTCTTTTGGGCATATCAGTCTTCATTATATGCTCAGCAACTCTTTTCCAATTCTTGTACTTGGTGTGTATGTCTTTTTGAATATTAAGAGGGAAAAATCTGTCCTCAGATTGTTAGCACCATAATAAGACTTCTCTAAGCAAAAAAAATTCTTCCTGTATTGTAGAACATAACAATGCAAAATGTGTTATAAACTGGAGTAGCAATTACTAGATTATCCAAGGGAATCGTTTCATAAATCTGAGGTCTGTTGGGAAGTAAATACATTCTGCAAGTTTGTGCCAGTCTGTGGTGAACTGCATCAGTAAAACACTGCAGAATGTCTGTTAAAGTTGATGACAGCACGTCCTTTGGCCTTTCTTGAAAACATCGTGATTGAATGTTCATTAGCCTATTTATAACAATCTGTACAAAACGTAGAACTTCGAAAGCATAAGCACATATATGTTAATAATGTTGAAAACATTCCAAGGGACTCAATGCTGGCTGTTCCTTGTTCTGATGAAAAGTTTAAGAGCTTGGACATCCAGCAGCAGGGTAAATTGTCAACTGAAATCCAGATGCATGTTGCTTAATCCTGAACCATGGTAGGTTCTAATGTGCTTTTTAAAAAGCAGCAGTGGTGGTGGAAAAACAGCAATATGAATTCTGTAGTGTCAATTCTCATGTATGCTGAGAAGTTCTAGGATTTGTTTTAGATGTAGTTTTAGTAGTTCTGAAAGTAACTTAAGCAACTTAGCTTTTGTTCTTCTCTCTCAAAGGGAAAGGCCCACAGCAGAGGCCTGTCTCTCTCATTTCTGGTTGCGGCAAGGGGATTTCTTACTCCTGTGCAGCCCTGAGGAATCATGCTGCCCATCTCTGACACCTGGACACGCAACAAAATGCTCAGAAGAGCGGAATGTGAGATCCAGCTGTAATGGTACTTGTAGCGACAAGGAGGACAAGGAAAACATCCCAGAGGACAGCAGTACAGTCTCCAAACGCTTCCGGTTTGATGATTCCTTGCAGTATCCCCAAGAATTCGTGACAGACTTCGTATGTTGATGCATAACAGACTTTTATAGAAATGGATTTAGTGTAATCTATTCCGGTGGCAAATGCAAGATTGGCTTGCCAATTTGTGCACTGTTGCCAGACTGGAAATGCACTTTGATTCTGAATTCTGGTACTTCCTTTTCTATCCGTTGCGGGCAATGGATTTAACTCTTGAGAAATTGCAGTTGTAGCACCAGTAAAAATGAATTATTTTTTTAAGAAGGTATAATTAAATATTTTTTGCACTTTTTAAGATTTAATCCAAACATGATGCCAAATTAAAGCCTGAACATGAGTTTAAATAAACTCATTTTCCTGAGGTTTTTTTTTTTTTGCCTAAACTCTGAGCTTTGCCAAACAGTGGTTGAATAATATGTACATTTTTATGACTAGCCTTTGGAAGCTGATCGAAGCAGGGAAACTGAATCTAGCTATCTTAATGGGCTTGTCTGTGACTGTTCTCATAGGTGTAAATGACAGCTAAAAGCAGCATTCGGGGAAATACAATTGATCTGCTGGGGCCATCTGGAAAACTGCTTTTTTTTTTTTATCATTAGTAGTTAAGGAAATGTTTCTTTCTTACAGATCTGGCCCACCTAGGGATTGTAATGCATATTCAGCGTGGCATTTTTCCTGTGTTTCCTGTGGATATATGTAATGCTTGAACAGAAAACGGGTAGACTGTCAGTCCCGGTGTTAGTGGTCCTTTGCTTCTTACCAGTGAGTTATATTTGAAGAGGATAAATTTCTCTTTCTGTTGTGAATATTTGATACATGTTAATTCGCTTTCATAAAATACCTTAGTAGCATTGTCTACATGTGTTGGTCTACTCCTTATCTTGAAACCAAAAAATGAAACACCCTTTCTAAGTTGAACGAATAACTGAATAAACTGAAAATAAGGTGTTTTTTTTTTTTTGCCAGTAAAGCTGCAATTAAAAACTTTTCATTATGCCGTTTTAATGTAGATGTGCAGTGGATTTTTCTGTTAATTATTGCTATTTCCATAACTTAGCTCCATGCCT
This sequence comes from Cyrtonyx montezumae, assembly GCF_038088225.1. Lineage (NCBI taxonomy): Eukaryota > Metazoa > Chordata > Aves > Galliformes > Odontophoridae > Cyrtonyx > Cyrtonyx montezumae. Next base: position 9,265,786 of record NW_027072078.1, on the reverse strand, counting down.
GCCTTAAGAAATAGACTGCAATGTGTTAATATTTAAAGGCAAGCTACCCAATAGTTATTTTAAGCCTTTTCATTTGCTTTGGTTAGTAGGTTTGCTGTGTTCAAGTTATATCCCTTCCAATTTCTGTTTCTAGGCTCTGACAAATAACACAAGTCAAACTTCAGCTTAGAGCAAATACCAGTCATGTCACAACATCCTGAAACTAGCAGTTTACCACTGAAAAACTGACAAGATAAGATGCTAATCGTAACATTTGAGTCTAAAGCTTTGTGTAGAGAATGTATTAAAAACTCTATAAATATTTTGAAAGTAAATGGTACTTCAGAGTAGTTCTAAGCTCTGAGGATTAGAAAATCTCAGACTTTAATCTTCCTTAATTTGGTTTCTTTTATAAAATATCACAGTCTAATAATCTTTTTCAATTGGGGCTGTAGATCTAACGATAGTTAGGCAGATGGAGCTTTTGGAACATGATGTGGCTGAGAGGTGAATGCTATAATTAAAAGATTGTATTTTAGCTTTCTTCACAAAAGAAAGAACAACTTCATATTTTTACAAATAGAGCTTAGTGCAAGCTTTCGCTATAAAGCATAGGGGAGATTCAGGACTTTTGTCTTTTGTTTTGAGTGCTGTTCTGCGGAAAGTCAACTGCTGTGTCTTCAGCTTGTTTGACAGAAGTAAAAAAATTTCCAAGACTTGATCACAAGTGAAATGAAATAATAGCATGGATAAAGCTCGGATGCCTAAGCGTAATCAAACTTCACTGATTTCCCTCTGTGTATTCTTATGCACTTTTTACAGTGGTAATGATAATATGTGTACATTTACAGTCATTAAATGACTTTGCAGGTAGTTGTTGGATTGCACCCAGATTCTCTATACCTTTACATTTCAAAGTCGTTGGCTTTTTCCAGTGGAATATTATTTATCTTTTTTCCTCTCTAGCGTGGAGTCTAAATTTGAGCTGGGTGAATTAAAAATACAAGCTATTTTATGATGCAGTTAACGTTCACTCAAGATAAAGAAGAAAACATCAAAAACTGTAATGGACAAAGGTAGAACAAATGGCTTCTAAGGTTGTTACATTTTTAAATTCTCCGAAACTATCACTGACCTGAAATGCTAACTGGGAGGCTTGTGGAAGTCTTTAGTTCTACTAGTTTTCTATTTTTAGTGTCTGAAAATAAAGCTGAAGGTATATGCTAGCACTTTATGAAGAAGTTATTGTTCCTTACATTTTTTAATCGTTATCTGATGTTTACATTTCTTACTACTTTTGGAGTTAACTTATCTTTAAATAAATGAAAATTTGTCTTATCCAAGGAAATTACGTTTGGAAGTTTGTACTTCATGTAAATTCAAAGTATTCATTGAGTCAAATTTGGTTTGGATCAGTGCATTGAATTTTATTTTTTAAATATTACTGCGCACACATCACTTTGATTGGTTGAAGGTAAATCTATATGTTGCAGGCAGATTTTAGCCCCTCTTGCTTCCCACCATATTACTGAAGAGATAATCCAATGAGTGATGCGTAATATTTTAAGATGACTGAAGACATTGCTATGCAGTTCATGAACATTTTATATTAAAAAAAATAGTAATAATAAACTTTTCCTTTTTTCAAAACCGTGTTTTCATTTTTTCACAGCCTTGCAGAACTGTGCTTGGAAGGGACCTCAGGAGGTCGTCTGGTTCATCCTCCCTGTTCAAGCAGGGCCACCTAGAGCTGGTTTCCTGGACGGTGGCTGCTTGGTTTTCTGTCTTCAGAAAGGGAGGAAAGGATCACCTATTTTGACTTGCTGCCAGGCTTGAGCTAATGCAGCCCGGGATACCATTGCCTTCTTTGTAGCAAGGGAACCTCACTGCCTTTCATGCAAAGGTGTTTTCCAGCCGGGTGGCTCTCAGTGTTGTGGATTGTGTTGCCATGGGCCTGGATACATAGTTATGTACTACTTGTTACATTTTGCCAGGTTTCTATCAGCCCATTTCTTCAGGCTCCTGAGGTCCGGGTGGATAGCAATGCAACCCCATCAAATGCTCCTCACTGTTTAGTGTCATCTGCAAACTTGCTGGGGGTGCATTCTGCCCCATCATCCAGATAATTAATGAAGATGTTAAATGATGTGTTCTAATGGCTTTTGCAGAATGACCATGTGAATTTAAATAGAATGTTTATTACATATTAGCCTCCTAGGACACTAACTGTACATCTGTTTAATTTTCAAGTAGAAGGCTAAACTGGAAATACAAACCTTTAGGAAAGTAGTTTTATTCAGAAGAAGTGGTAACTTGTTGTGACATGGATACTACACTTCCCACAAAGGCAGATTTCATTGAAATGAAAGCTGTCTCCTTGTTAGAAAAGCACAAATGAGCTTTCTTTTTAGTGAAAGAAATGGTATATTCATTAGTTTAGAGTTGCTTAAAGCATTGAGAAATAATTTGAATTTTTCCTGCGCTGAAGGTACTTCTAAAAATACTGCTCTACTTAAAGATGTCAAAAAAACCTGTTAATACTACTAGCAGTCTCAATTCACTAGAGGTGTCTGCCTTTGCTAAGAGTTTTCTAGCCTGAGAGGTGTTAGAAAACTGTATAGTCTACATGATAGCTGTCCATCTTCTTCCTAACAAGACAGCTCTGATTGTACTCTTCCCAGATAAAATGAGTTACACTTGGAAAAATATATTGTAAAAGTCAGGACCAGATAAAGAAAAAAATACAACAACATGCTTTTAAGGAACTGGAGTCATCCTGTGCCTTAAGAACCTGGCAGCTGACTGATTTGGAAAGCACTGTTACTGAAAAAATACTAGATAAATCACTGTGTTGAAAGTGAACAGACAGTAAATTACAAAGCTGAGCTGCGAAGCCATCCTGCAGTGATGGAAGTATAATGAAATTACTTAATCAAATGGAGGTAGATATGCTCAAAACCTCTCATTTAAAAATCACACGAATCACTTCACCTTCTGCTAACTGCCTCGTATCTAACTGAAATCCAAACCCTCTCACAGCAAGGTGTTGGGCATCATTCTGATTACTGTTTTTTACTTGGGTTGGTCAGAACATGGGGTTAATAGTGCAGGGATCAGCTATTCACTGACAGCAGTAGCGAAAGGGGTTGTTAACTTATTGCTTGTATACGTGCATGAGGCAGATAGCTTAAACAGATCTGTTGTGCAAGGGGCGAGCTGATTTCTAATTGCAAGACAGGTAAGTGTTCAAACTTTAGTTTATTGAGAATGCTTTTGAAAGCACAGCTGAGCTCTATTATGCTTAGCTGGAGCACACACGTAGCACAGCTCTGCCTGGAAACAAGCGGCTGCATTCACCCACCTGCTAATTTAAAAGTGAGGAAGGCATGCCTGCTCAAACTGCAGCAAATTGTACATTTCAGAGCGATGTGAACCCCCGGCAGGACCCGAAAGGTATCACCCTCTTCCTACTAGAAGACAGTCTCGCCAAATAGGGTTGAACTCTCAGTTAATAAAGTTTAAATTCGGCTTTCTGTAGCTGGAGGTACGCTGCAGCAGCGCCAAGCGGCGCAGCTGCGCTCAGCTCCCCGCTGATAAATGGCAGCTCCGCCAGGTGCGCGCAGCCTGAGCGCCGTGCTTCAACCGTCGCCTCGCGAAAAACGCGGGCTTCCCTGCACGCGCCACGCGGCGCGCGCCCACGGGATGAGGGGAGGGACGGCGCGCTGCGCTCCCACACGGCGCTGCTTGGCAACAGCGTCTCCTCAGCGCTCCGTGAGGGCGGACATGGGCACCGAGCAGGTACGGGGCTGAGTGGCTGCCGTCGCGGCTGGCCGGGGGGGGATGATGGGGGGAGTGCCGGTGCGGCGACGGGGAAACAGGGCTGCGGTGTCCGTGCTCAGCGTTTTTCCAGACGGAGTTTGTTCGTAGTAATGTAAGTCCTCGGGACTGTGCCGCTTTCCTTGGCTGGATTGGAAATGGAGCGTTACTTTCTTGCGTCGGGTGCTTTTCTCCTGAGGCGCGGCTCGGATGGAGGGGAGGTCGGGGCTGCAGCGGCGCAGAGGGCGGTGTGGAATTCTTCGGTTTCTCGTAAAAGCGCGTGAGAACGGATTTCGAGACTGCGAATCGTGTGTGTGTATACATATATATGCGATCTTTGGGGTGTAGTTGCCGCTTCGTCTTCAGTCGACGTAAATACAGTGCCTCGTGAAGTGGATTACAGTCACACGTTAAACTCCCAGCTCCCCCAGCGCCTCACCACTCTTACAGGAAAAAAACTTTATCTCCAACCTAAACCTTCCCCGTCCCATCACTGCAGACCCTGCTAAACACTCTGTTCCCCCCCCCATGGCTCCCTTTTAGATGTTGAAAGGCCGTTCTCGAGTCTTGCCAGAGCCTTCTCCAGGCTGCACGGCCCCAGCACTCGGCCTGCTTTGCTGGGGAGGGAGGTCCATTCCTGTAGTCCTCCTCTGGATATGCTCTGACATGTCCATGTCTCTCCCGCACTGAGGGCTCCACACCTGGACATGCACTAGGTGAGGTCTCCGCAGTGCAGAGTAGCACAGAGGGGCAGGAACGACTCCCTTGACCTGCTGTCCGTGCTTCTTTTGGTGCAGCCCAGTGTACAGTTAGTTTTCTGGGCTGCAAGGGCATTTTGCTGGCTCGTAGCCTGCTTCCCTTCCACCACTACCACCAAGTTCGTTTCAGAAGGGCTGTGCTCACTCCTTTGGTCCCCCCAGCTTGTATTGGTAGTGGGTGTTGCCATGACACAGGTGCAGTTCGTTGAACCTCATGAGGTTCACCTGCTGGCCCAACTGCTGGAGCCTATCTAGATCTTTCTGGATATTACCGTGTCTCTCAGGTGTGCTGATCATACCACACAGCTTGGTGTAATCAAATCTACTTAGGGTGCACTCTATTCCACTGTCAATGTGATTTATGAGGATGTTAAAAAGCATTGGTGTTAGTGCTGCTGAAAATATCAGTCTTGTTATGTGGAGAATGAAGAGCATGTCCATACTCATGATTCAGAACCAACTGAAGTGACTCTGGTCCTGCAGTAAGAAAGCTGCTGGCAAACCATGGCCCCGTAGATCATGGGATAGTTAGGAGGCTGGAGCATGGAATGTAGGCAGGAAACTGATTATTCTGTGGAGAACAGAGTACTAGAGTCATTAAGGTTGGAAAAGACTTCTTAGGTCATCTAGTCCGACCACTGACCCATCTGCACTTTGCCCACTAGCTGTGTCCCTCAATGCCACATCTACTATTTTCATAGCACCTTCAGGGACAGCGCCTCTGCCAGCTCCCTGGGCAGCCTGTGCCTCACCACTCTTTTCGAGAAGTTTTTTCCTAATGCCCAAGGTCTTTTTCAGCCTATACAACAGCACTGTGTCTGTATAAAGCCATATTCACACCAACCCAAATTCTGCCTGTGGGCTACACTGTGTCCCCTGGGCCTGTCAGCTCAGGAAGGCATTGTATCGCAGTGGAAGTTCCCTCCTAAGAGATGTCCTTGCACGGGTACTGCAAAAGACAGATAGAAGTTACTGAGTCTGTGATGTGCATCTGTTTAATGTGTTAGATTATAGAGAAAGAAATGGTTTCCTATTTCCCTAGTAGAGTTGCAACTGCCTCAGTTACCAGACGTGAAGCAGACTTGTCATGTCTATGTTTCTGTCTTGGTGATTGTACTTCATTTCCTTCATTTATGATGGCGTAAATTCATCTTTGTCCTTCTGGACAGCAAGACTGGTAAGGTTGGTTGAGTTTCAGTGGTTAATTGTGAATAAAAAAATCTTGCACGTGTACCCTGCCTAGCTGGAAGGCGAATGCAGTTACTGGCATCCTGAAAGAGATGGGTGGTTGTTGTGGCCAAGTCTTTGGTCACCTCTTCTGTGACAGCCATAACACTAAATTCAACATACTGCTGTCTGCCTACCTGGTTTCAGTGCTGCTATGGAGAACCATTTTGATCTCTGTTCTAGATGAAGGTAAACATGTTTAATTTCTTTTGGGGAGGGAAGTGTGTGCATGGGAGACGGAAATGGATTTTTTTGTTAACTGAAACAGTAGTATTGTTGATTTTTTAACAAGATGCTTTTTGTTGTCCAAGTCCCACTCTTGGAGCTTGTGGTAGTCAAGGATGTTCTCCCTATCGTGTTCAGGGGCACTCTAGAGCCAGAGTGAGTTTGCTCTTCTTTCACAATGTCATAAACGCTCAGAGTCCAACTGGAGTTTTTGGAATATTTTATTACAATCAGAAGGTGAAAAGCAACAAGCAAGCAGTGCTGGGTGTGCCAGGGAGTCTCCGCTCCACCAACAACGCACACCAAGAAGATGGTTCCCTTTTCTTTAATAAAGTGTCTTATTTAAAATTCCCTGACGTCCCCTCCTCCTTTCGGTTAATCATTTTATTCTTCTACGGTTGCGTGGCTAGTCGCTAGGGGGGCGCACATTCCTTCAGGTGGTCTTTGGGATGAAGGCTGTTTGTCTTCCTCAGTGCCCTCTGATTCATTCCTCCGGGCTCGGCCTTGCAAGGTTTGTGTTTGAGATGCTTATCTCTGCCACCCCTTGATTTGAGGAACACCGCTCTGTCTCCATCTTGCAAGGTTTTGTGTTTTAAATGCAAATAGAGCTCTGTTCTCAGTTTATCCTTCCATGCCTTATAAGGAAATTTTACGCCTTTAAGCGATTTTCTCTGTGGTTAAGGCTAGTTTACGGTTATTGTATCAGCATCCTTGACACTGTTGTCTTTTGACACGAATCACATCTACACGTTTTACAAGATGGACCATGTATTTGCACAGCAAGTTGGTTTATGAAGGGATTAAAAACAGCTGGCATGTATGTCTGTACATACTTTATCACTCTGATGAATTCCTGATTTTTGACTTGGATGTGAATCACTGCAGTATATCCTTCGCTGCAAAATTCATGTAATTGTGTAAGTATCTAAAATTTGAGAGTCCTGTAGCACAGCAGCTGCACCGCAAGCTGGCTAGGGGTGGGGGGAGGGGGGCAGCTCAGGTATGCATGCGCAGACTTCCACTGCTTTTTTTCTGCTCTACAAGCTTTGCATAAGAAACAAAGCACAGTGAGGACAGTTGTGGCGTAGATGCAGTATTACAGTGCTCTGCATGAAGAGAAACTGCGTGCGATGCTGCACACTGGTGCCAGGCTGAAGCAGAGGACAAATGGAAGAGAAGCTTAAGGTGCTCATGTTAGCCAATATTAAATAATTGTACAGCTAGCCTGTCTCTTTTGCTCACAGTCAGGTGCTGTGCTAAAACATGCCAGCTGGGATTCTGGACGTGGTCAGCAGGTGCTTTTGTTCAGCCAGCATTTCTGTCAGATGCTGAGAGGTCAGCCTTGTGGAAGGGCAGAGAACTGGGCACTCTTTAATGAAAGTTTATGGGTTAGGATAAAGGACCTATATGTGTTAACTGACAAACCTGAATGAAAAACGTATCTGTACGTTTGTATTATCTCTTGGTATCTTTTAATGCTTTAATATTTATGTTGGCAAAAATGTACCTTAAATGCTTCCCAGCATAAAATGGATTTTTCCAGGCTGTGATTTGTAAAAGGCATTTGGGAAAGTAACATGGAAACGTGATATAAGGAGTTGGAGAGCTGACATGAAGTTTTACTTAGAAAAATTATTTTGCGATTTCCGCTCTGAAAGTAATGCCTCCTATTTTGATGATGTCAGAGGCAAATCTTGGTGGTATGGCAGACAGAGATTGCACCTTCCCACCAGTATCTCATTGCATGTTTCTGCACGGCAGATGGCAGCAGAGAGTGACCCTGGCAAGATGTCTGACATGGAAGTATATATGTATGTATGAAGCAAAGGTGGAATTGAATTCCTTAGTGTGGAAAAAATAGCACATCGAAGCTTACTGAACATTTGTGGAGACCAAACAGTGGATGTGAGCACAGCAAGGGGTGGATGGTGCGTTTCAGCAGTGGTGACAGTTGACAGCGGTCGCCTCTGCTGCTGCAGGTTTTTATGTACACTGCATTCAGGCTTTTGGTCATCACCCGTGAAAATGCAGAACTAATGGTGGTGACTGTGTTGGAAAACAGTACTTTGTAGCTGAGAATTTGCTCTATCAAATAGCGTAATTGTACTCTTTGTGTCTGTTGTAGTTTCCATGGAAATGAATAGGAGGTGTTACTTTCAGTGCAACCTATGGATCAGAGATGAAAATGGATTTATAGCTTGTTTACAAGTTTAAGTATTCCCAGAAGTCTAACATTAGTAGTAATTAAAATATTTGTGTTTTTTTCCCAAGGCCAGTCCAAGTGTCAAAGGGAAGTTTGCAAAAAGAACAGCGAGCTTAATACCCCAGTTACCTCAGGTAGTTTTGTTGAATTTTTTGTAACTTTTCACTTTCAAGTATGTGCACCTCAGGATTATATAAAGAATTCAGAACATATTGAAGTGTAATATGTGTATGTCTTCTGCATCATGTACTTGTATTATACATATTTCAGTATTTGGAAATATATCTGAATATTTTCAAAACATTGAAAGTAGAGTATTTGAATAAATTTGTGGACGTTTAAAGTATAAAACTAGAGGGTACACAAATATTTGCATGTAAGTTTAGTATGCTCATCTCGACCGGGCTGGATATTTTGAAGCTGAGGGCAACATGTAAGTAATAGTTTACTGTATGATTTTTATGCTGCCTCGTTCCTACCATATATTAGGTTAAGTTTTTATGTATTTATTTACGTTTCCAATATCTTGATGTGCTAGAAGCACCCAAAACAAATGTAAAACTGAAACGTAACATATTTATTCCAGGCAAGGTCTCATCCAGCATGGCGGCAGACTTGTCCTTCATTCCAGCAGAGTAAAGAACAGAGAGATGATGAGCCAGATGAGTTTACTGTGAAAAATGAATACCCATCTGGTAAGGTTAACAGTAGTTAGTACTACTAAGTAGCTAGTACTAGTAATTAGTACTAGTAGTTAGTACTGCTTAAGAAAATGTTTCTGAAACATAAGCAGATGTATAATGCATTTCGAACTTTTTAAAAAACTTTTATTTCAAAATGTGCTTTCTGCAAGGAGAATATTTGAAGGCAAGATGCAAGAGACTCAAGATACAGAATTCTGGAGCTAATGAAGCTGAGCCATCGACTTCTAAATTACAGAGCAGCAGTCATCCGAAAAAACGCCAGGAACATTTCAGAAGTGCTCTCGTTAACATATTGTGAGTTTACTCATCTTTGAAAAATTCAATTTCTCCTGTTGATAGTTGAAGCAACTTTATCAAGAATTTAAAGATTACCAATCAAAAGAAAATATATTCTGAGTATGAACTGACTTTAAAATCTGAACCTTAGCAGGTTGTATACGCACTTGGTTGCATGCTTCAGAATCCTTTTGGAATCAAAACATTGTGTGTTTGTCGTCAAATTTTGCCACACATTTGTTTTGTGTTGCTTATGTGTCGAATGGCTCTAAGGTTCTTATGCCACTGAAATGTATCTAAAGAACGTGATGCATACTTGTTTGTTCTGTTTTTATGTCAGGCAGGAAGATCTTACCGAAGAGCCCCTTAATGAAACCCAGCGTCCAGGAGAAGATTTCCTAACACCAATAGAGAAAGATATTGTGGTAGGTTAAGGCTATCTTCAAGAATATGAAATCTAAAACAATGCCAGTTATTTATTGAGGCTATACACAAGATGATTAATACAATGACAGAATTATGAAAGCAAAAAAGCACTTGTCACTAATTACATTTATTTTTACTAAATAAGCTCATATTTCACTGAGACCCTCACTGGTAATTACTATCTACTACTGCACTTAACCAGCGCATTCTTCTGTCCTCCAGAAATACTACTATTACATTCGCCATGGAATTGATACAGCAAATGTAGCCCCGCTGGATGAAGCCTGGATAGATCACATCTTAGATTTAATTCCACAGCGTCTGAAAGCATTTGATGAAAGTATACATTCACTGACAGACGAAATGAAAGAAGACTATTTTTTGAGCATAAAAAAGGCTATAGGTAGATTTATATTATTTACTGTTGTTTTACTCTAAAATGCTCAGAAGTATTTGTTGTCGAGTGCTGGTCACTTCTGAGAACATCTATAAGTGAGACTTCTACCATAAAGCACTGTTCTAGAGGGTAGAGGTGCACTTTAATGAAAAGAATGTGGTGCTTTTCGTACTGATGTAACAGTGAAAGCTATTTTTCTTCAGAATTTTTCATCTTTCAGCAATCTCAAAATATATTATTTTCTAAGTGCCTATTGTGTAACTTTCTTCTAAATTTCTTTTCATGTATTTCCAAGTAAAATCATTTAAATCAATGAGTTGCCCATTTGGACATTTTTCATTTCTTTGCTAAGCTTATTTTTTACTTTTGTTTTGGCTTTTTTTCTTTTATTTTTTTTGACATCTTTCTCAGTTGACTTTGTTTTAAGAGACACGAGAGAAAAAGATGAAGACAAGGAGAAAGATTCTCTTCTACCTCATCGTGCAGAGTAAGAAAATGTATTTATTTAAAAACGCTGAGTAGAGAGCAGTGATATCTTGCATAATGAATAATCTTAGGTAGTGTTGCTCAATTTTAGCTTGAGCATTGCACAAAACAGTAGAAGTAAATACATCTTAGTTATTAATTATCTCAATTCAAGTAATGCTTATACAGCTTCTTTGGAACAATCTGGAAAAAAGTGGGTATACCATGAATAATTGTTAGGAATTGGTTTTGTTTCACTATGTTTAACTGGTAAGAAGTGCCTCATTTAATCTCACAGCATTTGCAAATAAGACATGGAGGGCCAAATCCTTGTGTTTAGGGGTACATGCTCGAGATGGTTTCAGGTATATGCTTTCAAATATCAAATGGCAGTCATTGAAGTATATAGAAGTGTGGCTGTGACAGATATTACTGAAGCAATTTTCATCTTGAAAAGAGAAATAATGTATAATGAAATAGTTATCGTATCCCCCAATAAGAGGCCATCCTACCATTTCTGACTGTAGATCTTCCATGCCTGCTAGGGGCTGTCATTTTGTAGCACACCACAGTAGTTTTCATATATTATATATCATAGGCTTTCATACTAGACCCAAAGTACTACATTGTCCTACAAGAATAATCATTGTCAAAACAATTTTATTTCATTAACAGTACTTGAAATACAGAACTTTCTTGAGAAATATGTCAGATAGATGTGGAAATTTAGCTAAGTTTTTTAACTTCTAAAGCCAAGTAAAGGTTGAAATGTCTATTTCTTCTATTGCAGTACTCAATATTTTAATAGTAAAATATAGGTGTCATTTGCCATTTTCTGCAGACCCTATATAAGTTTTTAAAGCAAAAAAAAAAAAAGAACCACATATAAGTATACAAAACAAACCCACCACAGTGGCTTCATGTTCTTACAAAACTGAAAGCAGACCAAGTGGATTCATAAAAAGGCTCTATATTCAAGAGTATTGACCAATTGACTATGGTGTGTCAACATAGACACAATATGCTGCAGAAAATTGTGTTAATTAATTGATTACATCTATACGTATGATGATTTTATTACCTTCTGAATATAAGGGACCATGAATAGGCTACAGATCCCTCAGAAGTCCTAAGACCAATATTTATCTCTCTTTTTTTTTTAATATATGCTGACCAATATTTGAAGACTGTGTTTTTAATATCTGAATAATGAATAAAAAGCCAGATTTATCTCCTGAGCTACTTAAACTATCTATCCTAGATAGATACAGATGAGAAACAATTATCTTAACGCAGATATGTAAATACTTTGGTTTTTAGAACAGCATTTTCATCCTACTGTATTTCTTGTATTTTTTTTTCTGTGTTTGTATTTTGTTTTGTTTTTTAGAATAGAAGTAGTCCCAAAACCTTGGAAAAAATCTTTCAAATCAGCATACAGTTACATAAAAGAAAATTTGCATGCAATAAATCCTTCAATGTTAGCTGTTCTGAACCTATGGGAGACTTCATTTAAGTAAGTGTTATCTATATTTCTTAGGTTTTCAGATGCTCAGTGATTTCAGAATCTGTGTAAGAATCTGTCTCCCATAAAGAGTGAGGTCTGTCTTTTGCCATCATCAGATCTGATTTACAGCAGAAAAAGGCACTAGATGTGTTATTATTTTCTGTTTCCCAGTGTAAATGGAACTGCTTGCTTAATTCTTGACTGGTGATGAAAAAGGCAATTAATTGACCTCTTAAATGCTATAATGACTTGCCAGGGGTGGGTTTTTTGTTTTTTTTCTTGTCTACTAAGGAACAGACAGTATTAAGCTAATTCTTTAGGAAACTTGAATTTATTTTTTTTTAGTTTATTTCCAAAATATTTCTGTTCTTGGTTTAGATAATTTTACATTATTTCTACATTTATAGTATTTGTAGAATCCATCAAGTCTTAGAAAAGAACACTGTTTAAAACATTTACAAGTTTCAATGTTTGATCATATATGCAGTGTGGGATCGAATACATATATGGACTCCAACTCTGAAAATTCTTCTTGATATACTCAAATGTAGTAAAAATATATCTCCATTTGAGATCATGTGTACGGAAGGTACTGAAGTACTTACATTTGGTGTTTCTGAAATAATAGAAGCTGATTTCTGAAAATGAAAAACAAATTTTTAAAATAAATAACATATTTGAAATATGAAATAAAGTTTTATGGAAATAAAATAATCAGGTGAGTATACTTCTAAAATGTTCATGTTATATTCTGTTTCAGAGACTTACGCCTTCTTGATACAGAAATATTTCACAATAAACAGGAAGCTGAGGAACTGGCATCTTTCCAGATTAAAGTCATCCAAGAAATTGGAAAATCCAAAGCTGTTCTATCTAGGAAGTATGATCAAGTATATCTGAATATTTTAAGTTATAGGGCAATCTTTTTCTTTGGGTGTTTTTGAAATTCTGGACTTTGCAGAGAGAGAAGGAATGATCAATTTTAATAATACATATTAAAGAAAGAGATGCAGTGTTTTGAAACACTTTGAGGCCAATGAAAGATAATATTTTTATAAATGTTGAGCCTACTATGATTTGTGTCATTTTCTTGCTCAGTTCTGTTGTGTTGTGTTTTGCTTTTTAAGTCCTGTAGGATACAGATTAATTGGATAATTAGAAAGCAGCTAAAATACTGAGTTCTGAAGAGATACATTGAAGTACAAAGTTGCTACTATCAATAATTTGACATTTCAAAAAGTAAATTTTGTAGGAATTTTTATATAAGACTTGCTCCATTTCTACTTCAAAAAATGAAAGTTAAATAGGAGTAATTGATATTATTCTAATATTAGGTTAATAAGAATACCTGTGTAGAACTTCTGTTAATGAGTTTGCTATTCCAGTTTTTATATTCTCGCTTTTTAAACATTTCTGAAAACAGAATAATCTAAAGAGTGTTTTGTTTGTGACATCCATTGACATTAGGGTGTAAGAGGATTTTTGAAAATCGAAGGGTTTGAGCACCATAATATTTATATATCCATCCAGAAATATCTGTAAGAGAAGAGGGCTGATTTTGTCATTATGCTCAATATACTGCAGTAGATGTATTGTAATTGTTAGGTTTTGCATTGCAGAATCAAGCTCTATAACCCAGAATTAGGCTATAAAGCAGATATATTTACTCAGCGCTGTGCACACGTGCTGTGTGTGGGGGGGTAAGTCCCACCTAACATGCACACTGAAGGGAGAAATGGCTATATATTTAAAAGCATAAGGCATACATATTCATTATATTTCCTGATATTGGCACGGAATATTACAATTAGTTCCAATAAATCATTTCCATAAGCACTGCCTTGAATTCCTTTGGGTGAGCATGCACAGTGCCTCCTGGTGGTCGTCAATGAGGGTTCCAAGATGAAGGCCGTAGGTCTTCCTCGCCTTGCTCTTTTTACCTTTCTACAGCTGAGGAAGTTGATCCAGTTCCATCTGTTCTATTGACTAGCTGTGGCATGGGTCCCATGGTCTTTGCCCAACATCCGTCTCAACCATTGCAGTTTTTGCTCCACATCCGTAACTCTGTTTTAACCCTTTCTTTTCTCAATCTTTTTTATATATTTTGTAGCCATGCCATATTGTTCATATGCATCTGGTCTTTCTTTATCCAGTAATCACAGAGTTTCAGGAGTTAGAGGGGACCTCAGTGAGTCCAACCCCCAGTGACTGCTTCCTGCAATTGTTATTACTGCATTTGTACTATTTTAGGTTTGAACTAAGGAGAGCGACTATTGGAATTTCTAGGTTCCTGATTATTTAGGGTTGTGGTTTCTCTTGTTTGTTGGTCAGTTTTTTTCATGGTAAGGAAAGCTGATATTTCAGCATTTGTCTATAATTGTGTTAGTTACTGCCTTTATTATTTTCATATGTATTTCTTTCTGACCCTGAAAACGCCTTTGCTTAACTGAAGGGTGCAGACTTCTGTGCTTTCATCTTTCCTAATTTCTCTTTAGTACCAGAGTCAATTTGGGTTTGGCAAACGACGGTGGGAGAATTATCTATGGAAAATTTTCACATCTAAAATCTACTTAGGTTGCAAAGATGTATTAAGGAACTATGTAGCCTCTGGGACTTAAGTATACTGCCTATGAAGGCTTTCTATTTCTGTTGACTTGAGAAATAGGAGACTAGTGCAAGACAGTGGATTTGTTTGTAATGGTATTTTTTATCTTAAACATGGTTCAATAGTAGTAGATAACATTTTCAGGTACGTGACTCCTTTGAATTTAAAGGTACTACTATACAAGCTAACTACCTTATAGTTTTCAAAGTATACCTCAGTATCTTTCAAATGCTTACAGTATGTGCATGAACAGCAATTAACTTAAAACTGCACGTTCATTAATGCTGATCTCTTGAAGAACTTAGAAATACCGTATTCTCTTTAGGTGGCTTCCTGAAGTGCAGAAGATCTTTCACCAAGGTAATAAAAGAAAGCAAGTACCCAGCAATGCCAGCACTGGGAAATTAGAGGCTTTCTTCAGTTGTGCTGCCACTTTAATGTCTCGTCAACTGCAAGAATTACTTTTAAAATCAATTCAGGACTTTACAGATTTAATTGTTCAACCTGCGGTAAGTACTCTTTCATGCTCACACTAGCAGCATTGCCTATCCTTGTGCCTACAATTTGTTTCCTGTTGGTTGTACTTCTGAAAGAAAAAAAAGAAGGAAAAAGAGTATGAACTCTGGTGTCAGTTGCTTTCTTGAGGGGAAAAAAAGATGTGTTATTTTAGATATGCAGTGTTTATTAAACAGAGTTAAAAAACTACAACAACTAATGTTGCAAGGGAAATGCTGACATTTTAAATCTGGTAACATACGGGAACATGCTGCAGTTAGGATTAAAGTAGAAATTCTTCAGTACAAATGCCACGTGCCTTGTACAGTGTTCTAGTGCTACCTCCATATAATCTCCATCTGAGCTGAGGACTTATCTTCACTCTATTGTCAGTAGGCATCTTTTACGTGATATGGGCAAAAAAAAAAAAAAAAATTAAGCAAGAGGAGAGTTTTGCTTTAGCATTTGCACAGTGTCTGTTCGCTTCTTAAAATTTTGTTTTGGAGTGCAACTGGATCTTTGTTCAGTTTTCTATTAGTTCAGCCTTGCTCTCAAATGTTCAAAGAACGTCTAGCTCCAGATAATATTGATGAAAAACACATGCAGATAATAGAAGTAAGGAATCATACTGTGAAACTAGAGTATATGATTATCTTTCCTACTCCTTCCCCAAGTTGCTTTGTATACTTCTGAATCAACTGAGATTTGATGTTAATGATAGTTTAATTGTTAGTAATATACGTGTATTCTCTAATATTATGCTTCCTAATGGTCATACATTATCCAAGCTACTTAATGATGATTAAATGCTTCCTTATGTCTCCTAATTAAAATTTATTACAGTTTAGAAGATATCAGGGATATAGAAATGTTAAAAGATACCTGATCCAGATTACAGGTACCCTATGAAATCAAATTATGCCACTAGGGACAAAAGCATACAGAACTTTCCATTTTGGGATACGTAGGAATCTATACCGCAAAAAAGACTGGTCTATCTATTTACTGCAAATATAGCTCATAGTGTTTTCAGAGTAGTTTCTTTCAGATCAGATTCTTGTTTAGCAAATAAGAAATAATACTTCTTTAAGGTAAATAGATCCACAGTGTTTGATGCAGATGATGGATGCATGTACTGCTCTACCTGTATTTATATATTCCTACAATTGTGGGGGCTACTGCTGTAAAACTACTCTGCAACAGTCTGTACAGAAAACTTTATAGAAGTTGCTGGTTGGTGTGTAGAGGATACTTCTTAGGTCAACTGAAAACAGTACTCTATTTCATCTTAGAATTCATGTAAAGAGGATATTTATTATCAGAGACAAAACTTGTATTTGCACTAGTACTTTTAATAGGATTAGGAAATGTAAATTGCAGTTGAAATCCTGAGTAATTCCTAATGATCTTTGGTTGTTTTCTACACCATTTGGGTTAACTAATACTGTATTTTGTATTTTTATTCTTTTTTCCTGCTAGAAATCAGTTCAGGCCTATGGACACCCAGGTTTCATCCTGAGGGCAACCCTTGTGAACAACTGTATTAAATTTGAACCTGATTTTAATGACTATGAGGATATATTACTGAATGTTTATGCTGTTATGATTAATGCTGTCAGTGATATACCAAGAGTTGAGACCAAATTATTTTCTATGTTGGTAAGAAATTACAATACTCATGGTTTTATTTTTCTCATTATTTCCACATTGAGTTCCTGAGTATTTTAATGAATAGTCCTAATGTCAAAACTCACAGTAGTACAGCTTTGGGGGGGTATTCTGAACTTTTTGAAGTCATCTTTTTTTTATTAAAAGACCCATTTACTGTTCACTAAGCAAGTAAAAAGCTGTCAGCTCTTTTCCTCTGTGTTATTTTCTACAGTAGCTACTACAAAGAAAACTGATGCATTCAAATTTGAAACACATTTCTGCAGAATTCTGAAAAAAGACCTGCTTTAAAACTGGAAAAGATACTGTCATTGATAGTTGTTTATAAATAATTGTGTGTTTTTTTAAAAAGAATCAAACTGAAATTGGAAGAAAATTGAAGTAGCATTTAATTATTTTATTTCTGTTCTGTTAAACTTCCATATTAAAATTGATCTGCAGAAATAAATGTAAATTGAAAGTGTGGTATCCTTCTGATTGTTATTTATTTATTCATTTGTCCTATTTATCTGTTTTGTTTTTTTTTCCAAAGCCAAAAGACAAGTCCTCGTCAGCTGTCTTGAAACCTGTAATCCTTGATGAGATCTTGGATGAGCATAAGAAAATTATCAGAGAAGAAATTATCAAAGAAAGTGCTGCACCTGTGGAACATGTCAAGCTTTATGATAAGTACAACTTCTTGATAAACAAACAAGCTGAACAAGATACTGATCACTTCTTGGCCAAGGAGCATACTTTTGAAGAAATGAAAGGGGAAATTATGAAATATCAGAAACTCAGTGAGGAATTGAAATATACTTCTAGAAAGGTAAATTATAATAATATTCCTAATTTAAATGTTGGTTTTTCCTCTGGGAACAGTTAGTGAAAATTGATAATAACGTACTGTGAGATAAGTGAAATAAGTTTTTTTCAGAAATAGAAGCATTTTCTCACAAGTTAGCATTTCTGGGTGATATTTGCTCTGCTTCATTGAGACGTCATTCCAAAACTAACGCCGATTTATTTCCATTATTTCCAGTTCTAAAATACAAATAGAGCAAATACAAAACACTGTTTTTCAATATAGACATCACCATAGTAATGCTTATAAACCAGCGATGAACAAGAGCCATCCTGCTGTGCTTGTAAAAAATAAATAAATAAATAAATAAAGAGAGAGACCTCCTGTTGCCACTGCTAAAGTGCACCACCAGCACTTTGCTGTGCCAGCATCCACCATTAGGACTCCATAAATGTTTAGCAAGCATCGATGAATGTCAGTGGGTGCCATTTTTTCCACATGGAGGAATTCAGTGACACACATTTGCTTCATCTGCACTTCCATGTCAGATGCACTTGTCTCATCTCAGCACTCCTCTGCTGTCACCTGTTGCACAGCAACAACATGTAATGGGATATTGATGGGAAGGTTCACCCTCTACTGCCATACCACCAACATTCACCTCTGACACTATGGGCCAGTGTAATATAAGAGGAGGCATTACCGTTGGAGTATTCCAGAGATATTCATTGGGGGTTTGTAAAGGCTCTCACTTGGAGGCAGAGCCCCCTTGTTTTAATCCTAAGGAATATCTTGTCTTTCTAAGAGATAAAGAAGAGTACTGCATTTTAAATGTATCTTAGACTCGGTGACTTCACCAGGCAATATTCCCTTCTGCCTCGTTACATAGAATAGGTGTCCTTCCTGTATGAGGCAGTAGATTGTCAAGATAAAAAATGATAGAAGTAAGATTTAGTTACAGTTTGACATGCAGAAAGAGCATAAAAGTTATTCATGAGTATATATTTTTCCTCTTTTTCTGTGGAAAGTTTAAGAGTCCTTTCTGGCTTGAGTGAAATCTTTGGTGGGGTTTTTTAATGTCAAATCTTAGGGCTTTGACCTTAAGATAGAGAATTATAGGTAAAAGCTGTTCAACATTTGGATAATTTAAATTTGTGTTGCAGTGTCTCCGTCTAGGAATGTTTGAACTGCATTGTGATGAATTAATAAATGCTTTGGCAAAACGAGCAGATAACATTTGTGAAAAAATTATTGCAAAAATGCTCAAGGACCATCAAGAGAAAAATTTGAGGTAACTCAAACTGAAAGTATATTATGAAATGTGTTTAGTTTTGCTGCCACTGTTGAACTTCATAAAGCAAAAAGCACATTTTAACTTAATTTTTACTGTTTCAAATGGATGTGATTTCTCTAAGGATGGCGGAAACAAAACACACCTGCCTAACTGTTTCTTTGTTTTTCAGACTATGTGAAGAATTTGAGAGAATATCAGAAAAAGCCCTTACTACTCCATCTAATACACAAGAACTAATGGAACTTAAGGTACTCTCTCTTCTCTTTAATGAGACCAAGCAAAAATAGCTATGAAGCTATGGTTTACAGATTTACAGTGGGTTTACATAATATGTTGTTCAATTTTAACTAACCTAACTCCCATAGAATGGGCAAGTGGCTTAAAAAGATTCCCTCAGAGAAACTGCATCTTGAAGATAATGCTAATAATGTGAGCACAAGGAATGAATGAGAATATGGCAGAGCTGACACTTCTGGTACAAGTTCTTTGTCAGCTACATCGTTAGATAAAAATAATTGTGACTTAATCAGATTTGACAAGAAGTTGGCAAAAAAAGCAGCTGACTTGACTGGAATTAAAGAAAAAAAAAGAAAAAGATTCTGGGTAAATGATAGAAATTCATGAAATTCATTCGCTGCATCAAACATAGGCATCCTGTGAGGTCCTTAATGCCTTATGTGCCTCAGTCTACATTACTAAGGCCAGTTATTCTCAGGGTACTCAGCCCCCTGAGCTGGAAAATGGTGATGGAGAGAGATGAAGTCTGTGTAATTCAATGGGAAACTGTAAGTGCGCTCCATCATGCTTTGAAATTTCTTTAGTCTTTGGCACTGGATAAGATTCATACTAAGATTCATAATGGAAGTGGTGGAAGCTCTCACCAAGCTACTTTCAAAAATTTACCAGCAGTCCTGTCAAATGTGGGAGGTTCTGTTTGACTGGATGTTAGCAAATGTGACACCAATCTATAAGAAAAGCAGGAAGATGGATCTAGGGAATTATACATCTGTCAGTCTGACCTACATTGAAGGGAAGATTATGGAGCAGATTGTCTCAAATGCTATCACACTGCATATATGGGACAGTCAAGAGATCAGAAGCAGCCAGCTTGGATTTATGAAGTGCAGGCCCTACCTGACTAACTTGATCTCCTTTTTTGACAAGATGAGCTGCTGAGTAGATGAGAGAAAATCTATGGATATCATTTACCTTGGTTTTAGTAAAGCATTTGATACCATCTCCCACAGTATTCTCCCGGAGAAACTTGTTTCTTGTTTCTTGAGTAGGTATATTGTTTTCCTGGTGAATAAGTGGCTGGATGGCTGGACTCCAGGAGTCCTAATGAATGAACTTCAGTCCAGTTGGTGGCTCATAATCAGTGGCATCCATCAGAGTTCAGTCTTGGGGCCAGCTTTGTTTATTGTTTTCCTTAATGATCTGGATGAGGGAGTTGAGTGCAACCTCAGTAAGTTCACAGGAGATAACAAATTAGTTGGGATTGTTGTTGATATGTTTTGATATTAGGAAGGCTTAGCAGGGGGATCTGGATAGGTTAGATTAATGGGCCCAGTCTGATTGTTCCCTAGTATGTGGCAATGGTGAAACCACGCTTCAAATACTGCATTCAGATTTGGGACCTTCACTGAAAGGCGGATATTGAATTGCTTGTACATGTGCAGAGAAGAGCAGTGAAGATAGTGAAGGGATCAGAAAACTAGTTGAGCTGTTATGTAAGGAGAAGAGGAGGTTGAGAGGATGTCTTATGCCTCTCTATAGGTACCTGAAAGGAGGTTACAGCAATGAGAGCATCAATCTCTTCTCAGGTGACAAGTGTTAGCATACGAGGAAATGGTCACAACTTAGGAAGAGAGAGTATGGAGAGGGTAGACAGGGAAATGAAAACTTACTGGCCTAATTTCAACATTGGTTGATTGGATTGTGCTTTAGTAAGTGCAGCCACTGAATGACCACAGGTTGAGCCCATGGGCCAGTCCTGTTTTTGTTAATAATGTAGGTATAACCAAGAAATTTAGTCACAAATTTTTCTGAGACAAAGATTTTAAAGATAATATATTGAAGTAAGAGTACAGTTTTATTTCTGTCTCCCTCTAGCTGGTATAAGGAGCTAACAATTTCTGCATTGCAACATACCAGTATAGTTAAATTTAGATCCTGTGTTACTCAGACTTCTCTACAGGTAGTACAGGCAAACAGCGAATGTTTCTTGGTTACTCTGATTTAAATTCAAGCTGTTGAATTTGATGCTGAAGGCTCAATTTCCATTTGTAATATCCTAAACTAATCAAAGAAACCTCTTGAAACCTCTGATGTAAGGAGCTTAAATATGTATTTAGTTCTTGACAAGAAACCTTTAAAAAGCACTCATTGGCAAGTTGTATGAAGTAATTTTGCCTTTACATCCTGCATTGATTTATCATTTAAAATTTAGTAGATTAGGGTTTTCAGTTTGATAGCTAAAATCCTATCTTCTCACTTACAAATACCACTTCTGTAATCAAAACTCTACTGTGCTTTGTATTCAGGCTCCAGTTCAGCATGGCACTTGCATGCACATTTAAAACAACATGTCTTAGTCTCTTGCTGTTCATCTGATGTATGTGCTTGTATTAAATGTGTGGACTGTAGATGTGTGCTTAAAATAATTTGGGTACCTGAGTGGTTGGCTGAATTTGAATCTGAGTGGTTTGAACTTCTGTTACAGTGAGGCTGAACACAGAATATAAGACCACTCTCTGAACACAAAAATATGTTTAGAAGTTGCAAGCTGTGCAGAGAATGTGATGCCTTTAAAAAAAACATACATATAATACTATACCTATCTGTTGGAGGAATAAAGTCACAAGTTATCATGCCTATATGTTATGTGCAGTATTTTAACCAGCACCAAATTCCTTTGAACGTTTCTTCTATATAATTGCTGGAAGGCTGTATCGGTCTCTGTTTGGAATATTCTTTTAATAGATGGATATTCTTTCGCTCCATAGTAATAAAGATATTCTGATGCAGAGAAACTGCTATCAAAAATGAGCAGAAGTGCAGATTTAATGGACAGTTTATCCCTACCTAAAAATGTTTCCAATAATTTCAAATTGTCTTATTGAAATTTTCTTTACCTTCAAGTGATATTAGTTTCTGTACACGCTGGTATGTTATTGATCTTTCAAATTGTCTGGATTTGTACTAATGCAGCTCTTTTAGAGGCTTTCAGAAGGCATTGTTACAGATTGTCATTTATAGTGGGGTGTGTTACAGTTTTGTTAAGCGTACCACACAGAATGCAATGTGTATCAGCATGGTTAACTGCCCACTCTGGAGATTTGAAATAAGAATGTGATTTTTATTTTAATCCCCATGAGCAGTGCAATAACTGACAATATTCTTTATATTCTTACTTCTAGGGAAGACCTGGTCTTAACTGAACCACCCCGTGCTTCCTTTTCTGAAGTGTGTCTTTCTTGCTTTGAATTTATTTTATTATTTCTAAGTAGGCAGCACCCTGCATTTTGCCTAATTTGCAACACTAAAAATAGGCTGTTTGGGTTGGCTTTTGTTGGTCTCAAGATTTGTGCATACTATATCAGTCATTCTTTTGAGTCTTGTTCAGTAAAATATCTAGGAAGACAATTGTCTTCACATGTTATGTGCTGGAAAAATAGATAGTACCATACTGCTCCAAGTGAATATTTTCACATCATTTTTAAATATACATATTTTTAAATATAAGTTTTCCTAGTAAAAAAAAATAGCTTTGAAAGATTGACTATTCACTGTATGTTCTGTTTAATTTATTATTAAATTAAACTAAATATAAATTACATCTTTCCTTTTATTTTCTGCTTTTAGGCTTGTATACAGAAAATAGAAATGCAAGACATGCTTGAACTGGAGCAGAAGTTAGTGGATGCTTTGAATTGTATTACTTTCCTGATAGAGTGTGTCAGCTTTTCCCCAGCAGACATTCAACTGAACAGGAATGTTTTCCAGTGGTATGCACGAATGCCAGATATCTTTGAAGAGCACAGAAAAATAATTAAGGAAAAAACAGAACAGTTTCAAGATGGTCTTAAGGTTTGTTATGACATTTTACGAAACCGTTTAGTTTCTGATTTTAAGCAACATATAGAACATGAAATAACGTTAGATGAAATAAACTCTTTTGTTTTCTCATATATTCTAAAAAGTTTTCAATATAATTTTTTGATAGTATTCTTGATATTAACTAATTTTTGTTTCTTCTCCACTCATTCACTTTTCACACATCATTAATTTTAAAATACAAGCCACATTTCATATACTGCTTCCTGAAAGCTCTTCAGTTACAGAATGTTCATTGATGTTGATGAAGGCTGTCTTTGTATGATGTAGTAAAATTCAGATAGCTCCTTTAGAGACATGTGTATGTCTTGAGAAGTCCCTTTGGAGTCAATTACAGTATGTGTAATTTATATTATAGGTCCAAGAAAAAAAAATTAAAAATAAATTAATTTATGTGTGATTTTCACGATAGTATGTTGATTTTATAACATAAATACATTTTAATTCAGATTTTTTAAACTTTTTTCTTTCCTACTTTTTATTATTATTTTTTTTTCCCACGTTCTTTACAAGACTTACCTGACAGTTTGCTGCACTATTTAAGTCCTAGGGTATGTTCACAAGGATTGCTTGTTGTTATGTTCCTTATGTCAGAGTTACTGCTTGCATAAGTGTCTGCTTTGGCTTTCATGCACTCCGTAGTCTCATCATCATTTTATCTTAGATAATACATATTTTGAGACAGTGAGTTTCTGTTTTTATCCAGTACATTCAAAGGTGTTTTTTTTTTTTTTAAATTACAAATAATTGTGCAGCATGGACCGTGTTATTTTGGAACAGATTATTGTTTTGCATGGTCTTATGCTTGGTTTCAGACAATGACCATTATTGATACCTGCTGTGAAATGTTTGTGGGCAAGTGAACTTGAACTGTCAGGCTTTAAGACAAAATACACTTATGTCTTGTGAAAATACTTAGCTTTATCTGTCATTTGATGAAGCTAATCCTGTTATTGTATTTTAATCTGTTGTGCACTAGTTATTTGAGTTTAGCTTTTTATTATTAGCCTACCAACTTTGATCATCGCAGCTGAAATTTCTTTGTCCATCTATATCCTATGGCAAAGCAGAGGAGAATCCAAAGTCATGTCTGTCATTTAGCCCATTAAGTCACTGCAGCTAATAGTAGGATTCAGAGCAAAGTTTATAATATGAGTGGAATAGATACTAGAAATCTCATAAGCAAAGATGCTGGATGTCTGCAAGTGTGAAGTGTCCTAACTTAGTGAGTCAGAATTGTTATTCCTCCTTTATACAGAAGATTAACTTTATCATGTTTTTTTTTTTCTTCATGATAATATGATTCAATTAGATACGGCGTGAACAATTTGTGGAGGACCTGAAAAGCTGTTTTAAGCAGGTTGAAGAACTTAGCACCTTTGGAGACATTCAGGAAGTCAACAGATATTTGAAGAAAGCTCAAGCACTAAATACAAAGTTGGATCTTGCTGCTGAAAAGGTGCAGGCTATAGTCTAAACTAGTCCAATAGTATGAACTGTGAGGTTTTATGTTTGTGTTGTCAGAGCCAAGAGTTTAGTTAGTAATGCAGTTACTGATATGTAGCAAAGTCATTCCTTATTCAACTCTGAAACATTTTAAACAATTTGCAATTTAAACAGTGAATTTACTGAGCATAATAAATTGTTGCAATATGGTCTTAAATTAGCAAAGTAGTTTTTGGCATGGAGGAAAAGGGGATTAAGCTTGTGTAGGTTTGCATAGATTCTGTAAAGTGTGATTTCTGAAGTTTACTATTACTTCCTGTCTGTTTTAGCCTCTGTATTGATACAAATTATAGAGGAATGTCTGGATACTGCTTTAAACTTCTAGTTGTGCTCCTCTATTGACAAGCTTAAATGTTGAGTTATCAGTGTTAATGATTGATTTGATTGCAGTCAGTGGCAGCAATTATATAATTGACTGGTTTAGTAACTCAAAACTTAGTTCGAAGCTTGTTGAAGACACTAGAAAACCTCTCTAATACCCATGGTAAGGACTTGATAGCACCATATAGCTTGGTTTATATTTCACACCTCAATTATTTCTCAACAGATTGATGAGTTTAATACAGAAGAAGAGTCCTTTGGGTGGCCAGTATCTCAGTACCCTCAGCATAAAACAATCCGGAATATTCTTGCTCCCTATCTACGTCTCTATGAAATGACTGTCGAATTCAACAGAAAACACGAAAACTGGATGGAGGGGTCGCTTATGGAGGTGGATCCAGACAAAGTAGAAGGAGATGTAGGAAACTACTGGCATGGATTGTATAAGCTCGAAAAAACTCTCCACAATTCTCCAAGTGCTTTAGCAATAGCACAACAGGTTAAATCAAAAGTAGAGGAGTTCAAATGCCACATTCCTTTAATTCAGGTGATTTGTAATCCTGGCTTGCAGGAAAGGCACTGGGAAGAAATGTCAAAAATTGCTGGTTTCCCTCTATCTCCTTCGGAGGACTCGAATCTTTTGTCTTACGTTAATTTGCACCTTGAACCATTCCTAGAAAAATTTGAAACTATCAGTGAAACAGCTAGCAAAGAACATTCACTTGAAAAAGCTTTAACAAAAATGATTTCTGAATGGGATGAAATGGAGTTCACTCTTCTTGCCTACAGAGAAACAGGAACTCATATTTTGTCATCTATAGATGATATTCAGTTGTTACTGGATGATCACATTGTAAAAACTCAGACGATGAGAGGCTCTCAATTTATTAAGCATAATGAATGGAAAATAAGGTAAGCTTTTTCTTTTGTTTTCCTATAGAAAGTCAGTATGTGATGTCACATCAAGGATATGATTAAGAGTTTAGAGCCTTCAGTTGTTTTTGTTCTCCTTAAGCAGAGGGTTAATCTCATCATAAAGCTTTTGTCTGTGTCTTAGAAGGTATTATTTACTTTTAAGCATGATTTTTACTTGTAATTGAAGTGCTAATACACTGGAGAGGCCACAAAACTGGTTTGACATGCTCTGGTACTGAAGATAGCAGACACTGTAACATTACTTCTGTTTAACCAAATAGCATTTGAGTTAAAGAAGGAAAGATCATGAACTAAGAAAATCTAGATTAACATTTCTACACAAATTTTAAAGCTGCTGAATCTTTTAGCTGTTCATTAAAATTAATTTAAAAGTGTCCTTTTTTTTTAGAAGGAGGTGAAGAAAAATGAAAGCAAGACAAATTCTAGGGAACAAATAGAAGATATTTTTTATACTAATGCAGAAGCTTCAAGTCCAAAACATCTTTACATGATAAAAATTCCGTGCTATTATCTCTGAACCCTATTTTTAATGTGATTTTTCTCTCTTTCCTCAATAAATCCTTAACTTACTTCATGAATTTCTCAAGCATAGCACATTGTGGAAGAATAATAGATTTCATCTAAAGTTTGGCTATAATTATCTAGCTGTATAACTCCAAACTCCCATTAGTATGCAGAAAAGCAATTTCAGATTTCAACACATAATAAATACACATGCATACTTATATATACACACACATTCCAATAAGTGCTAATTTTCTTAACTCTACTACACTGTAGTATATAGTGCATAGTTCCTTACTAATGTACAATGGTTACCTATACATAGTTAACTGTAATTATGTTTAGGAGAAGAGTTAAACACACTATGGTAGTTTCGTCTGAGTTTTGATGATCTATTTTTTTTTTTATACTTCGTAAGGGGTTTTTTTTGTTTGTTTTCTTTTGTAAATGGTGGTATTTGTGACTGGAGAAGGCATAACAGTAACTTCTGTATTTGAGATCGAGGTTGATTACACAATAGCTGCTTTCTCAGTATCCTGAAAAGCATGTAGAATTCTGGATTCCTGCCTGAGAGTTTTCTACATTCCTTGGTTTCAATTTTGGTAGAAAAAAATTAACTTTCCCCTTGGAAAGCTGCAATTTTCCCTGCCTTTGGTAAAAGGAAAATCACTATGTTTGGTATATAACTGCCAATACCTAAAAGACGAAAGAGGGACTTTGGGAGCGGAGAGATTACATTCAAGAATAGCTGTTAGAATGTGTAGCAGGTAAATGGGTGAATTAAGAAGTATATTTTCACGTGTATCATTTTACTGAATTATGTGCAGCTGATGTATGATTGTCCTGTGGAGAAAATTATTGTATTGTTTCATACAATGCATACTTCAACAGCATGCATTTTTTAAATATTTCCATCTGCAGTGCCCAGTGACTTGAAAATTGAAAATGATGCACTGTTTTTACAAAGAATTCTTTCAAATTTTCTGTGCCAGTGAATTAGGACTAGCAGTGACATTAGAGAACTGATAACGCCACATCTCTGATATTGATGAGATAGTGAAAATTATCAAATTATACAGTTAATGATTTTAAATGATGCAGAAAAACTGAGGAGTCTCAGATAAATGATGACTTAAATGGCTGATGATGAAATAACTATTGAATTATAAAATTATGTCTGTATTTTGATGTGCAATAATACTAATGGAATCTTTATCAAGAAAAGTGTCTAATATACACATTAGGAATTTGAATTCAGAAATAATAAGTGATGCTTTAATTGCCTTAAATTGGCTATTTATTACTTGAGTTCTTTAAATTAAGACCAAATGCCTTCCTAGAGCAATATCTACACATTTATGGCTTAATTTTAAAGCTAACATCACTTTCATGGCTTTCTGTTGCACCTAGCATGCAGTTAGACATAGTAATCCAATTAAACACTCAGTTTCTATGAATTGAATTGAATTGAATTTGTCTATATATACTACATGCTAAAGTGCGTGCAGTTTATTCCCTGATACTGTTAGTCTTCATATTAGGTTAATTTAGTCTATGAAATCCTAAACTCAACCTTAAAAAAAAAACGTTTAAACAAGCAAAGATGATTATGCTACAAAGTGTGAACTTTGTTATTTGGGAAAGCAGGCTAGGTGATATTCCATTGCAATGTTAAAGCTTATGCCTGCTGATAGTGCAAGTTGCCATAACGTCTTAGCACTGTGGGGGGAATGTTCTGGTAGCATCACTTAATGCATTTGGACTAATACTGTTTCACAGGGAATGGGAAGGAAAGCTGTTGTTAGTGCAAGAAATCCTGGACGAATGGCTGAAGGTTCAAGCTACTTGGCTTTATTTGGAGCCAATTTTCAGTTCTCCTGACATCATGACTCAGATGCCTGAGGAAAGCAGACAATTCAATACTGTTTTTAAAACGTGGAAAGACTTAATGAGATCAGTTTTTCAGGTAAGTGTCAGTGCCTTAAGAATATGGATTGAATCTGTAGTATGTACTAGAAAATTGCTTCTGATAGCACAGTAATCTGTATTCTGTTACTTCTCAGCCCCATTTCTTAGATTCTTTTAAAATCAACTTTTTAGAATTGTTTCGTATAGAATAATGGAAGCACTGCTTGGGGAGGGATCACTAAGGTTCAACTAGTCTAACTTCTGTGTTGAAGTGGGACGTTTGCCAGCACTAGATCAAGCCAGCCACAGCTTTGTTTTGCTGTTTTTGGAAACCTCCAAGGAGAGAGAATCTTTGGAAATTACCTCCAGAGACTTTGATGTTATACTTTGTAATTTCTAAGCTGAGTGTCCCAAGCAAACATCTGTACCTGTTGCTCCTTGTCCATTTGTCACTACGGAGAAGAGGTTGGGTCTGTTGGGTTTTTCAGTTGGTTGGTTGCTGTTTCATTTTTTGTTCTGTTTTCTTCTTTGATTACACTTCAAGTAGTTCCTGGCTCTAGTTAAATTTTACATTGATTTTCTCTTAACCAATGTAAAGTAGTCCTGTAAAGGTGATCCTGGTGCTGTTCTGCAATTGGCGTGATGTACATTATTGTTTGAGTGAAACTGTATGATTTCTGTCCCTCTCTCCCTCCCTTCCTTTTTCTCTCTCAAATTTTTCTGCTGCTGTTCCACATGTACTCTCTTCACCCTCAGCCCTGCCCCTCACGCTCTTTGGCCCTTATTCTAAATTAGAATAAGAAACTTTATCAAGCTAATATGAAATCAGAACTATTAATTCTGGGGAAGAATTGGATAAAAATAATACAAAGGCAAGAGTTTCAGAACTGTGTTTAGTAATGTATTTTTAAACATTGTCTAATGAATTATCCGTTTCAAGAAAATCTTCTAATTTAAATATTTAGTGCTAATCAGTTGTGAATTATTTTTGAACGTGATACATCTTATCATTGGCAGAAAATGATCATTTTTGGTTTGTGCAGGAAAGTATAAATACCAAAAGAGAAGTTTAATGAACCAAAGCTTATTTTCTCTGAACAAGTAGACCTTATGTTCCAGGAGATGGCGCTCTATTTCCACAAATACTGCAATTCCACTGTTTCCATTTTATGTTTTAGAGGAATATTGTTCCTCAGTCACTATTAATGGTCTTCCTTAAATAACAATGCAAACTTGAATATTCCTGTTTCTTTTTTTCTTTTTTTTTTTTTTTTGCCACTGTGTAACAAACTTGTGAGAGGAATCAAAATGCTTCCTTTATTTTCTTAGCTTTTCCTCACTTTACTTGAATAATCATGTTTTATGAATTCATTAAAAATATTGAATTTAAGCAAAATGCATTAAGAAGATTAAAGGATTTATTTTCTACTTGTCTTAAATTAAAAAAATATATGTATATCCCTCAAAAACTAGAATACAGAGGCATTTCTATTTGTTTTGAGGAAGAAAGAAAATAAGATAAGAAAGAAATCCAAGGCTGTAACCTGTGATGTCTTAAAACGATACTTGAAAACTAGAATTAGTTATGTACTTTTAGCAGGGTATTAGAACTGTTTTCGTACACTTGATTTATAGTATTTGTGACACAATATTTTTTCCTCAAATTGATAAAAAACAAAACTGAAGTTTGGAATGACTCAGAATAGGAGCATTCCTTTTTTCTCCTCCATGCGTTGGCGGAAGAGTAAATAGGAATTGCTGAGAAATAAAATGTTTGGGTTTTTTCACCTCATGTGAAAGCATAACCAAGTAGGAAGGGTGGCACTGGCAGGATGGCTTTGATTTTCCCCATTAGCTGTACTTATAATGCTAAGAAAGGGAACAATACCTTTCTCTGTTGCACTAGTTATGCATTAGAAAGTGTTTTATAAAATAGATGATTAACTGCATTTGCCTGCTGACAGGATAATTATCTATATGTAGATGAAAAATATGAGTACTTAATTCTGTTTTGGTATGATGCAAGAGGGAAGTAATGGAAGGTAAATGTATTTCATTCATTTCATGTATTTCACTGTTTATTATGTTGGAGAGGCTTAGCCTATGATGATTAATTAGATAAGCATACAGTTATGTTTTTTGTTGTTATTTGTTTAGTTGTTTTCGGTAGTTTAGAAGCATATCTGTATCATGAGCAGGGAATTGAACCAAAGCTAAATGCAAACTGCAAACCATCTCAAAACGTTATGAGTTTTTGAACTGAAGCTGAGTTTGGAATTTGTTATTGATTGCTCCAAACTGAAGCCAAACAGCAGTCAAATGTGCATTGTTGCTCTATGAGGCATTTGTTTCTCGTAGATATATTTTGGACTTTGCACAGCAGTGTGTCTTGTCTCTCTTCATCTGTCCCTGTAGCATGACCAACCCTTCTGCCCTGTGATGTAATTCTGCCAAGAGTTTCAGGAACTTTTTTGGAGTGAGATGTTCTGTTCTATAATGGACTGTGACAAAACTAACTACTCCTACTGGAAATAGTTTGTCTACGTCTTTGATTTTTACTCCCAGAGCTGCAATATTCTACAGCCAGGAGTTCTTACATGTCCTTGATAGATTGATTAGCCTGAAATACTCCCTACTAATTTCTTTGGTGTTTCTCATTATTTAGTTACTTGTGTACTTACATATTTTTCCCCCTTTAATCCTAATTACTTGTAGTATGTAGTGCTCTTACAGGTACAGACTCACTGGATAGAATGGAGGGGACTTAAGTGTTGAATAAGATTTCTAGTTAGCTCTGTTTCCTTCTCTTCTGTGTCCTCAATCAAATTCCAGGGAAACACTAGTAGTAAAGCAAAAGCTATTGTATTGTGTTCCAAGACTTATCACTTCCCCTTCCCTTCCTGGGATTTTGTAGAACTTTTATGTATTGCAACAAGACTAAGTTTGAATCAATTCATGGTTAGCAAGTCAGATAATGTACAAGTATGGGCCTGAAAAGTGCAGTACTTGAATAAATTCAATCATACGTGATCCCAAGCCTGCACAGGAACTGAGTAGAAGCATTTGTCTCACTGTCATAAATCTGCAAATCTGTCTTTCCTGCTTGCAATGTCTCACTGTGCTACAAAAATCCCATATTTAGTGAGTGGCTTAGAAATATAATGGCAATTAGGTTATAAATAGGTCACAGGGTGTATTAAGTGCCAGATTTTGCTGTTCAGACAACTGAATTTCTTTCATGCTTTTTAGCTTGAGAATCTTTAGGTCTTCTGCAAAAACCTCTTTCAACTCATGCAGTTTTATTTATTTATTTATTCATTTTAAGCATTTATATACTTTCCACTGAAGGTGTTCATTTGAAAAGCAGTAGCTAAAAGATATATGTTGTTATCTGCAAAGTGTAAAAATGTAAGAAACAGTGTTTATCAAGTATATCTTAATATGTGTTATGCAGGTGCTATTATATGAAATAAAGATGAATTTTGCTCAAGTCTTTTCCTGCAGTGCTTTATTATGCAGGCACTAATGTTTTCATCTGATTTAATTTTTTTTTTCAGGACAAACATGTGCTGACAGTAGTAACAGTAGACAAGATGTTGGAAAAACTGAAGAAGTGCAATGAATTTCTGGAGATAATTCTCAAGGGTCTTAATGAATACCTAGAGAAGAAGCGCTTGTTTTTCCCCAGATTCTTTTTTTTATCTAATGATGAACTCCTTGAGATTCTTTCAGAGACCAAAGATCCTACCCGGTACAGTAGTATTTAACAGATGCATTTGTGACTCGTTGTGCATGCAGACATGTTTGTCATATAGTCTCTCTGAGTCTGTAACTTTCTCTTTCCCACTGACAGATATGGCATTAAGAACGAACTGGGTTAGATTATATATTAGGCAAATTAAGAGTGATTTTTAATGCAAGTAATTGAATTCATCTTTATATTATCTTTATATTCATTATTAATAGTGAAATTAACATACTGTTTTTCTTTCTTAGTTGCAAGTTGAATATCGGGTAGGACCCATACACTGCAGTTTTATTCCCACTGTGCAGACCTCATAGTGTCCAGTGTAAGGTCATGCAAGGATAAGAATTAAAATAATAAATGTCCATCTCATCACGAAGAAATATTCATACAGTGCAATGATTAGGATTGGTTTACTTAAATCTTTTAGTTTAGTATTGTTCTGTGGGAAGGTGTGTAAATAACGAAACTTTTATGTACTCTAGGTAGATTAGTTGTTAAAGAGAGGATTCCTATTCCTCTCTTTTTTAGCTTATATATTACAAAAAACATGTAATATTTTATATTTTTGATTGATCCTCATAAAATAGTGCAGCAGGCATCTTGCAGGTGTAACAAAAAATATCGCTAATAATAATAATTTTTTAATAAGCTTTAAATGTTCTTTTAATTAATTTCTTCAAAAAAAATTTTTCTGAAAAGTTGGATCTACTTTTCTAAGACTGAAAAAAAAAATAATGTCAGAAACTGTTTAATACTAGTTTTGCCTTCTAGAGTACAACCTCACTTGAAAAAGTGTTTTGAAGGAATTGCAAGAGTGGAATTTACTGATGTGCTAGATATTACACACATTAAAAGCAGTGAGGGAGAGACTGTGAAACTCACACAGATTATTTCAACCTCTGAAGCTAGAGGTCAGGTTGAAAGATGGCTCGTTGAACTGGAGGCAGCTATGCTGAATTCTGTCCACAAGGTAACAAACCATAATGCTTTTATTTTTATGACAAAAATAGTCAGTAAGGTGATTGATGTGTGGCTGTTTAAAGACTAAAAGTACTAGTTGTGGCAATTGTGTTGTGTGTTGGATCTGACACAAAAACAAGTATATTTAGGACATGAGAAAATTGCACATGGGATGCAAGGAAACTGACTCCAGTTGTACCAGAGGAGGTTTGGACTGGATATCAGCAAGAATTTTTTTTCATGGAAGGAGTGATAATGCATTGGAATATAATGCCCAGGGCAGAGATGTAGTCTGCCCCCCTAGGGTTACGCAGTAAAGTCCGCAGAAACTCGTGCTTGAAGTCAAGCAAATATCAAGTAGTCTGTTGAATTAAGGCATTTAATAGTTATATTTTCTGGAGGCAGAAGGGTTCTTTGATTACATGTCAGCTCAGCTGCAATCTGATTTGTCCTTTATCAGTGATTAACTGGCGCTTCCAAGTATCAATGCATTTAGGCATATTTTCACTCAATATTTCTTGTCCTCAGTTCCAGATGAAGTTATTTAATCTTTATTTCTTTAGGCTAATGTCATTCAGACTTGATTTCTTTGGTTAACATTCACATACACTGGAACCACTTTTTATTCTTTGCACAGCATGAGCATTAAAACAATGAATTCAGTCTATTAATGTTATACCTTTTAATAATAATCATAAGGAATTGATAACATTTTCTGGATTTATAATGCTCTAAATTTCTTTAAAATGAAAAGCAGTTGTCCCAAGGATCCTTTTGTCAGAGGTTGTTGTTCTACACCTGGTGTGCTATTAAAGGGCAAGGTTTAAATGAATGTGTGCCATTATTTTTTCATATTCCTTTTAACATTCCTCTTAATTCTGACTACCTTAATTAATATTCCTGTCTTCTTTTCAGATTTCAATATTCTAGTGTTCCCAGTCTGATCCCATCATCGTGTCATGTATTTAGCTATGTCTGTCATTTTCTTTCTTCCTCTTCAATGTCAAGTGAGATAATCAAATGTACACACTTCTCCTGACACTGTTGTACAGTATAATGGTTTAATTGTACTAATGGCATATCAGGAAATAAAAATGAATACATTCATCTGCTTGGTGCACATCAGACATTGGCATACTGAGCTGTATAAATAAGAAATATTTAAGCATCATTTGTCTGTAAAGCTTTTATAATGATGTGAAATGTAATATTTACATAGTTATGGTGTCAATGCAGATACTATTTTTTTCCCATAATAGGTAATTCCTGCTGTTCAGTATATAGATTGTTAAAAGTAAAGAGACTTGGAAGTGCAGGACATACAGTAGATTTTCATCCAAGTAGTGTTAAATTGACTTTCTGAGGAGACATCTAAATTTATTGAAGCTTTTGCCTTACTTAGGTTTTGTTAATGGGAGGAAGGAAAAAACACAGTATAGACTGAAAGATTTTTTCCAAGTTTTGATTTCACTGGGATTATCCTTGAGTGATGTAATAATCAGATTCATCATTCTGTTATTAGAAAATGTACTTGAAGTTAGATAGAAGTTTAAAAGATACGAACTGCGATGCTAAAAGCTGAATTTTTAGCAGAATAACTGGATTTTAAAAATAACTTTGTTCGGGTTGTTAGTTCCAACTAAAATGTGCTTGTACTTCTTTTATAATTCCATTGTAGATGGAGGTAGAAAATTTTATTTTTCCAATAGCCTAAATCATATTAGAATGTATTTTGAAATTAGTTCCCAGAATTTTTTGTGGTCAACTGGTTCATTTTATTACAGTTTTGTTTGTTTAGTCTTAGAGAGATTTTCTTGTAAGATGTTAGTGACATAGAGTTCAAATTGAGGATGATTTATTTTTGATTCTTAGTATTGCAACCTAGCCCAAGTTAGTTCCAAAGCTAAACATTACTTATTTTCATATGTGGTTGCCACATGCTTCTTTCCTATGTAGGCCATTGAGGATGCAATTGAAGCTTATCCCAAAACTCCACGAGTTGATTGGGTACGAGAGTGGCCTGGGCAAACAGTTCTTTGTGTATCCCAAACTTTCTGGACGATGCAGGTAGAGATGTCTATTAAAAATGGCCAAAAGGTAAGAATATTCACTCTTTATTTAAGTTTTGTCAAATGGGTGTAATGCAGTGGTAAATCCAGTCTTTGATTATAATCTTTTTGAAGGAGTAGCTACTCAGTTTAATCATTAATCTTTTTAATATGTGTATTAAAGGTAGACTTGAGCTTTGATTCTTGAAGACTTCAAAGTTAATATTTTCTTTTGAATATAGTCATGCTTCAGCATGATATCAGATTATGCTCTGTGTTGCTTAACATGTATGTTACATGTTTCTGTGAAATCAGGTCATTGGTGTATTCAGATAGCATTAACTAGCATAGATTATCTGTTTATCACTGGTTTAGCTTAGCTTCCTGAATGATTAGTGCTTTTTATAAATATGGGCTAGCAGAACATAAGTACCATATTCACTCTTGTCAAATAATAAATGATAATACAGAACATATTATCTATTAGCTAGGTAGTGAGAAGCAAGTAACCTAAGGCACTGAACTATGATTCAGGATATATACATTTTGCAAAAACTGTCTTCTGTTTTATTGATAAGGATTGCTCTTACCCCTGATGTTTGGAAATGTACCAGAATTATTATGGATATGCATTATCAGATAAAGTAACTAGATGTTCATTCTGATGTTAGAACAGAAAGGAGCATCAGGATTATACAATTATACCTTTTTGAACTTCATTATACTGTCTTACTAATTTTTGCAAAGAGATGATATATAAAAAGATGGTATATATAAAGAGAAACTTCTGCAGTTCTTATAATTTGGGGTTCTTGCTGTTCATAAATAGCTGAGCTATATTGCAAATATAAGCTTAAATCTACTCTTAAATATATGCATGGAGTATTTCAAGGCCATATAACAAGTGGAAGCGATGCTTTCTGACAACAGTGGGTCTTTCAGGAAGCTTTCTTTGTCTGATAAGGGAAAAAGAGCTTCTGAGTGGATGGAACTAAAGGAAAAAGAGGACTGTGTTTCTAATACAAGGAATAAGTCTTGCAATAGATTGGAAGATTTGAAAAAGACCTTAAAGGTGTTTTTCTAGAATTGTAACATTCCTTAAACATAGAAATTGTGTTGTATACATATAAGCCTGTCTTTAAAATATGTTCATTTTCATTTTCTGAAAGTGAAATTTGTAAAAAGCTAAGGAGTAATTCCAGTATTACAGGAAGAAAATAAGTATACTGTTTTGTATCCTGATATGTGTTGTTGATGTCTCATGTACTGTTCTGTAACATTAAAAGAACAGAATCAAACAGATAAAAGCCCTGTTGAACTGTATCTGTGAATGATAGTTATCTATTATAATAGTGAGAAGGAATATTTTGATAAAGAGAAATAAAAGTAATATTAAGAAAACAAATCTCATGCCTTAGACTAGATCTGCAATTGCCTAATTTGTAAAACATTTCTCAGGCACTAGAGGATTTTCTGGAAGAGAATAATAGACAGATCGAGGACATTGTCACCTTGGTGCGAGGAAAGCTGTCTAAGCAGAATCGTGTGACGCTTGGTGCACTTGTTGTGCTTGATGTTCATGCTAGGGATGTTCTTGCATCTCTAGTAAGGAAGAAAATCAAAGATGAGAATGACTTTGAATGGCTTAGTCAGCTTAGATACTACTGGGAGGTAAGTGAGATCTCTTGATCCTATTAGAAGGTAATTTCTGTTCACAGCTTTTCAATTTCTGCTTGCTTGCTGACACAGAATAGTTACTCTAACATGGTAATTTCTGCTGATAAGAAAATATCTTTAACTGATAATTCTGTGCATTGCTAACTAAAATTCCAGTAGACAAATACTAACAGTTTATAATTAAAATCACTTTTTCTTCACTGCTGAATATCAGAATGTTGGCTGAATCTGCAGGAGAGATTCGTGTTGTTCACACAAACACTATTCAATTTTACCATTGTTTATTATTATTTTAGGGATGACAACTAAACATTTTAATCTGATATATTATCAATATTATTTTATTCATGTGTTACTTTTATTGGAAAAATAACATTTAGAGATAGTAAACAATATATTTGCATTTGTCAGAACAAGATTTCCCGTATTACAGAAGACATTGCACATAAAACTAAAATATACTGTATTGTCATATTAGAGCCATCAAGTTGACTATAAATTCAGCTATTGGTTATTGGAGCTCCTGGAGCAAGTCCAGTGAAGGGTGCTAAAATTTTTTTTTTTTTTATTTTTTGGATGAAAGTTAATGGAAAAATGTTTTTGTGTTCATACTTGTTTTCTATCTATTAAATGGTGATATTTCTGTTTATTCGAATCACAGGTTGTCTCAGAGCAATGTACCAGTTGTTTTATATCTTGTGCTCATTTACAAATTTAAGGAATAGTCTGTTGTTCTTTTATTCTTTTCTGTAATCATTTCATCTATAAAGTCAATGTCTTTTTTCATTAGGAAGGACACCTTCAAACAAGAATGATCAATGCTGGACTGAGATATGGATATGAATATCTTGGCAATACGCCTAGGCTGGTTATTACTCCACTTACAGACAGATGCTACAGGTATCTGCACTTGTTATTAAATGTGCTGTGCTAACAAGAATCATCTCAGTTGAGATATTTTAAATAGGCCTAAAATGTGTGATTATATTTGTTTATGTTCTTATAGGCATAATTAAAATCGTAGTAATTGATTAGAATTCATCCCATATGAATATTTTAATTTAAATTTCTAATAAATTTAATCCTTTGTGACACTGTGAGTTGGGGATAAATTTCAAGAGGAATTACAAGTTTAAAAATGGATGGTAAGCGATGTTCTTTTTATAACTTCTAGTAAACTTAAAACATTACTATGTGTTTGTTGACTACAACTTCCAGGAGCAAGCAAACTACAAATTTGTCTAAGTACAGACA
Source organism: Cyrtonyx montezumae (assembly GCF_038088225.1). Classification (NCBI taxonomy): domain Eukaryota; kingdom Metazoa; phylum Chordata; class Aves; order Galliformes; family Odontophoridae; genus Cyrtonyx; species Cyrtonyx montezumae. Next base: position 9,227,979 of record NW_027072078.1, on the reverse strand, counting down.
TAAACATTTAGGAGTTTCTGGTAAAAGTTGGAACAGCTAGAAAAATGGCCTAAAATTGGAAGATACATATATATATATATATATATATATATATATTTCTGTTATTTTATTTTCAGAACCCTATTTGGTGCGTTACATCTACATCTTGGAGGTGCCCCTGAGGGTCCTGCTGGAACTGGAAAAACAGAAACAACAAAAGATTTAGCAAAGGCTATAGCTAAGCAGTGTGTGGTTTTCAATTGTTCAGATGGATTGGATTACATTGCGTTAGGAAAATTCTTTAAGGTTTGGAAAAGTCTTGTGGATCAATTATATTAAAACGTGGTAATTGAAATGTAACTTCTTTCACTTCCAGACCACCGTATAATGCTAGTATTGTGCATATAGGTCTGTCTTCACCTAAGAATTTACACAAAATATCAAAACGTTTTTTCTGTGCTTTAACAAAAAAACCTACTGATGTTTGATACAGACAACATGGATGCCCTTTGAATGAGTAGAGAGCTCTGTATTATGAAAATGTATTCTGAATGGTATCTGTGCCATTCCAAACAGTTTCATGTTCTTAACCGGGATGGTACAAAAATAGAGCAATTTTGCTTTTCTCTGTGGCATTTTTCTTCCCATTTGTGTTAAGGGGCAGAACCACATACTATGGTGTCAGAATTTGATGTGACAGAAATTTGAACAAACAAACAAAACAATGGGCTACCCAGGGAAGTGGTGGAGATACCAACCCCGGAGGTATTCAAAGAACCTTTAGACATTGTGTTGAGATACATGGTTTAGACAGAACTATTGGTGACAGCTGGATGGTTGGACTGGATGATCTTGAAGATCTTTTCCAACCTTGGTGATTCATTGATTCTATGAAAACAATATTTTTTCCATGTAAAGTGATTAAAAGCAAAATTCTGTGTCTTAAATAGGACTTTTAGAACAACAGTTAACAAATCACAAGATTCTGTCTAAACACTCCATGTGCAGCTGAGGCAGTACAGCAGCATTTAGGGAGCATGTAGCAAAAAAGAGCTATAATCTGAATGGTAGGAAAATAGAATTGCTCTGTAATTATACCTTGGGCAATGTGTCGTGCTGTTATATGTTGTAAAAAGACAGTCCTCTTTGTTGATACTGTAAACAAAATGGTTGATTTTAGCCCTGCAGAATTCCTTGTGTTGCCTGTTGTCAATGTGAACCCTATCAGGCATATACATGAAATAAAAGAATGAGTAGGTATTTTAGAGGCCTGTTTTGAGGTGAAATCTTCCCCCTTGTCCAGTTCCAAGATACCGACATTAAAGTTAAAAACATGCAAATTGTACATATTTGATAGCACTTTGCATGTGGCAGAAGAAACAGGATTTCAGTATATGTGGTATAAGGGGTATTTTGTTGTTGTTTTGTTTTTTTTCTGCCCAAGCAAATTTATTTTATACATTTCTGTATTTCTTTTTGATGACTACTACTATCTGGAGTGAGTTTGATTAGACCTCAGTGCACAAGATCATGAATATTGTTAGGTTGCTGTTGTACTTGATGATCTTGAAGGTCTTTCCCAACCTGAGCAATTCTACGATGCTATGTAAATTCTGTTTTCGCACATTAAATCTTTTTTGGTATGTTCAAAATAAATGGACACCAACCAATTAATCTTTTGTCTGTCTCTTCCAGGGTTTGTTATCTTGTGGCGCATGGGCTTGCTTTGATGAATTCAACAGAATTGATTTGGAAGTGCTTTCTGTGGTTGCTCAGCAGATTTTTACTATCCAAAGAGGTAATCTGTTATTGGAATCATAACTTTGTTCTGCTTATGACAAGAAATAAAGATGGGGGGGGTGGGGGGGGAAGTAGTCTAACAATGACAATAGCTTTTATTTCTCTACAGGCATTAATTCAGGATCTGATACATTAGTATTTGAAGGAACTGAATTGAAACTTGACCCAACATGTGCTGTCTTCATTACCATGAATCCTGGTTATGCTGGACGTTCAGAGCTTCCTGACAATCTTAAGGTATTGTAACATTTGGCATTTTATTCTTTTACAAGTTAATGGAGAAAGAGAAAAAAGAAATAGCTTTTTGTCAAGCACAAGAATTAAAATTATTTAATATCAGTTATGTTCAGGTCTTCTAAACAGATTTTTATATTACGTTGGTATAAAAATAATATCTAAAAGAAAGTTATTTAAGAATATTAGATTCAAAAATAGGAATAAGTTAAATTTAAATATGTTGAGAAATTGTGAGCGATTTAAGGTCTATTAATCTGTCAGGATTAAAAAAACTCAACAGAATAATAATAAAAAATGCTTCATGTTTCTTTGCTATGCACCTGAAAGTTCAGAAAATAAAATAGCACTATATTAGTTATAAAAAGTAAGTGATTTCTTAATACTGAATAAAAAATTCATCTTTGACTAATTTTCCTTATGACAAAGAATTGAGGTAAGATCTGATGGGACTCATAGTGGTTTTTAATGTTAGAGATTTCTGTCTTCTGTAAGTTCATTATTGAGTGATTGTTACAAGAGTGCTACACTCTTGACTTAACACTTACAGTTGTCATATGTCCATAGCAAGAAAAGAAATCTGAGCACAGAGATTGATAAATTGATAATGTGCAACCTTGAGTGAATGTTTCTCGGAACTGTTTGGTGTTGCTTGGCAATATGTGCTATCAATAGAAGGTTCAAAAACATGTTTATAAATGAAAAAGGATAAATTGGAAAACTTGTTAAAAATTATTAAAACGCGACAAAATTTTTGTCTGTTTGAAAGTATTCTGATAATTGTTTGGTTAAATTATGGTAAAACTGAAGCACTGGCTGCAGCTAAACAGTGCCAGTATATAAGTCTGAAAACAGCACCTTACTTATGGTACTTGAATTGCACTCCCCTATTCCTTTTAAAGCTTCTGGTATTTTTGTGTGTTGTATTTTTTGTTGGTGTTGTTTGTTTTTGTTTTTTGTTCTTGAATGAAGAACTACAGCCATGAATTGTCATAGTGGTAAAGTATTGCTGAGTAGTTACGGAAAACTTAAACATATTATGAGGTAGTGATAATAATGGAAGTTAACTTTAATTGGCTCCTGCTTTATTAAGGAAATAATGGAAACGTAGTGTTTTATGTATCTATAGAAGACGTTGTATATAATAATATGCAATCTTTTCAGATGTGATTTTTTTCATTTATGTATTTAATAGGCTCTCTTTAGAACAGTAGCCATGATGGTTCCCGATTATGCCATGATTGCAGAGATAGTTCTATACTCTTGTGGTTTTGTTTCTGCACGACCTCTGTCTGTAAAAATTGTTGCTACATACCGTCTATGTTCTGAGCAGTTGTCATCTCAGCACCATTATGATTATGGAATGAGAGCTGTGAAGTCAGTACTTACTGCTGCTGGCAACCTGAAGGTAAATGATTTCTTAAATTCTCTTTCTCCCTGGTCACTTGCTCAGTAGTGTAGCTCTTTCATAATAAAAGTTACACAATTCTGTATACTGACAAGTGCATACTCAGTGATGCACGTTAAAATGAAAAGGGTATGATTTAGGGTGCATGTGGAGAGAATTCAACAAGTTCATGGGCCAACCACCAATTATCTCTGTATGGCAAGCCCTTTAAATGTGCTGATTAACTTTCAAGAATTCTAATTCAATGCAAGTTCAGTGAGTAGTACTTGTCATGTTGGCTGCCACTTTGTGTTATTTTCTTTACACCCATAGATGCTTTTGCCATAATATGTTAACACCTTCCAATAGCTCACTGGCTAGTCTGCCAAATGTTACTCCAGTCTCTCTCCGCTCTTAAAGAAGAACTGTTTAGGATACAGTATTTTATTTTGACATGCACTGTGAATGAATGCCATCTAAGATGTCTTTTTCAGTTCAGTTTTTTTAAATTTATGTAATGTATAATTCTTTTTTATTTTTTTTAATCTTTAATCCTCCTATTATCAACCTTGCCCTCCCTCCTCCTGAAAAAACAAACAAATAAACAAAAAAAACAACACAAACAGCAAAACAAACCAAAGCAAAGAGGTAAACAAACTGCATATCATGGCAAAAGGATGCATATTTCCTTCTGACGGACGTGTCTCTGTGCAAGCTTTTAGACCTTTTAGGTTGAAGGCAAAAGGTTTACCTCAAATCAGGAAAAAATGTTATTTTTATGAAGGAAATAATTGCATATTATAAAGGAAGAATTCAGTGTTTTAGGAAAAAATACAATTTACAAAAATGTCCTTAACTGAATGTAAACTTAAGTTCGATTGGCTTGACTATAGAAAGCCTCTGTAAACACACTAATATCAAAGAGTAAACATAAATACAGAATGCATCCTATTGTTTGATGACCTGAGCCTGACAAAAATACACAGATGCAAAACAGGAACTGTTCTGTAAAACAGGCAATTAACGTTGGCTTTCTGAAACTATAAAAATAATTATATTTAATATCTTTTTTAGCTGAAATATCCATTGGAAGATGAAGAAATTTTGCTACTTAGGTCCATCACAGATGTCAACCTGCCTAAATTCTTGTCTCACGATTTACCACTTTTTGAGGTAAAAAATAAATATTTAAATTAATGTTAAAAATATGTTAAAAAATACTGATATTATATAACAGATCAATCAGAGAAATTGTTCAAAGACTTCAATTTAGCCTCGGACTATTTTAAAACATTCTAAACTGTTCCTTCATAGTAAGTGCATTAAACATCTGGGTGTACTGGTTGAAGTAATGACATAATCTGAGATCTTGAATACAGACTGTATAAAAATAGCACCTTATAAGTCTTCTTGAGGAACTGGTAGGCACTAATCATTTCCTTTTTATAATACAAAATTTGGATTTTTATTTAAAGCATTTACAAAACAGTAAATACGTGGAGTGGCCCATGTTTTTTGCTCTGAGTTGACCTCTGTATGAAAGTGAGCTGGAGAAAATCGTCTGCAACTTGCTCCCCTGGTTTGCAGGATGCATTAGCACAGATGATCTGTGTCACAATATGTGTGGTTTAAAATGGAGAAAAATGAGCTGTCAATTTCATTTGATGTCCTTTTGTAGTAGTGAAGTTTCTGTGACTTGTTATAAAAAAAGGAAGGAATCTGAGCTGGGGTGTATAGCTGCTAGGAAACATTTTAAACATCAGTGGAAAGATGTTTCTTCATATGCAGTCATAAAGATTCATGGGAATTTGTGTGCTGTTATGCACTCACAGGAGCATTAATTATTGCAAGCTTTTTTGAAAAAAAAATAAAAGAACAGATTATTTTTACAGTCAGGTTAGTTGCAATTAGGTATTTGGTACCTCATACTTAGTTTTTATAATTTTTAATTAAGTAGATTAAGAATTTCTGCAAGAAGGCATCCTTTAAAGTAATACAGAAGTTCTTTTCTTTAAGAATTTTATAAAAGCAAAAATGAAAACTGGAAATCAGAAGTACAAAAAGAGTAATTAGCTTGCTCAAAGATATATGGCAAAGTAATGAATTAGGAATTAAACATATGTCTCTGGATGCTTGTACTCTAGTTCTAATATGCCCATGCTACAGACTTTTTCTTGAAAACGAGTCATGAAAATGAGAGGAAATTAGATATTATCATGTTTAAAAATACTGGCAGTAAGTTTAGAGAATTTGTCTAGGAAAATGGGAGCATCTTCACCAGTTTGTTACTCTAAATTTCAGTCTTTAATAACAAAAATAGCATTGTTAATAATTTATTATACAAAATTTGAGCATGTTTATGAGTAATACCATACATGTTTCACTTTCTTATATATTGTTTTAGAGATGAAATGGTATTGTGCATACTAACATATTTTTCTTATTGACATATCTCAAAAATCAGACAAATTTTACAAGATAAAAATAGGAAGCATCACGTTATCAGTTTGTAAACAGCAAGAGAAAAGACGTATATGTGTGTGTATGTATATTTGTGTATATATAAAAAATATAGTTATAAAATCTAATAAGCATGTAGACATAGGAGCATACTCTAGCAGATGTGTGTATATCTTTTAATTTTTTGAGAGATTCTGTGAAGAATAATGCATGAGATGAATGTGGAATTTTACATCAAATGTGTTTCAGAAAAGAAAAGTTGCTCACCTTGAATGTAGTTGGATATTTCTGATTTGGAAGTATGACTGTTTTCACTAGAAAAGCTCTCTTTTTGTCATGATCAATTGGGAAATGTGCCCCTGGTGGCAGAGAAAGTTAAATATATATTTTCATACAATTAATAATACATATATTTTAAGGTCAGGGTGTGTTATGATCATTAACATGCTAACAGTGGAATTCCAAATGGAAAGCAAAGCACGTGGTAGATGGAAAACAATGTGCCTGGTAAAAGGAAATGTCATAATGCAATTTCAAGTTCACCAGCGATTCTTTGTCATTTCAAAACAGTTTGTTTTATTTGGAATTTTCATTAAGTAATCTTTGCTTTTAGGGTTGATGCTTTGGGTGTGTCTTAATGAAATGATAATCTAGTGATTTTTCTTTGTCATTTGTTCTATCTTCAACTTATGCTGTACCTTTCTTGTTTTGTTGTAAGCAAAAATGCAGAAAATTTGCATTTTAATTTATATTTTGGTTAACTAGTTTTTGGTTATTGAGAGAGAGGAAAAACTTTTTCTGCTTTCTGTATGCAAGTTTTGCAAAGTTGTTTGATAGAAGCTAATCCTTTAGGTAATTAATCCTTTTCTACATACACACATAAATATGAAAAAGACTCATGAAATAAATATCAGTAATAAGTTACAGAGTTTTGGCTCAGAAAATGTTATGTGACTTTCACAGTTATATTATTTTAATCAAAATAGTTATTAGTTTGCCTAAATTTTAAAGGACAAAGGATTGATTGCGTGAGTTTCAAACCAAATGACTGTAGAAATAAGTGTACTTTTAATTATTTGAATAGGGTATCATCTCTGATTTGTTTCCTGGTGTGAGGCTGCCAAAGCCAGACTACAGTGTCCTATTGGAAGCCATCAAAAGAAACTGTATTGCTATGAATTTGCAAATGACTGACGTATTTACTACGAAGATCCTGCAGCTATATGAGATGATGACTGTGCGTCATGGCTTTATGATAGTTGGAGAGCCTTTTGGTGGAAAAACTTGTGCATACCGAGTTCTGGCAGGAGCACTTGGGGACGTATGTGAGAAGGTATCTAAAGACATTTTATACATCTTTCTTGTGAAATCTATTTTCAAACAAATTTTATAAAAATATTTTGGTATTTTTACAATATACAGAATTTACCCCAGGGATCTCTAGGAAAGTACAAGGAAAAACAAAAGAATTTGATTGGGAAACAGTACTTTCAAACTTACATAAGATTGGGTGACCCAATTTTTTCACATGGAATTTCTCTTAATTCTTTCATGACATTGGGCAGATAATTAATTAGCTAATTAAACTTTTAAGATAAACTGTCCCTTGTGAAAGCTTTGTATCATCTTTCTGATTTATTCATCAGAGCTTTTAAGATTTGATCGCTTCCTGATAGGAATATATTACATCCATGTAAAGCCAAAAACTACATAGTCCTAATTTATTACCAAAGTACTTGTTTTGTGGTGGAAACAGAGGCAAGAGGAGATGAGTGTTCGATCCTCCTTTTGATAAAATTCATCCTTTTTTCACAGCACCACCTGCTATTAGCGTTCTGTGGAATTATAAGGAAGGAAAACTTTCTAGAAAATACATCAGTAGAGTCTAGCAGCAGTATGTTTTTCACTAAATGGTTTAGTTCTTTTATTTGCTTCTAGGTATTTTAATAATTTCAGTTCATCGTTGCATCATATCCCAGAAAATGCCACACTATGCTATCAGATAACACTTTAAAGTGGATGTGGAAACGTAAAGAACATCCATTCTTTCGTAAAATGATGAAAATTAAAAAGGATTTTTGTAACAGCATTGCTAAAAGGAAGATTTCCTCTTATGCTAGTTGTTCTTATTATGTTTCATACAAACAAATAATTTTTTCAAGGAGAAATAATATAAGTAGGATCAAGTGTCATAGTTTGTTCTGAAACCACCACATGAGAAATTAAGATTCATGGTTGCTGAGAGGAAGTTAGCAATCTGAACATCTCTGACAGGTTACTTACTCTCTTGTAGCTTCCTTATCATGTATTCTCATGGAAGCTTGTAAAAAACTTTTGTTATCAAATGATACATCTAAAAGTAACCAGTTGCTTCAAGGAGGTAACAGTTTAGATTTTGAAAGTTCGTCACGCAGAAATCTTCAGCTGTTATGCAGATTGTCAGGGCTGCTGAGGAAGACAAAACCACCTGTGTCCAAGCAGCTTGAGAGAACTGAAATATCCAATCCCTGGACTGCTGAATGCTGGAACTTCTCATTTCACATCTTCCTCTTTATAGAATATTAACTTACAGTCCAGCAACAAATATATTCTTATGAGGCTGGCAGTACCCATGTCCATTTTCCACTCTTTTTGAAAATAACTTTTTATTTTATTTGAGTCTGGAAGAAAATAATTTCCAATCATCAGCTCACAGAAATGTGATGGCCTTCTGCACATTGGAGGGGAGATTAAGTCAGTGGAATTCTGCTGACTTTGTGGATGTGAGGATGAATATTACTCAAAAAGAAGTGAAGAAGGACTTCTTAAAAATATTTGTTTCTTTAGATACACTGGTCTGATCAAATTTATTTATTTATTAGGATTTGCTGAAAGTTCCAGATACCTTCAGTAAAAATATAGCTATGAAGCAAACGTGACACTGAACTTCTTCGTGCTTACCAACTGGAAACATGCAACCCAGTACCTTAGTAAAATTTTTAAATTTCCTTAGGAGGTGGACACATATTTTTGTGCAGATATCAGTAAGACTAGGCTGGCTAGACCTTGTATTGCCATCAAACAGAATTCTGTTCTGTGATCATTTATTTGCTTATTAGATTACTATAGTATACATTAAATTATGAAGCTTTTGTTTTAGGTATGTAAGAGAAATTCTATTCCTGTCTATGAGTCCAATATTTAACTTTTAATTCTGTGATGCATTGTTCATTAAGTTTGTCAGATGAGTGTTTGCAATTAGTCACTTCTGCTTGAAATTTTTACCCGCCTAATCTATGATTTGTGCAATATTACGTCATATTTAACCACAAGGAGTTAGGAAAAGAATCAGGTGAGGTTAATAACAAGTAAAATTAGATATCTTTGCATGGTTTAAGTAGAAACAAAACACAACAAACAAGCAAAACAAAACAAAGCCGCCTTTGTAGTGGTGTTTAGATGTCAGTCTCTTAAATTTACCAAAGCAGTCATGCTTACTCCTTTGTTAAACATGGGATAGACAAAGAAGGGGCTTGACCTGTTATCATCTCTGCAAGTGTAAGAATAGATCTTGGGTATCTTGACTTACTGCCCAATGTCCTACTCACTAGCACTTAAATTAAAATAAAATCCATTTTTACATATCAAGCCACTGTTCAGTATTGAAATTATAGTTCCAGTTACATGTGATAAAGTTGGGAGAGTTTGTCTTGATTTGAGAGTTGAGAGTTTGAGATTTGAGAGTTGTCTTGTAATTTGAAATAAAATATTTATGATATCTTTCCTTCTCTAACCTGATCAAAGTTTTATTAAGATTAAACATATATGTTTGATATATCATGTTTTATTTTGAATTTTGCTTTTAATGTTAACACACCGTATTACTTTTGTACCTGTAGGGGCTGATGGAAGAAAACAAAGTTCAAATCACAGTTTTAAATCCCAAATCTATAACAATGGGTCAGCTGTATGGACAGTTTGATCCAGTTTCACATGAATGGTCGGATGGCGTCCTAGCAGTGAGTTTCCGAGCATTTGCTTCTTCCCAAGTAAGTGCTAACAGGATTAAAGTATTCTAAGAAATGACTTTTCACACAAATATAGTTCAGTTCTATCTGGTGTTCATAGCTATTGCAGGATTCATAAGCTTAATCATTTGCATACAGAGAATACAGTTTGTTTTAGTTCTGCTTTGCTCCGTGCACAAGACTTTTTGGGTGCTGGTAAATTAAGATCTATTTCAAAATCTCTTATATAAAAACAAATGCTCTTCACATCTACTAGAGATAAATGAATATTTAATCTTTTTTACCATACTGTACTTCCTTATTTTGTCTGGTTTGGATCCAAATCTCCAATATTTATCTATATGTTAATTTTGATGTTAGTTTTGATGTTACTATTGGACAAAACTCCTTCCTGAGTGTGCCTTATGTCTGAACTTCCATTGAAGTCCGTCCATTGAAACATTTTGACCAAATATAATAAGAAAAGAGTGAGAGAGATGGGGCTGTTCAACCTGGAGAAGACCTAATAATGGCCTTCCAGGTTCTGTAGGAGGGCTTTAAGAAGGAAGGGGAGAGACTCTGCTTGAGATAGTGCAAGGGGAAATGGTCTCAAACCATGGGAGAGATTTAGACTGGATACAAGGAAGAAGGTTTTTACAATATAGGTGGTGAGGCACTGGAAGAGGCTGTCCAGAGGTGGTGGATGCCCCATCCTTGGAGACACTCAGTCAGTCTGAACCAGGCTCTGAGCACTCTGACCTAGTGTGTGTGTCCCTAGATGACCTTTAAGGTTCTCTTGTCTACCTGATACTTGACTGTAGCATCTGACACAACCACTATAAACTTCTGTGAGCTAATAGTGTTTTGAGGTAAGCTGGTGTGAAGTTCACTACCTCTAATAGCATTTGTGAAACTGCAGAAGTGATTTGTAGTTTGTTGCATAAGAAATATGATGAATACTTCTGATTACATACTTATCTAGTAAAATACCATATTCCTTAGACCTATTGAATTCCGTAGTGAATGTGGAGTATGTATTACTGATGGCTTGTATTTGTTGTATTAATTCTTTCATTTTGTCATAAGTATTTGAATGTGTTGTAGTTTAACTGAAGCAATATACTGCTTTACAAGTGTAACAGAAAGTTTCTGATAAAAAAATATTAAGTCTCTGTAGCTATCCACAGTATATGCTTCAGAGTAATACAGCTAAATTGTGAATATAGATTGTACATGTGATTTCAGAAACTGTTTATGAATACAGCTCTGTACGTAAAATGTTTATTAATTTTTTTGTAGGAAAATTTTAGTACTAAAATATTGTTTTTACAGTGAACGTAATAAAATACTAATATCAGTGTTTGTTGTTGTTGTTGCGTTTTGCTTTGTTTTTGTTTTAACCAGACCCCAGATAGGAAATGGTTAATTTTTGATGGACCAGTGGATGCTGTATGGATTGAGAATATGAATACTGTGCTTGATGATAATAAAAAGTTATGCCTTATGAGTGGAGAGATCATCACAATGTCACAGCAAATGAGCCTTATTTTTGAACCAATGGATTTAGAAGTTGCTTCTCCTGCTACTGTAAGTACCTGTATTTCAGTTTCTGATTACTGTTATCTTTCATCATGGAGGGTAAAGCGAAAATCTCTAACTTTTTTTTAATTATGTATACCTCCTGACTAGAAAGTAATTATTTATTTGACATTTGTTTAAGGTGAAAAACATTGCATCTTGGTTTTCTTCTTCAGATTTTTCATAATCTCACTACATAACATGAGAGATTGTGTGTTCTTGCAAGAACTTTATAACTTTTTGTTTTTTTTTTTATGATGGCATTTTGTGGAATGCAAAAATTTCCTTCTGAATATGTGAATAAGTTCAGGCAATAATATAAAGAGAACAAAATGTCATAGCATAGCGTAGTTGTATTGGGAAGGAGAGTTTTTACTTCAAATTGATATAAAATTTAATTTAAAATTAAGTGCTAGGCAACCAAGTGGTCAGTTTATTGTCTTTTTCACCTTAATGCTGGGAACGAATTCTGTTAAGAGGAAAATCTCATTGAGATTATGTCTTCCATTTGCTCAAGGATAAAGATTGGTTTGATTTTGATCGTATGACTCAGGGCTAACAGAACCTCACTGTACTCTTCATACCATCTTAGAACCATAGAATAATAGAATCAAGAAGGCTGGAAAAAGACCTCCAAGATCAGCCAGTCCAACTGTCCACCTAACACCAGTGTTTCCCACCAAACCACATCCCTCAGCACAACATCTACATGTTTCTTAAATGCCTCCATGGATGGTGACTGCAAAGTGTTCTTGAGTGTTATTTTTCCATTATCTTCTAGTAATCCTTGAAGTTGTATATTGTAATGTTTACTGTTACTTAGTTTTAGTGAGGAAAAAAAAAAACCAAACTTTGAAGATCACATAATATAACATGTACCTGTTCATTTACTTCTAGGTTTCAAGGTGTGGTATGGTCTATATGGAGCCCCATATGTTAGGATGGAGACCATTAATGATGTCTTGGATAAATACAATGCGTTCAGCAATCAGCTCTACTCATAAAGAATTTATAGTAGGCCTGTTTGATGCAATGGCTCCTCTCTGTCTTGAGTTCATTAGGAAAAACACAAAGGTGAGGTAAAGAGCTTTTCTGAAAAACGAAGAGCATATGAATTATTTTTACTTCCAAGGAATGAATCGTTTTAGTAGGACGATATCAATTTATTTTTCATACCTACTGTTATGAAAAATAAGGCTTGTAAGCAAGATGTTCATAGGATTAACTTGCTTCTGTTTGTATTAAATGCATAAGGAAAAAAAGTGAAAAACAACGAACAAAATAAAACCAAAAAGAATGCAACCACCATGAAATTTCAGCAAATGAAAGATACCTGAAATCAAGAGTATTTCTTCTTACTTTTCAGGAACTATCTCCTACTTCAGATACAAACTTAATTCAATCACTAATGAATCTGATGGACTGCATGATGGATGAATTTACAGATGAAGCCAAAATTAAATCTATGAATGACCATGACATTTTTTCTTGGCTTGAGGTAGGCAGCATGTTCAGTGTAAGGAGTCGGCACCTTCAAAGTAGGATTTGGTGGGATGGATTTTACAGGCAATAATAATACCTATATTTAGTCATTATAGTAGTCATTTTGTAATGTCCACTTAGGAAAATACTATTACCTGCATAATACCTGTGTAGTAACAATGTTAACAATCATATGACTTTACAGGGTAGTCCTTTGAGTAATGGAAATTCAGTCTCAGTTGTTTTGGAAGAAAAGTCAGTCTATGCTTGAATTTTCTCAAAATAAAGGCTGTACACTGAGTAGGTCAGGGATTTCGCTGCACAGCAAAGGAGATCAGGTGCTGATAGTCAGCATAAAATGGTGTTCTGTTTTACTAGAAACATGATCCCAAGCTTAATACATAAAATTAAGTTGGTCAAGTATTATTATATTGTGATCTGTGGCAAAAATTTATTTGGCTTAGCGAATAAGAGATTTGTAATTTATGGATACTGAATTTGTTTCTTTTTTCTCCAACTATAGGGCATTTTTTTATTTTCACTTATATGGTCTGTAGGAGCTAGCTGTAAGGAGGATGATCGTCTGAAATTTGACAAAGTTGTTCGAGAAATGCTTAAAGGACCAATTTGTGAGGAGACAAGAGAGCAGTATAAATTGTTGAGTAGTATTGATCAGCCTGCTTCAAAGGCATTCACAGTCCCATTTCCAACAGAAGGAACAATTTATGATTATCGATTTGTCAAAAAGGTGAGGTTAGCAAAATAAGATGTGACCCCTTGAAGGTTGCATTGTTAAGTAATTTTTAATGAATATTAGAAGGTGTGTATCATTATTGTAATTTTTTTTTTAAATTTTATTCTGTATGCTCCTATCACAGAATAGGCAGGATATCTTTCCTTCTAAGACAGTTCAAGGTCCATTGTTCTGTCTGGGACCAGGACCTGTCTTTTCAGCTGCTGTAGTAATTGGCTGCTGTAGAGAAGCTGTTAGCAGAAAATCTACCTCTGTGCCTTCTCATCTGCCTCTTTTTCTGAGATTCAGATATGAATCTATGATATGCTTCTCCCGGATGAGAAGTAAACTGCATAAGCTATATCTGGTATGCTCCAGAAAATCCAAAATAAAATAAATGTACCCTTTTTGGGTTGGTCATTCCTGTATATTTCTTGTTACTGTACAATGAGAATTAGAATGAGAAACGTCTAGATTTCAGCTTGTGCATGATTCTTGCATATTGCTGAGGAAAGTGAGATTTGAATCAGTTGTAAAGGCTGTATGTCTTCTGATAATAAATTAGAAAAACATATTCTTCTTTACTTTTACTTCTTTACTAAGAGAGTAATGTCTAGGAAATTCATATGACTTTTATCTCCTTTTGGGGGTAGGATAGAACATAAAGGGCTTTTGTAGGGCTATTCACAATTATATTATCTCCTTAAATTAATTTTCTACTGGAGAGTTTTGACATGTTTTAAAGACACCTCTAGTAGAATGATCTAAAAGAAGAAGCTTGGCTTGATTTGTCCAAAAATTCCATAGTTAGGAGGTATTTGCAGTGAGTAATGAGTCTGTGAAAGTAACAACTATGCTTTTTTAATTTTTGTGACTGAATTTATACAGTAATTTCTTGTATGTATAAATTTATGTACTATGCATGTAATTATGTGTTTTTACAATCTATATACAATATTCGTATTGATATGAAAGTTAAGGTAAAGAACCTGTCTTTCAGTAATTCCATACTTCAGGCATTGGCACAATGTTTCTACATAAGCAGTCTGAACTGACAGCACTGCATTGCATCCAAGTTAAATAAAAATATTTTATTATGTTTACGTATATGTATTTATAGTAATGAGACCTGTGAAATTATTTTTAATACTTTTTAAAATTAGCCAATAACCCTATCCATTAATTTGTAGAACTTTGATATTTCTATTTGCATTGGTTTTATTCTGCTTTTTCCACTCTCTTAATAATATTTGACTTTCCTATAAATTAAAATAGGGAGCAGGAATTTGGGAACCTTGGGTGGAAACACTCAAATCAGCTCCTCCTATACCTCCAGACGTAACATTTAATGAAATAATAGTGCCAACTCTGGATACAGTTCGTTATATGGTACTGATTGAGTTGTTGACAGTGCATCAAAAGCCTTCTATGATTGTGGGGCCAACGGGAACTGGAAAAAGTACCTATATCACTGTAAGTACTATTAAAACAGATTTTAGAGATTAGAAAAAAGAGGTTAAAGAGGTTAGATGAGGGGTAAATTGAGGACATTATATAAAAGGAAAATGAGACGTGAATTTTCTTGATATTATGAAATGAAAGAATGGGCAACAAAGAAAAAAGCAGTTATGGAGGTGTGTTTTTTTTTTCTTGTTTTATCTTTATTTTTCTCCACACTTACAGACTAGATTCTTAAAGTGCACTCAAATGTCCATTGAACAAAGCTGCTAATGCCACACAAACAAGTCTCTTCAATTTGATTCATGTATTGATTTACTTTGCATTGTGTTTATGTGCCACATATACTTGACATGATCCACAGAGACTCTGGTGTACAAAAGACTGTTCACTAATTCGTCCAGTCAAAACAACAAAAAAGAAATATTCTAGAGCTAGAAACAGCAAAAATGTGTGCCACTGTTATTGTGAGAAAGTTTAGGAGATAGTAACCTTTATTCACATTCTACTATGGCAATTCCATGGATTGGCAAACAGTGGAGAGCAAGATTTTTACCACTGAAAGAAATCTGAAGGCATAAAATTAGAAGCAACATCAATAAACAATTCCTTATAGAAACAGACTCTAGTGAGAAAGGAAATCAGCATATCAAAATTGTCCCAGACAATTTTCTTTATAAAATCAGTTGGCTGGATCTGTTCATTACAATAAAAAAAATCAGCCCATTAAAAAATAAAAATTATAAAATCTCAATCCATGTAATAGTGTTCTTTTTATAGAATGACAAATACTCTTTATATCCTTGTCCTTGGGAGAAAATAAAAAAGAAATACAAATAATGCTGATAATCAGATTAGATTGACTGTAGTTTTTGGTGATACGCAATTTCTACTGTTTCTGAAACAAAATGCTTTTGACAAAATGCTAACACTTGTTTCTGGTTTTCAAGCTAAAGAAAGAAGAAAAAGGATAGCTTTTTTTTCCCCCAAAATTGTAACAAGAGCATGGATGATATAGATAAGAATTCTAATCTATGACATTGTAAAGTTTAGATAACTTTAATATTCAGATGGATCAGACAGATACTGTGAGTTAAATCCTGGTGCTATCAATCTTTCTGGGAGGTTATTAAAACCTGATAAGTAATGTATCTGTAAGAATATAATGGTCCAGCTGTAGAGGTTCACCTAGGGAAATTTCAAAGCCAGTTTTTCTCATTGCATTCCATCTAGATCCACAGTAAAGTGTACTTTATTTTTGAGGAAAAAAAGTATTTAACTCAATGGAGATATGGCAAAGTCATTATTGTATTTTTAACTGAGATACTGTAAAAGATTCATCAGAGAGAAGCCATTCCTCCATTATGTCTTTTTGTAGGGAGTTTTGCTTTTGTTGATTCATGCCATCAGTGCAAAACCTGTGTACAACTGTTTTGCTGAGAGCAAGACTTGAAAGTTACATAAGCAGATAAATAAGTTAAGTTTCATGTTTTTGAAGCTGTTATTCTCTCTTCCTTTTGTATCATTAAATTAACTCTAGTAAGTTACTGAGTAAGGATTATGAAACCTACTTCAGTTTTTAAGTTATTCTGAAATAATAAAAAAGATCAAGAGTGGAACAAGATGTGCTCATAAAAAGTGTTCCAGAAATACAATGAATCATAAATAAAGCATTTCTTTACAATGAAGAACTTGGTAAGTTTTTACTGCCCAGTTCATTCTGGGAGTAGTAAGAATGTGGTATTTCTTAGTTCAGTATTGATAAAAAGACTGAAAGAAATGTGCTCATTGTGTTTACATTGCTATCCAGTTTTTGTATATTGTCATTATTATACTTTCATGCAGAAGTTCATTGTTTTCATTCAGAAGTAGAAATTAGATGTATTTTTTACTAGAAAGATTGTGAGATCCAAAAACTCCAGCATCTGTTGATAAGAGATTAAGCAAGTCACTAGAGACCTTAATTCGTAGGCATTAATGCTCTGCATCAGTGTCTGAAAGGATAACTTCCAACCCTGTGGTTTTGCTTATGTGTGGGTAGAAAATAAATCCCATTCAGTCTTACTTAAAAGGGTGACTTTGATCTGGTGTTCCTCTGGAGATTAGGTTTAAACTAATAAAAAAGAGACTTTGGAAGGTAGCTACCATTATAAAATAAGATCAATCTTCGCCACATAACTTACCTTTACTTTTTTGTTTTCCTATGCCCTTTGAAGGAAATATTACTGGATAATCTTCAAAACTTAAGCATAAGTATTTTTAACTGTGGCTGGTTTAGCATCTTTCTTTGTTTGAGTTAGTACAGATATTATAAATCAGCTCCTAATAATGTGACGAAGTGTTTTGTTTGAGTAAATTACTAACCTACTGAATGTATACAATGTACTGTTTTTGTTTGTTTGTATTATTTTCTTTAGAATATGTGAAAATGTCTATAATGGGAAATAGAAATTTTGCTCAGAGAAATTAAATTCATTATTATTTTCTATATTGACTTATCTGATGAAATATAATTGAAGTGTTTTCTTAGATTACTTGTTTCTCATTTTAGATGAAATAAGAATGGTACAAATTGCTATTTGCTAAATTGCTTTTAAACTTGTCTTCATATGTACTTTAATTTTCTCCTCGATTCTTTCAGAATTTCCTTTTAAATAATTTGAATAAAGAAGTCTATAAGCCACTGCTTCTCAACTTTTCAGCACAAACTACAGCAGCGCAGACTCAGAATATTATAATGTCAAAGCTGGATAAAAGGAGAAAAGGAATTTTTGGGCCTCCTCTTGGGAAAAGAATGGTAATTGATGTCTTTCTGTATGCAAGTGTTCAAATGCAAACAAACGAATGCATTATTTTTGCAGCTGATTGCAACTAGTAGCAAGAAAGGTTGATAAACCCTCAGAGTTCTAATATTTCTCATTTACACGCACAAATTTCCAATCTTATTTCTCTCTTTCACCAGTAATATACATTTCATTTTAATTAACTAAAAAAATGCTATGATACATGTATATGATGTGAATAACTGTGATCATACTTCCCCCTCCGTATTTTGTGGCACTATGCTTTAGATAAAAGCTCTGTATGGGTAAGATGCTGCTGACAGCATAGCTCTTGAGAGTTGTGGTCTCTTGAGTTTTATATAAATCTAAAAGAGGGATTACCAAAGATTTGTCATTTGTAGATCTGGATTAGTTATGTTATGGAGAAGCTTGTTCACCCTTGTTGTTCATTTGTGTGGGAATCTGTGAAGGGAGACTCAGAAGGAACCTTGAGTAAAAAACCATGGATATAGAAACCCAGATAGATTTCTTTCAAAGGGTCACTAATTCAAAGCTATCTCAGTCTGTTGCTCGGTTTACAGTTTTAAATAAGAAAAAGGGTTGTGAGTTGACCTGTTTTCCTTTTGACCAACGTTCTTCTCCATATCAATTAAAGAAAGAGAAGAAAGAGGGGTAAAACCCATAAATGTATTTCTAGAACTTGTGTTATTTGAATTAGGTTAACTGTG
This sequence comes from Cyrtonyx montezumae, assembly GCF_038088225.1. Taxonomy (NCBI): domain Eukaryota; kingdom Metazoa; phylum Chordata; class Aves; order Galliformes; family Odontophoridae; genus Cyrtonyx; species Cyrtonyx montezumae. The sequence goes on along the minus strand of NW_027072078.1, from coordinate 9,209,371 downwards.
TGAAGATGTTTCCTGAGCAACGTTGGCATATGCTTTAGGAATAGGAGTGCTAAAAATGATAATAATGCTTAATAGACTTATTAGTCTAAGTTTGAAATCTTTATGGCTCTTTTTGACTCTTGAATTTAAACAAGAAAAGGCATATAAGTGGTACAGAGGGCTTACGTAGCAAGTACTGTTTTGCAATCTTTCATTAAATACTCTCAGATACAAGAAGAGAAATACAGATTCTGTCCTCTATAAGTATGTTTTGGAATGTTTTAGAATTGGCACAGTTACTTCTAAAGTGAGTTTTTATTTAACTTGGCAGAAATCCAATAAGAACTTTGTGATGATTCTTCAAAGGTTGTACTTTTGCACTATTCCAATTCAGCAAAATCAATAAATACAAAATTTTTTTTGTTTTCCTTCTTCAGGTAGTATTTGTGGATGATGTTAACATGCCAGCCCGAGAGGTATATGGTGCTCAACCTCCTGTTGAATTATTACGACAATGGTTAGATCACTGGAACTGGTATGACCTTAAAGACTGTTCAATGATTAAACTTGTTGATATTCAGATTGTTTGTGCAATGGGACCACCAGGTAAGAGATGTATACTATACATTTTTTCCCCTGTTTCTTTGGTTTCCAAATGCTAAATGCGTATTGCTTTAGTTTCCATCTTTATGGCTATGGATAGGACTCAGGGAATGCTTTCCTTGCAGGAAACAGGAACAGTAGTCAAATCAAAGTGGCTGAGGAGCAGCAAAGTGACTAGACAAGCTTAACAGAAGGAAATAATTGCTTTGCAGGAAGACGAGAGTGTAACTGGACAGTATTTTCGGAAATCTTTTTGACCTAATGAAACCTTCTTTGAAACATTTAAAAATAGCCATAAGTCTGCAGCAGTTAAAATTTACTGGCTGAAAAAATGAAGTAAATCACATAATGTCAGGAGATCATCTTTCTCATAGCATGTGTATATATTGACTATGTACTATGTACACCGTTTTATTTCTGTGGAAAATACAACAGACACAAATAGCATAGTAACACTGATAGAGGAAACTGTCCAGTACAAAACACTGCTGTTCAATGCAGTCACCACCATTATCTATTCATTTTTGCCAGCAATGAACTAGAGCCTGCATGATATGCTTATATATCTGCATCAGCAGAGGTGACAGGCTGTCACTGCTGCTAAAACACACCACCCACCACTTTACTGTGCTTCATCCACTGTTTGGTCTCCATAAATGTTCTGTAACCACCAATGAATGTCAATGGGTGCCATTTTTTTCTGCTTGGAGGTGTTCAGTTCTGTACCATCGCTTCATATATGCTCTTCCATATCAGATGGCACTGTCGAACTGCTCTTCTGCTGTCATCTGTCACACAACAACAAAATGTCATGGAATATTGGTTGGCAGATTCAGCCTCTACTTCCACACCACCATCATCTGCCTCTAATGTTGTGGGCCGACTTAATAAACTGGGAGGCATTACTTTCAGAGCAGTCCCTGAGCTATGCCTACCTGCTCTGCCAACTCCTCCTATCCTCTTCAGTTGTTTTTTTTTTACACATCATGTCACATGGTATAGAGTATTCTCTGGCCAGTTTATGTCAGCTATGCTGGTTCTATTCCCTCCCAGCTTCTTGTGTGTGTCCTCAGCCCCCTCACTAGTAGGATAGTATGAGAAGCTGAGAAACTGAAATGTCCTTGGCTGCTCAGCAATAACTGTTAACAACATTCTTTCTTCTACTGAAGCCAGAACATAGTATACCAGACACTATGAGGAAAAAAAGAAAATCAGCTTCCAGCTGAAACCAGGACATCAGTGTTCATCTACAGTTCAAAACGCTTTATCTAAACCATCAGTCTGTGGAACTGGACAGAAATTGTGAAAGAAAAAGCCCAACTTAATTGCACATCTTTCTTTTTTAAAATTATTTTTTATTTTGGCCCAATCTTGGAGGCACTTCTTCTGTAAAGCCTCCCTTTGCTCCTTTCTTAGGCTTTTTTTACATGGGGATGCTTTCAAAATCAATTATATATATGTAAAGTTTAGGATAAAAACTTTCTTCTGCAACAGAAGCATGGCTTAAATAATTTAAAGTCTGTCTATCTATGACTTGACCTTTTCACTCTTTATTTTTGAACAACATGAATATTTTTATTATCTTGTTCCTTTCAGTAATCAGTAACATGAAATGACATGGTGCAGTACTTTTCAGTATGGCACTGCTAGTTGAATGAAAGATGAATATTAAAGGAATACTGCTAGGCTTTTACTGTTTTACTCTGGTTTTTCTTGTTTGTTTGTTTGTTATTTACAATTGTAGTGCTTTCTAATATTTAGGTGGTGGTCGAAACCCAGTAACACCGCGATTCTTGCGGCACTTCAATAAAATTACCATTAATGAGTTTGATGATGAATCCATGTACACAATATTTTCTAGAATCTTAGACTGGCATCTATCCATATGGTAAGAGAACTTTTTGTATGAAAAAAAATCAAAATAATTGAATTATATTACTAGGAAATTTGAAATATATGTATGTAGGAATTTTCTCCTGTATGAAACGACCATCTTTTATATCCTGTGCCTTTTGTGAATATTATCATGCTAAAATTGTGGACAAGTTACTCTTCTGAAGTTTCCAACTAAGTTTTAGATTAGCTGAGGCTAATTAAGTTAATTGAGATATTTCTGTAATACAGTATTCTTTGATATATAAATACAATTTGATTAGTAATTATTCAAGGAACAGAACCAGATTGTTTTTAAATTTCTTGTGGTTTGAGGTGTATTCTTTCTTCAGCCTTTCACTGCTGCATAATTTTAAATTGTATTATTAGATTTTTTTAAAGTATTTTTATTGATTCTACTTCCATTATTCTATCCATTCTCATAGCCAAATCTCAGAATATAGTAATATCCTGTTTTTAGACTAAGTTTATGCTTGACAGCTTCTGACCCCTTGAGAGGGAGGTAGAAGGAAGACAGCAAGGGCTATTAGACCAACTTTTTTGTTGCTGTTATTAGTTGTAAAAACATAGACGGGAAAATGTATAATTACTTATGCCTAATGTAGGCAATTTTTCTAACATCTTCCATTGTTACTAGATTTGATTAATAGACAAGGTTAATCTTTAGATTAACTAGATCTTAGATTAATTAGGGTACTAATATTTATAAAACTGCACAGGAGTAAGTATAACTTTACTCTGTGCTGCTGAGACTCACCTGGAGTACTGTGTCCAGATGTGGAGTCCTCAGTATAGGAGAAATGTAGGGCTTTTGAAGTGCATCCATGGGAGTGACTCATTAAAAATGACCCTTAGAAATACCTTCTAGATCAAGTGAGTTTATGATAATGATTAAGTACAGAATTTTAGCACTGGCATGGACTCAAGAGTAAATAAAAATGTGCAGTATTGTTTATTAATTTGCATGCTAGTGTGATAGAATTGTGCGAGCCAGTCTGTTCTTACCTTTTATATCTTATCAGTTATAGCTTTCCATCACAATATGTGGAGTTGATTCCACAAATTATTAATGGAACCATGCATATATATAAAGAAGCTATGAAGAATCTACTTCCTACCCCAGCCAAATCACACTATTTGTTCAATCTCCGTGATTTTTCACGTGTTATTCAAGGTGTTTGCCTGTCAAGGCCTGAAACAACAGAATCTACAGGAATGATAAAACGTCTCTGGGTTCATGAGGTAAATCACGTAATGCTAAGAAATTATCTTTAAGATGCAGATTGACTATCGTTGTTTTAGATATATCATTTCCTGTTTTCTAGCAGCTGTAAATTGCTATCACATTCGTGAGACAGGTTTTTTTATGTTCTGTATGGGCAGGACAAATCAAACTTATTCACATATGTCCAGGTGGAGACTGGTGACAAGTAGTGTCCTGCAATGATCAGTCTTGGCACTGGTGCTGATCAACATCTTTATCAGTGTCCCCTCAGCAAGTTTGCAGATGACAGCAGTCTGAGGGGTGCAGTTGATAGCAGTTGATATTACAGAAGGATGGAATGTCATCCAGAGGCACCTGGACAGGTGTGAGGAGGGGGCCCATGGGAATTTAATGAGGCTTAACAAGGCGAAGTGCAGGATGTTGTATTTAGGTTAGGGAAGTCTCAGATATCTATACAGGCTGGGAGGAGAACTCCATGAGAGCAGCCTGAATTTAGAAATTAAAAAGAATTTAGCAGTCCTGGTGGATGAAATGCTGAAGATGAACCAGTGTGTTCTTTTAGCTCAGAATGGGCCAACAGTATCTAGGCTGTGTCAAAAGAAAGGTGGCCTGCAGAGCAAGAGGAGACAGTCCTCCTCTGCTCTGCCCTTGTGAGGCCCCATCTGGAGTATTGCATCCAGGTGTGGAGTCCTCACTTCAGTATAGATGTGGAGCTTTTGAAATGGGTCTAAAGGAGGACCACAAAGATGATCAGAGCACCTGGCTGGAGCACCTCTTCTATAAAACAGGCTGAGGGAGCTGAGCTTATGCAGCCTGGGTAAGAGAAGGCTGTGGGAAGACATCATTGTAGCCTTCCAATACTTAAAGGGAGCTTATAATCAGGAGGGAAAATAACCTTTTACATAGGTAGATAGTGATAGGACAAGGGAGAATGGTTTAAACAAGGACAGAGGAGATTTAGTTTAAATGTCAGAGGGATATTTTTCACTGAGAGTGTGGTGAGGTGCTAAAACATTGCCCAGAGAAGTTGTGGATTCTCCATCCCTGAAGGTTTTCGAGATCAGGCTGAATAGGACTCTGGACAATCTGCTCTAGCGCCTGGTTCAGTGGGTGGAAGCTGCCCCGTGGCATGGGGATTAGAACTTTGAGATCCCTTCCAACCCAAACCATTCTGTGATTCTATGCAAATACGAATCATATCTCTGTAGACAAGTCAACTGTTGATTCACTTTCACGTGATCATGTGGTCTCTGGTTGCTGCTTTGATTGCTTACAGTCCTTTCCATTTCCTGTCTCCTTCCTCCCCACAAAAAAAGGCAGATTAGTCACAAAAAGAGCAGGATCTCTGGAAATTTGAATGATCCAAAGTTTGATCCCTATTTTATTACTATTACTGTTTTTTTTTTTTTCTGGTTTTCCTTTAAAAGAAAATCCGAGTCTTTCTGTCTTAAGCAAATGCTTCCCATCAGTCATAGTAGGATGGATGGGAAGCTCTTTAGAAGAGCTCAAGGGAAACATCTCTTTTTTCTTAATGTTTTTTCTTAATTTTTTTCTTAATGTTTCCTCTGGAATGAAAGGAAAGCAGAGTTGTTAATGATTGCTGTTTCTAAAATATTTGGCAGTAGTTTACGGAATCAACATAAAGTAAGGATGGAAGAGGTCTTTGGTATTCCAGCCCATCCTTTGGTATTCAATCCCATTCCATTCAACTTTCTTTCCTCAAAGCAGGATTTCATAAAGAAAGAAGCAATAGCAAATTTTGAAAAGCTTTTCTAGAAGCTTATTGCAGTTCTCTAAGTACAAATGCAACTCACTCTGAGTACTTCATTCTTGTTCTTCACTATCTTTCTCATTAATAAGATTTTCTATTATCCAGCTGTGGTCTTTTTATTTTTTTTGAAGTACAAACCCATAACTTGCCCATCTTTCTATAACAGAAAGATCAGAATGATTCCTTCCTCTCTGTAGCAGCCTCTTTTACAACTATTTATTAATAAACACATAGTGTTTATTAGGATATGCATAGCAAATGCATACGTATATAGATTTCCACACAGATCTCTACAACAATTCCAAAATGATAATATTGTGCTCGACTGTTATAATTGATTCTAAATATCTATTCCTTATTTTTCTACGTATTGAAGCTTAATACTTTGTATTCTGAAATCTTTTTTAACTGATTTCTATCTGGTTTATCTTTATTAAAATAAATATAAATTCAAGAGCAGAAGCAACTAATAAAATTTAACTATTTTGATTGTACAGGTTCTTAGAGTGTATTATGATCGCTTGGTGGACAATACTGACCGGGCTTGGCTTGTTGGATTTATCCAAGAAGTTGTGAACAAAGAATTGCATGAAGACTTTCATGAACTTTTCCAGAATCTGGATGCCAATAATGATGGCAGAGTGGAAGAAGATGATTTGCGTTCCTTAATGTTCTGTGATTTTCATGACCCCAAAAGAGACGACACTAAATACAGAGAGATCACTGATGTAAATCAGCTGAGATCAGTTGTAGAGAGTCATCTTGAAGAGTTTAATAACTTAAGCAAAAAGCCAATGCAGCTAGTCTTGTTCCAATTTGCTATAGAACATATCTGTAGAATTTCCCGTGTTCTGAAACAGCCTCGCAGCCATGCCCTCCTTGTTGGTGTTGGAGGTAGTGGTCGACAATCTCTTACTCGATTAGCAGCCCACATGGCTGGGTATAACCTTTTTCAGGTTGAAATAACTAAAAGTTATGGTATCAATGAATGGCACAAAGACTTAAAAGACATACTGAGGAAATCTACAGAAGCAGAAGTGCAGGGAGTTTTCTTGTTCACTGATACACAGATAAAAAAAGAGTCATTCTTAGAAGACATTAACAACTTATTAAATGTAGGTGAAGTGCCAAACCTCTTCGCAGTAGATGAGAAACAAGAAATTTGTGAACAAATGCGTCAAATAGATCGCCAGAGGGACAGGACAAAACAAACTGATGGTAGTCCTATAGCTCTTTTTAACATGTTTGTCGATCGCTGCCGAGATCAGCTTCATATAGTACTGGCAATGAGCCCAATTGGAGATGCTTTTCGTAATCGCCTTCGTAAATTTCCTGCTCTTGTCAACTGCTGCACCCTAGACTGGTTTCAGGTAAAAAGAAAAATTTCATTTGGACTGTTTTTCTAATGGAAATGCAATAGAAACATGTCTTCTGCTGTTCTGTAGCAAGTAATTCTGATTAAGTTAGCAGTGAAAAAATACCTTGGATATTTTTTTTAGTATCATGCTTTAAATTGTTCACATGTTTAGAAGAAACCTGACTGTAATAAATGCTAATACAGGAAGAACACAATATCATCAAGAAAATAAATAATTGTGCTGTAAGACTATAACTGAATGAACATAGTTCTGTAGACATCATAGATTTAAAAATGAATTGTTTTCTATTATTACAAGGACTGTCAGAGTCTGTGTTCCAAAAAATGTTTAAAATAGAAATTTCTGTCAAGAAAAATACATATTTTTGATGCAGACAATTTTCCCCTGCTACTGTGCAGTTAAGACTGTATTTTGCATGTGACAGGCTAAAAACCTTAGATACAATATGTAAAGAATAAATAATCCAACATGTTTTAAAAGGTCCTACTGTAACTTTAAAAACTTTTTCGAAGAGGAGTAACAATCATATACTGATATGGACATTTTAAAATGTGAGATTTTCCTTTTAGTAGCAATATCTCCTCCACATGAGCTTATACACAGGGCCAGAACTAAATCTGTAGGTATTTGAATTCTTACTAGTTTCTAGTTACATTATTGTCCTCTTCTATAATGATAATGCAGGCCATGTCTTTATGTCTCAGTGTCTTCAATTATGAAGTGGGATAAAGATTCTTGTTAGTTTTTGATTGATTGTTTGTTTGTTTGTAAAGTGTTTTGATATTTGTAAGCATGAACTACTGAATAAGAGAAGTGTTTGTTCATTTGTTATAGACGTGGCCTGAAGATGCTTTAGAAGCTGTTGCCTCTTGCTTCTTGGAAGATGTCGAAATGTCAGAAGAAACTCGAACTGGGTGTATTGATATGTGTAAAAGCTTTCATACATCTACCATTGCTTTATCTGATTTGTACCATGCGGAACTTCAAAGACACAACTATGTTACACCTACTTCATACTTGGAATTGATCTCCACTTTTAAAACTCTGCTTGGAAAGAAACGCACGTAAGGATTTATAACATGTCCTTTACTAACAGAACACAAGTTCACAAAAAAAAAATTCTATATTCTGTAACTAATCTGAACAAAACAATGTAAATGTTCTAGTAAATTAAAACATAATTAAAATTATAATAATGAATACAGCCTGAGATTCATTGCAGGCTGTAAGAAATATATCTGGGAAACTAGCTTCTGAGTTGCTAGGTGCTGCTGGCTTGCTAGTGGGCTATAGCTATACTGTGCTTGTTTAGAAAGGATTTCTGCACATCTCTGCAGCTGTTCATGGCTGGTGAGAGGAAGTTCTCTTGCTTTCCTTTTGTTCCCACTGATTGGACACTGCTATAAAAATTAAGATAAGTTCTTGATTTCACCAACATGCTGTAAGATGCTGCATGTTCACGTTCTGCTACAAAGAAGATTTTCTCATTTATGTTTATTCTTTTCCAGCTTCACCTCAAATAATAATCTCTCTTCTCTCCTTTTCTTTTAAGTACTGTATCATCTTGATTTTGTAGCTCCTGGCACTGTGTTGGCAGTAGCTTAATAATTGCTCACTTATCTTGGAGTGATAATATATTTATCTATAAACCAACCTCTGTGTATACGTATTGAAGCAGTTAAAGACCATGGCTCAAGTAATTCCTGGTATGTTTGTTATTTGTTGAGCAAATAACACAGGCATGACATTTGATTACTCAGTGTATTGAGAAATTTGGTGAATGGGCTCCAGTGAATGCAGTGGTCAAGAACTGATAAAATGTTTTTATTATAAAGTGCTGTTTATTTTCAGCAAGGTGATGAAAATGAAAAGAAGATATGAAGTTGGCTTGGAGAAACTGAACTCTGCTACATCTCAAGTTGCCTCAATGCAGTCTGAGCTGGAAGCTCTGCAGCCTCAGTTGCAGGAAGCTAGCAAGCAAGTTGATGAGATGATGGTGGTTATTCAAAAAGAGTCCTTGGAAGTAGCCAAAACTGAAAAAATAGTGAAAGCTGATGAAGCAGCAGCAAATGAGCAAGCTATGGCTGCCAGAGCCATCAAAGATGAGTGTGATGCTGACTTAGCTCAAGCAATGCCGTATTTAGAAGCTGCTCTGGCTGCTCTTGACACTCTCACTGCACAGGTACATGTAATTGTACATACTTATGCACTAGAGGGGTATTTGGAGAAATAAAAGCATTGAATGTCTACTTTTCAGATTTTACATTATACTAACAAAATTTTTTATAATTTTTTAACTTGTCAGATCCTTGTCAGGGTTTGTGAAATTAGATGACTTCATAGTCACTTCAAGGTTATTGCATATTTGTGAATAATGAAATGAGAACGTGGCTTTGAAAGCGTGTTAAGTAATTCTTCAGCTTTTTTGAATGCCCAGTGTATCAAAAAAGGTGTATTATAATACAAGAGGAATAAAAAAAGGAGTAGGAACTTCCAGCAAGAGGAAGAGGAGCAAGAGGTCTTTCCTCAAGATATAATTAAGTAGCATGACAAAAACAAATAAAAAGCATAAGAATGCTTACAGTACTTATGCTGGACTTTGTGATTCAGCCTTACCTCTACTGACAGTAAACAGAGCAGGACACATGTTGCAAATTGTGCCCCTAAACCCACATGCATAAATGTGCATGGAAGTTCCTTCTTTAGAGAAACAAATTCATATGTAATTCAGTGCAGCTGAAATGACTATCATTCTTTTCTGTTATTCATTTCATTAATGAAAATACTGCATTTCTGGAGCTAGAATCTGCAATTATGGTAAACTCTTTATCTTTTGATAGTGTTCTTGTCATGATACCAGGTACAAAGAGCACTAACATTTTTACTTTAGTATCAGATACTGATATATTCTGCCAGTCACAAACAGCAATTCTGCTTTTCTTACAGATAGTCATAGAGTGATAGAAATTTTCTTATGCTCATGTTGCCTTTAGCTGCAACTTATTTTGCATTTAATCTTCAAAATAATCTCTTACTCTGCATATCCTCATCGATAACCTCATCAATATTAAGTTAATTTAGATTTTGTCCTTAATTTTGTTTCATGAAGTGCCTAACTTTGGTCATTTGTCTTCTTAGATTTCTTTTCCTGGAAGTTCCTATCAACCAGTGCTTTGACTGCCTCATTGAAATTCCTTGGCTTTGTTTATCTGCTGTCCTTTCTCTCACTTGAGCCCTTGCATAGTTACAGCTGTACTTAAAACAAAGCTTAAAGCTCCATTAACTTTAGTTCACAGTTGCAAAGAAATTATTTTCTTTATAATTTCATCCAGTCTTATCATTTCTGTGTTTTTGTGGCATGAGTAAAGATTTTCAGTACACAAAAGATGTCTTTCTATCCAAATTGCCAACGTCTTAGAACAGAACAAAACAACAACAAAAACATAAAAACAAACCAACAAAAATCCTTGGGCAAACTGTCAAAATCTAACACCAATTGGCAAGATAGTAATGAGATTCTAGAAATCTGTTAATCTGTAAGGCATGTATTCTCTGAGAAAGGCTATTAGAAAGAGTATTTGAATTTCCACGCAGCTTTATTCTTCTGAGAAGGGTGTTCTTATGTAAATCTTCAGTTTACTAACCCTCTGTTTAATTATTGTGCTTGCATGTGTGGAATTATTTTTTTCTTTTATGTTACGTTTATATATTTGCATTTTAAACTTTGCTTGTTCATATTAGAAATTGCAAATTTTTCTTCTTGTAATATTTTTCTTAGTTGCTTCTTTCCTCTTTCGGTTCATTCTGGGGAGTTTAATAGAAGCAGAGTACTGATTGATTTATTTCTGTACTTGGAGAGTGTTATGGTCGGTCAGACAGTTTTTACCTTGTGTTATCCCTAATCTACTAACCCACTACTGAATTGATTCTGTAAGTTTGGAAACACCGTGATAGAGCCTGAACTGAAAGTTAGTGGTGGAACATATGAACTCCATAACTGAAGTACAATGCCCACTGCTGATTTAGTAGAAGTACATGTAAAAATGAGTTAAAGATGAGACTTTTTTTAATCCTCCAGATGAATTGTTGACTAGATTTCAGATCTTTTTGTTTATGTCAATGTTAGTGTAACCTCTGTAGCACTTTAAAGAGAGAGTAGATAAAAAAAATAGTAAATGTTTTTTAAAAATGAAAGTGAGCTTATATATACATAGGAACTACACTAGCTTTTCGTATGAACTTGAGAATATGTTTCAAATTATCAGGAATGAAAATAGTAAATGTACATGGAAAAATATCTGGACAGAAAAAGGCTTATTATTTCTACCGTAATAGAGGAATTAATTCAAACCTGTGTTCAGAGTTCTAAATGTTGGATGTTTCTCTTTGTTTTATTTGTTTGTATGTTTGTTTGTAAGGATATTACAGTGGTTAAATCCATGAAGAGTCCTCCTGCTGGTGTCAAGCTTGTAATGGAAGCTATATGCATCCTTAAAGGTATCAAGGCAGATAGGATTCCAGATCCAACGGGTTCTGGAAGAAAAATCGAGGATTTCTGGGGTCCTGCTAAGAGACTTCTGGGTGACATAAGGTTTCTTCAGTCCCTTCGTGAATATGACAAGGATAACATTCCCCCAGCTTACATGGCTATCATAAGAAAACAGTATCTTACAAATCCTGAATTTGTGCCAGACAAGATTCGAAATGCTTCCACGGCAGCGGAGGGTCTATGCAAATGGGTAATAGCCATGGATGTTTATGATAAGTAAGTATGTGTAAAAATAATAGTTATATGTTATTGGAGAAATGAGTTTATTTTTACACCACAAGAGATTTGATGCTACTACTTACCAATGCAGAATTTGTGTAAATAAGCAGTCATAAAGATTCATTTGTAGAAGATATCTGATTAACGTCATTCAGGTGTAAATCCTAACTTTCAGTTCTAGATTTTTCTGAGAAGGCACAGGAGCAATATTCTATTGATTTAGCAAATACAGTTGACCTTTTTATAGTGTTGCATAATGAAAAGAAGTATTACTGTCTTCGGAAGTTTCTGATCCATATCTAGCCCCAAGGATACCTTATGTCGCACTTTGTGTTTGATGCATTGAAAAAATATACATCATTTTGATGATGTTTCCTATTTTGAAATATCTGGAACTCACGTTGAACAGGAAGTCACCACTGGGTGACTGTCAATTTGAAATTTGAGTCATGGTATGTAGCACGTGCCTTCATTAGAGAGAATGTTAGTGACTAAAATATTAGGAAATGGTGGGTTGTGTTTGAGAACAACATAAAATGTTACAGGGACCTATTTTTTGAGAGAAAATTAACTAAAAATGAGGACTTTAAAGAGGATATGCAACTTAGAAGTAAGAGAGAGGATTAATTAATTATGATGTTAATGCTAGTGAATAGTTCCATTTGAGCTAGAGACATTCTGGCATGTTGTCTTACTTCTTTTTTGGAAAGATAAACAGTATATTTTCAATTTTGTGTTGCTTCCAGTGTTCCAGTTCCAGTATCAGTGGAAAAGACTGGAATGTCAAAACTGGAAAATACATCCTTGGATATGAAAAGCTATTAATTTTTTTGTGGGTTAGCTAGTTGTGCATGTGTACAGTGTTTATGTAACAATACAATTATTTATGTGTTTCTAATGGCATAAATCCATCTGTAATGGATTCTACATTGTGATTAAATAGACAGCTTGGAAGGGTAACCATTTTCACTTTAAGATGTTAGTTATTACAGAGGATTTTGCAAAAACTGCCCAAGTCGGTAGCAGCACAGAAATAAGTAATGAAGTAAATGAAATAAATACCAGTTGTCTTCACATACCATCCAGTAATCAAAAACAGAACATTACATAACTACTGAGTGTCTGACATTTCCCTTTGTCTTTCCTGTGTTAACTTTTTTTAATAGTAATTCTGGAATGAGGGTGTATCTTTCAGGTGTTTAATTTTTTCTTTGGCTTTACTTAGAGTGATAAAAAATGTTGCACCGAAAAAGCTGAAGTTAGATGAAGCTGAAGGAAAATTCAAGATTGCTATGGATGGTCTAAGAAAGAAACAAGCTGACCTGAAAGAAGTCCAGGATAAATTGACTGTACTCCAGCAAACACTGGAATCCAAGAAACAGGAGAAGGTTGACTTAGAAAATCAGGTACATGATGCAAAATATGAACTGTTCCACTGATTTTTCAGCCGATTTATTTGAAATTTACTTCATTATCAAATGGTATTTTTCTTTTTAAATGCCAATATGTTGTCTTACTTCTAGATTAACATTTTTATTTTAGTGTTATGGTCTTGAAGTTTTGAATGGACGAAGCATAGGGAATGAATGCTTTAAAGTAATGAAAAAATGCAGCTGTTTTGAATTAACTGACACCACACTACTGCATCCTCATTCATATCTGCTTTCTTAGGGGGTGTTTGATTTTCCATTATTTCAGTGGGTTTGAATAATCGTTAACTTGCAGGCTAGTACGTTGAAAATTGTATTTACACTTTCTGTACTAAAACAATTTTGAGAATATTCATGGTAAACTCTGTTCCTGAGTGCATAGCTATTATGTGTGCAGAGACAGGCATTTTTATTTTATGTTCTTAAGATCTGTAATATAATCTCATAAGTTTTTGTTACAGAATTTGTTGGTCAGAATTTGAAGTGGAGCCTGAATTCTTGTCTGTAGTTAGGCTCAGCTCTCTGTGTATTTCTTATTCATCCTGATATGGTAGAGTTTGGAAAAAAAAAGGAAGAAGTAAACTGCATGAGCAGTTTGTTACTAGCATACTGTAAACTGACTGCTGTGGTTAGCAGAAGAGAAAAGGGATTGGAACAGCAATGAGAGCTGGCAACATTTTTCTCTACCCTTTTCCTGAAATGTGTCCATAGTAGATAGCAAAGAACTCAAGAGCTGGATTACATACCTGTTAAATCAAATTGGAAAACTTGGAAATATCGTGGAAAGTTGATTTAGATAAAAAACGGCAATAACAGAAGTGCAGATTATGTATTCATATGTATCCTTATTTTGATTAGACAGTGATCACTTTGAGGTGTTCTTGATTTTCTTGTGACATGTAGATCATTCGTTTGACTTAATGCTTTCTGTATCACGTGGTGCTATATGAATTTCATGTTTTGTATTGGTTGTCTTTCTTAATTTAGATGAAAACACAGCTGAAAAGTAATGGCTTGCACTGTGCCAGTAGTGAGATTGTTCTTTAAACATTTCCATTGTATATGGATGTTTTCTCTGCATTTCTTAAAATAGTGTAAGATAATACCTGCACAGAAAGATCAATTTTGAATGCTTTTAATATCTGTCAAATGTCTATAAAGTGATCATGTAATATAATCTTTTTTTTCTTTTTTCTTTCTTTCTTTCTTCTTTTTTTTTTTTAATAATTTTTCCTAAGGTTGACTTATGCTGCAAAAAAATGCAGCGAGCAGAGCAATTGATTGGAGGCCTTGGTGGTGAGAAAACTCGGTGGAATGACACTGCTTTGGAACTGGCAAGGCAGTACATTAATTTGACTGGAGATATACTTATTTCATCAGGAATTGTAGCTTACCTAGGAGCATTTACATCCAGTTACAGAAAAGTAATATGCACTGTAATTTCATCATGTGTTTTGTAATAATCTAATTTATTTTTATTCTAATATAAAGTTTATATTTTCAAATTATTTTTCATAGAATTCATAGAACCAAAACCATCATAGGATATTGAGTTTTGTTTGTAAGAATCTTACGGGAAATTATTCATTCATACTTGGCTGTGTGAAGCATAGAGTCCTTTGATTGCTTTTTCTTGCTCTAAAGTAATTGCCAGTAACTTTATACCTCATGACTCCTGTCAATTGCATTCCATTCAATGGCTTAATTATCCTTACATTCATGGAAGATAGAATCAGTGTCTGTTTCTTTAATTCTCTATAGAAAGTAGCTCAGTTATATAGTAGATTTGTGCTGGTAATTCCCAGTGAAATATATAGACAGGAAAAGCATTGAACAATACATTTATAAAAAGTTTTGGAAATACTGTAAGTAGGCAGAACTTTAGTTAATACTTGCTTTTTTTCTTATCTAGATGCAAACTATAAAGTGGACATTACTGTGTAAAGAAAAAAACATTCCTTGTTCTGAAGGTTTTTCCTTAACAACCACCTTGGGAGAGCCAGTGGAAATCAGAGCTTGGAACATTGCTGGTTTACCCTCTGATACGTTTTCTATCGACAATGGCATAATTATCTCGTAAGTAAAATAAATAAATCTTTACATGGATAATTGTTTTTAAACACTTTCTTACTGCATGCTTTTCTGCTAACCACTTGTGTAGACAGTTTTCTACTGTATAGGTTTAAATCGTATGGCTGGGTAAAAGTTATAAAATAAATGACTGTAATGTTTCAGTTTATAAGAAATACTAGTAATACTCTTTAACTTTACATTATAAAGTATTCAAATCTGTGAATTAACTTTTCTCCTTCTGAACTGCTGTGGGTTGCTATAATGATACCAAAAGCGATGACATTTCACAAACACACTGCATACTAGATTACTCTTCAAGATTTTCTACAGTGCCTAATCTGTGCTTCGGATATTCTCCAGGTCTGGATAAAGACGGAGCAAAAACGAAACAACAACAAAAAAAAAACCTTTATCATTATTTTAAAATAAAAAACACACAGGAAATGAAAGAGTAGAATTTTGAATTCTATTCTTGTAGTATAATCAGTAGATATGGAAGTAACTGTTCTGAAAACAAAAAACAAAGCAAAAAACTCTTTTACTTTTAAAGAAATGTGCTGTCTTATTACCAAGGGGTGGTTCTGAAGAGCTACTGAAGATTATTTTGTAAATCTTTCTCTGAGGATAACTTACTTTTTCCCTCAGATATCACTGGCAATGCTATAGATCTCAATTGTTTGTCTACAAACAGTATTTTGCCAAATGGCACAACATCCAGGCTTGTCATGACTAAACTAAGAACCTCTTATTTCTGTCCAGTATACTTGCCAATGCATAGATACTGATGTTCAGCTACTAGGTTTTGTTCTTAGGGCAACTGAAGCTGAATTCATCTTGTTTTGATTGGTGTTCTGTTTGTGACTGCTACCCATTTACTTCATTTCACATTTGTTGGCTCTTATATTCTGTTCAAGGAATAAAAAATTCTTATAACCATGTTAGTGGCTGATACCTATATCACATTGTACCTAACAATATTGCATTGTATGAACTTGATACAAATATTTAATTTTTGTTAACATTTACGTGAAAATTCTTGTCAGTGTTTGAGGAGTCTAATGTTTTGTAACATGGGTGGCTGGATACTTCTGGTGCAGAGTGAACATTTTCACACTTAACTAATATTGTAGATGTGTGGTCAATAATTCAGTTTGGTAGTTAGGTAGATGCTGTGGGTGCAAAACTAAACAGATGTCAAAGAATAATTCACTAGCTAAAATCCCCAACATATTTCTCACACTTTAAAATTAGAATTGACCGTACGTCTGGAAACAAAACTTCTTACTGAAGTTTGCAGAGGTATGCTGGGATTATAAATGTAGTATGTAACTTTATAAGCAATTACTGTATTAATAATTCAATCACTTAAGCTCAAAAGTTGACAGATGTTAATGAATCCAACACTTCCAGAGTACATCCCATCACATCACTTTTATAAAGCTTTAATCAAAATTCTCTTAGAACTAATTAAAAGATGATTAACATTTTAAAACTCAGTGATAGCTCTTAATTTTGAAATATGAGCCTCAGGTTGAAAATATGTATTATGTTTGTCATTATATGTATATGTCTACATTTCTCTTTAGGAACTCAAGATCCATATAAAATGCAACTTGAGCTTTTTATAACAATACACATTTTCTTTTTTTTAAAGCAGGATCAGAGAGGTATCCAGAGAGATTTTTGAATATATATATATAGTGATTGCTTATGCATTTCCATCAATAAAATATGATTTTAACAGTGATGAAAACCCTCTGTGTTTGGCTGTTATTAGAGAATCCTTCTTTAGTCAAAGTACCTACACGTGGTAAAGAGTACTGCAAAAAAAAATCTGTAAAGTTGTTATTAAGCCTGGCAAAAATAAAATCCAGACGTTCTGCCTGTCCATTGCGCTTTAGGATTAGGCTTTAAATATGATACCTTTGAAGTATAAAAAGTGTATTGCATTGAAAAATCTATTTGTGTATTTTGGAAATACTAACTTCCATCTACTATATTAAAAACTGTTCAAAATCTCAAAAACTCAGAGCAATCTCATTATTTTGAAAGTATTATAAAATTAAATGCAAGTAATCTTTCTAGGATTTAAGACTTATTATCCTAAGTACTTTCATTGGAAGGGGAAAATTATTTTTTGTGAGCAAACAACTTGCAGATTCATGTTTCCTCTTAATCCAATAAAGATTATAGCAGAGTATGTGCCTAGTAGGATTTCAGACTTGCATGCTTTTGTTTAATGAAAAAAGGAAATATATTACCTTAAAAACTACTTTGTGGTAACACTGAAGAGCTTATGTTTCAGCTTTGAAATTTGTATTTTTCCCTTTAGTAATGCAAGAAGATGGCC
Organism: Cyrtonyx montezumae; assembly: GCF_038088225.1. NCBI lineage: Eukaryota > Metazoa > Chordata > Aves > Galliformes > Odontophoridae > Cyrtonyx > Cyrtonyx montezumae. The sequence goes on along the minus strand of NW_027072078.1, from coordinate 9,191,900 downwards.
TCTTATGATAGACCCTCAGGGCCAAGCAAATAAATGGATAAAGAATATGGAGAAAGCCAATAGCTTGCATGTAATCAAGCTCGGCGACCCTCAGTTTGTTACGACACTGGAAAATTGCATTCAGTTTGGCAGTCCTGGTAAGATATTGAATAATGAAAGTGTAAATTACAGAAGAACCTGGAGAGGGCACGATTAACTAAAAAATGGAACTCCAGTGAGTGTCAAATAGTTTTCTTTTGGAATCAAATTAGAATATCATAGTTAATATTAGGTTATAAGCTAATTCTCAGGAGAAAATTATTCTAATCCTCAGTTTAATTGGTATCTTTTAATTGCTCTGTGAGGTCTATCACATCTTTATTTTCATTTAACAATCATTTGATTTTTAAAAAGTAATGTTGTTTCTATTTATGACTATTTAAAAATATAAATTAGAAGATTGATAGGCTGCGATTATTTAATGATTCCTATATTCTGTACAGTAATTTTACTTCATCTGCTGTACAGTTGTACCCTCAAACATAAATATGTTAGTTACTTGCAATTATCATGAGGTGTTCTATTATTTTTAACGGATAACTGGAGTTCAAGTAAAGAAACAGGTTTATTCTCCATTGCTTCTCTCTAGATTTTTATATTCTTGTAGGCTTACAGTGAAAAAGACTTGGATAATTGAAGTCATTTCTTGTGGTTGCATATGGCATATGATTTGTGGTTAGGGCTTCTTTTAAAAATGGTAATCTTAAACTGCTGTTCTAATCCATTAGCAGCAGTAATACAAGTTTCAGTTGCTTGTTTACAAATGGCTATAATATTAGAGAAAAAAAAAGAATTTTAAAGTACAAGTCTTTAATTCAGTTTTCAGTTGTCTGAATACTCTAAGAAACATTAACCATATCAGTAAATCATACCTGACTAATATTTTAATTTTTGCACATTGCTTACAAATGTGCATATTGCAGAAAACAGTCATTAGTAATATAAATGCCAAGAGTGTCCTACTAACTTACATTATGTTGAAGTGCTTCTAGAGAATATTGGAGAAGAACTGGATCCTATTCTAGAGCCGCTGTTGCTCAGACAGACATTTAAGCAGTCAGGAAGTATATGCATTTGCCTCGGAGACTCCACTATTGAGTATGCTCCTGAATTCCGCTTTTATATGACAACTAAGCTGAGAAATCCACATTATCTTCCTGAAATATCTGTCAAGGTGAGAATCTTGAAAGCAAATGTTCAACTCTGATTTAATTTTACAGTGATTCCTTGGCAAAAGTAGGAAAGATTTTCTGGCATTTGTTGATCGCTCTTCACTTAACAACTTTTTTTTGTCATTGCTGGAAGACTGATGTCGTATCTCATATCTATTTCACCTTGCAATACTGACATATTTTCATACTCTAAGAAAATATTTATTTATTGAAACACCTTTTCTAATCTGTATCACTTGATGCTGTTAAGTAACTTTTCTTACAAAAGTGTATACAGTGATTTAACATTCACATCTCATGCAAACTCTAATTAGGTTTTCATATTCAAGGTTCTTTTCTTGTAGTATAGTTAATTTCTGATGTTGTGCCTAGTTTATGAAAGATATAAAAATATTTTTCAGAATTTTGTATTTGATAAGAATTCTTATTTTTATATTCAAGAAAAACAAAAAGTGTTTCCTGCTTTCATGAGTAAAATTGGTGGCTTAATCATCTCAAAATTGCTTGTGAGATGTATTGCACTTCTTATTCACAGCTGCTTCTAAAGAATTTTTAATAGAAAAATAATAATTAGATATAATTAATATCTAAGAATAGATGTATCTAATTATTATTAGATAATATATATCTAATAATAATATATAATAATATCTAATATCATCATAACTATATATTATAATAATATTGCATATATAAACATAACACAAATATAAATAAACATAATATATAATATGAATATAATATAATGTAATAATATAATGATAATATAAATATAGCATAAATATAAACTATATAATTATTATATTGTAATAATTATATCTAAAATATTATTAGATAATAGATATATCTAATAATAGATATAATTAAAATAATAATTATAATTTACTCTAATATTTAGAGTAAAATATAACTGAACTTCCTCTCAAAATTCCCATGTGGAAAAAAGAACAGTGAAAGAGCCAGAAATAAGGCTTTAATTCTAACAAATACCTATTAATGACATGTTTTAAGAAACTTATAATGCTATCCCTCCTCTAATCTATCCCACCAATTGCGAAGTTCAGGGTGAACATTCTGTTGAAATACAAGTCAGCAATCCAAAGACCAAAGAGCCCAAGGAAAATCGGTAGTCACTATCAGATGAATTCTTGGCTTGAAGGAACTAATCAGTCTTAAATTGATGAGTTGATTTTCTTGGTTTTCTAGTCTCTACTGGTAATGCGTTGTTTATCTTCCATGTGTAAAATATTATGCACTTTTTTCTGTTTCAACCAAAGCGTGTCATATATTGTATCAGTTCAAAATATGTCATGGCACAGAAATTTTTAATAAACGATTTTTTATAAGTCTAATTTTTTTTCAGTTACTGTTATTTTGTTATGAAAAAGAGGTGATGATATTATGCTATTACTAGGATATAAATATCAGCGGTAGCAAAAACAAACTACATGTGATGTGATTAAAGAGGGAAAACATGTTGCAGAGGCAATACTAATTTAGCAGCATGAGTTATCACTTTATGAAAATTGCAAAGGTTTTGTAATAAGTAAGAAGTTTCTTAAAACTCTGAAATGTGGTCTGTATTTCTATTTATATTTTTCTAAAATACTGAGTCAGCATCCTTTTTGTAGTGGGATGTTCAGATTGTTCAGATGCAGAAAACAAACATCAACAAATATATTTACAGAACTTGTGCATTAAGTTGAATCTTCCATTCATAGAATCTCTCTGCAAAGGCTATCTGATGCATAAAGGTATCAAATGGGAAGATCCTTCTTATATGTACAAGTGTTCAGTCGTGTCACGAGGTCCAGTCACTTGAAGCATTGAGTTTCAGTGTAATTTCAAGGAATGGAAAGAAACTGTTTTACAGTTAACCTTCTGGGTTAATCCTGGTGTTAGCTTTCCCACACACCATCTTAAACCCTCCTCTCCAATTATTTACTCTCAAATTTTGGTATAATGTGTTGTTACATAATCCTCATTCTGTAAATGAGGACGCATTTTAATTGCATACAGTCACCTCTCAAAACATCTTTCTTCTAACAGGTAACATTACTGAATTTCATGATAACTTCAGAAGGAATGCAGGATCAGCTTCTTGGAATTGTAGTTGCAAGAGAAAGACCAGATCTTGAAGGAGAAAAACAAGCCCTCATCCTTCAAGGGTCTGTGAATAAAAGGTATGAGGAAAATTTCCCTTGCAGATTGCAATTCAAGAAAATAAAAATCACAGGAAATACATATTTGAGACATTTTTAACTGTTCTATTTATATGTCTGATTTAACAGGAAATTCAAGACTACGATTTTTGAGGGCCCAAACTTGTCTCATTTGGTTTCTAGGCTGATTAAAATGCGCAGTCTTACTCATATTCCTACTGGTTGAGGCTTTCTCCCACTGACACAGTCAGCTATTTGTAGGATCATAATAAAGTATTAAAGAATTTAATAGGGGGATGTGTCATTGTAGTGCAAACTTTAGATCCTGTCTTCTGTTTTTATGTTTCCCTTTCAAGTTGTTATTAACATATGATTTACTGTCCTCATAGAAGTTGATGTTTGTAGATTTTTTTTTTCATTGTGTTAGACTTGCAATTATTGCACGTGTGGAAGACATCTTTTCCCATAGGTCAAAGTGTGAAATCTGTAGCATTCAAAATGTGGCACTTTCTCCCTTTGCATTTACATGAACAATGTCCGTTTCTTCACTGAAATCAGCTAAATTTTTCAGAAATTTAAGCTAATGCTTAAGAACAAGAACAAAAAAAAGATTTTGTTATGTCAGCTGCATACCATGAATAGTATCTACACAATATCATCTTCTATTACAAAACTAGCAGAAAATGATTTTAATATTAAAAAAATTGTATTTTATCTTAGGCAACTAAAAGAAATAGAAGACAAGATTTTAGAAGTTCTTTCAACTTCAGAAGGAAATATTTTGGAGGATGAAACTGCTATCAAGATATTGTCTTCTTCCAAAGTTCTGGCTAATGAGATTTCTGAAAAGCAAGCTGTAGCTGAAGAAACAGAGAAGATGATTGATGCCACTCGTATGGGCTATCGTCCTATTTCTGTCCATTCATCAATCTTGTTTTTTTCTATTACTGATCTAGTCAACATTGAGCCTATGTATCAGTATTCTCTCATGTGGTTTATTAACCTTTTCATCATGTCTATAGATAACTCAGAGAAATCTGAAGATTTACAAACAAGGTAAGAGTGATAATTTGCCATTTGTAATTGGAGATGTATTCTTCATTCCTCTAGAAAAATCACTGCCATTTCTCCAAAGTGTGTTGTGTCAGGCATTGTGTTTAGAAATATTCTTTGCATATATATCTGCCAGATATTTTTCTGGAAGATAATTTCTTCTTAGAAACAATACTGTATGATAATTGCTAACTTAAGCCATGTGTGAATTTGCAGATTAAAATGGTCCACTCATCTTAATTTTATATTTAATGTATTGGCTTTGTATGCCTTTCAGAAACAGATAGGAAACTTCTAATATGAGTGATAAGAGAGAATGAAGACTTGTAACTGGGGCTTTTGGCTATAGAGTAGGAAAAGCAGTAATTATTAACCCTGCAAATTTTGGACTGTTTATTTACAGTTTTTTTCATGCCCCTTCCTCTTCCAGTTTTATTTAATGAGAACAGGAGAAACTGCAGTCGTTAATGATCTAATAAAAGCAAGCCCTGGCTTTATTTTACATGTGATCATTCTCACAATTATGATCTAATTTTTGTTATTTTGGTCACAAATGGTATGCACATTTAATGATTTTGAGGCTAATTGATGAGAGAGTTTGTTAGAACAAAGGGGATCCAATTTAGTTGTAATAGGTTTCAAAAACGCATGGGTTTTATGGGTGATATTAATGGAAGATTGTTCTTTTCCTGACACCTGCAGGTTGAAAATTCTCAAGGATCATTTCACTTACTCACTTTATGTCAATATCTGTCGCTCACTGTTTGAAAAGGACAAGCTGCTCTTTTCTTTTTGTCTAACTGTGAATCTCCTGAAATATGAAAAATTGGTAAGTAATTAAAAATAACTTGCAGTCGAGTCTGGTAAATATTACAATGCATGTCCAAACTACCAGCCATATGAATTTAGAGGATAAAATAAGAAGATAAGTTTATATGTAATAATCCTATTTAATTTACAATTTTGATGTGTTTGATTTTAATAAGGAATTAGAAGAACTGAAAAGGATTCTCTAGAATAAAATAAATATTTAGCAGACAGGTCTGGCAAAAGTCTACTTAGATGATAATGGTTTTTCTAGATGTTATTTAAACCTAAGTCCATCTGATATTATTCACCGAGGGTAATGTTTTACAAATCTTTACTATAACATATTGTGAGTTCTAAGATATTATAACTATGAATGGTAACCGGTAATTTAAGAAATTATTTTTTTTTCTTAAATTAAAATGTTAAATGCTTTTAATTTTTACAAAGAATTCTTGTAAAGCAAACCAGAATTCTGTTAATTTTAAGAAATTATTTACAAAATATTTCTTTACTAGGCTTTTTTTTTTCTAACCCATGATGAAATACACATTCTTTAAACTCGTTATCCACAAAGCGGTAATTAAAATCGCATGGTGGTTTCACAGTATTGCAGAAACATTTAAATGAATACTTTGATGAGCTGACAGTGATGGAGAAGTGACTTAGATTTACAAAAAACAAACCATCGTGTTTTGAGATAAAGGAATATTGAGAAAGGAATGAGGCATGTAATGGTCTGATAGCTGTTTCTCATATTTGGATCCGCATTATAGTGAAAAAGTTTCAAACTGCACTCTGCCCTGAAATATTTCCGGGATGGTTTTGTTTTTATTTGTTTGCTTTTTCCACTTCAACATTTTGGGAATTAAAAATGAATTCTAAATTTAGCTTTTATCTGAGGTTTTTCATTCTTATTTACTTAGTTCTGAGAGCAGTGTTTTCCTTTGTAGATTAACGAGGATGAGTGGAAATTTCTGTTGACTGGTGGCATAGGTTTAGACAATCCCTTCCCTAATCCATGCACCTGGCTTCCTCCACAATCCTGGGATGAAATTTGTCGGCTAGAAGACTTGCCACACTTCACAAACATTCGTAAGGATTTTATGCGACTTAAAGATGGATGGAAATTGGTATATGACAGCATGGTATGTTAACATTCCTGATTGCTTGCTTTCGTAAGCTAATTAACACACTGAATAAATTTAGTCAGGGCAAATAGTGTTGTCAGTTTACAGGATCTGTTCCTGCATCTATAAATGTAAACATTTAAGCAAATGGTGTGGAGTAATAGATTATTGCCAGTTTGTTAGGTGGCTTCTGAATAACAGGTTATGACTTAGATTGGGCTGGAGTAAAAAGACAGCAAAAGTAAGGCAACAGTGAAATTTGCTAAATTGAAGGCAACCACTACGCCTTGTCAGTCTATCCATTTGATCACTATTCTTGAGGATGCCTTTTTGCACTGTTATGTAGTATTCAGTTTTTCTGGGTAAATTAAAAATAATAATAAAAAAAACAATAACAACAAAAACAGCTGTTTCTTCACATGAACAGTCAAATGGGAAGCAGGAGACCTGTGTTCCGTTCCAGCTTGGAAAGTAACAGATAGGCATGAATGATTTCTTTATATATTTCCACTGTTTGCTTAAAATCTAAGCTCTGTAGATGAATTTTACTCTACACTTGGGCACTTGCTTTGTCTTACTTTCAACTTCTATTGGCAGCTGTTTTAATATACTGCTCCCCTCTTCTGCTCCTTGATACACTGAGTGCTCATTGTACACATAGCTCCTGATCCAGTGATTTTTAAAACTACCGTTTCCCAGCAGCACTATGCCTGGCCATAGCTGCTTCCACTGAAATCACACTGTCCATTTATGCTAGTCCATTGAACCACTTTTCTCACCATTCCTTAAATGAGAAGAATATATCAATACACAGCTAAATAGGCTGTGATGTGCTATACTCATTTTAAAAGGACTGTGTCTTATCCACTCCAAATTTCAATGATTTAGAAATCCTTTCTCTAATAAAGAGACTGGATGGAAGTAGAGAGGAAAAAATAATGGATTTTCAGTTGGAAATTCTCATCTGTATGATAAAATTTAAAGAAACTAAGCAGATATGGCTTCTTCAATTGCCCAGATTGCAGGAAACAGGCAAAGAGCAGAAATAAAGCTTTCCTTTGGCATTTACACTGTATATATAGTAAGTTCAGAGCTTTAGTTCCTCTTCCAACACCAGTCGTTTGGAAACTGAACAGAGAAATTATAGCCTTTGAAACAGAGGCTGAGGAGACTACCTTATTACATACTCTAAGGCTTTTTATTACATACTCTAAGGCTCTAATACCTTCTTAAAGTAAAGGCGCCAACTTTCAGAAGTGAAGATTCAAGGTTCACATGATTGAAGCTAACAAGCATTCAAAAAGTAAAACTGAAATAAATAGCAATTTCCTCATTTAGCTATCATTCAAAATGAGCTTAAGACATTTTCTTCCCCTAGTCAGTCTGCTTCCAAAATTAAGGGACAACTGACTTCAGCTCCCTACTCCAAGGTTTCCATGTATTTTGTCTGAAGTTATGTTTTGTATTTTAGAACAGGGACTGAAACTCAGCTTCCTTCAACTGGAAGACTTAGTCTTAAAGCCTACTGCTGCATCACTTCTGCTTCTCACAGGGAGATGAACAGTTTTCGTCAGTGATGCGACTCAGTACAGTCTTCAGTGCAACCTTAACTCCCTAGTGTTTCTCAGCTGCTTCAGTGATTTCAAACTGGGACATTTTTAGCTAAACTCTTAAATAGTTGTTATAGTTTTCATTGTGATGTGACCTGTTTTCCCCTTATATTAATTGAAAAATATGGCAGCATTATGGGTTCCGATCTTAAGTGTTATGAAATTGCACGGGGAGGGTCAGAATCCAGGTTCTTTGCTGAATGCAAGATCCATTGTGACTTGATTTGCTAAATCTAAGTTGCTCAGTATCAGTAGTTTGCACAGGTTTGCCTGCATACCTCTACAAGTGAGCCTAAGAGGTGTTCCCCAGTACAGCTGTAATACCAGTGTGCAGCTAGTGCTGTACTTTAGTAAGTTTACACCACACATTCATTGCTATTCTAGTCTAGTGATTGCAGTAACATACCTGGAATATTCATAAGCCACTTACAAAATAAGATCTGGTTCATTTTTTTTAACTCAACTTTCCATTTGCTGTTCAGCTCCACTCAGATGCAGCCTAAATACCGATTAAGTACTGATTATCGTGTAATAGTGGAGTGTGATCAATTATAAGGTTATCATTATAACGTTAAATAATTAAGCTCAAACATGCAGGAAGGAGGCTGAATACATTTTCAGGTTTCCTGTATCTCATCTCTCTTACTTTCTTCTTAGAGAAGAGGTGAATTGGGATTTTTATATTTTAAACACCTAAAAATGGATGACTTCTCTGCTGCAGAAGTTTCTTAAATATACTTATCATGTTATTTTCCCTTGCATTTAATACTTTTTTAGAAAAGAAAAATAATAAATCTGTCCCATACCTGCAGATTAATAAAGAGTACCTTAACTTGATACATCAATTCACAATGTAATTGATAACTCATAAATGCTCTAGTGAAAACTGAAATATATTTGTTTTTTTAGGATCCTCAGCATGAGGATTTTCCTGGAGAGTGGCAAGAAAAGTTAGGAGAATTCCAAAGAATGCTCATCATTCGCTGTCTGAGACCTGACAAGGTATGTACAAGACTACCACCTTATTAAAAAAAAAAGTGTATTTTAGAAACTGAAAGAATTTGCAAGTGTGCACTTCAACTGACTTGCTGTGGTTTAGCCCCAGCAGGCAGCTAAGCACTATGCAGCTACTTGCTCAGTACTCAATACAGAATAGGAATGGTGAGACTGTGAGAACTCACGTTGAGGCAATTTGGTTACCAGGTAGAAATCTTGGTGAGTCAAATACATCTCATCTTCTCCTTTTTTACCCCAGCTTTTATGGTTGAACATGACAATACATGACAATACATGATGGAATATACCTTTGTTTAGTCTGGACCAGCAATATCCCCTCCCAGAAAATTGAGAGTGTAATGAACAGACTTGTTCATGCAGAAGGATAGGCCTTCAGCTTTTGTTAAATTTCAGTGTGTGCACCATAATCTCCTGATCTTTTTCAGATCAAGGTTGTCTTACAAGCCTCATGACTTTCTTTTCTACTACATCTGAAAGTTTGGCTTGCGATTTTTTTTTTAATGTCACTATCTATAATCAATTATAACCAGTCTAGGAAGGTAAGTGTCTACACTATCGTTAAATTAGGTAGTGATTACTGCAGACACCCAAATCAGTTTTGTTCTATAGAAAGTATTTTGATGCAGGACTGTTCTGAGTATATAGCATGTAGGCTTGAATATGGCACTGATTGCAACAGGTGTTCACTATTATTCATCTTTATTCAAAGAAGTCAGCTTACTAAAAACAATATAGAAATATTTGCTTATACATTTTTCATACATTCACAGGTTATTAAGACTAGTACTGGCCTATGCTTAGCCATGACAAAGCATTTTGTGAAAGATAGAAGTAGAACAGTTATAACTTCTGTCCTAGAGAGTCTATTAAAAAATACACTTCCTCACACAGTTGTTAAGCTTAATATCAGTACTTGCATACAAATAAAAATACTTTTACCATATCAAGAGGAGAAATAAATGTCAGTCAGACTTCCAGAATTGTTTGGATGGGTAGTATGAACTTTGAGAAGGTTAGCAAGTTGGATCAGCTTGGAGGCACCGGTGTTTGTGGTGTATATTGATGTTTGGAGACAAAGTTCTCTACAAGACGCTTCCTAGTTGCAGCAACTTCTTCTTCAAAGGAGTTTATTATGCTTCTGCCAGTTTTGCACTTAAAGCAAAGCAGAAGATTGAGATTTTCAGAGGAATAACTCAACTGTTCAGGTCAAATTGCTTCAGAATTTAGATCCACAAGAACTCATTAATCTACTAGTAATCCTAAATTAGAAGTCTGTCTTTGTAGACCAGCACCACTGTCTGAATGGCACACAGTGGTTTGTCAGATACTTCATATGCATATCCCTATTTGATTCAGAAACTCTTCCACCATCCTTGCTAGTGGGGTTCAGTTCAGTAATCATTTTTGGGTATATTTAGCATACCTGTAAGTTGAAAGCCCATTGTTTAGCTACATTTTAAACTGCACCACGAAGAGATTCTTCAGTTTAGTTTTCTTCTGTGAAGCAAGTCATGATCTTGCTTCTCGGGAAAAAGACGTTAGGATATCAGTGCTTCAAGACAGCTCATCTCTGTGGATCATCCCTAGTGTGTTGCGCTCTAAGCTATTGGTTAGGGCATTACTGGGGAGAAAGTGCCACTACTTGAGCCTGCCACTTCTAGTTTTCTAAATCCTGTACATAAAACCCAGGCACTTTTGAACAATGAAAATTGCTTTAAATCATCCACCCCTCAGGTATAGTTAAGTAATCTTTCTTACACTTAGACAACTTTTTGATATATCAGACTGCTCCTATTTATAGCTATTTATAGTGTTATTTATTTTATTACAGAGTGTTATTTATACTTGATGTAATCTTGAGAGCCACCAGGTATGTTTTCAATAGTGGACATTATCAGCAAGATATAAAGATCTATTGTGCAAAGCCATCAAGAGGTTAGATGAAGAATAAGGGCAAAATAAGTGTGCCCCATCAAGGAATTCAGCTCACTTCATTCTCTATTATGATCTCTTAATCCTATGGATAATATAGGAAAGACCATTAATTAAAACAGCTCGGTTACGTGTGCTTTGGTACTTATCAATAGCATGGCCTGCACAAATACCGAAGGGAAGGTTAGAACTTCAGAGCTATGAATCATTTGAAATTGGCTTGAAATTCTGACAGCATAATCAGACAGTGATTTTGTGTAAAGCTAGACATAAAAAGGACAGATTTTATCTTGTCACTTGTGTTATCCTCCCCTTCTGAGAAAGGGAGAGCTGCTAATTATAGTTTCCAAGAACTATTATCACAACCAAGATAATTTTTCTACTGTAATGAGTTTCTGGATAAACAATTCTACTGGAAGCAAGTTTTCTTCCAGAAGCTAGACAATAGACTAGGTTTTGATATAGTTGCAAATTTCTTAACCCAATAATCCATGTCAGTTATTGCTTCAGAGTTAGTCCCATTCTAGCATTACACCATAATTCCTCTCCTAGTGTTCAAGCATCTTAAAAAAGGAAATTATTTTGTGGCAGCCTAGTCTTGCATCTTAAAATTATTTGGTTAACACTTACAAGGAAGTTTCTTAGCCGCGTCATCTCCAGCATGTAGTACTCCTCCATGGTCAGGTCATCAAACGGCTTAGTAAGAGATAAAAAGCCACAGCTGTGACGTTTGGCATGTTCCTCCCTGCAGCGTAAACCCAGAATAAGAACAAGTAATAAAACCAGGAAAGTTCCGTTTTAAGAAATGAAAATACTGGACAGGTCTCTTCAGTATTTTTAACCATGAGTAGAAGAGGTATTTTACAGAAAGCATCTGAAATAGGTTTTGGCAGATCTCAGATAAAATCTTGTGGTGTGAATTGTGAGCGAGAAAGAGTACAAGGCAAGATTTAGACTGGCTTTACAATGTTGAGAGAAACTATTCTCTTTTGATGAAAAAACAAAAATGAAAAATTGCATGGAGTCTAATTAATGAGTGTTTTAAAGTACAAGGTATGATAAGCTTTCAGTAGGCTTCAGTTTAGTGAAATGCTAGAAGAACTGGTAACTTTGTAGTGAATGCTGTCAAGGAAATTTGGAGGAATATTTAAAGAATATTGTTACACCTGTGCTTACCATGGGTCATCGTTTGGCTCCCAACCCTCCAGTTCTATCAAGCAGAAGAAACATTTTGCCACATCTGGTTCATTTAAACTTTGACAGTGGATAAAGCCTGCCTTTGCCATCTGCAAGTGACAGTTTAGAGGTTTAGAACTTGATCCAACACACAGCTCATGCTCACATCAAAACGCTCCAAAGAACTTACAATAATAATTCAGAATAATGCCTTTCCCCACCCTATCTATCAGGGCGGAACAAGCTGAAAAACAAGTTTTAAGGGTGAGAGCTGCAAGCAAGCAGATCACCAGTGAGTAAAGGAACAAGTAATAGTCTAGGAGCTGTAAACAGGTTGCTGCATAGTTGTTGTTTTTGTAGGCTACCAGAGTACTCTTTCTATTTCAGTGCTTAGCTAGTGCACAGAGCTGGCATTCCTATAGCAGTGCGTGAAATCTTTTGTAGCCAGGAATAATAATTTTTTTTTTTTTTCTGAGAAGAAACATAACATAATGCTGTGGACACAGAGAACCCTTAAATATAAGCTGTATGAGTAGACTACTACATTTTCCTGTCAGTGTAGATTCACATCTCATAAGAAAAGAAGATTGTTTTGATTATCAAGCTTTACATCTTAGAGAACTCCTGCAGCATGCCTTAGCTGATATCTAGACCAAGTATTTGATACATATGCCAAAACAGAAGCATGGTCTCTTTTTTCAGTGCTCAAGTTGAAGTCTACAGGGATATACACATGAAATTTTCTAAAACTAAGATGACTTCAACTTTTGATTCACGTAGTAATCATTTTGCTGCTTCATCCTTCCTGCTGGATGAATACCTATTTTTTCTAGACTGATATCTGAAACCAAAATCTGCAAGCAGAAATACCACTTAATATAAAAAGCTAACTTCAAGCTACGAATACAGCAAATTAAATCTAGACCAGTGAACTGAATACGTAAGCGTGCAGTCATTCTACTACAACACCTCTGAGCAGAGGGAAGAGGGAGCATTCAGCTTTTTCTTTTAGGCCAAGAGGAGGCTCACAACTTCTCTTGAACACAAATACGCTAACACAAGTGACTTCATGTTCAGTCACAGTATACAAAAAATAAAATATAGTCAAAGCATCCTTTTTCAGACTTACATTCTCTGGAGTGCACTTGCAATTCTTTACAAAAGGCCAGTTGCTGAAGGTTTTTAAACGGTTCTCATAGTCATACATCTCTTTAAAATCATTCAAAAGCTTTGAAGATGAAACAAGCTCTTTCAAAAGCACCTCCATCTATACAGCCTGCAAGGAGCTTGCTTTGAGCTCCCTCTTTTCCTGCTCTTCAGTTTAAGGTACTTTACTAATTGGTGACACATTGCACCTGTAATGTGGAGTGGGATTTAAAGTAAGTTAAAACAGGTGAGTGTAGGAGTGTGTGAATTGAGAAATGAACTTGATGTTCCCTGTTGTATGTAAGCAATTTCTTGCACCATATATTTATTGTCTGAAAGGAATGATGGTAATGCAGTATGAAAATTACAAAATTTATAATTGAAATGTCAAAAGCAGAAGTAAAAACCTAATTGAAATTCAGCAATTTCACATATAGCTTACATTAAAACAATTACAAATGCACCAACTGTGGCAAAAGTGGCTGAACTAACGTTGGTGTTTTTGAAATGTTTAGCCTTTATTGAATCTCATATTTAGAGATCAGAACCTTAGAACTATGTTTGCAGATACTTTTGGGATTCTTTAAAGGTGAAACGGTAATTATATGATATTCAGCATGTGTTTTATAGAGACAGATAAAGCAAATGGCGATATGTAAGCGAAAACTAAGTGTTTACAATATCAAAGCTTCAAACTGTTTTCTTATAAATTGTCTCTCATTTTTGATAATGTGCCTGCTTAACTTCAGTAGGAAATTAAAAGGCTGGTGTATAGAATACTGCTGTACACAGCACTTTGCAAAACTAAGGTGTTACCACTTTTGAAACAAGCTCAGTTAGGAGGTTTGAAAATTGAAATCCTCTCTGTGATACAAATGGAGCGTGTGCAGGAAGAATCCCAGCTTCTTACACCAACATGTTAGCATGTTCAGATGTGGGACAGAAGTGATACTAAGGGTCATTTGTATGGGACTTTTTATTTCAACCATCTTAGAGCATGACTTAGCTACAAGGCTATTTTGGCCTCAGTTTACACATGCTAAGTCATGATTTCTCTGGGACTGTGCTTGTGCTTAATTTTCTGCGTAGCGATACTCTCCTTGTCACTTATATTCAACTGTTTGAAGTAGCACATTAATGCTTATACATAAATAGAACATTCAAATTCTGTTTTTTCTTTTTCTAGATAATACCAATGGTGCAGGAATTCATCATTCACAATCTGGGCCCTCCATTTATTGAACCACCTCCATTTGATTTGACCAGAGCGTTTTCTGACAGCCACTGTTGTTCACCACTGATATTTGTACTTTCTCCTGGTGCTGACCCCATGGCAGCACTCATGAAGTTTGCTGATGATCAGGTATAATATCTACAGGCTCTCTGAAGATAGGCCGTGTGTCTGTATGCGTGTTTGTATGAACAGAAGCCTGTTATTAGGTGCCTAAAAACATGTTGAAACTCATGGCTCACGATCTAATGATTCCCCTTAACAGAAAATGTTAAATAACGTGGGCGGATTACTTTTAGGAAGTGTTTGTCTATTGTTATTGCCAGTATTTTTATGTCCAATATTTTGGCATATTCTATAGTTCCGTGATGTCCTGATCTATTTAATTGGCTCGTGTAATCTCAAATGAAAAATGGAGAAAAAAATAATGGTTTAAAACTTTCACGATAATGGATCATACCTGAAAAGGGTGTTTCTTCTAATAAGTGTAATGTGCTTTTTTTTTTTTCTAATAAGCATACATGACTTAACTGACAGCATAGCAGTACAGGATCTTAGGATCTTGGGTGGCATTTACATCTCAGAAATCAAATGTGGATTTTTGTTGGCTTTGACTATTATTATTATGGTATTTAAAACAAACAAACAAGAGATCCCAGAAGTGAAATCAATATAAATCTTTTGTAAAATAGCATCGTTAGTTTGCTGAGGTGTATTTCTTGTACCGCTTGCCTATGACTGCCAGAATTCTTTGCTGTTGAGTCACAGGCATCAAATTTCCAGCCACCAAGCTGTAAACACATCCTGCATTTTATAGCTGGTTGTCTGCATCCCTAAAGAGCATCCTGTTTTCAGGAATATTTTGTAGCTGTCAGAACTGTAAAGTTCAGAATTAAATGGATGTGTAGTTGGAGCATTTCACTGGCAGATGATAGATGGGAGGTTTTATTCAACTGGAGTGATGTGAAAAAAAGTTTTAAACTGTTACTCTAAAATATATAGTACATTAAGTATATCAAGATTACATACAGATGTGAACTCTCATACCAGAAAATGTGTTGCATTTCTGCAATACTATTCTTACTTTGTGCTTTATATATGCAGGGATACAGTGACACAAAGCTTAGTTCTCTGTCACTTGGCCAAGGCCAAGGCCCAATAGCCATGAAAATGATAGAGAAGGCAGTAAAGGAAGGAACATGGATAGTTCTGCAAAACTGCCATCTAGCAAGCTCGTGGATGCCAACGCTGGAAAGAGTCTGTGAGGTGAAAATAATTATCTTTGCCATGCTTTTGAAAGAATGTCTGATTCATATAGACAGCTTACCGTACTTCATGATGATTCCCATTATTTAGCTAGAATCATCCCACTGGTTCTGTCTTTTTCCTTGTGCCTACTGCAATAGGAAGTGCTGACAAATACTGTGGATGTGGCCTACTCCTTGAATGCTAAATTGAGCAGTACAGCTGCCTCCTTTAAGCCACATGCTTTTTTTCATGTCTGTTGCTGCAGAAAAGCAGTATGCTAAAGAATTTTACACTTGAACAGCTACAGGTTTCCAAAGAAGTACTAGAGTACATTTCTTGCTTCCGCTTTGCCAATATACTTCATACATTTCTGGTATATAAATATTATTGATGTAGCCTTTCTGAGAAGGGCTGTTCAACAGTAAATGTGCCCAGTATGCATTCTGATGCTGTTGAGGTGCTTTCATTTCTATTCATGTATTCTGGAGAAGAAATTTTTAGCTCAAAATTCTGAAGCCTTGATTAAAACTGCTCCATTGTGCAGTGGAATGGAAATTTTCATAATTGTGAATCTTACCATCCTCGCTTGCAAGCGTTTAATAAATGAAACATTGGACTGGTATATTTGTCAGCTCCCTCCAAAAAAATTGCTTTGATAATAACGGTGGAGGTATATATTAATCTGTCACTAATTCCAGTTGTTTTTATATGTGTTTATTGTAGGAGCTTAATCCTGACACAACGCATCCAGATTTCAGAATTTGGCTCACCAGTTATCCATCTCCCGCATTTCCGGTGTCTGTACTTCAGAATGGAGTGAAAATGACTAATGAAGCACCAAAAGGTTTACGGGCCAATATCATTCATTCATACCTGATGGATCCAATATCCAACCCTGACTTTTTCAACAGCTGCAAGAAACTGGTTAGTAATGCAGTGGTGGTGTGACTTTGTAAAGCAGTTGAAGACCATGACTGCGTATGTAAGCTCTGGAGGAAAAAAAAAAGTACCAAATTAAATAGTAGTTTTTCACTGTTATTAAAGTACTTTAAACTACTTATTAAACTACTTTTGATTACTGGCAGCGGTGAAGAAAATTTTATTTTTGTTTTGTTGTTCATTTCCTACTTCTTCAAAGGTGATTGTGTTGCATGGCATTAATAATATGCCTCTCTAATTAAGAAGTAAAAATCTCACTATTTGCCATTGCACATCTATAAGGTTGTTTCAGCACGGCTTATATCCAAAACGTGAAATTGGTTCCTCTGTTGACCTGAAAGGGCCATGTAATGCCACAGCGTAATTTATAGCATTCATATTTAAATGCCCTTCCCAATCCCTACCACCTTTATATTAAGACAGACCCACTGTTTTCAGGCTTTCTGTTGACTTTCTGTTTGGCTTTCTGTGTTGACTGAAAAATATTTTACGTTATTTTTCTATAATAAATAGCATAGTTCATGTAAATGAGCTCTTACACTTTGCTAAATGTTCCCAATTGCAGACAAACCAAACCTACCTGCAGCTTTCCTTAAAGGCCTGAAATCTTTCTTGAGAAAGAACATGGGAACATTGCCTGAACAGCATTTATAATACAATGCTGTAAAAAAAATGTTCCAGTCTTATAGTTGACTGAATGGTGTGTATCTTACACATGCACACAGGTGGCTACCTTGAACAGTAAAATTGCTCTGAGGGTTTACAGTGGTTTAAAAGAACATTAACAAATATTTTCAAAGCAATGCTTTAGACATTGTGATGACTTCTTGCTGAAGGCCATTGTATGCCAGAACAAAAAAGCTACCCTTGTATTACAAGCAGTGTGTTACTGAGGCAGGAGCTGCCGGGGTTGTAGTGAGTCAGTGAGAGCACTGCTGCACACAGGGCATGAGGAAAGATCAAACTCTTTAATGTAAATATTAATTATTAATGTAGTTGTATTTGGTTTTAAGGCTGAGTTCAAGACGCTGCTGTATGGACTCTGCTTCTTCCATGCACTGGTGCAAGAAAGGCGGAAGTTTGGGCCACTGGGTTGGAACATTCCATATGAGTTCAACGAGACCGATCTGCGCATCAGCGTGCAGCAGCTGCATATCTTCCTCAACCAGTACGAGGTACAGAAATTACCCCGAGCCCTGAGTGTGCCTCTCACGCACTGCCCAGACCATATAGTGCATGTTCCGAGGCAGCAGAGCATGCCATTGGCAGCAGCTTAGTAGGGGCCAGTGAATGATACTCATTTGAAGTGGTTAGTGTGTCATGATCAGTATGTAACTTATGTGGGAAACTTTCAGATTGCAATTTACACCTTCTACTAAGCAAAATCTAGCAGAGTATGCTCCATGCTGTTATCTCTTTTGTTGGAAGCTTATTCTGTCTCTCAGATGCTGTGGATTCAGCTCGTTAGAGATGTTGTTACAAGCTGTGAAACATTGCACTATAACAGCCATTAACTGTGACTTAGCAATAGGGATAATAACTAAACTGCTTAGTACTGCAGATTAACTGTGAGCTTGATTTGTGTAGATTTAGCATGACTTTTTGTTTGCTGAGCTAAGCAGTGTTTTGTACAAATCTCTGCAGTTTACTAGCAGTACATGACACTTGTTTGTGTTTCAGCTTCCTAAGAAAATTACTATAGCCAGAGCCCTTTAAAGTTATGGCTAGGGGTGCTACTGTCAAATTGCTGTCAGCCTAGTGTGTTTTTGGTTATGAGCATGGTTAGTAGGTCATGGATACAGGTGGGTGGTTTAGGGGAGTCTACTGTCTGCGTGTGGAATGTCCTTTTGTATAACGTCTCGTGAGCAAATACATTGCTTAGCAGGGAAGGAAGTATTTTTCTTTCTGAAAGCTTAATGCTTTGTATACTGTTAACAGATTGCTCTGTATTAGGGTAGGGATGGTGATAGAAGGATGGTTGGACTAGATGATCTTGTAGTTCCTTTCTGATGTAATGAACCTATGAACCTGTGTATGTTTTCCAGCTGGTTTTCTTTACCCCAGTCCTCATCATACCACTAGTTGCTGCCCTGAATTTCTAAAGAGAATTTTTTTATCCTCATAACTTCTTCCCCCCAAACTCTTAAGAAGAGTCTAGCTGCTCCTAACTTCAATATTTTAATCGTGCATTTCTTAAAATTTTCTCAAAAGTGAAACAATCTGTGTCTTTGTATTAGCCCACATGTCCCTTTCTTGTTCGTTGCTGTCTTAAAGACTATGAACATCGTACAGCTATTGCCCTCTGACAGCATACGTAATTACTTTATAAGTAACATTTAGCCATGCAAGTACTGACTGTTGTGGATAAGTTTTTCATAAACCCATACCCAGGGATTTCTATTTGCGTTGTTATGGAGTTGTTTAATGGTATTATTCTTGTAAAGAGTAAGTGGTGGTTGACTGAATGGCTTAAGCTGAAGATCAGGAGATCCATGGAGCTATCAGAAGTAAATAAGTTTCTAAAGTTTCCTGAGAAAGTTCTGGATGACTTAGAAGTAATTAGAACAATACCGACATGGCTGTCAGGATAAGTGCTGTGCTGTGGCTCTAATAATTCTTTTTTTCCTCCAGGAGGTACCATATGATGCCCTTCGCTATATGATTGGGGAATGCAATTATGGTGGCAGAGTCACAGATGATTGGGATCGGCGTACACTCAGAAGTGTTTTGAACATCTTCTTCTCATCAGAAATTATTACAAATGAAGATTATAAATTTGATTCAAGTGGCCTTTACTTTGTTCCTCCTGAAGGAGATGTGAGTATCTGAGAGCAATGGAATTATAAACAGCTTACTTGCTAAAGAATGAGTTGCCTAGTTAAGGAATTAAAAAAAATAGTTCTACCTCTGGCTCATGTTGACCTGTGCTTCACTGCTCATACATTCTGGGCCATCTCACAATTACATGTAAGAACTGGAAATAATAGAACAACAACAACAACAAAAACAAAACAAAAAAACCACACCCTGAACTCCTCCTGCTAACTAAAGTGACTGCTCAGCACAAGGCTGCACACTTGGACAGTAAGAAAGAAATCTAGCTTCCTCCAGTTAAAAACACTATAAAATAGGCATAAGAGAATTAGCTGCTCTTAGCTGCTGGAGGTAAAAAGGACCTGGAAATCAATCAGCATATCATGCTGTTGAGTTACACCAAGTGTCAGCACAGAGCGTACCTACAGAGGTGGCTCAGACACAGCCTGGAATATCTTTCAACAGTGGTCCAAAAACATGTCAAAATTTTATTTCAGTAAGAGCAATCCTGATTTCAAAGGAAGGGAACAAACCAAAGGAATTTTGAGAGGTGCAGTCAGCTCGTATCTATGTCTGTTTTATAGCATCTTAATTTGGATACTGTCCACAGGGAAAGTTTTTAGCGGCTTTGAAATCAGCCTGTGGCCTCTTGAAAGCAGTTTGCCCCCTTCTGCTTCTCAAGTGTGATGCCCTTGTTTTTACTTTTTCCAGCACCAAAGCTATATTGAATACACAAAGACACTTCCACTGAATCCTTCCCCAGAGATATTTGGAATGAATGCAAATGCCGATATTACCAAGGATCAATCAGAAACACAGCTATTATTTGACAACATTCTTCTTACGCAGGTATGTAAAAAGACCAAAAGTCACACACCTTCTTAAAGAGCCTCCTCCTCTATTTACACATTACTACATTCAGATTCTTTTAAATCAGTTTTTACTCTGCCTTCCTGTTTTCTATATTCATTCTGATGACCTTATTATTCAACTTCAGCATATTTTAAGGGTTGTTTGGTATTTTTTCCTGCTTATCTTCCTAAGAAAATGCAGCTTTTGTGATTGTACAGGCAGTTTACGTTTCTTCCACTCCCCCCAGCTTTCAGGTTTTCAAAATTCTTGGCCAGTTTCAGACCCGTTTTGTAAGCCAGGTACAAGCTGTAGGAAACCAGCCACCAACAGTTCCTTATAACCTTCATTTATATATATGCCTTTAAAACTTTACAACTATAGCTTTATTTTTCCTGTATTCTAACTATTTAAGAAAGTAAGTAATTTCTCAAATAAACCTAATTTTTTGTCTCTTTAGTCTCGGGCCTCTGGTAGTGCAAAATCCACCGATGATGTTGTTTATGAAGTCACAGGTGACATCCTGAGTAAACTTCCTTCAGACTTTGACATTGCAGCAGCAATGAGAAAATATCCAACCACTTACACTCAAAGCATGAATACTGTCCTTGTCCAAGAGATGGGACGCTTTAACAAGTTACTGCAGACGATACGCGAGTCCTGTGTCAACATCCAGAAAGCGATAAAGGTGAGACAAAGTTAACCTGTAAGGATACTGAGCTGTCAGTGCATGTACCTTAAAGAACTGATCCCAAAGCCTGATTCAGGTCAGACATTAAAAGCCTGCATTTCAAACTGATTTATCTATCTGTAGATCGGAGTACAGTGGAACATACAAATATTACTGCACCTAGAGAAACCAAATCAGAAAGCTCTTTTTGCTGTTGCTTTGCTAGCAGATAAGACAAAGCAATACCTAGGTTTCCAAAACCCTAATTTTCCAGTATGGCACTTTTCTCTGAAACAAGTCTATAGCCCCTCTTCTGATGAGTCCTGGCTCAAACCACTGTAACTGTTCAACAAAATTCATGATGTCCATTTGCATTTCCAGTGCTGCTCCTTGTCTCAGCTAAAGGTGGTATGATATATCGAACGAAGAGCTATGTTAAAGCTAATTGTTAAAGCAAAGCTGTTAAGACCAAGTACTCTGCCATCTTCCCTTCATTTTAGGGGCTAGTAGTGATGTCAGCTGAACTGGAAGAAGTGGCAAACAGCATTACGAAGGGCAAAATTCCAGGACTATGGATGAGTAAGTCCTACCCGAGCCTCAAGCCTCTGGGCAGCTATGTGAATGATTTCCTAAGCAGACTGAAGTTCCTACAGGTAAGTACTATACATTTACACAGAGCTTTTCAATGCTGTTTCTTATTTTTGTCTCAGTATCACGTGGCATCTCTGTAAGCAAACACACATATGAATTACATGGAATAACTAGCATACAAAATTCAGTTCATTTGTGCAGCTATTTTTTCTAGTCATTACTTGATCACGGCATCTAACGAAGCACTACATTTCACACATATTAACAACACGATAGAGCTGCAGTGTCCCAGCAGCACTGTATGACAGATGCTGGAGTTGGTCTTCTGAACTGCATTTACTTACAGACATTTTAACATGGACACTGATCACTGTGGTAGTACTGAAGCTAAATTGAAGTAGAGATCCTTAGGAGATACTGTTCAGATCCTTTTCTGATCAATCAGCAAAGCAATATAACGTGAAATCTTTAGTGTTAAGGTCAAACAATAGCTTTCAGTAGAAAGAAGATGGATGAGCAAATGACAAGCAGTGCAGTCCCTTTACCTGAAGTTTACAGATATCCAAAACTGACTTTAAATAAGTAAGTAACCTCAAGGCTCAGCAGCGTTCTGTGGCATATTGACCTCAATCAACTGAAGAAGAATGATGTTCATCATCTAACATGTCTCTAGGAGGAAAAACATTGTTGATGTAACATTCTATTTTAGTCATTCCAAACAAACAAAAAAAGTCATCCCTGGATGCACAAAAGGAGAAATTACTTAGGCTGTTATTATAGAAGTTGCTTTCTAACACTGAAAAAAACAAAAGCTCTCCACTCCTACATCTCTCTTTTGCTATTACAGCTGTGGTATGAAAATGGATTGCCACCTGTCTTCTGGATTTCCGGATTCTTCTTCACACAATCATTCCTAACAGGCGTGCAGCAGAACTATGCCAGAAAGTACTCGATTCCAATAGACCTGCTGGCTTTTGACTACGAGGTGCTGGAGGACAGGGAATATACGGTTGCTCCTGAAGACGGTAAGTAAACAAAATCAGAAAGTAATATTAATTTCCAGAAACAAGAGTTGTGTTATGAAGTTGATGAATTCAGTCAGTCAGTTAAAAAACATACAGGAAGGCGCTGCTCTCCAAGAAATACACAAAACAACAAAGAGAATAGAATACAGATGGTATATATATAAGACAGAATAGAAATAGTATGTACAAGACAGACTAGAATGCAGACAGAAAAACATACAGACAGCATAATAATACTATATTTAAGATAGACAAGAATACAGATAGACTACAAATGGCATCTATAAGATACAATAGAATACAGAAAGAAAATAATTCAGATAGACTAGAAATAGTGTCTATAAGAGAGTAGAATACAGAGAAAGTAGAAATAGTGTCTATAAGAGACAGTAGAATAAAGAAAGAGTAGAAATAGTGTCATTGGAGAAAACGGCCCAAAACAGTACACACCAATATGGTTAAACATGCTCACTTTATTACCCAAACAGCCTTATTCTTATAGTGTTTAAGACAAGGGGCGTATAGAAAATAGTGCACAACAATTGGAACAGAGACTCGAGAAAAACAGCCCTAAAAACACTACTGTCAAATAACAATTCTACAAAACACATACCAGATGAGGTAATATTGGCTGTGATATCGTACTAGTTCTGCAGATGCTCTGATGAAGGTCAGCTCCATGAGTCATTCCAAGACATGAACTCTTCCTCCAATTAGGGTCTCCCCTACATATTCCATTCCAAAGATTCTATACGAAATATAATTTCGATTACACCCAAAAAATAGAATCTGTAAAACAGAATAGAGAAAATATATATACGATATAACAGAGATATTAAAGAAATAGTATCTATACGGTAGAATAGAATACAGATGGAATAGAAATAGAAGTGTCTAGGAGAAGGAATAGAAGGAAATAAAAGTGTCTATGACCTGGAATATAATAAATATGGAACAGAAATAACAGTGACTACCAGGAAAAATAGAATGAGGTAACAGTGTCAATAAGATGGAATAGAAGGAAATAACAGTGTCTATGAATGGAAAAGAATACAGATGGAATAGAAAAAAGTATCTATGACAAGGAATAGAATAGAGATTGAATAGAAATAATATTGGCTATGAGATGGAATAGGAAGAAATAACAGTGTCAATGAGATGGAATAGAATAGAGAAGGAATAAATATAACAGTGGCTATGAGATGGATTAGGAGGAAATTATAGTGTCTATAAGATGGAATAGAAATAAATAAAAGAGTATTTGATATGGAATATAATAAAAATGAAATAGAAATAAAAATCACAATGAGATGGAATAGAATAAAGATGGAATAAAGGGATAACAGTGTCGGTGAGATAGAATAGAATACAGATGGAGTAGAAATATCAGTGTCCATGAGATGGAATAGGAAGAAATAACAGAGAACGAGAGATAGAATATAATAAAGATGGAATAGAAATAAATAACAATGTCTATGACATGGAATAGAAAGTGATTACAGTGTCTAGGAGATGGAATATAATAAATGTGGAATAGAAATATCAGTGTCTATAAGACGGAATAGAAAGAAATAACACAGTCTATGAGATAGAGTAGAAACTAATTACAGTATCTACGAGATGAAATATAAAGATATTACAGTGTATAATTGATGGAATAAACAGAAACTGCAGTGTCCACGAGATGGAATAGAAAGAAATAACAGTATCTATGAGATGGAATATAAAGAAATTCCGGTGTGAATGAGAAGGGAAATAATAAGGAGGGATTAGAGATAACAGTGTGTATGAGAAGGAATAGAAAGTAATAACAGTGTATATGAGACGGAATAAAAAGAAATTATAGTGTCTATGAGATTTAATAGGAAGGAATTATAGCGTATATGAGAAGGGAAATAATAAAGATGGAACAGAAGTAACAGTGTCCAAGAGAAGGAAAAGAAAGAAATTCCAGTGTCTCTGAGAGGGAATAAAAGGAAATTCCAGTGTCTAGGAGAAGGAATAGAAAGAAATTCCAGTGTCTATGATAAGTGAAGTGATAAAGATGGAATAGAAATTCCAGTGACTAAGAGAATGAATGGAAATAAATTCCATTGCATACGAGAAGGTATAAAATGAATTTACAGTGTCTAGGAAAAAGAATGGGAAGAAATTCTGGTGTATATGAAATGGGATATAAAGAAAATCTAGTGTCTAGGAGAAGGAATAGAAAGATATTTCAGTGTCCAGGAGAAGGATTAAAAGGAAATTCGTGTGTCTAGGAGAGGGAATAGAAAGAAATAGCATTGTCTAGGAAAAGTTATAGAAAGAAATTACAGAGTCTAGGAGTAAGAATAGAAAGAAATTGCAGTGTTGTTGAGAAGAATTAGAAAGAAATTCCAGTGTCTTGGAGGAGGGCTGGAAAGAAATTCCAGTGGCTATTAGATGGTATTGAAAGAAATTACTGTGTCTAGGAGAAGGATTAGAAAAAATTACAGTGTCCATGAGATAGAATAGCAATAAAATGCAGTTTCTAGAAGTAGTATAATACAGAAATTACTGTGTCTAAAAGAGGGAATAGAAAGAAATTCCAGTGTCTTGGAGAAGGGATAAAAAGAAATTCCAGTGTCTAGGAGAGGGAATAGAAAGACATTTAAGTCTGTTGGAGTGGGACTAAAATGAAATTGCGTTGAAAAAGAGAAGTAATAGAAATACATTCTAGTGTCTATGATAAGGAATGACAAGAACATATAGTATATGAAACAAAGAATAGAAATAAATTCCAGTGTCTATGACAAGGATAAGAAAGAAATTTCAGTGTCTATGAGATGGAATAGAAAATAATTGCAGTTTCTAGAAGTAGTTTTAGAAAGAAATTCCTGTGTCTGTGGGAGGGAATTGAAAGAAATTGCAGTCTGTAGGAGAAGGAATAAAACGAGATTGCATTAACTTGGAGAAGTAACTGAAATAAATTCCAGTGTCTAGGAGAAGGAATAGAAAGAAATTCCAGTGTCAATGAGAAGGAATAGAAAGAAATTCCAGTGTCAATGAGAAGGAATAGAAAGAAATTCCAGTGTCAATGAGAAGGAATAGAAAGAAATTCTGGTGTCTTGGAGAAGGGAAAAAAGATATTCCAGTGTCTAGGAGAAGGAATAGAAGGAAATTCCTGTTTCTATGAGGGGGAATAGAAAGTAATAGCAGTCTGTAGGAGAAGAAATAAAAAGAAATTGCATTAACTTGGAGAAGTAACTCAAATAAATTCCAGTGTCTAGGAAAAGGAATAGTAAGAAATTCCAGTGTCTAGGAGAGGGAATAGAAAGAAATTGCATTGTCTAGGGGAAAAAATAGAAAGAAATTCCAGTTTGTATCAGAAGGATAAGAAATATTTCAGTGTGAATGAGAAGCAATATAAATAAAATATAGTTTTTTAAAGAAGTAAAAGAATGTAAATCCAGTGTAAATAAGAAGGAATAGAAAGAAATTCCGGTCTCTTGGAGAATGGATAAAAAGTTATTCCTGTGTCTAGAAGAAGGAATAGAAGGAAATTCCTGTTTCTATGAGAGGGAATAGAAAGAAATTCCAGTGTCTAGGAGAAGGATTAGAAAAAATTAGTGTCCTTGAGATAGCAAAGAAATAAAAAGCACGTTCTAGAAGTAGTATAAGAAAGAAATTACTGAGTCTAGGTGAGGGATTAGAAAGAAATTCCAGAGCGTAAGAGAAGGAATAAAATTAAACTGCATCGTCTAGGAGAAATAATAGAAAGAAATTCCAGTTCCTATGATAAGGATAAGAAAAATTTCAGTGTGAATGAGAAGCAATATAAATAAAATATAGTTTTTTGAAGAAGTAAAATAATGTAAATCCAGAGTCTAGGAAAAGGAATAGAAATAAATACCAGTGTGAATGAGAAGGAGTAAAAAGAAATTACAGTGTCTTGGAGAACGGATAAAAAGATATTCCAGTGTCTAGGAGAAGGAATAGAAGGAAATTCCTGTTTCTATGAGAGGGAATAAAAAGGAATTCCAGTGTCTAGGAGAAGGATTAGAGAAAATTACAGTGTCCATGAGATAGAATGGAAATAAAAAGCAGATTCCAGAAGTAGTATAAGAACGAAATTCCTGTGTCTAAAAGAAGGAAAAGAAAGAAATTCCAGTGTCCAGGAAAGGGATTAGATAGAAATTCCAGTGTCTAGGAGAAGGACTAAAAATTAATTGCTTTTATAATGTGAAGTAATAGAAATAAATTCTAGTGTCTATGATTAGGAATGGCAAGAAATTACAGTGTATCAGGCAAGGAATAGAAATAAATTCCAGTGTCTATGTCAAGGATGAGAAAAAAGTTTCAGTGTCTATTAGATGGAGTAGAAATTAATTGCAGCTTCTAGTAGAAGTATAAGAAAGAAATTCCAGTGTCTGTGGGAGGGAATTGAAAGAAATTGCAGTCTGTAGGAGAAGGAATAAAAAGAAATTTCATTAACTTGGAGAAGTAACTGAAATAAATTCCAGTGTCTAGGAGAAGGAATAGAAAGAAATTCCAGTGTCTAGTAGAGGGAATAGAAAGAAATTCCAGTCTCTTAGAGAAGGAATTAAATGAAATTGCATTGTCTAGGAGAAATAATAGAAAGAAATTCCAGTTTCTATGATAAGAAAAAATTCAGTGTGAATGAGAAGCAATATAAATAAAATATAGTTTTTTTGAAGAAGTAAAAGAATGTAAATCCAGAGTCTAGGAAAAGGAATAGAATGAAATTCCAGTGTCTAGGAGAGGGAATAGAAATAAATTCCGGTGTCAATGAGAAGGAATAGAAGGAAATTCCTCTTTCTATGAGAGGGAATAGAAAGAAATTCCAGTGTCTAGGAGAAGGATTAGAGAAAATTACAGTGTCCTTGGGATACAATTGAAATAAAAAGCAGATTCTAGAAGTAGTTTAAGATAGAAATTCCTGTGTCTATGTGTGGGAATAGAAAGAAATTCCAGTGTCTATGAGATAGGATAGAAAGAAAATGCAGTTTCCAGAAGTAGTAGAAGAAATAATTTCCTATGTCAGTGAGAGGGAAAAGAAATAAATTACAGTGTCTTGGAGAAGAATTAGAAGGAAATTCCTGTTTGTATGATAGGGAATAGAAGGAAATTCCAGTGTCTAGGAGAAGGATTAGAGAAAATTACAGTGTCCTTGGGATAGAATAGAAATAAAAAGCAGATTCTAGAAGTAGTATAAGAAAGAAATTCCTGTGTCTAGGTGAGGGAATAGAAAGAAATTCCAGTGTCTAGGAGAAGGATTAGAGAAAATTACAGTGTCCTTGGGATAAAATAGAAATAAAAAGCAGATTTTAGAAGTAATATAAGAAAGAAATTCCTGTGTCTAGGTGAGGGAATAGAAAGAAATTCGAGTTCCCAGGAAAGGGACTAGAAAGAAATTCCAGTGTCTATGAGATAGGATAGAAATAAAATGCAGTTTCCAGAAGTAGTAGAAGAAATAAATTCCTGTGTCTGTGAGGGAAAAGAAATAAATTACAGTGTCTAGGAGAAGAATTAGAAGGAAATTCCAGTGTCCATGAGTGGGACTAGAAAGAAATGCCTGTGTCTAGGAGAGGGAATAGAAAGAAATTCCAGTGTCTAGGAGATGGATTAGAACAAATTACTGTGTCCTTGAGATAGAATAGAAATAAAAAGCATATTCTAGAAGTAGTATAAGAAAGATATTCCAGTGTCCAGGAGAGGGATTAGAAATAAAATGCAGTTTCCAGAAGTAGTAGGAGTAATAAATTCCTGTGTCTATGAGTGGGAAAAGAAATAAATTCCAGTGTCTAAGAAAAAGATTAGAAGGAAATTCCTGTTTCTATGAGAGGGAATAGAAAGACATTCCAGTGTCTAGGAGAAGGATTAGAGAAAATTACAGTGTCCATGAGATAGAATGGAAATAAAAAGCAGATTCCAGAAGTAGTATAAGAACGAAATTCCTGTGTCTAAAAGAAGGAAAAGAAAGAAATTCCTGTGTCCAGGAAAGGGATTAGATAGAAATTCCAGCGTCTAGGAGAAGGACTGAAAAGTAATTGCTTTTAAAATGTGAAGTAATAGAAATAAATTCTAGTGTCAATGATTAGGAATGGCAAGAAATTACAGTGTATCAGGCAAGGAATAGTAATAAATTCCAGTTTCTATGTCAAGGATGAGAAAAAAAATTTCAGTGTCTATTAGATGGAGTAGAAATTAATTGCAGTTTCTAGTAGAAGTATAAGAAAGTAATTCCAGTGTCTGTGGGAGGGAATTGAAAGAAATTGCAGTTCTTAGGAGAAGGAA
Source organism: Cyrtonyx montezumae (assembly GCF_038088225.1). Lineage (NCBI taxonomy): Eukaryota > Metazoa > Chordata > Aves > Galliformes > Odontophoridae > Cyrtonyx > Cyrtonyx montezumae. The sequence goes on along the minus strand of NW_027072078.1, from coordinate 9,163,010 downwards.
TAAAAAGAAATTGCATTAACTTGGAGAAGTAACTGAAATAAATTCAAGTGTCTAGGAGAAGGAATAGAAAAAAATTGAAGACTCCAGGAGAAGGAATAAAAAGTAATTGCATTAAATTGGAGAAGTAATTGAAATAAACTCCTGTGTCTAGGAGAAGGAATAGTAAGAAATTCCAGTCTCTAAGAGAAGGAATAAAATGAAATTGCATTGTCTAGGAGAAATATTAGAAAGAAATTCCAGTTTCTATGATAAGGATAAGAAAAAATTCAGTGTGAATGAGAAGCAATATAAATAAAATATAGTTTTTTTGAAGAAGTAAAAGAATGTAAATCCAGAGTCTAGGAAAAGGAATAGAATGAAATTCCAGTGTCTAGGAGAGGGAATAGAAATAAATTCCGGTGTCAATGAGAAGGAATAGAAAGATATTCCAGTGTCTAGGAGAAGGAATAGAAGGAAATTCCTGTTTCTATGAGAGGGAATAGAAAGAAATTCCAGTGTCTAGGAGAAGGATTAGAGAAAATTACAGTGTCCTTGGGAGAGAATAGAAATAAAAAGCAGATTCTAGAAGTAGTATAAGAAAGAAATTCCTGTGTCTAGGTGAGGGAATAGAAAGAAATTCCAGTGTCCAGGAAAGGGATTTGAAAGAAATTCCAGTGTCTATGAGATAGGATAGAGATAAAATGCAGTTTCCAGAAGTAGTAGAAGAAATAAATTCCTGTGTCTGTTAGAGGGAAAAGAAATAAATTACAGTGTCTAGGAGAAGAATTAGAAGGAAATTCCAGTGTCCATGAGTGGGACTAGAAAGAAATGCCTGTGTCTAGGAGAGGGAATAGAAAGAGATTCCAGAGCGTAAGAGAAGGAATAAAATTAAACTGCATCGTCTAGGAGAAATAATAGAAAGAAATTCCAGTTGCTATGATAAGGATAAGAAAAATTTCAGTGTGAATGAGAACGAATATAAATAAAATATCGTTTTTTGAAGAAGAATGTAAATCCAGTATCTAGGAAAAGGAATAAAAAGAAATTCCAGTGTCTTGGAAAAGGGATATAAAGATATTCCAGTGTCTAGGAGAAGGAATAGAAGGAAATTCCTGTTTCTATGAGAGGGAATAGAAAGAAATTCCTGTGTCTAGGAGAAGGATTAGAGAAAATTACAGTGTCCATGATATAGAATGGAAATAAAAAGCAGATTCCAGAAGAAGCATAAGAACGAAAATTCCTGTGTCTAAAAGAAGGAAAAGAAAGAAATTCCTGTGTCCAGGAAAGGGATTAGATTGAAATTCCAGTGTCTAGGAGAAGGACTAAAAAGTAATTGCTTTTATAATGTGAAGTAATAGAAATCAATTCTAGTGTCTATGATAAGGAATGGCAAGAAATTACAGTGTATCAGGCAAGGAATAGAAATAAATTCCAGTGTCTATGTCAAGGATGAGAAAAAAAATGTCAGTGTCTATTAGATGGAGTAGAAATTAATTGCAGTTTCTAGTAGAAGTATAAGAAAGAAATTCCAGTGTCTGTGGGAGGGAATTGAAAGAAATTGCAGTCTGTAGGAGAAGGAATAAAACGAGATTGCATTAACTTGGAGAAGTAACTGAAATAAATTCCAGTGTCTAGGAGAAGGAATAGAAAGAACATGAAGTCTCCAGGAGAAGGAATAAAAAGATATTGCATTAAATTGGAGAAGTAATTGAAATAACCTCCTGTGTCCATGAGTGGTACTAGAAAGAAATGCCGGTGTCTAGGAGAGGGAATAGAAAGAAATTCCAGAGCGTAAGAGAAGGAATAAAATTAAACTGCATTGTCTAGGAGAAATAATAGAAAGAAATTCCAGTTCCTATGATAAGGATAAGAAAAATTTCAGTGAGAATGAGAAGCAATATAAATAAAATATAGTTTTTTTGAAGAAGTAAAAGAATGTAAATCCAGAGTCTAGGAAAAGGATTAGAATGAAATTCCAGTGTCTAGGAGAGGGAATAGAAATAAATTCAAGTGTCAATGAGAAGGGATAGAAAGATATTCCAGTGTCTAGGAGAAGGAATAGAAGGAAATTGCTGTTTCTATGAGAGGGAATAGAAAGAAATTCCAGTGTCTAGGAGAAGGATTAGAACAAATTTCAGTGTCCTTGAGATAGAATAGAAATAAAATGCAGATTCTTGAAGCAGTATAAGAAAGAAATTACAGTGTCCAGGAGATGGATTTGAAAGACATTCCAGTGTCTATGAGATAGGATAGAAATAAAATACAGTAGTAGAAGAAATAAATTCCTGTGTCTGTGAGAGGGATATGAAATAAATTACAGTGTCTTGGAGAAGAATTAGAAGGAAATTCCAGTGTCCATGAGTGGGACTACAAAGAAATGCCGGTAGCTAGGAGAGGGAATAGAAAGAAATTCCAGAGCGTAAGAGAAGGAATAAAATTAAACAGCATCGTCTAGGAGAAATAATAGTAAGAAATTCGAGTTCAAATGATAAGGATAAGAAAAATTTCAGTGTGAATGAGAAGGAATATAAATAAAATATAGTTTTTTGAAGAAGTAAAAGAATGTAAATCCAGTATCTAGGAAAAGGAATAGAAATAAATACCAGTGTGAATGAGAAGGAATAAAAAGAAATTCCAGTGTCTTGGAGAAGGTATAAAAATATATTCCAGTGTCTAAGAGAAGGAATTGAAGGAAATTCATGTTTCTATGAGAGGGAATAGAAATATATTCCAGTTTCTAGGAGAAGGATTAGAGAAAATTACAGTGTCCTTGAGATAGAATGGAAATAAAAAGCAGATTACAGAAGTAGAATAACAACGAAATTCCTGTGTCTAAAAAAAGGATAAGATAGAAATTCCTGTGTCCAGGAAAGGGATTAGATAGAAATTCCAGTGTCTAGGAGAAGGACTAAAAAGTAATTGCTTTTATAATGTGAAGTAATAGAAATAAATTCTAGTGTCTATGATTAGGAATGGCAAGAAATAACAGTCTATCAGGCAAGGAATAGTAATAAATTCCAGTGTCAATGTAAAGGATGAGAAAGAAAATTTCAGTGTCTATAAGATGGAGTAGAAATTAATTGCAGTTTCTAGTAGAAGTATAAGAAAGAAATTCCAGTGTGTGTGGGAGGGAATTGAAAGAAATTGCAGTCTGTAGGAGAAGGAATAAAACGAGATTGCATTAACTTGGAGAAATAACTGAAATAAATTCCAGTGTCTAGGAGAAGGAATAGAAAGAAGTTGAAGTCTCCAGGAGAAGGAATAAAAAGAAATTGCATTAACATGGAGAAGTAATTGAAATAAACTCCTGTGACTAGGAGAAGGGATAGTAATAAATTCCAGTGTCTATTAGAGGGAATAGAAAGAAATTCTAGTCTCTTAGAGAAGGAATAAAATGAAATTGCATTGTCTAGGAGAAATAATAGAAAGAAATTCCGGTTTCTATGATAAGGATATGAAAAATTTCCGTGAGAATGAGAAGCAATATAAATAAAATATAGTTTTTTTGAAGAAGTAAAAGAATGTAAATCCAGAGTCTAGGAAAAGGAGTAGAATGAAATTCCAGTGACTAGGAGAGGGAATAGAAAGAAATTCCAGTGTCTAGGAGAAGGATTAGAGAAAATTAAAGTGTCCTTGGGATAGAATAGAAATAAAAATCAGATTCTAGAAATAGTATAAGAAAGATATTCCTGTGTCTAGGTGAGGGAATAGAAAGAAATTCCAGAGTCTAGGTGAGGGAATAGAAAGAAATTCCAGAGTCTAGGTGAGGGAATAGAAATAAAATGCAGTTTCCAGAAGTAGTACAAGAAATAAATTACTGCGTCTGTGAGAGGGAAAAGAAATAAATTACAGTGTCTAGGAGAAGAATTAGAAGGAAATTCCAGTGTCCATGAGTGGAACTAGAAAGAAATGCCTGTGTTTAGGAGAGGGAATAGAAAGAAATTCCAGAGCGTAAGAGAAGGAATAAAATTAAACAGCATCGTCTAGGAGAAATAATAGAAAGAAATTCCAGTTCCTATGATAAGGATAAGAAAAATTTCAGTGTGAATGAGAAGGAATATAAATAAAATATAGTTTTTTGAGGAAGTAAAAGAATGTAAATCCAGAGTCTAGGAAAAGGAACAGAAATAAATACCAGTGTGAATGAGAAGGAATAAAAAGATATTCCAGTGTCTTGGAGAAGGGATAAAAAGATATTCCAGTGCCTAGGAGAAGGAATAGAAGGAAATTCCTGTTTCTATTTGAGGGAATAGAAAGAAATTCCAGTGTCTAGGAGAAGGATTAGAGAAAATTACAGTGTCCTTGAGATAGAATGGAAATAAAAACAGATTACAGAAGTAGAATAAGAACGAAATTTCTGTGTCTAAAAGAAGGAAAAGAAAGAAATTCTCAGTTAGAATGAGAAGAAATAAAATATAGTTTTTTTAAGAAAAAAAGAATGTAATACCAGAGTCTAGGAAAAGGAATAGAATGAAATTCCAGTGTCTAGGAGAGGGAATAGAAATAAATTCCAGTGTCAATGAGAAGGAATAGAAAGATATTCCAGTGTCTATGAGAAAGAATAGAAGGAAATTGCTCTTTCTATGAGAGGGAATAGAAAGAAATTCCAGTGTCTAGGAGAAGGATTAGAACAAATTTCAGCGTCCTTGAGATAGAATAGAAATAAAATGCAGATTCTTGAAGCAGTATAAGAAAGAAATTGCAGTGTCCAGGAAAGGGATTAGAAATAAAATGCAGTTTCCAGAAGTAGTAGAAGAAATAAATTCCTGTGTCTATGAGTGGGAAAAGAAATAAATTCCAGTGTCTAGGAGAAAGATTAGAAGGAAATTCCTGTTTCTATGAGAGGGAATAGAAAAAAATTCCAGTGTCTAGGAGAAGGATTAGAGAAAATTACAGTGCCCTTGGGATAAAATAGAAATAAAAAGCAGATTCCAGAAGTAGTATAAGAAAGAAATTCCTGTGTCTAGGTGAGGGAATAGAAAGAAATTCCATAGTCTAGGTGAGGGAATAGAAAGAAATTCCAGTGTCTATGAGATAGGATAGAAATAAAATGCAGTTTCCAGTAGTAGTAGAAGAAATAAATTCCTGTGGCTGTGAGAGGGAAAAGAAATAAATTACAGTGTCTAGGAGAAAGATTAGAAGGAAATTCCTGTATCTATGAGAGGGAATAGAAAGAAATTCCAGTCTCTAAGAGAAGGAATAAAATGAAATTGCATTGTCTAGGAGAAATAATAGAAAGAAATTCCAGTTCCTATGATAAGGATATGAAAATTTACAGTGAGAATGAGAAGCAATATAAATAAAATATAGTTTATTGAAGAAGTAAAAGAATGTAAATCCAGAGTCTAAGAAAAGAAATAGAGTGAAATTCCAGTGTCTAGGAGAGGGAATAGAGATAAATTCCAGTGTCAATGTGAAGGAATAGAAAGAAATTCCAGTGTCCAGGAGAGGGAATAGAAAGAAATTCCAGTGTCCAGGAGAGGGAATAGAAAGAAATTCCAGTGTCCAGGAGAGGGAATAGAAAGAAATTCCAGTGTCCAGAATTAGTAGATGTAATAAATTCCTGTGTATATGAGTGGAAAAAGAAATAAATTACAGTGTCTAGGAGAAAGATTAGAAGGAAATTCCTGTTTATAGGAGAGTGAATAGAAAGAAATTCCAGTGCCTAGGAGAGGCATTAGATAGAAATTCCAGTGTCCTTGAGATAGAATAGAAATAAAAAGCAGATTCCAGAAGTAGTATAAGAAGGAAATTCCTGTGTCTAGGTGAGGGAATAGAAAGAAATTCCAGTGTCTATGAGATAGGATAGAAATAAAATGCAGTTTACAGAAGTAGTAGAAGAAATAAATTCCTGTGTCTAAAATAAGGAAAGAAAGAAATTCCTGTGTCCAGGATAGGGATTAGATTGAAATTCCAGTGTCTAGGAGAAGGACTAAAAATTAATTGCTTTTATAATGTCAAGTAATAGAAATAAATTCAAGTGTCTATGATTAGGAATGGCAAGAAATTACAGTGTATAAGGCAAGGAATAGAAATAAATTCCAGTGTCTATGTCAAGGATGAGAAAGAAAATTTCAGTGTCTATTAGATGGAGTAGAAATTAATTGCAGTTTCTAGTAGAAGTATAAGAAAGAAATTCCAGTGTCTGTGGGAGGGAATTGAAAGAAATTGCAGTCTGTAGGAGAAGGAATAAAACGAGATTGCATTAACTTGGAGAAGTAACGGAAATAAACTCCTGTGTCTAGGAGAAGGAATAGTAAGAAATTCCAGTGTCTATTAGAGGGAATAGAAAGAAATTCCAGTCAGTAAGAGAAGGAATAAAATGAAATTGCATTGTCTAGGAGAAATAATAGAAAGAAATTCCAGTTTCTATGATAAGGATAAGAAAAATTTCAGTGTGAATGAGAAGCAATATAAATAAAATATAGTTTTTTGAAGAAGTAAAAGAATGTAAATCCAGAGTCTAAGAAAAGCAAAAGAATGAAATTCCAGTGTCTAGGAGAGGGAATAGAAATAAATTCCAGTGTCAATGAGAAGGAATAGAAAGATATTCCAGTGTCTAGGAGAAGGAATAGAACAAATTTCAGTGTCCTTGAGATAGAATAGTAATAAAATGCAGATTCTTGAAGCAGTATAAGAAAGAAATTCCATTGTCCAGGAGAGGGATTATATAGAAATTCCAGTGTCTAGGAGAAGGACTAAAAAGTAATTGCTTTTATAATGTGAATTAATAGAAATAAATTCTAGTGTCTATGATTAGGTATGGCAAGAAATTACAGTGTATCAGGCAAGGAATAGAAATAAATTCCAGTGTCTATGTCAAGGATGAGAAAAAAAATTTCAGTGTCTATTAGATGGAGTAGAAATTCATTGCAGTTTCTAGTAGGAGTATAAGAAAGGGATTCCTGTGTCTGTGGGAGGGAATGGAAAGAAATTGCATTAACTTGGAGAAGTAACTGAAATAAATTCCAGTGTCTAGGAGAAGGAATAGAAAGAAATTCCAGTCTCTAAGAGATGGAATAAAATGAAAATGCATCGTCTAGGAGAAATAATAGAAAAATTCCAGTTTCTATGATAAGGATAAGAAACATTTCAGTGTGAATGAGAATCAATATAAATAAAATATAGTTTTTTGAAGAAGTAAAAGAATGTAAATCCAGAGTCTAAGAAAAGCAATAGAATGAAATTCCAGTGTCTAGGAGAGGGAATAGAAATAAATTCCAATGTCAATGAGAAGGAATAGAAAGATATTCCAGTTTCTATGAGAGGGAATAGAAGGAAATTCTAGTCTCTTGGACAAGGATTGGAAAAAATTACATTGTCCTTGAAATAGAATATAAATTAAATGCAGATTCTAGAAGTAGTTTTAGAAAGAAATTCCTGTGTCTGTGGGAGGGAATTGAAAGAAATTGCAGTCTGTAGGAGAAGGAATAAAACGAGATTGCATTAACTTGGAGAAGTAACTGAAATAAATTCCAGTGTCTAGGAGAAGGAATAGAAACAACATGAAGTCTCCAGGAGAAGGAATAAAAAGAAATTGCATTAACATGGAGAAGTAATTGAAATAAACTCCTGTGTCTAGGAGAAGGAATAGTAAGAAATTCCTGTGTCTAGGAGAGGGATTAGAAATAAAATGTAGTTTCCAGAAGTAGTAGAAGAAATAAATTCCAGTGTCTATGAGTGGGAAAAGAAATAAATTACAGTGTCTAGGAGAAAGATTAGAAGGAAATTCCTGTTTCTATGAGAGGGAATAGAAAGACATTCCAGTGTCTAGGAGAAGGATTAGAGAAAATTACAGTGTCCATGAGATAGAATGGAAATAAAAAGCAGATTCTAGAAGTAGTATAAGAACGAAATTCCTGTGTCTAAAAGAAGGATAAGAAAGAAATTGCTGTGTCCAGGAGAAGGACTAAAAAGTAATTGCTTTTATAATGTGAAGTAATAGAAATAAATTCTAGTGTCTATGATTAGGAATGGCAAGAAATTACAGTGTATCAGGCAAGGAATAGAAATAAATTCCAGTGTCTATGTCAAGGATGAGAAAAAAAATTTCATTGTCTATTAGATGGAGTAGAAATTAATTGCAGTTTCTAGTAGAAGTATAAGAAAGAAATTCCAGTGTGTGTGGGAGGGAATTGAAAGAAATAGCAGTCTGTAGGAGAAGGAATTAAAAGAAATTTTATTAACTTGGAGAAGTAACTGAAATAAATTCCAGTGTCTAGGAGAAAGAATAGAAAGAAATTGAAGACTCCAGGAGAATGAATAAAAAGAAATTGCATTAAATTGGAGAAGTAATTGAAATAAACTCCTGTGTCTAGGAGAAGGAATAGTAATAAATTCCAGTGTCTATTAGAGGGAATAGAAAGAAATTCTAGTCTCTTAGAGAAGGAATAAAATGAAATTGCATTGTCTAGGAGAAATAATAGAAAGAAATTCCGGTTTCTATGATAAGGATATGAAAAATTTCCGTGAGAATGAGAAGCAATATAAATAAAATATAGTTTTTTTGAAGAAGTAAAAGAATGTAAATCCAGAGTCTAGGAAAAGGAGTAGAATGAAATTCCAGTGTCTAGGAGAGGGAATAGAAATAAATTCCAGTGTCTAGGGAAAGGAATAGAAAGATATTCCAGTGTCAATGAGAAGGAATAGAAGGAAAATCCTGTTTCTATGAGAGGGAATAGAAAGAAATTCCAGTGTCTAGGAGAAAGATTAGAGAAAATTACATTGTCCATGAGATAGAATGGAAATAAAAAGCAGATTCCAGAAGTAGTATAAGAACGAAATTCCTGTGTCTAAAAGAAGGAAAAGAAAGAAATTCCTGTGTCCAGGAAAGGGATTAGATAGAAATTCCAGTGTCAAGGAGAAGGACTAAATTAATTGCTTTTATAATGTGAAGTAATAAATTCTAGTGTCTATGATTAGGAATGGCAAGAAATTACAGTGTATCAGGCAAGGAATAGAAAGAAATTCCAGTGTCTAGGAGAAGGATTAGAGAAAATTACAGTGTCCTTGGGAGAGAATAGAAATAAAAAGCAGATTCTAGAAGTAGTATAAGAAAGAAATTCCTGTGTCTAGGTGAGGGAATAGAAAGAAATTCCAGTGTCCAGGAAAGGGATTAGAAAGAAATTCCAGTGTCTATGAGATAGGATAGAAATAAAATGCAGTTTCCAGAAGTAGTAGAAGAAATAAATTCCTGTGTCTATGAGTGGGAAAAGAAATAAATTACAGTGTCTAGGAGAGGAATTAGAAGGAAATTCCAGTGTCCATGAGTGGGACTAGAAAGAAATGCCTGTGTCTAGGAGAGGGAATAGAAAGAAATTCCAGAGCGTAAGAGAAGGAATAAAATTAAACTGCATTGTCTAGGAGAAATAATAGAAAGAAATTCCAGTTGCTATGATAAGAAAAATTTCAGTGTGAATGAGAAGCAATATAAATAAAATATAGTTTTTTGAAGAAGTATATGAATGTAAATCCAGAGTCTAGGAAAAGGAATAGAAATAAATACCAGTGTGAATGAGAAGGAATAAAAAGAAATTCCAGTGTCTAGGAGAAGGAATAGAAGGAAATTCCTGTTTCTATGAGAGGGAATAAAAAGGAATTCCAGTGTCTAGGAGAAGGATTAGAGAAAATTACATTGTCCATGAGATAGAATGGAAATAAAAAGCAGATTCCAGAAGTAGTATAAGAACAAAATTCCTGTGTCTAAAAGAAGGAAAAGAAAGAAATTCGTTCTTCCGGAAAGGGATTAGATAGAAATTCCAGGTTCTAGGAGAAGGACTAAAAATTAATAGCTTTTATAATGTGAAGTAATAGAAATAAATTCTAGTGTCTATGATTAGGAATGGCAAGAAATTACAGTCTATCAGGCAAGGAATAGAAATAAATTCCAGTGTCTATGTCAAGGATGAGAAAAAAAATGTCAGTGTGTATTAGATGGAGTAGAAATTCATTGCAGTTTCTAGTAGAAGTATAAGAAAGAAATTCCAGTGTCTGTGGGAGGGAATTGAAAGAAATTGCAGTCTGTAGGAGAAGGAATAAAAAGAAATTTCATTAACTTGGAGAAGTAACTGAAATAAATTCCAGTGTCTAGGAGAAGGAATAGAAAGAAATTGCATTAAATTGGAGAAGTAATTGAAATAAACTCCTGTGTCTAGGAGAAGGAATAGTAAGAAATTCCAGTGTCTAGTAGAGGGAATAGAAAGAAATTCCAGTCTCTTAGAGAAGGAATAAAATGAAATTGCATTGTCTAGGAGAAATAATAGAAAGAAATTCCAGTTTCTATGATAAGAAAAAATTCAGTGTGAATGAGAAGCAATATAAATAAAATATAGTTTTTTTGAAGAAGTAAAAGAATGTAAATCCAGAGTCTAGGAAAAGGAATAGAATGAAATTCCAGTGTCTATGAGAGGGAATAGAAAGAAATTCCAGTGTCAATGAGAAGGAATAGAAGGAAATTCCTGTTTCTATGAGAGGGAATAGAAAGAAATTCCAGTGTCCAGGGGAGGGATTAGAAAGAAATTCCAGTGTCTATGAGATAGGATAGAAATAAAATGCAGTTTCCAGAAGTAGTAGAAGAAATAATTTCCTATGTCAGTGAGAGGGAAAAGAAATAAATTACAGTGTCTTGGAGAAGAATTAGAAGGAAATTCCTGTTTGTATGATAGGGAATAGAAGGAAATTCCAGTGTCTAGGAGAAGGACTAAATTAATTGCTTTTATAATGTGAAGTAATAGAAATAAATTCTAGTGTCTATGATTAGGAATGGCAAGAAATTACAGTGTATCAGGCAAGGTATAGAAATAAATTCCAGTGTCTATGTCAAGGATGAGAAAAAAAATTTCAGTGTCTATTAGATGGAGTAGAAATTAATTGCAGTTTCTAGTAGAAGTATAAGAAATAAATTCCAATGTCTGTGGGAGGGAATTGAAAGAAATTGCAGTCTGTAGGAGAAGGAATAAAACGAGATTGCATTAACTTGGAGAAGTAACTGAAATAAATTCCAGTGTCTAGGAGAATGAATAGAAAGAACATGAAGTCTCCAGGAGAAGGAATAAAAAGATATTGCATTAACATGGAGAAGTAATTGAAATAAACTCCTGTGTCTAGGAGAAGGAATAGTAAGAAATTCCAGTGTCTAGTAGAGGGAATAGAAAGAAATTCCAGTCTGTAAGAGAAGGAATAAAATGAAATTGCATTGTCTAGGAGAAATAATAGAAAGAAATTCCAGTTTCTATGATAAGGATAAGAAAAATTTCAGTGTGAATGAGAAGCAATATAAATAAAATAAAGTTTGTTGAAGAAGTAAAAGAATGTAAATCCAGTATCTAGGAAAAGGAATAGAAATAAATACCAGTGTGAATGAGAAGGAATAAAATGAAATTCCTGTTTCTATGAGAGGGAATATAAAGAAATTACAGCCTCTAGGAGAGGGAATAGAAATAAATTCCAGTGTCTAGGTGAAGGAATAGAAGGTAATTCCTGTTTCTATGGGAAGGAATAGAAAGAAATTCCAGTGTCTAGGAGAAGGATTAGAGAAAATTACAGTGTCCTTGGGATAAAATAGAAATAAAAAGCAGATTTTAGAAGTAATATAAGAAAGAAATTCCAGAGTCTAGGTGAGGGAATAGAAAGAAATTCCAGAGTCTAGGTGAGGGAATAGAAAGAAATTCCAGAGTCTAGGTGAGGGAATAGAAAGAAATTCCAGAGTCTAGGTGAGGGAATAGAAAGAAATTCCAGAGTCTATGAGATAGGATAGAAATAAAATGCAGTTTCCAGAAGTAGTAGAAGAAATAAATTCCTGTGTCTGTGAGAGGGAAAAGAAATAAATTACAGTGTCTTGGAGAAGAATTAGAAGGAAATTCCAGTGTCCATGAGTGGGACTACAAAGAAATGCCTGTGTCTAGGAGTGGGAATAGAAAGAAATTCCAGAGCGTAAGAGAAGGAATAAAATTAAACAGCATCGTCTAGGAGAAATAATAGAAAGAAATTCCAGTTCCTATGATAAGGATAAGAAAAATTTCAGTGTGAATGAGAAGGAATATAAATAAAATATAGTTTTTTGAGGAAGTAAAAGAATGTAAATCCAGAGTCTAGGAAAAGGAACAGAAATAAATACCAGTGTGAATGAGAAGGAATAAAAAGAAATTCCAGTGTCTTGGAGAAGGGATAAAAAGATATTCCAGTGCCTAGGAGAAGGAATAGAAGGAAATTCCTGTTTCTATGAGAGGGATTAGAAAGAAATTCCAGTGTCTAAGAGAGGGATTAGAAATAAAATTTAGTTTCCAGAAGTAGTAGAAGTAATAAATTCCTGTGTCTATGAGTGGGAAAAGAAATAAATTACAGTGTCTAGGAGAAGAATTAGAAGGAAATTCCATTTGTGGGACTAGAAAGAAATGCCTGAGTCTAGGAGAGGGAATAGAAAGAAATTCCAGAGCGTAAGAGAAGGAATAAAATTAAACTGCATAATCTAGGAGAAATAATAGAAAGAAATTCCAGTTTCTATGATAAGGATAAGAAAAATTTCAGTGTGAATGAGAAGCAATATAAATAAAATATAGTTTTTTGAGGAAGTAAAAGAATGTAAATCCAGAGTCTAGGAAAAGGAACAGAAATAAATACCAGTGTGAATGAGAAGGAATAAAAAGAAATTCCAGTGTCTTGGAGAAGGGATAAAAAGATATTCCAGTGCCTAGGAGAAGGAATAGAAGGAAATTCCTGTTTCTATGAGAGGGATTAGAAAGAAATTCCAGTGTCTAAGAGAGGGATTAGAAATAAAATTTAGTTTCCAGAAGTAGTAGAAGTAATAAATTCCTGTGTCTATGAGTGGGAAAAGAAATAAATTACAGTGTCTAGGAGAAGAATTAGAAGGAAATTCCATTTGTGGGACTAGAAAGAAATGCCTGAGTCTAGGAGAGGGAATAGAAAGAAATTCCAGAGCGTAAGAGAAGGAATAAAATTAAACTGCATAATCTAGGAGAAATAATAGAAAGAAATTCCAGTTTCTATGATAAGGATAAGAAAAATTTCAGTGTGAATGAGAAGGAATATAAATAAAATATAGTTTTTTGAGGAAGTAAAAGAATGTAAATCCAGAGTCTAGGAAAAGGAACAGAAATAAATACCAGTGTGAATGAGAAGGAATAAAAAGAAATTCCAGTGTCTTGGAGAAGGGATAAAAAGATATTCCAGTGCCTAGGAGAAGGAATAGAAGGAAATTCCTGTTTCTATGAGAGGGATTAGAAAGAAATTCCAGTGTCTAAGAGAGGGATTAGAAATAAAATTTAGTTTCCAGAAGTAGTAGAAGTAATAAATTCCTGTGTCTATGAGTGGGAAAAGAAATAAATTACAGTGTCTAGGAGAAGAATTAGAAGGAAATTCCATTTGTGGGACTAGAAAGAAATGCCTGAGTCTAGGAGAGGGAATAGAAAGAAATTCCAGAGCGTAAGAGAAGGAATAAAATTAAACTGCATCATCTAGGAGAAATAATAGAAAGAAATTCCAGTTTCTATGATAAGGATAAGAAAAATTTCAGTGTGAATGAGAAGCAATATAAATAAAATATAGTTTTTTGAAGAAGTAAAAGAATGTAAATCCAGAGTCTAAGAAAAGGAATAGAATGAAATTCCAGTGTCTAGGAGAGGGAATAGAAATAATTTCCAGTGTCAATGAGAAGGAATAGAAAGATATTCCAGTGTCTAGGAGAAGGAATAGAACAAATTTCAGTGTCCTTGAGATAGAATAGAAATAAAATGCAGATTCTTGAAGCAGTATAAGAAAGAAATTCCAGTGTCCAGGAGAGGGATTAGAAAGAAATTCCAGTGTGTAGGAGAGGGATTAGAAATAAAATGCAGTTTCCAGAAGTAGTAGAAGTAATAAATTCCTGTGTCTATGAGTGGGAAAAGAAATAAATTACAGTGTCTTGGAGAAGAATTAGAAGGAAATTCCATTTGTGGGACTAGAAAGAAATGCCTGAGTCTAAGAGAGGGAATAGAAAGAAATTCCAGTGTCTAGGAGAAGGAATAGAGAAAATTACAGTGTCCTTGGGATAGAATAGAAATAAAAAGCAGATTTTAGAAGTAGTATAAGAAAGAAATTCCTGTGTCTAGGTGAGGGAATAGAAAGAAATTCCAGTGTCTATGAGATAGGATAGAAATAAAATGCAGTTTCCAGAAGTAGTAGAAGAAATAAATTCCTGTGTCTGTGAGAGGGAATAGAAATAAAATGCAGATTCTTGAAGCAGTATAAGAAAGAAATTCTAGTGTCCAGGAGAGGGATTAGAAATAAAATGCAGTTTCCAGAAGTAGTAGAAGAAATAAATTCCTGTGTCTAGGTGAGGGAATAGAAAGAAATTCCATAGTCTAGGTGAGGGAATAGAAAGAAATTCCAGTGTCTATGAGATAGGATAGAAATAAAATGCAGTTTCCAGTAGTAGTAGAAGAAATAAATTCCTGTGGCTGTGAGAGGGAAAAGAAATAAATTACAGTGTCTAGGAGAAAGATTAGAAGGAAATTCCTGTTTCTATGAGAGGGAATAGAAAGAAATTCCTGTGTCTAGGAGAAGGATTAGAGAAAATTACAGTGTCCATGATATAGAATGGAAATAAAAAGCAGATTCCAGAAGAAGCATAAGAACGAAAATTCCTGTGTCTAAAAGAAGGAAAAGAAAGAAATTCCTGTGTCCAGGAAAGGGATTAGATTGAAATTCCAGTGTCTAGGAGAAGGACTAAAAGTTTTTTGCTTTTATAATGTGAAGTAATAGAAATCAATTCTAGTGTCTATGATTAGGAATGGCAAGAAATTACAGTGTATCAGGCAAGGAATAGAAATAAATTCCAGTGTCTATGTCAAGGATGAGAAAAAAAATGTCAGTGTGTATTAGATGGAGTAGAAATTCATTGCAGTTTCTAGTAGAAGTATAAGAAAGAAATTCCAGTGTGTGTGGGAGGGAATTGAAAGAAATTGCAGTCTGTAGGAGAAGGAATAAAACGAGATTGCATTAACTTGGAGAAGTAACTGAAATAAATTCCAGTGTCTAGGAGAAGGAATAGAAAGAACATGAAGTCTCCAGGAGAAGGAATAAAAAGATATTGCATTAAATTGGAGAAGTAATTGAAATAACCTCCTGTGTCCATGAGTGGTACTAGAAAGAAATGCCGGTGTCTAGGAGAGGGAATAGAAAGAAATTCCAGAGCGTAAGAGAAGGAATAAAATTAAACTGCATTGTCTAGGAGAAATAATAGAAAGAAATTCCAGTTCCTATGATAAGGATAAGAAAAATTTCCGTGAGAATGAGAAGCAATATAAATAAAATATAGTTTTTTTGAAGAAGTAAAAGAATGTAAATCCAGAGTCTAGGAAAAGGATTAGAATGAAATTCCAGTGTCTAGGAGAGGGAATAGAAATAAATTCAAGTGTCAATGAGAAGGGATAGAAAGATATTCCAGTGTCTAGGAGAAGGAATAGAAGGAAATTGCTGTTTCTATGAGAGGGAATAGAAAGAAATTCCAGTGTCTAGGAGAAGGATTAGAACAAATTTCAGTGTCCTTGAGATAGAATAGAAATAAAATGCAGATTCTTGAAGCAGTATAAGAAAGAAATTACAGTGTCCAGGAGATGGATTTGAAAGACATTCCAGTGTCTATGAGATAGGATAGAAATAAAATGCAGTAGTAGAAGAAATAAATTCCTGTGTCTGTGAGAGGGATATGAAATAAATTACAGTGTCTTGGAGAAGAATTAGAAGGAAATTCCAGTGTCCATGAGTGGGACTACAAAGAAATGCCGGTAGCTAGGAGAGGGAATAGAAAGAAATTCCAGAGCGTAAGAGAAGGAATAAAATTAAACAGCATCGTCTAGGAGAAATAATAGAAAGAAATTCGAGTTCAAATGATAAGGATAAGAAAAATTTCAGTGTGAATGAGAAGGAATATAAATAAAATATAGTTTTTTGAAGAAGTAAAAGAATGTAAATCCAGTATCTAGGAAAAGGAATAGAAATAAATACCAGTGTGAATGAGAAGGAATAAAAAGAAATTCCAGTGTCTTGGAGAAGGTATAAAAATATATTCCAGTGTCTAAGAGAAGGAATTGAAGGAAATTCATGTTTCTATGAGAGGGAATAGAAATATATTCCAGTTTCTAGGAGAAGGATTAGAGAAAATTACAGTGTCCTTGAGATAGAATGGAAATAAAAAGCAGATTACAGAAGTAGAATAACAACGAAATTCCTGTGTCTAAAAAAAGGATAAGATAGAAATTCCTGTGTCCAGGAAAGGGATTAGATAGAAATTCCAGTGTCTAGGAGAAGGACTAAAAAGTAATTGCTTTTATAATGTGAAGTAATAGAAATAAATTCTAGTGTCTATGATTAGGAATGGCAAGAAATAACAGTCTATCAGGCAAGGAATAGTAATAAATTCCAGTGTCAATGTCAAGGATGAGAAAGAAAATTTCAGTGTCTATAAGATGGAGTAGAAATTAATTGCAGTTTCTAGTAGAAGTATAAGAAAGAAATTCCAGTGTGTGTGGGAGGGAATTGAAAGAAATTGCAGTCTGTAGGAGAAGGAATAAAACGAGATTGCATTAACTTGGAGAAATAACTGAAATAAATTCCAGTGTCTAGGAGAAGGAATAGAAAGAAGTTGAAGTCTCCAGGAGAAGGAATAAAAAGAAATTGCATTAACATGGAGAAGTAATTGAAATAAACTCCTGTGACTAGGAGAAGGGATAGTAAGATATTCCAGTGTCTAGTAGAGGGAATAGAAAGAAATTCCAGTCTCTAAGAGGAGGAATAAAATGAAATTGCATTGTCTAGGAGAAATAATAGAAAGAAATTCCAGTTTCTATGATAAGGATATGAAAAATTTCCGTGAGAATGAGAAGCAATATAAATAAAATATAGTTTTTTGAAGAAGTAAAAGAATGTAAATCCAGAGTCTAAGAAAAGCAAAAGAATGAAATTCCAGTGACTAGGAGAGGGAATAGAAAGAAATTCCAGTGTCTAGGAGAAGGATTAGAGAAAATTAAAGTGTCCTTGGGATAGAATAGAAATAAAAATCAGATTCTAGAAATAGTATAAGAAAGATATTCCTGTGTCTAGGTGAGGGAATAGAAAGAAATTCCAGAGTCTAGGTGAGGGAATAGAAAGAAATTCCAGAGTCTAGGTGAGGGAATAGAAATAAAATGCAGTTTCCAGAAGTAGTACAAGAAATAAATTACTGCGTCTGTGAGAGGGAAAAGAAATAAATTACAGTGTCTAGGAGAAGAATTAGAAGGAAATTCCAGTGTCCATGAGTGGAACTAGAAAGAAATGCCTGTGTTTAGGAGAGGGAATAGAAAGAAATTCCAGAGCGTAAGAGAAGGAATAAAATTAAACAGCATCGTCTAGGAGAAATAATAGAAAGAAATTCCAGTTCCTATGATAAGGATAAGAAAAATTTCAGTGTGAATGAGAAGGAATATAAATAAAATATAGTTTTTTGAGGAAGTAAAAGAATGTAAATCCAGAGTCTAGGAAAAGGAACAGAAATAAATACCAGTGTGAATGAGAAGGAATAAAAAGATATTCCAGTGTCTTGGAGAAGGGATAAAAAGATATTCCAGTGCCTAGGAGAAGGAATAGAAGGAAATTCCTGTTTCTATTTGAGGGAATAGAAAGAAATTCCAGTGTCTAGGAGAAGGATTAGAGAAAATTACAGTGTCCTTGAGATAGAATGGAAATAAAAACAGATTACAGAAGTAGAATAAGAACGAAATTTCTGTGTCTAAAAGAAGGAAAAGAAAGAAATTCTCAGTTAGAATGAGAAGAAATAAAATATAGTTTTTTTAAGAAAAAAAGAATGTAATACCAGAGTCTAGGAAAAGGAATAGAATGAAATTCCAGTGTCTAGGAGAGGGAATAGAAATAAATTCCAGTGTCAATGAGAAGGAATAGAAAGATATTCCAGTGTCTATGAGAAGGAATAGAAGGAAATTGCTCTTTCTATGAGAGGGAATAGAAAGAAATTCCAGTGTCTAGGAGAAGGATTAGAACAAATTTCAGCGTCCTTGAGATAGAATAGAAATAAAATGCAGATTCTTGAAGCAGTATAAGAAAGAAATTGCAGTGTCCAGGAAAGGGATTAGAAATAAAATGCAGTTTCCAGAAGTAGTAGAAGAAATAAATTCCTGTGTCTATGAGTGGGAAAAGAAATAAATTCCAGTGTCTAGGAGAAAGATTAGAAGGAAATTCCTGTTTCTATGAGAGGGAATAGAAAAAAATTCCAGTGTCTAGGAGAAGGATTAGAGAAAATTACAGTGCCCTTGGGATATAATAGAAATAAAAAGCAGATTCCAGAAGTAGTATAAGAAAGAAATTCCTGTGTCTAGGTGAGGGAATAGAAAGAAATTCCATAGTCTAGGTGAGGGAATAGAAAGAAATTCCAGTGTCTATGAGATAGGATAGAAATAAAATGCAGTTTCCAGTAGTAGTAGAAGAAATAAATTCCTGTGGCTGTGAGAGGGAAAAGAAATAAATTACAGTGTCTAGGAGAAAGATTAGAAGGAAATTCCTGTTTCTATGAGAGGGAATAGAAAGAAATTCCTGTGTCTAGGAGAAGGATTAGAGAAAATTACAGTGTCCATAATATAGAATGGAAATAAAAAGCAGATTCCAGAAGAAGCATAAGAACGAAAATTCCTGTGTCTAAAAGAAGGAAAAGAAAGAAATTCCTGTGTCCAGGAAAGGGATTAGATTGAAATTCCAGTGTCTAGGAGAAGGACTAAAAGTTTTTTGCTTTTATAATGTGAAGTAATAGAAATCAATTCTAGTGTCTATGATTAGGAATGGCAAGAAATTACAGTGTATCAGGCAAGGAATAGAAATAAATTCCAGTGTCTATGTCAAGGATGAGAAAAAAAATGTCAGTGTGTATTAGATGGAGTAGAAATTCATTGCAGTTTCTAGTAGAAGTATAAGAAAGAAATTCCAGTGTGTGTGGGAGGGAATTGAAAGAAATTGCAGTCTGTAGGAGAAGGAATAAAACGAGATTGCATTAACTTGGAGAAGTAACTGAAATAAATTCCAGTGTCTAGGAGAAGGAATAGAAAGAACATGAAGTCTCCAGGAGAAGGAATAAAAAGATATTGCATTAAATTGGAGAAGTAATTGAAATAACCTCCTGTGTCCATGAGTGGTACTAGAAAGAAATGCCGGTGTCTAGGAGAGGGAATAGAAAGAAATTCCAGAGCGTAAGAGAAGGAATAAAATTAAACTGCATTGTCTAGGAGAAATAATAGAAAGAAATTCCAGTTCCTATGATAAGGATAAGAAAAATTTCAGTGAGAATGAGAAGCAATATAAATAAAATATAGTTTTTTTGAAGAAGTAAAAGAATGTAAATCCAGAGTCTAGGAAAAGGATTAGAATGAAATTCCAGTGTCTAGGAGAGGGAATAGAAATAAATTCCTGTGTCTGTGAGAGGGAAATGAAATAAATTACAGTGTCTTGGAGAAGAATTAGAAGGAAATTCCAGTGTCTATTAGAGGGAATAGAAAGAAATTCCAGTCTGTAAGAGAAGGAATAAAATGAAATTGCATTGTCTAGGAGAAATAATAGAAAGAAATTCCAGTTTCTATGATAAGGATAAGAAAAATTTCAGTGTGAATGAGAAGCAATATAAATAAAATATAGTTTTTTCAAGAAGTAAAAGAATGTAAATCCAGAGTCTAAGAAAAGCAAAAGAATGAAATTCCAGTGTCTAGGAGAGGGAATAGAAATAAATTCCAGTGTCAATGAGAAGGAATAGAAAGATATTCCAGTGTCTAGGAGAAGGAATAGAACAAATTTCAGTGTCCTTGAGATAGAATAGTAATAAAATGCAGATTCTTGAAGCAGTATAAGAAAGAAATTCCATTGTCCAGGAGAGGGATTATATAGAAATTCCAGTGTCTAGGAGAAGGACTAAAAAGTAATTGCTTTTATAATGTGAATTAATAGAAATAAATTCAAGTGTCTATGATTAGGTATGGCAAGAAATTACAGTGTATCAGGCAAGGAATAGAAATAAATTCCAGTGTCTATGTCAAGGATGAGAAAGAAAATTTCAGTGTCTATTAGATGGAGTAGAAATTAATTGCAGTTTCTAGTAGAAGTATAAGAAAGAAATTCCAGTGTCTGTGGGAGGGAATTGAAAGAAATTGCAGTCTGTAGGAGAAGGAATAAAACGAGATTGCATTAACTTGGAGAAGTAACGGAAATAAACTCCTGTGTCTAGGAGAAGGAATAGTAAGAAATTCCAGTGTCTATTAGAGGGAATAGAAAGAAATTCCAGTCTGTAAGAGAAGGAATAAAATGAAATTGCATTGTCTAGGAGAAATAATAGAAAGAAATTCCAGTTTCTATGATAAGGATAAGAAAAATTTCAGTGTGAATGAGAAGCAATATAAATAAAATATAGTTTTTTGAAGAAGTAAAAGAATGTAAATCCAGAGTCTAAGAAAAGCAAAAGAATGAAATTCCAGTGTCTAGGAGAGGGAATAGAAATAAATTCCAGTGTCAATGAGAAGGAATAGAAAGATATTCCAGTGTCTAGGAGAAGGAATAGAACAAATTTCAGTGTCCTTGAGATAGAATAGTAATAAAATGCAGATTCTTGAAGCAGTATAAGAAAGAAATTCCATTGTCCAGGAGAGGGATTATATAGAAATTCCAGTGTCTAGGAGAAGGACTAAAAAGTAATTGCTTTTATAATGTGAATTAATAGAAATAAATTCTAGTGTCTATGATTAGGTATGGCAAGAAATTACAGTGTATCAGGCAAGGAATAGAAATAAATTCCAGTGTCTATGTCCAGGATGAGAAAAAAAATTTCAGTGTCTATTAGATGGAGTAGAAATTCATTGCAGTTTCTAGTAGGAGTATAAGAAAGGGATTCCTGTGTCTGTGGGAGGGAATGGAAAGAAATTGCATTAACTTGGAGAAGTAACTGAAATAAATTCCAGTGTCTAGGAGAAGGAATAGAAAGAAATTCCAGTCTCTAAGAGATGGAATAAAATGAAAATGCATCGTCTAGGAGAAATAATAGAAAAATTCCAGTTTCTATGATAAGGATAAGAAACATTTCAGTGTGAATGAGAAGCAATATAAATAAAATATAGTTTATTGAAGAAGTAAAAGAATGTAAATCCAGTATCTAGGAAAAGCAATAGAATGAAATTCCAGTGTCTAGGAGAGGGAATAGAAATAAATTCCAATGTCAATGAGAAGGAATAGAAAGATATTCCAGTTTCTATGAGAGGGAATAGAAGGAAATTCTAGTCTCTTGGACAAGGATTGGAAAAAATTACATTGTCCTTGAAATAGAATATAAATTAAATGCAGATTCTAGAAGTAGTTTTAGAAAGAAATTCCTGTGTCTGTGGGAGGGAATTGAAAGAAATTGCAGTCTGTAGGAGAAGGAATAAAACGAGATTGCATTAACTTGGAGAAGTAACTGAAATAAATTCCAGTGTCTAGGAGAAGGAATAGAAACAACATGAAGTCTCCAGGAGAAGGAATAAAAAGAAATTGCATTAACATGGAGAAGTAATTGAAATAACCTCCTGTGTCCATGAGTGGTACTAGAAAGAAATGCCGGTGTCTAGGAGAGGGAATAGAAACAACATGAAGTCTCCAGGAGAAGGAATAAAAAGAAATTGCATTAACATGGAGAAGTAATTGAAATAAACTCCTGTGTCTAGGAGAAGGAATAGTAAGAAATTCCTGTGTCTAGGAGAGGGATTAGAAATAAAATGTAGTTTCCAGAAGTAGTAGAAGAAATAAATTCCAGTGTCTATGAGTGGGAAAAGAAATAAATTACAGTGTCTAGGAGAAAGATTAGAAGGAAATTCCTGTTTCTATGAGAGGGAATAGAAAGACATTCCAGTGTCTAGGAGAAGGATTAGACAAAATTACAGTGTCCATGAGATAGAATGGAAATAAAAAGCAGATTCTAGAAGTAGTATAAGAACGAAATTCCTGTGTCTAAAAGAAGGATAAGAAAGAAATTGCTGTGTCCAGGAGAAGGACTAAAAAGTAATTGCTTTTATAATGTGAAGTAATAGAAATAAATTCTAGTGTCTATGATTAGGAATGGCAAGAAATTACAGTGTATCAGGCAAGGAATAGAAATAAATTCCAGTGTCTATGTCAAGGATGAGAAAAAAAATTTCATTGTCTATTAGATGGAGTAGAAATTAATTGCAGTTTCTAGTAGAAGTATAAGAAAGAAATTCCAGTGTGTGTGGGAGGGAATTGAAAGAAATAGCAGTCTGTAGGAGAAGGAATTAAAAGAAATTTTATTAACTTGGAGAAGTAACTGAAATAAATTCCAGTGTCTAGGAGAAAGAATAGAAAGAAATTGAAGACTCCAGGAGAATGAATAAAAAGAAATTGCATTAAATTGGAGAAGTAATTGAAATAAACTCCTGTGTCTAGGAGAAGGAATAGTAATAAATTCCAGTGTCTATTAGAGGGAATAGAAAGAAATTCTAGTCTCTTAGAGAAGGAATAAAATGAAATTGCATTGTCTAGGAGAAATAATAGAAAGAAATTCCGGTTTCTATGATAAGGATATGAAAAATTTCCGTGAGAATGAGAAGCAATATAAATAAAATATAGTTTTTTTGAAGAAGTAAAAGAATGTAAATCCAGAGTCTAGGAAAAGGAGTAGAATGAAATTCCAGTGTCTAGGAGAGGGAATAGAAATAAATTCCAGTGTCTAGGGAAAGGAATAGAAAGATATTCCAGTGTCAATGAGAAGGAATAGAAGGAAAATCCTGTTTCTATGAGAGGGAATAGAAAGAAATTCCAGTGTCTAGGAGAAAGATTAGAGAAAATTACATTGTCCATGAGATAGAATGGAAATAAAAAGCAGATTCCAGAAGTAGTATAAGAACGAAATTCCTGTGTCTAAAAGAAGGAAAAGAAAGAAATTCCTGTGTCCAGGAAAGGGATTAGATAGAAATTCCAGTGTCAAGGAGAAGGACTAAATTAATTGCTTTTATAATGTGAAGTAATAAATTCTAGTGTCTATGATTAGGAATGGCAAGAAATTACAGTGTATCAGGCAAGGAATAGAAAGAAATTCCAGTGTCTAGGAGAAGGATTAGAGAAAATTACAGTGTCCTTGGGAGAGAATAGAAATAAAAAGCAGATTCTAGAAGTAGTATAAGAAAGAAATTCCTGTGTCTAGGTGAGGGAATAGAAAGAAATTCCAGTGTCCAGGAAAGGGATTAGAAAGAAATTCCAGTGTCTATGAGATAGGATAGAAATAAAATGCAGTTTCCAGAAGTAGTAGAAGAAATAAATTCCTGTGTCTATGAGTGGGAAAAGAAATAAATTACAGTGTCTAGGAGAGGAATTAGAAGGAAATTCCAGTGTCCATGAGTGGGACTAGAAAGAAATGCCTGTGTCTAGGAGAGGGAATAGAAAGAAATTCCAGAGCGTAAGAGAAGGAATAAAATTAAACTGCATTGTCTAGGAGAAATAATAGAAAGAAATTCCAGTTGCTATGATAAGAAAAATTTCAGTGTGAATGAGAAGCAATATAAATAAAATATAGTTTTTTGAAGAAGTATATGAATGTAAATCCAGAGTCTAGGAAAAGGAATAGAAATAAATACCAGTGTGAATGAGAAGGAATAAAAAGAAATTCCAGTGTCTAGGAGAAGGAATAGAAGGAAATTCCTGTTTCTATGAGAGGGAATAAAAAGGAATTCCAGTGTCTAGGAGAAGGATTAGAGAAAATTACATTGTCCATGAGATAGAATGGAAATAAAAAGCAGATTCCAGAAGTAGTATAAGAACAAAATTCCTGTGTCTAAAAGAAGGAAAAGAAAGAAATTCGTTCGTCCGGGAAAGGGATTAGATAGAAATTCCAGGTTCTAGGAGAAGGACTAAAAATTAATAGCTTTTATAATGTGAAGTAATAGAAATAAATTCTAGTGTCTATGATTAGGAATGGCAAGAAATTACAGTCTATCAGGCAAGGAATAGAAATAAATTCCAGTGTCTATGTCAAGGATGAGAAAAAAAATGTCAGTGTGTATTAGATGGAGTTGAAATTAATTGCAGCTTCTAGTAGAAGTATAAGAAAGAAATTCCAGTGTCTGTGGGAGGGAATTGAAAGAAATTGCAGTCTGTAGGAGAAGGAATAAAAAGAAATTTCATTAACTTGGAGAAGTAACTGAAATAAATTCCAGTGTCTAGGAGAAGGAATAGAAAGAAATTGCATTAACATGGAGAAGTAATTGAAATAAACTTCTGTGTCTTGGAGAAGGAATAGTAAGAAATTCCAGTGTCTAGTAGAGGGAATAGAAAGAAATTCCAGTCTCTTAGAGAAGGAATAAAATGAAATTGCATTGTCTAGGAGAAATAATAGAAAGAAATTCCAGTTTCTATGATAAGAAAAAATTCAGTGTGAATGAGAAGCAATATAAATAAAATATAGTTTTTTTGAAGAAGTAAAAGAATGTAAATCCAGAGTCTAGGAAAAGGAATAGAATGAAATTCCAGTGTCTATGAGAGGGAATAGAAAGAAATTCCAGTGTCAATGAGAAGGAATAGAAGGAAATTCCTGTTTCTATGAGAGGGAATAGAAAGAAATTCCAGTGTCCAGGGGAGGGATTAGAAAGAAATTCCAGTGTCTATGAGATAGGATAGAAATAAAATGCAGTTTCCAGAAGTAGTAGAAGAAATAATTTCCTATGTCAGTGAGAGGGAAAAGAAATAAATTACAGTGTCTTGGAGAAGAATTAGAAGGAAATTCCTGTTTGTATGATAGGGAATAGAAGGAAATTCCAGTGTCTAGGAGAAGGACTAAATTAATTGCTTTTATAATGTGAAGTAATAGAAATAAATTCTAGTGTCTATGATTAGGAATGGCAAGAAATTACAGTGTATCAGGCAAGGAATAGAAATAAATTCCAGTGTCTATGTCAAGGATGAGAAAAAAAATGTCAGTGTCTATTAGATGGAGTAGAAATTAATTGCAGTTTCTAGTAGAAGTATAAGAAATAAATTCCAATGTCTGTGGGAGGGAATTGAAAGAAATTGCAGTCTGTAGGAGAAGGAATAAAACGAGATTGCATTAACTTGGAGAAGTAACTGAAATAAATTCCAGTGTCTAGGAGAATGAATAGAAAGAACATGAAGTCTCCAGGAGAAGGAATAAAAAGATATTGCATTAAATTGGAGAAGTAATTGAAATAACCTCCTGTGTCCATGAGTGGTACTAGAAAGAAATGCCGGTGTCTAGGAGAGGGAATAGAAAGAAATTCCAGAGCGTAAGAGAAGGAATAAAATTAAACTGCATTGTCTAGGAGAAATAATAGAAAGAAATTCCAGTTCCTATGATAAGGATAAGAAAAATTTCAGTGAGAATGAGAAGCAATATAAATAAGATATAGTTTTTTTGAAGAAGTAAAAGAATGTAAATCCAGAGTCTAGGAAAAGGATTAGAATGAAATTCCAGTGTCTAGGAGAGGGAATAGAAATAAATTCCAGTGTCAATGAGAAGGGATAGAAAGATATTCCAGTGTCTAGGAGAAAAATTAGAACAAATTTCAGTGTCCTTGAGATAGAATAGAAATAAAATGCAGATTCTTGAAGCAGTATAAGAAAGAAATTCCAGTGTCCAGGAGATGGATTTGAAAGACATTCCAGTGTCTATGAGATAGGATAGAAATAAAATGCAGTAGTAGAAGAAATAAATTCCTGTGTCTGTGAGAGGGATATGAAATAAATTACAGTGTCTAGGAGAAGAATTAGAAGGAAATTCCAGTGTCCATGAGTGGGACTAGAAAGAAATGCCTGTGTTTAGGAGAGGGAATAGAAAGAAATTCCAGAGCGTAAGAGAAGGAATAAAATTAAACAGCATCGTCTAGGAGAAATAATAGAAAGAAATTCCAGTTCCTATGATAAGGATAAGAAAAATTTCAGTGTGAATGAGAAGGAATATAAATAAAATATAGTTTTTTGAGGAAGTAAAAGAATGTAAATCCAGAGTCTAGGAAAAGGAACAGAAATAAATACCAGTGTGAATGAGAAGGAATAAAAAGATATTCCAGTGTCTTGGAGAAGGGATAAAAAGATATTCCAGTGCCTAGGAGAAGGAATAGAAGGAAATTCCTGTTTCTATTTGAGGAAATAGAAAGAAATTCCAGTGTCTAGGAGAAGGATTAGAGAAAATTACAGTGTCCTTGAGATAGAATGGAAATAAAAACAGATTACAGAAGTAGAATAAGAACGAAATTTCTGTGTCTAAAAGAAGGAAAAGAAAGAAATTCTCAGTTAGAATGAGAAGAAATAAAATATAGTTTTTTTAAGAAAAAAAGAATGTAATACCAGAGTCTAGAAAAAGGAATAGAATGAAATTCCAGTGTCTAGGAGAGGGAATAGAAATAAATTCCAGTGTCAATGAGAAGGAATAGAAAGATATTCCAGTGTCTATGAGAAGGAATAGAAGGAAATTGCTGTTTCTATGAGAGGGAATAGAAAGAAATTCCAGTGTCTAGGAGAAGGATTAGAACAAATTTCAGCGTCCTTGAGATAGAATAGAAATAAAATGCAGATTCTTGAAGCAGTATAAGAAAGAAATTGCAGTGTCCAGGAAAGGGATTAGAAATAAAATGCAGTTTCCAGAAGTAGTAGAAGAAATAAATTCCTGTGTCTATGAGTGGGAAAAGAAATAAATTCCAGTGTCTAGGAGAAAGATTAGAAGGAAATTCCTGTTTCTATGAGAGGGAATAGAAAAAAATTCCAGTGTCTAGGAGAAGGATTAGAGAAAATTACAGTGCCCTTGGGATATAATAGAAATAAAAAGCAGATTCCAGAAGTAGTATAAGAAAGAAATTCCTGTGTCTAGGTGAGGGAATAGAAAGAAATTCCATAGTCTAGGTGAGGGAATAGAAAGAAATTCCAGTGTCTATGAGATAGGATAGAAATAAAATGCAGTTTCCAGTAGTAGTAGAAGAAATAAATTCCTGTGGCTGTGAGAGGGAAAAGAAATAAATTACAGTGTCTAGGAGAAAGATTAGAAGGAAATTCCTGTATCTATGAGAGGGAATAGAAAGAAATTCCAGTCTCTAAGAGAAGGAATAAAATGAAATTGCATTGTCTAGGAGAAATAATAGAAAGAAATTCCAGTTCCTATGATAAGGATATGAAAATTTACAGTGAGAATGAGAAGCAATATAAATAAAATATAGTTTATTGAAGAAGTAAAAGAATGTAAATCCAGAGTCTAAGAAAAGAAATAGAGTGAAATTCCAGTGTCTAGGAGAGGGAATAGAGATAAATTCCAGTGTCAATGTGAAGGAATAGAAAGAAATTCCAGTGTCCAGGAGAGGGAATAGAAAGAAATTCCAGTGTCCAGGAGAGGGAATAGAAAGAAATTCCAGTGTCCAGGAGAGGGAATAGAAAGAAATTCCAGTGTCCAGAATTAGTAGATGTAATAAATTCCTGTGTATATGAGTGGAAAAAGAAATAAATTACAGTGTCTAGGAGAAAGATTAGAAGGAAATTCCTGTTTATAGGAGAGTGAATAGAAAGAAATTCCAGTGCCTAGGAGAGGCATTAGATAGAAATTCCAGTGTCCTTGGGATAGAATAGAAATAAAAAGCAGATTCCAGAAGTAGTATAAGAAGGAAATTCCTGTGTCTAGGTGAGGGAATAGAAAGAAATTCCAGTGTCTATGAGATAGGATAGAAATAAAATGCAGTTTCCAGAAGTAGTAGAAGAAATAAATTCCTGTGTCTAAAATAAGGAAAGAAAGAAATTCCTGTGTCCAGGATAGGGATTAGATTGAAATTCCAGTGTCTAGGAGAAGGACTAAAAATTAATTGCTTTTATAATGTCAAGTAATAGAAATAAATTCAAGTGTCTATGATTAGGAATGGCAAGAAATTACAGTGTATAAGGCAAGGAATAGAAATAAATTCCAGTGTCTATGTCAAGGATGAGAAAGAAAATTTCAGTGTCTATTAGATGGAGTAGAAATTAATTGCAGTTTCTAGTAGAAGTATAAGAAAGAAATTCCAGTGTCTGTGGGAGGGAATTGAAAGAAATTGCAGTCTGTAGGAGAAGGAATAAAACGAGATTGCATTAACTTGGAGAAGTAACGGAAATAAACTCCTGTGTCTAGGAGAAGGAATAGTAAGAAATTCCAGTGTCTATTAGAGGGAATAGAAAGAAATTCCAGTCTGTAAGAGAAGGAATAAAATGAAATTGCATTGTCTAGGAGAAATAATAGAAAGAAATTCCAGTTTCTATGATAAGGATAAGAAAAATTTCAGTGTGAATGAGAAGCAATATAAATAAAATATAGTTTTTTGAAGAAGTAAAAGAATGTAAATCCAGAGTCTAAGAAAAGCAATAGAATGAAATTCCAGTGTCTAGGAGAGGGAATAGAAATAAATTCCAATGTCAATGAGAAGGAATAGAAATATATTCCAGTTTCTATGAGAGGGAATAGAAGGAAATTCTAGTCTCTTGGACAAGGATTGGAAAAAATTACATTGTCCTTGAAATAGAATATAAATTAAATGCAGATTCTAGAAGTAGTTTTAGAAAGAAATTCCTGTGTCTGTGGGAGGGAATTGAAAGAAATTGCAGTCTGTAGGAGAAGGAATAAAACGAGATTGCATTAACTTGGAGAAGTAACTGAAATAAATTCCAGTGTCTAGGAGAAGGAATAGAAACAACATGAAGTCTCCAGGAGAAGGAATAAAAAGAAATTGCATTAACATGGAGAAGTAATTGAAATAAACTCCTGTGTCTAGGAGAAGGAATAGTAAGAAATTCCAGTGTCTAGGAGAGGGAATAGAAATAAATTCCAGTGTCAATGAGAAGGAATAGAAGGAAATTCCTGTTTGTATGAGGGGGAATAGAAAGAAATTACAGAGTCTAGGAGAAGGAGTAGAGAAAATTACAGTGTCCTTGGGATAGAATAGAAATAAAAAGCATATTCTAGAAGTAGTAGCAGAAAGAAATTCCTGTGTCTAGGTGAGGGAATAGAAAGAAATTCCAGTGTCTAAGAGAAGGAATAAAATGAATTTGCATTGCCTAGGAGAAATAATAGAAAGAAATCCAATTCCTATGATAAGGATAAGAAAAATTTCAGTGCGAATGAGAAGCAATATAAATAAAATATAGTTTTTTGAAGAAGTAAATAATGTAAATCCAAAGTCTAGGAAAAGAAATAGAATGAAATGCCTGTGTCTAGGAGAGGGAATAGAAATAAATTCCAGTGTCAATGAGAAGGAATAGAAAGATATTCCAGTGTCTATGAGAAGGAATAGAAGGAAATTCCTGTTTCTATGAGAGGGAATAGAAAGAAATTCCAGTGTCTAGGAGAAGGATTAGAACAAATTTCAGTGTCCTTGAGGTAGAATAGAAATAAAATGCAGATTCTTGAAGCAGTATAAGAAAGAAATTCCAGTGTCCAGGAGAGGGATTAGAATTAAAATGCAGTTTCCTGAAGTAGTAGAAGAAATAAATTCCTGTGTCTATGAGTGGGAAAAGAAATAAATTACAGTGTCTAAGAGAAAGATTAGAAGGTAATTCCTGTTTCTATGAGAGGGAATAGAAAGAAATTCCAGTGTCTAGGTGAAGGATTAGAGAAAATTAAAGTGTCCTTGGGATAGAATAGAAATAAAAAGCAGATTCTAGAAGTAGTATAAGAAAGAAATTCCTGTGTCTAGGTGAGGGAATAGAAAGAAATTCCAGTGTCCAGGAAAGGGATTAGAAAGAAATTCCAGTGTCTAAGAGAAAGATTAGAAGGTAATTCCTGTTTCTATGAGAGGGAATAGAAAGAAATTCCAGTGTCTAGGTGAAGGATTAGAGAAAATTAAAGTGTCCTTGGGATAGAATAGAAATAAAAAGCAGATTCTAGAAGTAGTATAAGAAAGAAATTCCTGTGTCTAGGTGAGGGAATAGAAAGAAATTCCAGTGTCCAGGAAAGGAATTAGAAAGAAATTCCAGTGTCTATGAGATAGGATAGAAATAAAATGCAGTTTCCTGAAGTAGTAGAAGAAATAAATTCCTGTGTCTGTGAGAGGGAAAAGAAATAAATTACAGTGTCTAGGAGAAGAATTAGAAGGAAATTCCATTGTCCATGAGTGGGATTAGAAAGAAACGCCTGTGTCTAGGAGAGGGAATAGAAAGAAATTCCAGAGCGTAAGAGAAGGAATAAAATTAAACTGCATTGTCTAGGAGAAATAATAGAAAGAAATTCCAGTTTTTATGATAAGGATAAGAAAAATTTCAGTGTGAATGAGAAGCAATATAAATAAAATATAGTTTTTTGAAGAAGTAAAAGAATGTAAATCTAGTATCTAGGAAAAGGAATAGAATGAAATTTCAGTGTCTAGAAGATGGAATAGAAATAAGGTGCAGATTTGTTAATAAGTTATAGAAAGAAATTCTAGTGTCTAGTTTTGCTGGATAAGATAGATATTTCTGAGTGTATAAGAAGGTATAGAAATAAAATGCAGTTTTTCGAAAAATTTAAGAAAATTATTTCAGTGTCTTGGAGAAGGAATAGAAATAAAATATCGTTTCTATTAGTAGTTTAAGAAAGATATTCCAGTGTTTTTGGGAGGGAATAGAAAGAAATTCTAGTGTCTAGGAGAGGGAATAGAAATGAAATGCAGTTTCTGGAAGAAGTAAAAGAAAGGAGTTCCATTCTCTACGAAAAGAAATTGCAAGAAATTCCAGCGTCTATAGGAGGGAATAGAAAGAAATTGCAGTCTGTAGGAGAAGGTATAGAAAGAAATTGCATTAACTTGGAGAAGTAATTGAAATAAATTGCAGTGTCTATGAGAAGGAATAGAAAGATATTCCAGTGTCTAGGAGTTGGAATTATAATAGAATACAGTTTCTAGAAGAAGTATAAGAGAGCAATTCCAGTTTCTGTGGGAGGGAATAGAAAGTAATTCCAGTCTGGAGGAGAAGGAATAGATAGAAATTCTCGTGTTTAATAGAAGGATTTGAACGAAATTCCAGTGTGTAAGAGAGCGAATATAAAGAATTACAGTGTCTATGAGGAGGAATCGAAAAAAAATGCAGTTTCTAGAAGATGTAAATGAAGGAAATATCTGTGTCTAAGGGAAGGAATAGAAAGAAATTCCATTGTTTATGCGATGGAATAGAAATAAAATGCAGTTTTTTGATGACGGAATAGAAAGTAATTCCAGTGTCAAGGAAAAGAAATAGCAAGAAATTCCAGCATCTTGGCGAAGGAATAGAAATAATTTCCACTATATATAAGATGGAATAGAAAGAAATTCCTGTGTCTTTGAGATGGATTGGAAAGAATTTCCAGTTTCTAGGAGAAGGAATAGAAAGTAATTGCAGTGTCTAGGAGAAGGAATATCTAGAAATTCCTGTGTCTATGAGAGGGAATAGAATTTAATTTAAGTGTCTATGAGAAGGAATAGAAAGAACTTCCATTGTCTAGGCGAAGGATTAGAAAGAAATTGCAGTGTCTAGGTGATGAAATAGAAAGAAATTCCAGTGTGTAGGAGATTTGGTTTTATAAGGATAGAATACAGTGTCCAGTAGTTGATTTATAAGGCAGATGGAACAGTAATAACCGTGTATTTGAGATGGAATATTATAAATACTGTATAGAAGTATTTACAGTGTCTATTAGATGGAATAGAATAGAGATGGATTAGAAATAACTGTGTCCATGCGACGGAATATAAGGAAGTAAGAGTGTCCTTGTGATGGAATAGAATATAAAAGGATTAGATATTACAGTATCTCAGAGATGTACTATAATACAGTTGAAAAATAATTATTAGAGTCCAGAAGATGGAATAGAAAGGAATGACAGTGTGCATGAGATGGAATAGAAATATAAATTTAGATTGTTACCTTTTAGTAGTTCTGCAGACTCCCTGTTGTAGGTCAGCTGCATGAGTCGTTCCAAGACATGAACTCTTCCTCCAATTAGGCTCTGCCATTATACAGCCTACATGAATATGTTTTCCTATCAATCTGCTAGTGTCCTTGGTTCTCTGCCTTCATTTCTCACGCTACATATTCCATTTCAAAGCTTCTGTATGAAACACAATTTCTTGAATTCCCACTAAGTAGGATCTATAAAACAGAATAGAAAAGGTATTTATACAATAGAATAGATATATTATAGAAATAGTCTCTAAAAGAATAAAAATAATATTTAAAAGAAACAGTATCGAAGAGAAATAACTGTGTCTATCAGATGGAATAGAAAGAAATTACAGTGTGTATGACATGGAATAGAATAAATTTGGAATAGAAATATCAGTGTCTATGAGATGGTGTAGGAATAAATAACAAAGCCTATGAGATGGAAGAGAAAGAAAGAACAGTGTCTGTGAGAAGGGATATAATAAATATTGTATAAAAATTCCAGGGTCTAGGAGGTGGAATAAGAAGAAATTCCAGTGTCTATGTGATGGAATAGAGTGAATTGACAGTGTCTGTGAGATGGAATAGAATACAGAAGGAATAGAAATAACATTGTCTAAGAGATTGTATATTATAAAAATTGAAAAGAAGTAACAGTGTCCATGAGATGGAATAGAAAGAAATGAGAGTGGCCATGAGATGGAGTAGAGTACAGATGGAATAGAAATAGTAATTTTGAATGTTACATCGTAGTTCTGCAGACTCCCTGTTGAAGGTCAGCTCCGTGAGTCGTTCCAAGACAGGAACTCTTCCTCCAATTAGGGTCTGCCATTATACAGCTTACATGAATATGTTTTCCTATCAATCTGCAAGTGTCCTTGGTTCTCAGACTTCCTTTCACACGCTACATATTGAATTCAAAAGCTTCCGTATGAAATACAGTTTTTAGTATTCCCACAATATAGAATCTATAAAATAGAATAGAAAAAGTATTTATATGAGAGAAGAAAGATATTATGGAAAGAGTATCTAAAAATATAAAAATCATATCTAAAGGAAATATTAGGTAAAAGAAATAACTTTGATTAGGAGATGGAATGGAAAGAATTAACAGTGTCCAAGAGTTGGAATTTAAAGAAATAAGAGTGTCCATGAAATGGAATAGAATACAGATGGCATTAATATTACAGTGAATGGGAGATGGAACAGAAGGCAATAACGTAGTCCAGGAGATGGAATAGAAAGAATTTCCAGTGTCTAGGAGAAAGAATTAGAAAGAAATTCTTGAGTCTAGGTGAAGAAAAAGAACGAACTTCCAGTGTCTAGGAGAAGGAATAGAATGAAATAACTGTGTCTAGGAGGAGGATTGAAAAGAAATTCAAGTGTCAATGAGAGAGAATAGAAACAAATTTCAGTCTCACGGAGAAGGAATAAAAAGTAACTGCATTGTCTAGGAGAGGGAATAGAATAAAAATCCAAAGCCTAGGAGAAGAAATAGATAGAAATTCCATTGTCTAGGAGAAGGGTTAGAAATAACTTCCAGTGTCTAGGATGAGGAATGGCAATAAATTCCTGTGTCTACGATAAGGATTAGAAAGAATTTCCAGTGTCCAGGAGAAGGAATAGAAAGAAATTCCATTGTCTATTAGATGGTATTGAAGATATTACTGTGTCTATGAGAAGGAATAGAAATAAAATGCAGTTTCAAGAAGATTTAAAAGAAAGGAATTCCAGTGTCTAGGAGAAGGATAAAAAAGAAATTCCAGTGTCTCGTAGATGGTATTGAAAGAAATTACTGTGGCTATGAGAAAGAAAAATAAAATGCAATTTCGAGAAGATGTAAAAGAAATTCCTGTGTGTAAGAGAAGGAATAGAAAGAAATTCCAGTGTCCAGGAGAGGGAATAGAAACAAATTTCAGTCACACGGAGAAGGAATAAAAAGTATCTGCATTGTCCAGAAGAGGGAATAGAATAAAAATCCATAGCCTAGGAGAAGAAATAGATAGAAATTCCATTCTCTAGGAGAAGAATGAGAAATAAGTTCCAGTGTCTAGGATGAGGATTTGAAAGAAATTGCAGTCTAGGAAAGGGAATAGAAAGAAAGTCCAGTGTCTAGGATGAGGAATGGCAGTAAATTCCTGTGTCTACAATAACGATTAGAAAGAAATTCCAGTGTATATGAGATGGAATAGAAAGAAATTCCATTGTCTAAGAGAAGGATTAGAATGAAATTCCTGTGTCTAGGTGAAAAAATAGAAATTCCAGAATATATGAGAGGGAATAGAAAGAAATTCCAGTGTCTATTAAGATGGTATTGAAAGAAATTACTGTGGCTATGAGAAAGAAAAGATATAAAACGCAGTTTCAAGAAGATGTAAAAGAAATTCCTGTGTCTAAGAGAAGGAATAGAAAGAAATTCCAGTGTCCAGGAGAGGAAAAAGAAGGAAATTCCAGTCTCTAGGAGAAGGAATAAAAAGAAATTGCATTGTCTGGTGAAGTAATAGAAATAAATTCTAGTGTCAATGATAAGGAATGGCAACAAATTCCAGTGTATAAGGGAAGGAATTGAAATACATTCCAGTGTCTAGGAGAACGATCAGAAAGAGATAGCAGTGTCTAGAATAGGGAAGAGCAAGAAATTCCAGTGTCTAGGAGAAGGAATAAAAAGAAATTGCAGTGTCTTGGAGAAGGGATAAAAAGATATTCCAGTATTCATGAGAAGGAATAAAAGGAAATTCCTGTTTCTATGAGAGGGAATAGATAGAAATTCCAGTGTCTAGGAGAAGGATTAGAACAAATTTCAGTGTCCTTGAGATAGAATAGAAATAAAATGCAGATTCTGGAAGCAGTATAAGAAAGAAATTCCAGTGTCCAGGAGAGGGATTGTAAAGGAATTGCAGTGTCTTGCAGAAGAAATATAATAAATTAGAGTGTCTATGAGATAGAATAAAAAAAAAAAAATCAGTTTCTAGAAGTAGTAGAAGAAATAAATTCCTGTGTCTATGAATGGGAAAAGAAATAAATTACAGTGTCTAGGAGAAGGATTGGAAGGAAATTCCAGTGTCCATGAGTAGGACTAGAAAGAAATTCCTGTGTCTCATATAGAGAATGGTAAGAAATTTCAGGGTATCAGGGAAGGAATTGATAAATTCCAGTGTCTGGGAGAAGGAAAAGAAAAAAAATGCAGTCTGTAGGAGAAGGAATAAAAGGAAATTACATTGTGTAGGAGAAATCATAGAAAGAAATTCCAGTTTCTAGGAAAAGGATAAGAAAAATTTCAGTGTGAATGAGAAGGAAAATAAATAAAATATAGTTTTAAGAAGAAGTAAAAGAATGTAAATCCAGAGTCTAGGAAAAGGAATAGAATGAAATTCCAGTGTCTAGGAGAGGGAATAGAAATAAATTCCAGTGTAAATGAGAAGGAATAGAAAGATATTCCAGTGTCTAGGAGAAGGAATAGAAGGAAATTCCTGTTTATATGAGAGGGAATAGCAAGAAATTCCAGTGTCTAGGAGAAGGATTAGAACAAATTTCAGTGTCCTTGAGGTAGAATAGAAATAAAATTCAGATTCTTGAAGCAGTATTAGAAAGAAATTCCAGTGTCCAGGAGAGGGATTAGAAATAAAATGCAGTTTCCAGAAGTAGTAGAAGAAATAAATTCCTGTGTCTATGAGTGGTAAAAGAAATAAATTACAGTGTGTAGGAGAAAGATTAGAAGGAAATTCCAGTGTCCATGAGTGGAAATAGAAAGAAATTCCAGTGTCTATGAGATAGGATAGAAATAAAATGCAGTTTCCAGAAGTAGTAGAAGAAATAAATTCCTGTGTCTGTGAGAGGGAAAAGAAATAAATTACAGTGTCTAGGAGAAGAATTAGAAGGAAATTCCAGTATCCATGAGTGGAAATAGAAAGAAATGCCTGTGTCTAGGAGAGGGAATAGAAAGAAATTCCAGAGCGTAAGAGAAGGAATAAAATTAAATAGCATCGTCTAGGAGAAATAATAGAAAGAAATTCCAGTTCCTATGATAAGGATAAGAAAAAATTCAGTGTGAATGAGAAGGAATATAAATTAAATATATTTTTTGAAGAAGTAAAAGA
Organism: Cyrtonyx montezumae; assembly: GCF_038088225.1. Lineage (NCBI taxonomy): Eukaryota > Metazoa > Chordata > Aves > Galliformes > Odontophoridae > Cyrtonyx > Cyrtonyx montezumae. Next base: position 9,127,020 of record NW_027072078.1, on the reverse strand, counting down.
ATGTAAATCCAGAGTCTCAGAAAAGAAATAGAGTGAAATTCCAGTCTCTAGGAGAGGGAATAGAAATAAATTCCAGTGTCAATGTGAAGGAATAGAAAGATATTTCAGTGTCTATGAGAAGGAATAGAAGGAAATTCCTGTTTCTATGAGAGGGATTAGAAAGAAATTCCAGTGTCTAGGAGAGGGATTAGAAAAAATATGCAGTTTCCAGAAGTAGTAGAAGAAATAAATTCCTGTGTCTGTGAGTGGGAAAAGAAATAAATTACAGTGTCTAGGAGAAGAATTAGAAGGAAATTCCAGTGTCCATGAGTGGGACTAAAAAGAAATGCCTGTGTCTATGAGAGGGAATAGAAGGAAATTCCAGAGCGTAAGAGAAGGAATAAAATTAAATAGCATCGTCTAGGAGAAATAATAGAAAGAAATTCCAGTTCCTATGATAAGGATAAGAAAAATTTCAGTGTGAATGAGAAGGAATATAAATAAAATATAGTTTTTTGAAGAAGTAAAAGAATGTAAATCCAGAGTCTAAGAAAAGCAATTGAATGAAATTCCAGTGTCTAGGAGAAGGAATAGATCAAATTTCAGTTTCCTTGAGATAAAATAGAAATAAAATTCAGATTCTTGAAGCAGTATAAGGAAGAAATTCCAGTGTCCTCGAGAGGGATTAGAAATAAAATGCAGTTTCCAGAAGAAGTAGAAGAAATAAATTCCTGTGTCGATGAGTGGGAAAAGAAATAAATTCCAGTGTCTAGGAGAAAGATAAGAAGGAAATTCCTGTTTCTATGAGAGGGAATAGAAAGAAATTACAGTGTCTAGGAGAAGAATTAGAAGGAAATTCCAGTGTCCATGAGTGGGACTAAAAAGAAATGCCTGTTTCTAGGAGGGGCAATAGAAAGAAATTCCAGTCTCTAAGAGAAGGAATAAAATGAAATTGCATTGTCTAGGAGAAATAATAGAAAAAAATTCCAGTTCCTATGATAAAGATAAGAAATATTTCAGTGTGAATGAGAAGGAATATAAATAAAATATAGTATTTTGAAGAAGTAAAAGAATGTAAATCCAGTATCTGGGAAAAGGAATAGAAATAAATACCAGTGTGAATGAGAAGGAATAAAAAGAAATTCCAGTGTCTTGGAGAAGGGATAGAAGGAAATTCCTGTTTCTATGAGAGGGAATAGAAAGAAATTCCAGTGTCAATAAGACGGAATAAAAAGAAATTCCAGTATCTTGGAGAAGGGATAGAGGGAAATTCCTGTTTCTATGACAGGGAATAGAAAGTAATTGAAGTCTCTAGGAGAGGAATAAAAAGAAATTGCATTAAATTGGAGAAGTAACTGAAATAAATTCCAGTGTCTAGGAGAAGGAATAGTAAGAAATTCCAGTGTCATTGACAAGGAATAAAAAGAAATTCCAGTGTCTTGGAGATGGAATAGTAAGAAATTGCATTGTCTAGGAGAAGGAATATTAAGAAATTCCAGTTTCTGTGAAAAGGATAAGAAAAATTTCAGTGTGAATGAGAAGCAATATAAATAAAAATATAGTTTTTTGAAGAAGTAAAAGAATGTAAATCCAGTATCTAGGAAAAGGAATAGAATGAAATTTTAGTGTCTAGAAGATGGAATAGAAATAAGGTGCAGATTTGTTAATAAGTTATAGAAAGAAATTCTAGTGTCTAGTTTTGCTGGATAAGATAGATATTTCTGAGTGTATAAGAAGGTATAGAAATAAAATGCAGTTTTTCGAAAAATTTAAGAAAGTTATTTCAGTGTTTTGGAGAAGGAATAGAAATAAAATATCGTTTCTATTAGTAGTTTATTAAAGATATTCCAGTGTTTTTGGGAGGGAATAGAAAGAAATTCTAGTGTCTAGGAGAGGGAATAGAAATGAAATGCAGTTTCTGGAAGAAGTAAAAGAAAGGAGTTCCATTCTCTACGAAAAGAAATTGCAAGAAATTCCAGCGTCTATAGGAGGGAATAGAAAGAAATTGCAGTCTGTAGGAGAAGGTATAGAAAGAAATTGCATTAACTTGGAGAAGTAATTGAAATAAATTGCAGTGTCTATGAGAAGGAATAGAAAGATATTCCAGTGTCTAGGAGTTGGAATTATAATAGAATACAGTTTCTAGAAGAAGTATAAGAGAGCAATTCCAGTTTCTGTGGGAGGGAATAGAAAGTAATTCCAGTCTGGAGGAGAAGGAATAGATAGAAATTCTCGTGTTTAATAGAAGGATTTGAACGAAATTCCAGTGTGTAAGAGAGCGAATATAAAGAATTACAGTGTCTATGAGGAGGAATCGAAAAAAAATGCAGTTTCTAGAAGATGTAAATGAAGGAAATATCTGTGTCTAAGGGAAGGAATAGAAAGAAATTCCATTGTCTATTAGATGGTATTGAAGATATTACTGTGTCTATGAGAAGGAATAGAAATAAAATGCAGTTTCAAGAAGATTTAAAAGAAAGGAATTCCAGTGTCTAGGAGAAGGATAAAAAAGAAATTCCAGTGTCTCGTAGATGGTATTGAAAGAAATTACTGTGGCTATGAGAAAGAAAAGATAAAATGCAATTTCGAGAAGATGTAAAAGAAATTCCTGTGTGTAAGAGAAGGAATAGAAAGAAATTCCAGTGTCCAGGAGAGGGAATAGAAACAAATTTCAGTCACACGGAGAAGGAATAAAAAGTATCTGCATTGTCTAGAAGAGGGAATAGAATAAAAATCCATAGCCTAGGAGAAGAAACAGATAGAAATTCCATTCTCTAGGAGAAGAATGAGAAATAAGTTCCAGTGTCTAGGATGAGGATTTGAAAGAAATTGCAGTCTAGGAAAGGGAATAGAAAGAAAGTCCAGTGTCTAGGATGAGGAATGGCAGTAAATTCCTGTGTCTACAATAACGATTAGAAAGAAATTCCAGTGTATATGAGATGGAATAGAAAGAAATTCCATTGTCTAAGAGAAGGATTAGAATGAAATTCCTGTGTCTAGGTGAAAAAATAGAAATTCCAGAATATATGAGAGGGAATAGAAAGAAATTCCAGTGTCTATTAGATGGTATTGAAAGAAATTACTGTGGCTATGAGAAAGAAAAGATATAAAACGCAGTTTCAAGAAGATGTAAAAGAAATTCCTGTGTCTAAGAGAAGGAATAGAAAGAAATTCCAGTGTCCAGGAGAGGAAAAAGAAGGAAATTCCAGTCTCTAGGAGAAGGAATAAAAAGAAATTGCATTGTCTGGTGAAGTAATAGAAATAAATTCTAGTGTCAATGATAAGGAATGGCAACAAATTCCAGTGTATAAGGGAAGGAATTGAAATACATTCCAGTGTCTAGGAGAACGATCAGAAAGAGATAGCAGTGTCTAGAATAGGGAAGAGCAAGAAATTCCAGTGTCTAGGAGAAGGAATAAAAAGAAATTGCAGTGCCTTGGAGAAGGGATAAAAAGATATACCAGTATTCATGAGAAGGAATAGAAGGAAATTCCTGTTTCTATGAGAGGGAATAGATAGAAATTCCAGTGTCTAGGAGTGGGATTGTAAAGGAATTCCAGTGTCTTGGAGAAGAAATATAATAAATTACAGTGTCTATGAGATAGAATAGAAAAAAAAAAAATCAGTTTCTAGAAGTAGTAGAAGAAATAAATTCCTGTGTCTATGAGTGGGAAAAGAAATAAATTACAGTGTCTAGGAGAAGGATTAGAAAGAAATTCCAGTGTCCATGAGTGGGACTAGAAAGAAATGCCTGTGTCTAATATAGAGAATGGTAAGAAATTTCAGGGTATCAGGGAAGGAATTGATAAATTCCAGTGTCTGGGAGAAGGAATAGAAAGAAATTGCAGTCTGTAGGAGAAGGAATAAAAGGAAATTGCATTGTGTAGGAGAAATCATAGAAAGAAATTCCAGTTTCTAGGAAAAGGATAAGAAAATTTTCAGTGTGAATGAGAAGGAAAATAAATAAAATATAGTTTTTTGAAGAAGTAAAAAAATGTAAATCCAGAGTCTAGGAAAAGGAATAGAATGAAATTTTAGTGTCTAGAAGATGGAATAGAAATAAGGTGCAGATTTTTGAAGAAGTTATAGAAAGAAATTCTAGTGTCTAGTTTTGCTGGATAAGATAGATATTTCTGAGTGTATAAGAAAGTATAGAAATAAAATGCAGTTTTTCGAAAAATTTAAGAAAGTTATTTCAGTGTCTTGGAGAAGGAATAGAAATAAAATGTAGTTTCTATTAGTAGTTTAAGAAAGAAATTCCAGTGTTCTTGGGAGGGAATATAAAGAAATTCCAGTTTCTAGGAGAGGGAATAGAGAAAATTACAGTGTCCTTGAGATAGAATGGAAATAAAAAGCAGATTCCAGAAGTAGTATAAGAAAAATTCCTGTGTCCAGGAAAGGGATTAGATAGAAATTCCAGTGTCTAGGACAAGGACTAAAAAGTAATTGCTTTTATAATGTGAAGTAATAGAAATTATTTCTAGTGTCTATGATTAGGAATGGCAAGAAATTACAGTGTATCAGGCAAGGAATAGAAATAAATTCCAGTGTCTATGTCAAGGATGAGAAAAAAATATTCAATGTCTATTAGATGGAGTAGAAATTAATTGCAGTTTCTAGTAGAAATATAAGAAAGAAATTCCAGTGTGTGTGGGAGGGAATTGAAAGAAATTCCTGTGTCTGTGTGAGGGAATTGAAAGAAATTCCTGTGTCTATGAGATAGGATAGAAATAAAATGCAGTTTCCAGAAGTAGTAGAAGAAATAAATTCCTGTGTCTTTGAGAGGGAAAAGAAATAAATTACAGTGTCTAGGAGAAGAATTAGAAGGAAATTCCAGTGTCCATGAATGGGACTAGAAAGAAATGCCTGTGTCTAGGAGAGGGAATAGAAAGAAATTCCATTGTCTGTGGGAGGGAATTGAAAGAAATTGCAGTCTGTAGGAGAAGGAATAAAAAGAAATTACATTAACTTAGAGAAGTAACTGAAATAAATTCCAGTGTTTATGAGAAGGAATAGAAGGAAATTCCTGTTTCTATGAGAGGGAATAGAAAGAAATTCCAGTGTCTAGGAGAAGGATTAGAAATAAAATGCAGTTTCCAGAAGTAGTAGAAGAAATAAATTCCTGTGTCTATGAGTGGGAAAAGAAATAAATTACAGTGTCTACGAAAAAGATTAGAAGGAAATTCCTGTTTCTATGAAAGGGAATAGAAAGAAATTACAGTGTCTAGGAGAAGGATTAGAAGGAAATTCCAGTGTCCATGAGTGGGACTAGAAAGAAATGCCTGTGTCTAGGAGAGGCAATAGAAAGAAATTCCAGTCTCTAAGAGAAGGAATAAAATGAAATTGCATTGTCTAGGAGAAATAATAGAAAAAAATTCCAGTTCCTATGATAAAGATAAAAAATATTTCAGTGTGAATGAGAAGGAATATAAATAAAATATAGTATTTTGAAGAAGTAAAAGAATGTAAATCCAGTATCTGGGAAAAGGAATAGAAATAAATACCAGTGTGAATGAGAAGGAATAAAAAGAAATTCCAGTGTCTTGGAGAAGGGATAGAAGGAAATTCCTGTTTCTATGAGAGGGAATAGAAAGAAATTCCAGTGTCTATTTCAAGGATGAGAAAAAAAATTTCAGTGTCTATTAGATGGAGTAGAAATTAATTGCAGTTTCTAGTAGAAGTATAAGAAAGAAATTCCAGTGTCTGTTGGAGGGAATTGAAAGAAATTCCAGTGTCTATGAGAAGTAATAGAAAAATAATGCAGTTTTTTGAAGAAGTAAAAGAAAGTAATTCCAGTGTCTAGGACAAGGAATAGAAAGAAATTCGAGTGTCTTTGAAAGGGAATAGAAATAAAACTCCAATGTGTATGAGAGGGAATACACAGAAATTCCAGTGTCTATTGGATGGAATTGAAAGAAATTGCAGTGTCTTTAAGAAAGAAGAGAAAAAAAAATGCTGTTTCTAGAAGATATAAAAGAAAGAAATACCAGTGTCTAGGAGAAGGAATAGAAAGAAATTTCAATTTATAGGGGAGGGAATAGAAATAAAATCTATTTTCTAGTAGAAATATGAGAAAGGAATTCCAGTGTCTGTGGGAGGAAATAGAAAGAAATTCCAGTCTCAAGGAGAAGGAATAAAACCAGATTCCAGTGTCTAGATGAAGAAAAAGAAAAAAATTCCAGTGTCTAGGAGGAGGATTGAAAAGAAATTCCAGTGTCCAGGAGAGGGAAGAGAAACAAATTTCAGTCTCACGGAGAAGGAATAAAAAGTAACTGCATTGTCTAGTAAAGGGAATAGAATAAAAATCCAAAGCCTAGGAGAAGAAATAGATATAAATTCCATTGTCTAGGAGAAGGATTATAAATAAGTTCCAGTGTATAGGATGAGGATTTGAAAGAAATTTCAGTCTATGAGAGGGAATAGAAAGAAATTCCATTGTCTAGGTTGAGGAATGGCAGTAAATTCCTGTGTCTAGGTGAAAAAGTAGAAATTCCAGAATATATGAGAGGGAATAGAAAGAAATTCCAGTGTCTATTGGATGGTATTGAAGATATTACTGTGTCTATGAGAAGGAATAGAAATAAAATGCAGTTTCAGGAAGATGTAAAAGAAAGGATTTCCAGTGTCTAGGAGAAGGATTAAACAGAAATTCCAGTGTCTCTTAGATGGTATTGAAAGAAATTACTGTGGCTATGAGAAAGAAAAGATATAAAATGCAGTTTCAAGAAGATGTAAAAGAAATTCCTTTGTCTAAGAGAAGGAATAGAAAGAAATTCCAGTGTCCAGGAGAGGGAAAAGAAAGAAATTCCAGTCTCTAGGAGAAGGAATAAAAAGAAATAGCATTGTCTGGTGAAGTAATAGAAATAAATTCTAGTGTCTATGATAAGGAATGGCAACAAATTCCAGTGTATAAGGGAAGGAATTGAAATACATTCCAGTGTCTAGGAGAAGGATTAGAAAGAGATAGCAGTGTCTAGAATAGGGAAAAGCAAGAAATTCCAGTGCCTAGGAGAAGGAATATAATAAATTACATTGTGTATGAGAAGGAAAAGATAAAATGTAGTTTCTAGAATATGTAAAAAAATTCCAGTGTCTAGGAGAAGGAATAGAAGGAAATTTCTGTATCTAGGAGAAGGATTAGAATGTAATTCCAGTGTCTAAGAGAAGGTTTTGAATGAAATTCCTGTGACTAGGAGAACGATTAGAAAGAAATTTCAGTTTCTATGAGAAGGAATAGAAATATAATACAGTTTTTTTAAGAAGTAACAGAAAGCAATTCCAGTGTCGAGGAGAAGGAATGGAAAGAAATTCCAGTATATATGAGAGTGAATAGAAAGAAATTCCAGTGTCTATTAGATGGTATTGAAAGAAATTACTTTGTATTCCAGTGTCTGTAGGAGGGAAAAGTAGGAAATTCCAGTCCCTAGGATAAGGAATAAAAATAAATTGCATTGTCTGGAGAAGGAATAAAAATAAAATCTAGTGTCTATGGTAAGGAATGGCAAGAAATTCCAGTGTATCATAGAAGGAATAGAAAGTAATTCCTGTGTTTAGGAGAGGGAATAGCAAGAAATTCCCTTGTCTAGGAGAGGGAATTGAAGAAAATTGCAGTGTTTAGGAGAGGAAATAAATAAATTACAGTGTCTTTGAGAAGGAATATAAATAAAATATAGTTTTTTGAAGAAGTAAAAGAATGTAAATCCAGTGTCTAGGAAAAGGAATAGAATGAAATTCCAGTGTCTAGGAGAGGGAATAGAAATAAATTGCACATTTTTGAAGAAGTTATTATAAGAAATTCCAGTGCCTATGAGAAGGATAAGAGAGATTGTTCAGGGTGTATGAGAAGGAATAGAAATAATAAGCAGATTTTGAAGATGTTATAGAAAGAAATTCCAGTGTCTAGGAGCTGGATAAGATAGAGTTTTCTGAGTGTATGAGAAGGAATAGAAATAAATGCAGTTTTTTGAAGAATTTAAGAAAGTAATTCCCATGTCCAGGAGAGGGAATGGCAAGACATTCCCATGTCCAGGAGAGGGAATAGAGATAGAATGCAGTTTTTTGAAGAACTAAACGAAAGACATTCCCGTGTCTAGGAGAGGGAGTATTATACAGGTAGATTAGAAATGTCATTTTCCATGAGATGGAACAGGATATAGATGGAGTAGAAATAATAGTGGTGAATAGATGGAAGGAAATAGAGATGGATTTGAAGTAGTTGTGTCTGTGTGATGGAATAGAAATACATAATCGTGTCTATGTGATGGAATGGAATACAGACTGGATCGAAAGGACATCTTGAATACGATTGAGGGATAGAATACAGATAGACTATAATGAATGTCTTCAATATGGAATATAAATAGTGTATCTAAGTGTAGGATGAATAACCCAGAATAATAGCATTGACAGAGAATACTGAGGATGATGATTTTATTTGTCTAATCTGGATGTTAAAGAGACAATCAGTAAATAAAGATAGGCTCACCTTTTGCAGTTGGTTGAGAATCACCAGTAAGTCCACAGGGGAGGGATCTCCAACAAGAGATCCTACCCTAGTGGTGGTCAGCCCTTAAATAGGGTCTGGGAGAGTTGGAGCCATACTCCACCCCTGCTGATCACACAAGTGAATTGCCTTCACCTGTGCTCCTGCAGCTGACTCAGTGCTCACCTCAGGTGATTAATCATTGTTTCAGGCCATGATTCAACTGTTTCCATACACTCTACCCCTTCACGACATCAACCACTGATCACGTTAACTATAGGGTGAGCCTTCCTTAATACAAAAATCCAATACATCGCGACGCTCATATAATTGCCCATCACGATGCGTATCGATATAGTCTGGGATGAGTGAAGATCAGCATATGGCTCGTGTTCTTCCTTGGGCTGGTGCTCTGTGGTGTTTACCGGAAGCACGCGGTCACGTGTTGCAGGTCCATTCTACACTCCATCAGTCTCAGGTAGACGATCACCAGATGTTGCACATGACCTAAAAACAACACTGTAACGCTTCAGCATTATCTTGTTCCTTCTGGCAACTCGAAGACTCACAGGGAGTAATATACATGTTTCAAGGGTACGAAGCGGGGAAGGTCTGCCCTCCAGGGTAAGATACAGGCCGTATTCCTATCTTGGGTCAACACTTACTTACTTTAGCTTGTACAGGGGCATTCCCTGGCCACCTGTATCAAACCTTTTTTGCCTGATGTCTGTGGCTGCACAACTATATCAGGCACTAACGTGTCCTGATATGCCGTAGAGACACGATAGGGGTCCCTGTAGCAATTAAGACTGGAGTGTTGACCACAATATCAGCAGGCCATGTACGAATTACCAGAGGGACTACCGAACCCCCCCACACCTCCAATAAACTCCCCCAAGGTGCAAGTAGGCCACACCACCATGATCCTACCTGCACCTTTCAAGGCCATTTTATTCTACTGATACCTGGTTTTAGGTTCTTAGGGGCAGGGAGCAGAAGATGATTATTCTCAAGGCCGGTCTGAGGTCTTACCTCATTATCAGTGCCCGTAATATGGATCCTAAGTGGGGAGGCCCATGTTGTTTCTAACATTTTCAAGGCACTGGGTCTGCTATCTCTAGGTCTTTCATTCAGGTCTCACAGGGTTTCACGGAGTCTCTTTGTCCACCCCTGCAGAGAGTGAGAGTCTATCCAAGGCAGTCTTGAGAGTACCATTATAATGCTCAATAACGCCTGTCCCTGCTGGATTGTATGGCAGGTGGAATCACCACTCGATGTTGTTCTCTTCTGCCCAGCGTTGTATCATTGCACCTGTGAAATGACTCCCTTGGTCGCTCTCAATGACTTGCGGTGTCCCGTAGGCAGCCATCAACCTCGTGAGTGCCTTGATAGTATATGCCTGGTTGGCTTTTAGTACTGGATAGGCCTCCATTAGCCCACTCACAGTGTCAACATAGGTTAGGGCATATCCCGCTCCCTCAGATCGAGGGAGCAGCCCAATGTAATCAACCTGTCATCTCTGTAGAGAATTGTGTCCTCTAGCAAGATGGGCTGTTGTTTCAGACAATGACCTCGGTCTCATCTTGGGAAAAGTGTCACAGTCTCGGCATGCTTGAGCGATGTCAGATAGTTGTACAGGCAGTCCCCACGCTTTAGCGGCTGCCCACATTGTCTTCTGTCCAGTATGCCGCATCTTTTGGTGTAACCAGCAGGCAATGTTCTCAGATGGCGAGTTCTCAACCCATCTAACTCAGGCCAGTGTGTCAGCTTTATCGTTTCCTCGTGACTGTAGGGGTTGGTGACCAAAAAACATGGTAGACACGTACAGTTCTGTATTCCATATGTCTAACCACATATCTTTACCGCAGATTGATTGGGCGTGGATAGTTCAGTCCTGGGTAGCCCACTGCGCGATCCAAACAGTGAGCCCCCGATACACAGCCCAACTATCTGTGCAAATATTCAGGACACTGTCACCAGGTTCTTTGGTTGTAACCATCCACACGGTTTGCAGCTCTGCCCACTGGCTACTCTGACCATCCCCCTCTTCGAACCATATTGTGTCTGTGGCAGGATGTTATGCTACTGCTCTTCACTTGCTTGGGTTGCCATTGCTGGACCCATCCGTGAACCAGGCATCTTCAGGAATTGGGTACTTTCCTTCCTGGACAGAACTCTTCTGTGGTGAAGTAACCAAGGTTTCTTTTGGTGTATCACTGTGATACGTCACTGGGCCTGGAATCTTTTGAAGCTCTTCTTTCAGTGGTGAGGAAGACAGACTACTCCTCTGACTGAGATAGGCGACCCATCGTGCCACCATATATGCGTGTGGGCCTCCCCTGTCTTAGGAAGGTGGGTCAGATCTCTTACCCACCCCTGAATTGGCAGAGTGGTCTTAACTAAACTATGACTTTGGTCATCTGGGAATAGAATAGAAATAGTGTGTACAAGATAGAATAGAGATAGAATAGAAAATGTGTATAAGACAGAATAATATAATATAATAAAGATAATGCAATATAAAATATTAAATATAATAATTAATATATTATATATTATTACGTAATATAATAATTTAATATAATGTAAAATAGAATAATATAATAGAGATAGAATAGAAAAAGATTGTGTGAATAGATATAGAAAAGAAATAGGGTGTGTGTTATACAGAATAGAATAGAGGTACACTAGAATACAGAGAATAGAAACAGTATGTGTAACTAGAATAGAATAGAACAGAACAGGAATGTGTGTATAAGATAGAATAGAATAGAGACAGAATAGAAATAGAGTGTGTAAGATAGAATGGAATAGAGATAGAATAGAAATTGTGTATCAGATAGAATAGTGCTGTATTAAAGGTCTACGACTGGCCCCGCATGGGCGTGCACTCTGACCCTTCCTGGCCAGGGCCAAATGACTGCACGTCACTCCAATGTGGTGAGCAGCAAATGGCATTTATTGTTTGCAAGCACTTGCTTATATGCATTGTGCGTCCACGCCCCCAAGCGTGCGCAGTATTGTACTGCCAATGTGGCACTTCCTAGTGTTGGCATGGCACTCCCGACAAGCTACCACATAGTTGGAAACACAGCAAGGGGGGGTTCTATCGCGTCACATCTGCTATCACCCCGCAGGTGCCTACTCCTATCACGTCACATCACGAGAGTTCGCACATCGCATACTGCAACAGAATAGAGATAGAATAGAAAGTGTGTATAACATGGAATGGAATATAACTGGAATACACTAAAGATAGAATAGAAATAGTGAAAATAAGATAAAATAGAATAGAGGGAGAACAGAAATAGTGTGTGTAAAATAGAATAGAATGGAGGTAGAATAGAAATACAGTGTGTGAGATAGAAAAGAAGAGAATAGAGGGAGAATAGAAATAGTGTGTATGAGATAGAATAGAATAGACGTAGAATAAAAATAGGGTGTGAGAGGTAGATAGAATAGAGATAGAATAGAATTAAGATGGAATAGAAATAGTGTGTGTAACATAGAATAAAATAGACATATAAAAGAAAAAAATAAAAATAAAAATAAAAGAAAAATAGAGTGTGTAAGAGAAAACAATAGAGATAGAATAGAGAAAGAATAGAAGTAGTGTGTATAAGATAGACTAGCAGGTGGAATAGACTCGCAGGTGGAATGGAATAGCAGGTGGAATGGAATAGCAGGTGGAATGGAATAGCAGGTGGAATGGAATAGAGTAGAACGGAATAGAGTAGAACGGAATAGAGTAGAACAGAATAGAGTAGAACAGAATAGAGTAGAACAGAATACAAAAGAATAGAACAGAACAGAACAGAAAAGAACAGAATAGGAGGTGGAATGGAACAGAACAGAACAGAACAGAATAGAATAGGAGGTGGAAGAGAAGAGAATAGAACAGAATAGGGAGATAGATAGAACAGAATAGGAGGTGGAATAGAATAGAATAGAATAGAATAGGAGGTGAAAAGAAATAGAATAGAATAGAATAGGAGGTGAAAAGAAATAGAATAGAATAGAATAGGAGGTGAAAAGAAATAGAATAGAATAGAATAGAATAGGAGGTGAAAAGGAATAGAATAGAATAGAATAGGAGGTGAAAAGGAATAGAATAGAATAGAATAGGAGGTGAAAAGGAATAGAATAGAATAGAATAGGAGGTGAAAAGGAATAGAATAGAATAGAATAGAATAGAATAGAATAGAATAGAATAGAATAGAATAGAATAGAATAGAATAGAATAGAATAGAATAGAATAGAATAGAATAGAATAGAATAGAATAGGAGGTGAAAAGGAATAGAATAGAATAGAATAGGAGGTGGAAAGGAATAGAATAAAATAGGAGGTGGAAAGGAATAGAATAAAATAGGAGGTGGAAAGGAATAGAATAAAATAGGAGGTGGAAAGGAATAGAATAAAATAGGAGGTGGAAAGGAATAGAATAGAATAGGAGGTGGAAAGGAATAGAATAGGAGGTGGAAAGGAATAGAATAGGAGGTGGAAAGGAATAGAATAGGAGGTGGAAAGGAATAGAATAGAATAGAATAGAATAGAATAGAATAGAATAGAATAGAATAGAATAGGAGGTGAAAAGAAATAGAATAGAATAGAATAGAATAGGAGGTGAAAAGGAATAGAATAGAATAGAATAGGAGGTGGAAAGGAATAGAATAGAATAGAATAGGAGGTGGAAAGGGATAGAATAGAATAGAATAGGAGGTGGAAAGGGATAGAATAGAATAGAATAGGAGGTGGAAAGGGATAGAATAGAATAGAATAGGAGGTGGAAAGGGATAGAATAGAATAGAATAGAATAGAATAGAATAGAATAGAATAGAATAGAATAGAATAGAATAGAATAGAATAGAATAGAATAGAATAGGAGGTGGAAAGGAATAGAATAGAATAGAATAGGAGGTGGAAAGGAATAGAATAGAATAGAATAGGAGGTGGAAAGGAATAGAATAGAATAGAATAGAATAGGAGGTGGAAAGGAATAGAATAGAATAGAATAGAATAGGAGGTGGAAAGGAATAGAATAGAATAGAATAGAATAGGAGGTGGAAAGGAATAGAATAGAATAGAATAGAATAGGAGGTGGAAAGGAATAGAATAGAATAGAATAGGAGGTGGAAAGGAATAGAATAGAATAGAATAGAATAGGAGGTGGAAAGGAATAGAATAGAATAGAATAGGAGGTGGAAAGGAATAGAATAGAATAGAATAGGAGGTGGAAAGGAATAGAATAGAATAGAATAGGAGGTGGAAAGGAATAGAATAGAATAGAATAGGAGGTGGAAAGGAATAGAATAGAATAGGAGGTGGAAAGGAATAGAATAGAATAGGAGGTGGAAAGGAATAGAATAGAATAGGAGGTGGAAAGGAATAGAATAGAATAGGAGGTGGAAAGGAATAGAATAGGAGGTGGAAAGGAATAGAATAGGAGGTGGAAAGGAATAGAATAGGAGGTGGAAAGGAATAGAATAGAATAGAATAGAATAGAATAGAATAGAATAGAATAGAATAGAATAGAATAGAATAGAATAGAATAGAATAGAATAGAATAGAATAGAATAGAATAGAATAGAATAGAATAGAATAGAATAGAATAGGGGGGGAAAGGAATAGGGTGGGAATAGAATGGAATAGAATAGGAGGTGGAATAGAGTGGAATAGAATAGGAGGGGGAATAGAATAGAGTGGAATAGGAGGGGGAATAGAATAGAGTGGAATAGAACAGGAGGGGGAATAGAATAGAGTGGAATAGAACAGGAGGGGGAATAGAATGGAATGGAACAGGGAGATAGAATAGAAGAGAATAGGGAGATAGAATAGAAGAGAATAGGGAGATAGAAGAGAATAGGGAGATAGAAGAGAATAGGATAGACTAGAATAGGATAGGATAGACTAGAATAGGATAGACTAGACTAGACTAGACTAGAATAGAATAGAATAGAGAGATAGAATAGAATAAAGAGAATAGAATAGGGAGATAGAACAGGGAGATGGAATAGAATGGAATAGGGAGATGGAATAGAATGGAATAGGGAGATGGAATAGGATGGAATAGGAGGTGGAATAGAATGGAATAGGAGGTGGAATAGAAAGGAATAGGAGGTGGAAATAGGAATAGGAGGTGAAAAGGAATAGGAGGTGGAAAGGAATAAAAGGTGGAAAGGAATAGAATGGAATAGGAGATGGAATAGAATGGAATAGGAGGTGGAATAGAATGGAATAGGAATGGAATGGAATAGGAGGTGGAATAGAATAGAATAGAACAGAACAGAACAGAATAGGGAGAAAGAATAGCATAGAACAGAATAGGGAGATAGAATAGCATAGGAGGTGGAATCGAATGGAATGGAATAGAATAAGAGTTGGGATAGAATGGAATAGAATAGGAGGTGGGATAGAATGGAAAGAATAGGAGGAGGAATAGAATGGAATAGAATAGGAGGGGGAATAGAATGGAACAGAATAGGGAGATAGAATAGAAAGGAACAGAATAGGGAGATGGAATAGAATAAAATAGGGAGATGGAATAGAATAGAATAGGGAGATGAGACAGAATAGAATAGAATAGGGAGATGAGACAGAATAGAATAGAATAGGGAGATGAGACAGAATAGAATAGAATAGAATAGGGAGATGAGACAGAATAGAATAGAATAGAATAGGGAGATGAGACAGAATAGAATAGAATAGGGAGATGAGACAGAATAGAATAGAATAGGGAGATGAGATAGAATAGAATAGGGAGATGAGAGAATAGAATAGAATAGGGAGATGAGATAGAATAGAATAGAATAGAATAGAATAGAATAGAATAGAATAGAATAGAATAGAATAGAATAGAATAGAATAGAATAGAAAAGAATAGAATAGAATATGGAGATGGAATGGAATGGAATGGAATAGAATAGGGAGATGGAGACAGAATAGAATAGGGAAATAGAATAGAATAGGGAAATAGAATAGAATAGGGAAATAGAATAGAATAGAATAGGGAAATAGAATAGAATAGAATAGGGAAATAGAATAGAATAGAATAGGGAAATAGAATAGAATAGAATAGGGAAATAGAATAGAATAGAATAGGGAAATAGAATAGAATAGAATAGGGAAATAGAATAGAATAGAATAGGGAAATAGAATAGAATAGAATAGGGAAATAGAATAGAATAGAATAGAATAGGGAAATAGAATAGAATAGAATAGAATAGGGAAATAGAATAGAATAGAATAGAATAGGGAAATAGAATAGAATAGAATAGAATAGAATAGAATAGAATAGAATAGAATAGAATAGAATAGAATAGAATAGAATAGAATAGAATAGAATAGAATAGAATAGGGAGATGAGATAGAATAGAATAGGGAGATGAGATAGAATAGAATAGGGAGATGAGATAGAATAGAATAGAATAGAATAGAATAGAATAGAATAGAATAGAATAGAATAGAATAGAATAGAATAGAATAGAATAGAATAGAATAGAATAGAATAGAATAGAATAGGGAGATGAGACAGAATAGAATAGAATAGGGAGATGAGACAGAATAGAATAGAATAGGGAGATGAGACAGAATAGAATAGAATAGGGAGATGAGACAGAATAGAATAGAATAGGGAGATGAGACAGAATAGAATAGAATAGGGAGATGAGACAGAATAGAATAGAATAGGGAGATGAGACAGAATAGAATAGAATAGGGAGATGAGACAGAATAGAATAGAATAGGGAGATGAGACAGAATAGAATAGAATAGAATAGGGAGATGAGACAGAATAGAATAGAATAGAATAGGGAGATGAGACAGAATAGAATAGAATAGAATAGGGAGATGAGACAGAATAGAATAGAATAGGGAGATGAGATAGAATAGAATAGAATAGGGAGATGAGATAGAATAGAATAGAATAGGGAGATGAGAGAATAGAATAGAATAGGGAGATGAGATAGAATAGAATAGAATAGAATAGAATATGGAGATGGAATGGAATGGAATGGAATAGAATAGGGAGATGGAGACAGAATAGAATAGGGAAATAGAATAGAATAGGGAAATAGAATAGAATAGAATAGGGAAATAGAATAGAATAGAATAGGGAGATGAGATAGAATAGAATAGAATAGGGAGATGAGATGGAATAGAATAGAATAGGGAGATGAGATGGAATAGAATAGAATAGGGAGATGAGATGGAATAGAATAGAATAGGGAGATGAGATGGAATAGAATAGAATAGGGAGATGAGATGGAATAGAATAGAATAGGGAGATGAGATGGAATAGAATAGAATAGAATAGAATAGAATAGAATAGAATAGAATAGAATAGAATAGAATAGAATAGAATAGAATAGAATAGAATAGAATAGAATAGAATAGAATAGAATAGGGAGATGAGATAGAATAGAATAGAATAGGGAGATGAGATAGAATAGAATAGAATAGAATAGAATATAGAGATGGAATGGAATGGAATGGAATAGAATAGGGAGATGGAGACAGAATAGAATAGGGAGATGGAGACAGAATAGAATAGGGAGATGGAGACAGAATAGAATAGGGAGATGGAGACAGAATAGAATAGGGAGATGGAGACAGAATAGAATAGGGAGATGAGATAGAATAGAATAGAATAGGGAGATGAGATAGAATAGAATAGAATAGGGAGATGAGATAGAATAGAATAGAATAGGGAGATGAGATAGAATAGAATAGAATAGGGAGATGAGATAGAATAGAATAGAATAGGGAGATGAGATAGAATAGGATAGAATAGGGAGATGAGATAGAATAGGATAGAATAGGGAGATGAGATAGAATAGGATAGAATAGGGAGATGAGATAGAATAGGATAGAATAGGGAGATGAGATAGAATAGGATAGAATAGGGAGATGAGATAGAATAGGATAGAATAGGGAGATGAGATAGAATAGAATAGAATAGGGAGATGAGATAGAATAGAATAGAATAGGGAGATGAGATAGAATAGAATAGAATAGGGAGATGAGATAGAATAGAATAGAATAGAATAGAATAGAATAGAATAGAATAGAATAGAATAGAATAGAATAGGGAGATGGAGACAGAATAGAATAGGGAGATGGAGACAGAATAGAATAGGGAAATAGAATAGAATAGAATGGAATGGAATAGAATGGAATGGAATAGAATGGAATGGAATAGAATGGAATGGAATAGAATGGAATGGAATAGAATGGAATGGAATAGAATGGAATGGAATAGAATGGAATGGAATAGAATGGAATAGAATAGGGAGATGGAATAGAATAGAATAGGGAGATGGAATAGAATAGAATAGGGAGATGGAATAGAATAGAACAGGGAGATGGAATAGAACAGAACAGGGAGATGGAATAGAACAGAACAGGGAGATGGAATAGAACAGAACAGGGAGATGGAATAGAATAGAATAGAACAGAATAGGGAGATGGAATAGAATAGAATAGAATAGAATAGAATAGAATAGAATAGAATAGAATAGAATAGAATAGAATAGAATAGAATAGAATAGGGAGATGGAATAGAATAGAATAGGGAGATGGAATAGAATAGAATAGGGAGATGGAATAGAATAGAATAGGGAGATGGAATAGAGTAGAATAGAATAGGGAGATGGAATAGAATAGAGTAGAATAGAATAGAATGGGGAGATGGAATAGAATAGAATAGAATAGAATAGAATAGAATAGAATAGAATAGAATGGGGAGATGGAATAGAATAGAATAGAATAGAATAGAATAGAATAGAATAGAATAGAATAGAATAGAATAGAATAGAATAGAATAGAATGGAATAGAATGGAATGGAATAGAATAGGGAGATGAGATACAATAGAATAGAATAGAATAGAATAGAATAGAATAGAATAGAATAGAATAGAATAGAATAGGGCGATGAGATAGAATAGAATAGAATAGAATAGGGAGATGAGATAGAATAGAATAGAATAGGGAGATGGAATAGAATGGAATAGAATGGAATAGAATGGAATAGAATGGAATAGAATGGAATAGAATAGGGAGATGAGATACAATAGAATAGGGAGATGGAATAGAACAGAACAGAACAGAATAGAATAGAATAGGGAGATGGAATAGAATAGAATAGGGAGATGGAATAGAATAGAATAGGGAGATGGAATAGAATAGAATAGAATAGAATAGAATAGAATAGAATAGAATAGAATAGAATAGAATAGAATAGAATGGAATAGAATAGGGAGATGGAATGGAATGGAATAGAATAGGGAGATGGAGACAGAATAGAATAGGGAAACAGAATAGAATAGAATAGAATAGAATAGAATAGAATAGAATAGAATAGAATAGAATAGAATAGAATAGAATAGAATAGAATAGAATAGAATAGAACAGAATAGAACAGAACGGGGAAATAGAATAGAATAGGGAAATAGAATAGAATAGAATAGAATAGAATAGAATAGAATAGAATAGAATAGAATAGAATAGAATGGAATGGAATGGAATGGAATAGGGAGATGGAATAGAATGGAATAGAATAGGGAGATGGAATAGAATGGAATAGAATAGGGAAATGGAATAGAATGGAATAGGGAGATGAGATGGAATAGAATAGGGAGATGAGATGGAATAGAATAGAATAGGGAGATGAGATGGAATAGAATAGAATAGGGAGATGAGATAGAATAGAATAGGGAGATGGAATAGAATAGAATAGGGAGATGGAATAAAATAGAATAGGGAGATGGAATAGAATAGAATAGGGAGATCGAACAGAACAGAACAGAACGGAACAGAACGGAACAGAACGGAACAGGAGGTGGAATAGAACAGAACAGAACAGAAGGGAACAGGAGGTGGAATAGAATAGAATAGAACAGAAGGGAACAGGAGGTGGAATAGAATAGAATGGAATGGAACGGAATGGAATGGAACGGAATGGAATGGAATAGAAGGGAACAGGAGGTAGAATAGAATAGAATAGAATAGAATAGAATAGAATAGAATAGAATAGAATAGAATAGAATAGAATAGAATAGAATAGAATAGAATAGAATAGAACAGAACAGGAGGTGGAATAGAATAGAATAGAATAGAATAGAATAGAATAGAATAGAATAGAATAGAATAGAATAGAACAGAATAGAATAGAATAGAATAGAATAGAACAGAATAGAACAGAATAGAATAGAACAGAATCGAACAGAACAGAATAGAACAGAATCGAACAGAATAGAACAGAACAGAATCGAACAGAATAGAATAGTTGGTGGAATCGAATAGAATCAAATCGAAAAGAATAGAATAGGAGGTGGAATAGAATAGAATAGAATCGAATAGGAGGTGGAATAGAATCGAATCGAATAGGGAGATGAGATAGAATCGAATCGAATAGAATAGAATAGGGAGATGGAGACAGAATAGAATAGGGAGATGGAGACAGAATAGAATAGGGAGATGGAGACAGAATAGAATAGGGAGATGGAGACAGAATAGAATAGGGAAATAGAATAGAATAGGGAAATAGAATAGAATAGGGAAATAGAATAGAATAGGGAAATAGAATAGAATAGGGAAATAGAATAGAATAGGGAAATAGAATAGAATAGGGAAATAGAATAGAATAGGGAAATAGAATAGAATAGGGAAATAGAATAGAATAGGGAAATAGAATAGAATAGGGAAATAGAATAGAATAGGGAAATAGAATAGAATAGGGAAATAGAATAGAATAGGGAAATAGAATAGAATAGGGAAATAGAATAGAATAGGGAAATAGAATAGAATAGGGAAATAGAATAGAATAGGGAAATAGAATAGAATAGAATAGAATAGAATAGAATAGAATAGAATAGAATAGAATAGAATAGAATAGAATAGAATAGAATAGAATAGGGAGATGGAATGGAATGGAATAGAATAGGGAGATGGAGACAGAATAGAATAGGGAAATAGAATGGAACAGGGAAATAGAATAGAATGGAATAGAATGGAATAGAATGGAATAGAATGGAATAGAATGGAATAGAATGGAATAGAATAGGGAGACGAGATAGAATGGAATAGAATAGGGAGACGAGATAGAATAGAATAGAATAGGGAGACGAGATAGAATAGAATAGAATAGAATAGGGAGACGAGATAGAATAGAATAGAATAGAATAGGGAGACGAGATAGAATAGAATAGAATAGGGAGACGAGATAGAATAGAATAGAATAGGGAGACGAGATAGAATAGAATAGAATAGGGAGACGAGATAGAATAGAATAGAATAGGGAGACGAGATAGAATAGAATAGAATAGAATAGAATAGAATAGAATAGAATAGAATAGAATAGTATAAAACAGAACAGAACAGCACAGAACAGGAGATGGAATAGAATAGAATAGAATAGAATAGAAGGGAACAGGAGGTGGAATAGAATAGAATAGAAGGGAACAGGAAGTGGAATAGAATAGAATAGAATAGAAGGGAACAGGAGGTAGAATAGAATAGAATAGAATAGAAGGGAACAGGAGGTAGAATAGAATAGAATAGAATAGAATAGAATAGAATAGAACAGAATAGAATAGAACAGAACAGAACAGAACAGAACGGAACAGGAGGTGGAATAGAACAGAACGGAACAGGAGGTGGAATAGAATAGAATAGAAGGGAACAGGAGGTAGAATAGAATAGAATAGAATAGAACAGAACAGAATAGAATAGAACAGAACAGAATAGAACAGAACAGAATAGAACAGAACAGAATAGAATCGAACAGAACAGAATCGAACAGAATAGAATAGTTGGTGGAATCGAATAGAATCAAATCGAAAAGAATAGAATAGGAGGTGGAATAGAATCGAATCGAATAGAATAGGAGGTGGAATAGAATCGAATCGAATAGAATCGAATAGAATAATTGGAGGGGGAATCGAACGGAATAGAATAGGAGGGGGAATCGAACGGAATAGGGAGACAGAATAGCATAGCATAGCATAGCATAGCATAGCGCAGCATAGCGCAGCATAGCATAGCATAGCAAGGAGGTGGGATAGGAGGTGGGATAGGAGGTGGGATAGAATAGAACAGAATAGAATAGGAGGTGGGATAGAATAGAATAGAATAGAGTAGAGTGGAATAGTATACAGATAGTAGACAGGTAGAATAGATGACAGTAGAAGACAGAAGACAGACAGAAGAGAAGGGAATACAAAGAGAATAAATATGTAAGATAGAAGAGAATGCAGAGAGGAGACAGAATATAAATAATATATAAGAGAGAATGGACAGGGAGGGGAGGGGATATAGTATTTATATGATAGAACTGAATACATGTGGAATATAGGTACTGTGGAAAGGATGTATAGGACAGAAGACAAAATAGATATACATAGGATAAGACTACAGATAGAAGAGACTACAGAGAGAATAAAAATAACATATAACATAGAATACAGATAGAATATATATAAGATAGAACAGATGTATACAGACTTAGAAATAATATATATAATTGTATAGGTGGAATAGAAATAATATATGATAAAATATATATATAGAATACAGATAGAACAGAAATTATATAAATAAGATAGAATCGAAATTATATAAGATAGAATATAAATTTGTTTTAAACTCCCCACTCTCAGCATTTAAGACCAGGTGCATTATGCTACTTCTAGATGCTTTAACTTTCTGAAACTTTATTGAACTATAATTATAAGAAGTTGTAATGCAGTATAAGAAAGATTGTTTTAGCTGAGACAGCAACCTGAGCGGTACCAGCTGCTGCTCTCAGGTAGAAAGCACTTTGTGCTGTTATGTAACGTTGTCTCATACAACCGATTCAGGGGTCTACATCCATGGACTGTTCTTGGATGGAGCACGCTGGAACAGAGAAACAAAGAAGCTAGGAGAATCTCATCCAAAAATCCTCTACGATACAGTACCTGTGGTCAGTATATTTCATTTGGTAACATTTTTATGGTAATACCTGTAAACAAATTCTGTGCAATGAATACCTAAGTTATAGGGAGCTTGAAGGGAGCTACAGGATAATTCCTAAACGTTCACAGCATCGAAAAAGACTTTTGTTGAAACAGAACTTGTCCGAGAGGAGCTGTGAATCCTCTGCTCCTAACAATGGCAACAGTACATTTGCTGTTGCAGATTTTGCAAAAGGACGCAATCTGCTAAGAGTAAACAGAAAGCAGGTTTCCGGACTAGCTATCTGTGAAAACACAAACACCACTGTCAAAAATACTTAGGGTCAGCCAAGAATGTCTCCCACTCACGTTTTTGTTTAATGGCCGTGAAAATGTTACATCCTTTCTGCAGATCTGGCTGAAGCCGTGTAAGAAAGCAGACATTCCACAGCGCCCCAGTTACCTGGCTCCAGTGTACAAGACCAGCGAGAGAAGAGGGATCCTGTCAACCACCGGCCATTCCAGCAACTTTGTCACTGCCGTGAGCCTGCCTTCCGACAGACCACAACAGCACTGGATCCAGCGAGGGGTGGCCTTACTGTGTCAGCTCAACTCATAAACCTACCGCAATTCACAGAGCTTCTCCTGGGAGGAATGCCTGCCAGTTCTGAAAGGCCGTAGCGAAAGAGAAGTCAACATACACGTGAAAACGTTTACAAAAAACATTTTGCATTTCATGTCGTATACAGCGTAAGAGTGCACAATAAAATCTTATGAAAGCCAACAAGAATATCACCTGCTCCTTTAATAATTTTATTTTTTGAAGGCTCCTTATTTATAAGGAACATACATAAAAATGAACACAACACTGTTGACAATGAACAGAACAGCATTTGATCTTTTCCAGCTTAATAAAATTAAAAAGAAAGATTTATTTATAACAAAAAGAGCGATAGCTCGGCTGTATCATATAGGACCATATCACATTTGAAACCGTAGACTCAATTGTTATCGGGAGGGGAATTCTTTATTAAAAAAAAAATCACACTGCATCTAGCAACTACAATATTTCGAAGCACAATCACAGCAGATTGAGTGCAATGTGATCTACATCAAAATTCATATGGGATGTCACACAGTGACAGCATTGTAATATACAAATAACATGCCCTCCAACAAATACAAGTTAGATGAGACTCGGGATTCAGCAGAATGGAATGTACAAAACCAAGTAGAAATGTAGTGGAATTCAGATTGTCTGTAATGTGACTTAGAAGTGAGTGTACTTTAGAACAATTTGGAATTCAGTACTGGTGAAACACCTATAGAAGTCACAGTTGTTACACTGCCCTCCGTAAGTTGCAATAAATACTACAAAATGAAAGAAAAACAACATACATATTTAAAAGAAAAGATGCAGTACCTGCCTTGAAAGACCATATTTTTCCCTTGTCTGAAGATGGCCATGAGAGGAAGTTAAACTATTTTCCTACATAGGCAGTGTATTAAGCTAAAACCATACTCCAACTAATACAAAAGTACATATACTACCTGAAATAAAGACATTTTCATTTGAAAAATATTATAAGAAATAAACCTACCAAAAAAAAAAAAGTTTTGACAAAAGCATCAGTTAGACCACGTGGCCCCCTTATACTTGACAGAGTTAACAGAAAATTAAAATTAAGGGTCAGTTCAATACATGAGCAATCTAAGTTGCTTAAGCTAAGATCCTCAGAAATTATCCCGTGGCTTAAATCTCTTGGAAAATGGTACTTAGGATTGTATGGCCAGCACCAGGGAAAAGAAGTGTCACCCAGGATCTCTGCACTGCACAAATTCAGCAAACTGAAGCTAACAGTCTGTTTGCTAATTGGGGTCCAACAGTAAAAGTATTTAAAGAAGAAAACAAACAAAGCAACCAGAGTTCTCAGCATCAAATTTCTGCATGCCTGAACTCTTTGGCTTCTTCACTGAAGAAACTGTGCTCTTCTTTGAAATGGACCCTTAATACTGTTCCTTGGTACTGCATTAGGAAGAAATACTGGCAAGAACCAACTGATACCTTTAAAATACACAAGCTGCTCGTGTTTAAAAACTGACTGATCAATGAAGCTTCAATCAGTCCACAAGAAATACACAAACTTGAAATGGAATGCAGATACCAGCTGGTGCTCTTTTTTAGCTGTTAGGATCAGCACGGTTTCAGCAGCTACACCAGCACCAAGCAGACTGAAACAAAAAAACATACGGCACATAGTCAAGAAACAGCTTACCTGGCATACACAAAGGAGATGGCAACCTGGATGTTTTACAAAAGGCTACTTCCATGCTTATGACTGGAACTACAGAATCAATTTGCTCTCCTCAAGAACTCAGTTTTTGGTTTTTTTTCTTAAGGAGATGGGTACAAGAACTAACTCATATCTGGCAGTATAATCACCTCAGCAAAATCTGATCTAGAGCAAGCTCCCAGCATATTAAGGCCCAAATTTTCAGTCCATCCTCCCATATTATACATACAACAGATCTATCACATCTGCTTTTTTAATAAGCAAATAACAAGACAAGTGTAAAAAAAATAACAGAAATATCATAGAAATGAACTCATTTATGCTGGAAGTAGAAATCATCTGAGTCTCAAACACCAGAAATGGCTGGTGCCACAACGTCTGATACTGAGGCACTGTAGAAACCGAGTACAGTAAGTAACCCTACACACACGCAGCATCATTAAACCTTTGTGCCCACGTTTAGTAACTAGCATGTTTGTTGTACTTTTGATTTTTTAATATAAGAGAAAACATACCAAAAATAACTGTTAAGAAAAAACAAACAAACAAAAATCCCATATCGATTCTCTATTAAATTAGGAGTTTGCACACATTCACAGCCACAATTCTTCAGTAGTTTATGCTGCAAGTGGCACACAATACATGTTTAGCATCTGTAGAAATGAACCAGGAATAGCTCAATAACTCCAACATCAGGGGTTTCCCCAAGCTAGCACTAATTCTACAGCATTTTGCATTTTCCTACTAATATCAAAGAACAAACATCAAATAAATTTTAGTCAGGAAAACATTGTCAACGTGATCCTCGACAGGACACAGCACTTTGCAGCGTATATTTCAACAGCCTGCCTTCTTACACGTGAAGTTGTTTAAAATGAGGGAGTGCAGCTTAGGGTGCATCCAAAGAATTTAAACAGCCTTAAGGTTTTGGGCTCCTTTTTTCTTACAATTTAAGACAGAACAGTGGTTTCCAGGCATCTACCGCTGTTAAGATTTAATACTTAAACAAAAAGCCACCACTACGCAGAGGAACCAGTGCTCTGCATATATACACATATATATGTACAGATAGAAAAATATATATGTACATATATATGCCTGCTGCTTAAAACTTGCATGGTACTAAAAGCATACTCAGGTTCCTTGCATAAGTATGAATTTCAACCGTCAAATTTCCTGGGTTCTGTCAAATGTATGAAACAGTATTTTCCCAAGTGTGTACATCCTTCACTGACACTTTTTATATAAGCAAGCAGCACACTGAACTTGCCATTTCTTTCTGGTAGTTACTACTTCCAAATGGACAGTTACTGGAGTTTAGAAGATGCATTTGGGCAACCTCATCCAATCTGAATCAGAAAAAAGCAGCAGTTAATACACACAGAAATGAAAATGCTTTACTTATGTAAGTAGTGCAAGCCACTGCTTTTCCTCTAAGCAATGTGCATACAGTGAAACAGTGCAGACTCAAAGCCATACAGTAATAACATTGTATCCACAGTGATTACCAGAATAAGGTCAAAACTGGATGTTAAGCACAATTTTATCTTCATAGAGGGCAATCACCAGCATGATGGCAAATCCAAGAAGCAGGCCTAGATTCTGCAGAATGAACTGCCCCACGGGACAGTAACCGTGCTCTTCATTATCTCCATCTCCATGAAGCATTTCTGGAAGCTAAAATGAAAAGTGGTTTAGAAAAATTTATTTCACCTCTATTCTATTTAATCACTGACAACTTACAAAATCATATTTCTCTTGATCAAGCGTAAGCAATTTAGGTTTTTGTTATAAAAAGAATATAGGTGAAACTATATCCAATCACTTCATTTTAGTAAAACAGTCTCAAACACCTTATGTATTTACTAGAAAAACTGAAAATTATTTTCCACTGGGCAATTTTAGAGCTCTTTCTGGATCACACAGATCTATTTGAACTGCCAGCTTATCAGGATAATAACCAGCCCAGTATTCCTTGAGTCTGCTCTTTGAAATTTATTGACACAATTAATGCTAGCCATGCTCAAATAAATGTAATAAAAAGCTTTTTTAATTCAGGAGAAATTTTCTGCACAACAATAGGAAGTTCTGAAAGCTCTGGTTATTCCTCCCCTACAAGGAAAAGGTCAAAAAGTATTGACAAAGCACTACACAAATGCAGATGTGGAAGATGTAAAAATAAATCGTCCAAAGTGCCTTACAAAACCACCCAGGCAAGACAAAAATAAAGTATTTCCTTTGTTTGCCTTACGCTTTTGTCAATTCATTTCTTTATAAATCAGTTTAAGAAAAAAAACCCAACACCTGATATAGATCAAACAGAAACTTCAGACAGCACGCAGCAAGGTCTATAACTGTTGTTGTCATTCTGAATATCTGAATACAACAAACACTGACGAATTATCAGAGCATCAGCTTAAAGATGAATATATTACCCATCTGGTCTTGCATTACTGTATTTCAGAAAGATACATAAACTGACAATTTGATCCACTGAAAATTTAAATATAAAAAATACATTGCTACGAAAATTATTCATCTCTCTGGTAGACTATGCAACTATTCACTTTATAAGCTCTTGATACGACCAATTTCAGTGACCATATATTGAGCCTGGTCCTGTCAATATGAACAAAAACTGACACCTTCTTGCAGTTAAAAATTTATCGTTTCTCCCAGAGATGTGAGAAACAAAAATACGACATAAACATTTAATAATTCAAGTAATCTCCACATAAGTGACAGCAGAAGCTTAACGAAAAGCCTGAAGGATTTAAGATTTTCTGAGTTCAGGTTCTATCTCCTCTCTAGTAGAGGAAAACTACATTCTAAAAATACAAAAATGTACCTATTTAGATGAACTTAAATCATATGCAAGAATACCAGAAGATCAATTGCACCTTAATGGACCTCAGCTAAGCTACAAGAACATTAAATTCTGTTCCTATTAGGTGTCAGAAAACAGGGACTTTGAGAGGAAGGCAGACTAAGGAAACATCATAACAAAAACATGGTGTGGTTGCAAGTGTATCACACAGGGGCTTTCCTGCTCTTGTTTAGAGTCAGACTGTATCGGATGCCACTGTGCCTAAAATAGAGGACAAAGTAAAAGATTAAAAATAATACTGCCTTCCTTTATACATGCAGTCTTCAGTCAAAGTACATTAAGGGAGAAAAAAATCAGCCACAGAGCTTACATGAAATGGTATCTACTAATTACAGGCTATCACAGAACATCTATATTGGCATGAAGAGTTCTTCTCTACAATGCAGCCGCTCTCTTCAGCAAGACCTGAAAAGGACTCACTTACCTTATGATAAACAACTTCAATACCGGGGCATACGAACTAATTAATGCTCTTCTGTCTTAATATAGACAGAAAAAATACAGTGATGATCAGCTTTCATGATTCCAGTTCCTAGAGGTCTTAATAGTAAGCAGGACTATCACAGGACCTCCAGAAACAAAGCTGAATTTAAAGGCAAGAAGCTGGAAGCTCCACTGACGCTCAGTTCCCTGAGCCCAGTGTGGAAATAACTGCAGAGGTAAGTTTGCTAAGCTGCAAGACAGCTCCTGCTGACACCAAGAAATTTGGCAGAAACTCATCCCTCTTTTTTCATGGTCTTCACTAATACTTGAAGGATATCACCAAGGTGGAGAAACCTGGCCAGGAATTGAAGCTGTTGGCCACAGCAGCTGAGGGGAGAGGGATTTTCAGAATGTCAACTGCTCTGGTCCGCACCAGGGAAATAACACAATCGTCCTACCTGGAATGCAAAGAATAACCATAATCATCTTACCATATCAACCAATGCCACATAGAGGAACATGCCTGCAGTGACCGCAAAGATCCACAAGGTGATGTTATTCGCATACTGTCCCACCGCTGTGCCGATCAGCATGCCTATGTAAGCCATCATGGCAGACAGGAGGTTGTACACTATAGCCTGCTTTACTGTCATACCAGCTTTAAGAAGCACAGCAAAATCACCTGAAGACAAAAGACAGTGGTTTAGTATCAGTGCTCCTCAGGACAGCAAGTAGCTAGGTTAGCCTACCTTTCCTACCTCAGCAATCCAAGGCACTGCCAAAGTACAACGCTGCTAGAGTGGCTCAAAGAAAGACTGGGCAACAGGGCACGACAACTCTTGTAACACCTCTGTGTGCAGCAAGCCCTTGTTAAAACATGAATATCACACTGAAGGGTAGAAAGGTAATAGCGATTAACTGTTAAAGGTAAGCAGGGCAATCTAGATCTGGTCCTCCCACAGAATACGTGTGCACAGACTTGCCTTTACTTCAAAAAGGCAAGTTTTGATCAATATTACCTATTTATACACATCGTTTTTTAAATTCAGTAAGAGGATCATCAGGCACTACTTCCTACAAAAGGTGACAAGGAATTTGACAAATGGGGTACTAGGAAAAGAACAGTTGCGTTCAGAAGGCATGGTTTCACATTCATGCTGAATCACTTTGCTAGCTTAAGACACAGCTAGTTAACCTGTATTGCTTTGAATTCAGGTCATCTCCGCCAAACTACTGTACTATAAAGACTTAAATTTTCATCTCTTAACTGGCTCCAACTGCATACTTCCTTCAAACTGAACCCTCCCAAATAGGAGTGAAAGAGAATGCGTAGTTACAAGGGCAAACAACATAACAATTCCATGATGGATGTACTAGAATATAATTGTTCAACCTAGAATGAAAATCAGAAGTATACATTGTGAAATACACTTCACACACAAAAGTCATTTAAATCTCATTAACCTAGCAATATTAAGTGCTGCAATATGTATTTACAATCTCTTAGTATCACTTAACTACTGTACAGTACCACTGTCAAACCACAAACACCTCCCCTATGATGTCCCATCTGTACTCATTGCTTACCTTACCTGCCTATTCAAAATCCTTTTCACCTGTCACCTCTGTTGGTTTTTCAAGTACATGCTTGACCTTACCTTAGATTGTTCAGGGCTACCAGCTTAAGCAAACTGTGATTTTATACAGTTTAATCTGGCACCATTTCAGGCTATGGCCCAAAAAAAAAATAGCCAACAGCTCCTTCCTCTCTTGAGCTGCTCTTTTGTAAATCTCAGGATGTGCTAACTTCACGTGATGTGCCTCATGGCTCTAAGAAACACAGGTTTCACCATTAGCTAGCATCCAAGCAACAGTGCTACAGTTAGAGACGAGAAGAGTCAAAGGCACCAGCATCAGTTCTTACAGGTTTTATCCAAACAGCCATTCTCATCTGTTGGACTCCATGGTAACTGCTGCAAAGCATCTTCTAAACATCTACACAAGGACTTCTGCTCATTCATTCATCTTTCTGTAATACGCCATTGGATATATGATATTTTTTAAGAAAATGCAACAAACAAATGGGAAACTACACAAAATGCAGAGGTGTAACACCAAAAATGGATTCTCTATACTCTTAAATAAATTCTTAAGCATGCTGAAAAACTTCACAGAATGCTGCAGCTAGATGCCTGTCAAACTGATCATGATAGTCTCATTGTGTATGTTGAAGCAATACTGCTCAATCGCTCTCTGAAGTTCTGGCCACCCTTGCTCCAACTGCATCGCATTACACCTATCAAAAGGGAATGGCCACAAGTTGCGCCGGGGAAGATTTAGATTAGACCTGAGGAAGCATTTCTTTTCTGAAAGAGTGGTCAGGCACTGGAATGGCCTGCCTAGGGAGGTGGTTGAGGCACCATCCCTAGCGCTGTTCAAGAAGCGTTTAGATGAGGTGCTAAAGGACTTAATTTAGTAGTTGGGTAGAGATAGTGATAGGAGGATGGTTGGACTAGATGATCTTATAGGTCCTTTCCAACCTTATGAACTTATGAACTTATGAGCATCACAACAGTATTTACATACATGCATTCAGTCTTCAGCTGTATGAAGTTTTATACAATTGGTTACCTAATTCATGGGGCAGCTCATGACAAAATACTGCTATAGATGTACTAATTCCTCCTGTCAGCCCAGCACTAAAAGCTGCTCCTGAAAGAAAAAAAAAAATACAAATGCTGTGTTACTAGTTTCAAAAAAGCAAATTTATTCAACAGAGCTGCCAGGATTAAACCTTTTTGTTAAAACACACACACAAATACTTTTTGATTATACTGGAAGTACCCTGGTATGCATTAGTGCTACATACTTTATTACCTAGTTCAAATGGACAGCAAAACCCGAAAGAAGAAAGCACAAGAGATAGAAAGGCAACAAGTGGATAAACAGCACCACTCTGCCACGCTCAGGGCATTTCAAGCACACTGAAGTAATTAAGAATGCACAAGATAAACAGTTTAGTGTTTTCTTTTTCAGGTTGGAAATCCAAACTAACACATAACAGTTCTTTAATGCCTATTCCTAATGCAGTATCAGCAACATCACCAAGCCTAACTTGGAAGACAATAAGAAGAAAAGGACTTCTTTTAAACTTTTTAAAAGCAAATTCTGCATAATCTAATTTAGTTAATCGACTTTAAGTTCATACTTTAAATCACTTAGAGATGAGAAAACTGACAATAAACTTCTGTACTGTCAAAGAGAAAAGGTACAAGGAGAACTCTGTAGTGAGCAGACCAAAAAATAATAAAAGTAGAAAGAAAAGGAACTAACTTAAGACAGACGGAAAATTTAACTTCCCCTAGAACCCTATGGATGTCTTATAACTTAATATATTAAAAAGACTTATACAAGCGTTTCTAAAATCTACAGGGTAATAAAGAATCAGCTGTTTTGGCTTGACACAAGAATATTAGAAATGGAGTTTTAATGTAGTGAAGCTCTCAACACATGGTGTAATGATCCCGTTAGGTCTTAGAAGCATCTGCCAAAATGTCTTCATGTTTAACATTAAAATGGAACAAGGTTTGTTAAGAACTTTGAAAATTATTTGGAGAAAAGCAGAGATACTGCAGAAGAATTCACTATTAACTCAAAACCTGTGTAAGTATCTTATCCGTTGCCCTTTACAACAGGTGAACAGGCAAGTAGGTAAAAAGTCCCTTCTGCAACTAGTTCAGAATCCTGCACGCTCTTTCTGTCTACCTTGGTAAAATAAAGCAACCATAAAATAAAAATCACATTTAGGTTTATACGAATCAAAGTTGATTTAATAAGCTAATGAAATTTGTAATTGTTCTAATTTCTCTGATAGTTTTATTTCTAGCCAAACGTTTAAGAAAATAATCTATATTAACCATAAGCAAAAATAATACTTCACTTACTATTTTTTTTAGAAGAGGAGGGGGAATGACATGACAACCTGACTCACAGTACATTGCTTACAAATACTGTATATGTATTATTAATAACAACTAATATTATTGTAAATAAGTAAAATTCTAAATAAATATCACTCTAAGGCACATCTTGTTTCTTACTCTAAGGTAACTACTGAGACCCAAACAATAACCACGCATTACAGGTACTTCTTAACACATAAGGAGTTTTGTCTGCACCCACCTATGTTTAAAGAGGTTGCTACAGTTGCTAATATCAATACAGCAGTCTTGGTGGAAATAGTCACCTAATATTAACAAAGTGCAGATTATTTATTACAACTGATGCCCTTTTAATTCCTGCTATGAAGGAGATTTAACAGTGCTGGTAACCAAGAAGACAACTAGAAATCCTCCCTGTGATCACTGGTAAGTAAAATGAAGTTTCTCAAGAAACTGCTGAGGGAAATGGTTTTGCTTACCTATTGCTAAGCCG
The DNA here is from genome assembly GCF_038088225.1 of Cyrtonyx montezumae. Classification (NCBI taxonomy): domain Eukaryota; kingdom Metazoa; phylum Chordata; class Aves; order Galliformes; family Odontophoridae; genus Cyrtonyx; species Cyrtonyx montezumae. The sequence continues at coordinate 9,094,591 of NW_027072078.1, read as the reverse complement.
TCACTGAAGTTATGAATGCCATCTCCCATAATTACCATCCAAGCAATATTAGCTATCCCTGTGTCTTTCAGGTCTTTTCCAGAATGACAGTGGCCGTGGGAATGATGGGAATGTTTGTGATGCCAGTGGTGACTGTGTTTTCTAGCTATCATCTTATCTTCACCATGGCTGTCATACTCTAAATCATGAAGATCATGTTCTTGAGCAGCACGTAAGACATCGTTGTGAGAATGGTGCATGTTGTTCTCCTCTTCGACTGACAAGAAGTTTTTGGGTGGGGATTCCAGCTGGCCATCTAAGTCTGTCAGTTCAGTTTCATTAAGTCGATCTTCAGATAGAACTGAGTCGTCTGCTCCTACATTGAAGTCAGTTGAGAGAAACACTGCATTAACCCTGATTTGAAGTATCATCAGCACCTACTGCACCACTGAGCTAAGAATTTAACTGCTTTGTGAAAGTAAAACCAGTGTTATAACTCAGCCCAATCTAATGACAGTGTGGTCAACGTTTTCCTAAAAAAAAAAGTAAATATACCAGTGTAACTACCCTATCTTTCAGCAATTTGCATATACAGCATTTATAAGTCTCCACTATAAGGCAGCATCCATAGTTTTAACCTGACAGTACCGTACCCTTAATTTTGCTGCTGCTGATGTACATGGTTCAACACTGGGTAAGGAAAGTTGCCAGGACTAGGGAGCCTGCTTTGGCAGGGGGGTTGGACTCTATCTCTAGAGGTCCCTTTCAACCCCTACAGTTCTGTGATTCTGACTATACGGATATTGTATGTGCATGTAATTCCATCTACAGCATATAAAGTCACTGAAGCAGACTTTGATACAACAGATCTTTGTGTAGTTTCTGTACTGCATGCATTTGCGGGACAGACATTTCTGTCACACAGTAAATGCTTTTTGTGTAGCTCATTACCCTGCTTGCCATCACTCAAACCTACTTTTACAGAGAAATAAAGGTAAAAGTGATGCAGAAGGTGTATGCGTATGAGTTTTAAGCCTACCAATATTTCTGAAATACTGATCAATAAATGAAATTAGCAATCTAAGCTCCAGGAAACAAAGCCAGTTCTAGGCAATGAATTTACTAGTTTAACAGAATTCAACAGAAATGTGAAGTAGAATTCAACCGCAACTGGAACTTCTAAAAAGTGGCCCAAACAACTTCTGATAAACAGGCTCCTATATGTAACTTGGAGGATTTAACAAAAAAGCACCTGGAATGGCCACTCATATCTGTGGTAGGGGTACTGCAGTCCAAATTCAAATACAGCAGAGGCTTCCAGTGCCTTTACTGCTAATTATACGATGAATATACTTTCAGAGGAATAGTGCTATAAAACTGTGTCATTAGAAGCAAAACTCCTCTGATCATCCATTGAAAGAAAATCAGGATATTGTAAATCATCACCATGCTCATAGTTAAAAATCTTTCTGTTCTATGTCAGTTCTCCAAACCTCATTTTAAGTTGGTTGAGTGGAGAAGGCCACAGATGTAACATCTCCTTATACAAACCACGGAATCAAACAAACCGTATTTGTACAAATATAGCACGTGGATTCTTCATCAACAAATGAGTTTCATCAGCCATGCTGGCAAGAGAATGGGGAAGTTTATGAATCAAAGCTCCTCCCCCTCTCATCCCTTGACAGGTGCTATGTACAGCATTCCGTACAAGTGTATACTGCATGAGCATTCAGATTATCATGAAGGAACAGCATGCAGAAGTTGTTTTGAACACCCGAGAAATACCTGAGACACTTGATTACGTTTATCAGAAGAAATGAATTTTGCTTGGCCTTCTCAGCTAAATGGTAGTTGGTCAGAGACTGGAATCTTCAAAGTGTAACACATTATCCTCCTTCAGGCTACGTGGATTAATTTCTTATTTAGTTTTTAACAGGGGTGAGCTAGCTTAACCAGAAAACTCCTCCCTGAACCAAAGAATCACAGCCACCCAAAACCCTGACTACTTGAGAAGTCTGAGAGCCACATGCAGGGCGTATTAGGAAGTATCTGCAGTGCTCTCAGATCTAAGAAAAACAAAATATATAGCACAGGGAAGGCCTATTAAACGTTATTAACAACAATCTGCATAATAGCAGCACAAGTGTACACGAGGTTACATGCTACAAACCAGATGTTACATGTCATTACTTTGAATCTCACAGAAAATGCTGAAAACAAATGTGTACCTGCAAGGGGTTTGAGCTGCAGCCAGTCAGCATCTGGTCTATTATTTAATTTCTGATCAGAAAGTTTCATTCCAATTGGTGATTCTTCACTCTGTTTGTTCTTGCACCATTTCTGCTTACTCTGCAACAGGAAAACACCTGATTTATAAGGGACATTGACAGGAATAAAATAAATTGAAATATTGTAAAAAAAAACTTAGAAAACACATGATTTCACTTCTTGAACAGAGTACAGTATGACAAAGAATGCAGTAACAGCCAAGAAACACACACATGCAGAGTCATACTTGGTTTGTTCTAGAGAGCAAGCACATGGCAAGAACAGCTCCTATTTAGTTCAATTTTAAGTTTTAAATTCTTATAACATCCTCGTGCTTTCCGTTAGATAAAACCTTGCTCCATTCCTGTCTGCAGCCCACACAGCAGAGATCGCAGATTTGCCAAAGCAGCCTCGGGGATTTATCTATTTGGGGTTAATTAACCTCAAAGATGACACACACAATGTAATAGCTTCTATCTCTCTATCACAAGATCTAAGAAACGCTTCCTCCAGCACAGACAATCCTCTGCTACCTGTCCAGCTAAGCAGCAAGTGTCGTACAAAACCAGAGAACTTGATATTTTTGCTCACTTGTTCATGGAGAAATCATTATTGTATGTTTTCTCCTCAAAGTCAAGTGTCGGAAGCAAACACAATTAAAATTTATAAGGACAGCTGAAACAACACAGATCTTTTGTGGTTTGGATTTCTATGGATTGTCACATATACCCTCAAGTACAGACTCTCTTTTTATTCTACTGTTATGAATACAGTTTACTTCCAGCCATAAAAATCCAATCCTTTCTTATGTGGGATGCAAGATACAATTTGACAGATTATTTGCATGATACAGAACGTCTGCTACTTTTTGGCCTTCTCTGATGTGAATATCTGTTACAGTGGCATCACCAACTGGCAGTATCTAGTGACTTCCTTCTCAGTTGTCTGACAATTGTCTTGTTCATCAGTTCTTTCATATGTACTTCCTATCTTTGCAAAGAGATCATAGCATGCTAGAGAAAGAGATGCAATTTCTTCTGCTTCGGTCTAGTTTCAAATATATCTGGCTGAAAAGATGATACTTCCCCCACCAGATTCCCACCTTGTCCTCCCAGATTACCTCATTAGAAATGCAACCTCCTTTAGAAGGGGTTTCCTCAAATGAAGTCAAACAGAACGCGTATTAGCAGCACAGGCTCAGTCATCACACAGACAATTCCCTCAACACTCCAAAACTGGAACATTTTTAAACTAGCATGCAATTATACTGCATTACCTTTTGTTTATTGTAATGCTTGTACATTCTTATGCAGTGTTCGATGATGAACAAAACATAAATGCCTCCGAGAGCGACAAGACCTTTCAATACCGGATCGTTTTCTTCTAGAAAGCCTTCGTTCTCCATCCCATGTCCGTGGGCATGTCGATGGGAATGCCTGTGTTCATGAGCGTGACCTTGGCCATGGTGGTGACTGTGGTTGTGGCCTCCATGTGACTACAAAGAAAGTAAGAACACAGTGTGACTTGACGCAACTGGGGACTGAAACAGCTCTAACCTTAGCAGGCAAAATGTGTAACCTCACCTGAAAAGTAGGATTAAAAATGCTTTAAAAGATTCTTTTCATACGAACACATCTTACCACAGAAAATGTTTATTAGGCTGTTCACTACTCTGATATTCCTCTGGTTAATTTTTAGAAAAGGGAAAAAAATCTCTCCAGCTTTTTTCTGTCACTGTGATGAAAAAAATCAGAGAATCACTCAGGAACAGCACACAGATTACAGCTGCTGCACTCCCACTAAGAATGAAATCTCACCTTTTTAACAATTCCAATCAGTTACAGTCCTAAGCCAGTTTTGGAACAGAACAAAAATAAATCTGTATGAAAGCTTACACAAAGAAAACATTGTCTTTCTGTTAAAAGGATAAAGATAACTAACCATTTAAGAAATATTTCCATTCTTCCTAAGAATCACAGCATATTGTCACCAATAAAAACATGCTTACCTTCCCAGGAGCTTGGGCATTTCTTGACTGAGCTAACAGTTATTTTCTCCTGAAAAGCTAGTAATCAGGGAGCTGAATCCCCTGAAATACTTCTAGGTGCTACTGGCATGTAAGTATCAATTGGCAAGGCACAGTAATGCTGCTAACTTTAAAATACTCTTGCTGGTCTCAGGAGTTTTAAAACATTTTGAAAGAAGTTAGACTACAATTTTACTGAAGTATTTTGGTTTTCGTTTTTTTTTGTTGTTGTTTTTTGTTTGTTTGTTTTTAAAGAAATCTGCTTTGTTTTAATGCCAAGACTCAAATACTGTTTCAGGAAGTACCTAAGACGAGTTACATCTACCTCAGCAAACATCTGTGTGTCTTGTCCAGCATTTCCACATTCTATATGCACCTGAATTAGAATAGAACATAATAAAACCAATACTTACATGTGGCAAGAGATGGAGCAGAGCATCTCCACTCATTGTTCCTACAGCCAGAGCTACCAAGAAAGTTAGAAGAAATTTGAAGCACCATTGGTTAATGATGGGAATCAAGATCACACCTAGCAAGGAAAGCAGGCTAATGACGGTGATAGAGATGATACCACAAACCCAGGCTGTGGGAAGAAATGGATACAGAGAGGTTATCAGAACAATACTTCTAAAACTTCTGATTAAAGACTTTCAACTGTCCCTTAAGAAGGTGACTCTCTTTAACCCAAGTTCTGTGATCATTCAAAAGGTGCTGAAAAATACAGAGACAGCACTCAAGTCCACAGGAAAAATTATGCAGACTAGATCACTACACAAAAACAAATGCTAAAATATGAACTTAAAGAGCTGAAAGCAACTGCTGCTAACAAAACCAGAACAGATTTTTTTGCTGTCAGAAGAAAAAGTGGTAACGGTCAAGTTATAAGTCAACACTACCCTGTGAGTTGGAAACATGCAAGTTTCTTTATGACATGAAAAAGAAGGAACTGCACAAGAAACAGATCCTATCAACAAGGAAACATGCCTCTTGCAATCTGTACTTCACCCTAACACGATACTTTCTCTTTTTGTCCCATCACGGAAAACCCGAAGAACAGCCAAAACTCTTTGATTCCAGTATAGTTCTTAAGATTCACAGTCCCACAGTTCCAAGGAATAGTTGGTGGCTGCAGTATTATGAGTTGCCTCTTCTCACAGATACGATAGCAATATGCATAAAATAAGCATGCTTATAAAATGAAACAGAGATTTTAAAGTATTTCTTTCAAGTTTTAGCCTAAATATTTTAGATGTTTCCAGTTTTCTTACTAGCTTCATTCTTAATCACAAATGTCTACCAGTTTGTGAACTGCAAGGAAAGTTAGCAACTTCTCATTTTAAAGCCTTAGCAGCTCTGAACTTTGGTGCAGGACATGACTTCCTTCATGATCCTTTATCCACTCCTGTCACTTACACTCAACAAACAGTCCCTGCTGAAAGAGACAGGGACAACTAACGATGTAACTCAATACCAAATCACATAGTGCATATCCAAGTTGCCCAAATTAAAATTACGGGTTTGGCAAAAAACGGAATCTCCAATCTAGACAGAGGTATTATAATGTTGGGTGCCAGGTTAAATGACCAACAGCCTTACATGGACACCAGAAATGGAGACTATGTGAACTAGCTGAAGTTTCATCTATCATAGCATAGATTTGGCAAACACATCTCTGAAAGGCTTACATGCTTTTATGAATGATACAGTATCTAAACATGGCACCATGATTAAGAAGAGGCACATGAGAATGAGAATACAGAATCTGTGCCCCTCTCAGACTTTGGTCGTCAGCTTCAGAAGCTGTTAAAACAGCTATTAAAAATGGTACAGATCCAAAATTATCAGCAAAAGTTTGCTATCAAGTCACACACAAAGAATTATCTACAAAGGCATGGTATGACCCCACAGTTACATACATGAACAAACTGATTCTGGTAAAGATACGTCCTGAGATGAAAGGACTATTAATAACTCTGAACAAAACTGTACTAAAAGATTTCAAACACTAAAATTTTATGGAAGTAGAACTAATATGCAATATCACGAGCACTGCAAAAGCTCCTAAGTAATAAAAGACCTTGGTGCACAACAGTCCCAGGAATACTATTTAAGGCTCAATCTATGAAGCAAAGTTATTACACTCTGGCTTTTAAAATGTTTGTGGAAAAAACAAGAGGGAGGTGATCCAACAACTTCCTCTGGAAGGGACCTATGTTCAGACAGAGGGTAGCAAACAAAGCATGGCTGCTCCACACCGTACTGCACAGCTATCTGTAAATTAAAGCAGACTAAAAAGACAGAAAGGTAGACTCCTTTAGGAAGCTGAGAAAGGCGAGCTATCTGCAGCCTTTAAGAAAAGCTCCATTGCAGCTTTCCTAGATTCAGGGAATGGTAAACTCCAAGGGAATGCTGGCAACTGCACAGGCAGATTTACAGGGTAAATATGATCTGAAATACTTTTCAATAGTAGCTCTAACTGATCCCTGCCTTGAAAAAAACGCTCAGTGTTTATTTGTATCATTTCTCCGTGCTGCTCCTTTAGTAAGGGGCTACATTCTTGTTCACGTATATACCAGATAGACAAACTGGTGCAATTACACTCTCAAAATCACCTTGTTTCACTTCAGATGTATACAGTTTTACTGTGTAAATACACAGCATAAGCACACTTAAGACCTTTGCCAATACAGATTGTAATTCCATCATTCATGCAAACTGTGAGCTGCTACAACTGCAGGCCCTGCTTCATAAGAACTGAAATAAGCATGCAGGGTAGCATCAATCTGCCCAGTCAACAGAATGACAGCAGCAGATCTTAAGATCTATGTGAACTGAACTTAGTGAAGAAAAAACACAAGTTCAGTTTGTCCAGGAACTACAGCAACATACATACTCAAATACTTACAGGAAAACCAGTGCTGCTCAGATGTGGAAAACAGATTCACTTTTTCAATCTTAAAAACCTGTCCACTTACTGATACTAAATCAGTTCAACTAAAAACCTAAAGTGAAACAAAAGCTGCACTAGGTATAGTACACATAGGGATCTACTTCTCTGACTGACTGCACATCAGCAGTTGCACAGTCCGTGTGGCCTCAGATGGCTGTGGAACAGATGGGGCTGGGAGGAGAAGGTAGAAGGGAAAAAAATAACACATCATACAGCCCTCTGCCTGCTCCTCTCTTGGGTGTCTAGAAGTTTATTAATCGGATACATTTGATCAAAAGCCTACATTAGTTTGATATAAAGCATACATTTCCTTTTAAGTCATGTAGGAACGATCTATTTTATGAATGCAACCTCTTCCTATGGGTACACTATGAAAACTCAGTTGTACGTAGAAGACTCTGGAACTTCTCTAACAGAGGACATTACAGAATTATCTATAATAACAGGTACAAAACTCAACATGGCTTTATAAGCTTTTGGTCATCATCTAATTAAATTACTTTGCTTTAGATAACTGTACTGTCAGACCTAGTGAAAATCTTACAAGGTAGTATAAGCAAACAGAAACAGCATTAGTCCGTTACACATTTAGAAAGCTTTTAATTAAAACTGAAGAGAAGTACTAATATGTTGCATTTTAAAAGGCCGGCATCTTCCTAACTTTGCTAAGTATGGAGTAAAGAATCTTCATATGAGCTGGGACAAGCAAACCTTCCGCAATCCTCAAGTACTAGGTAGGATTTGTTATTTTGTGATTCATTTCCTTACTTAACAAGTAAAACTGTCATTACATCGCCTGAAGTCTCATTCTACTTAGCAACACTGTATATATGACACTGTCGGATGTCAGGATTCATCATTATCTCACCGAGTTGACTTACTTCAGGTTACTGATGGTTTTCAAAGCCAAATTACTAAGTTAAAAAACCCACAAATTTTTACAGTCAACTGGCGAATGTTGCTTATATGCAAAATACCAGATACCGTGGTACGTTCCTGTCAACAAAAGTTTTGCTTATTTTGCAAGTAAAGTCTCTTAAAATGTTAAAGGATCTTCTAGTTCAGCTGCTCATCGACTCTTTGTCATTACAGAGAATGAAAATGCATCATTTTAAAAAGAAGCACTCAGCCACATAAGCTTGCTAATTGAACTGACTCACAACACGTGCAACGTGACAGTTTTATGCACATTTACCCTATTTTGATTGGCAGAAAATGCTTTAAGCCATTCTACAACTCCTCCTGGTAGTAAAGCAAGACAAGGATCAACTCATACTACCCACAAACAAACGGTCTGCATGGGGTCTGGACAGCACAGTTTAGAGGGTATTTCCCAGAGCTGTGGTTTATTTGGAGAAGTTACCATGCCACCAAGATTATGCTTTGTCTACTGACTTAATGGAGCACATTGTCTCAAATTTCTTCTAAACATTATTTTACTCTGCAGTCAATGCTAACCTGTTCAGCCGTGTTTCAAAATTTAAAGAAAATTTAATATTCAGAATGAAAAAAAATTAAAAAAATCAAAAGCCTTTGGATATTACACACCTACCTGAAGCACCTGTTTTATCTTCATTCTCAATTGATGCCGTTTTACTTTTCATAAAATCTTCAAGCTCGTCATAATGTACAATACAAAGCCTTCTGTCAATCTGGTAGAGCAGAGCAGGACACATATATATAAAAAATTCAGGAGATATTGGAGAGCTGGTTTCCAGACCATAGCGTCGTAGCAGCTGAGTAACATTTAAGCACTGCAAGCACATGGTACAAACAAATTAAAAATGAAAGCACCTATTTCACTGCAAAAATCTACAGTTCTGGAAAACATAGCTTATGATTTCAGAACACACACAGGAGTAAAAAACCAGTCCAAAACGTTCCATCAATGCTCGAACAGTCTAAGCCGATTCAAGTGGTTTATAAGAGGAACAAACTGTCAAGAGTATCTACATTATACAACGCAGTCCCCAAACACCTACAGAATTCTTGATAAATGTCAGTGAAAGCAAGTTTCCTTTACACTTACACAGTAAAGAAAGCAAGAAAAAAGGAATAGGAGAACATATATGAATCCAAGTCACGTTTTCTAATACTTCTCTTTACCCATTAATGCTAAGTTGTTTAAAGCTTCCCTTTTCAATTTACTTAAAAACGAATTCATCACTCACTCCATTCCTTTTTTATACTGCTATATTTAAAACCACGATATCAAACCATCCTCCTTGTATTGTAAACTGTGAGGGGATATGGACAGTAAACTTATGGACCTGGAAGAAATAGCGGATGCTGGAAAGAGAAATAGAAGGAGGAGCTTACACCATGCACAGTACTAGAGAAGTTACATCTGCACTGCTTTACAATCTTTTGGAACAAAGAAACAAACACACTGGAAAATATGCTCATGCCCTTCTTAGGAAAACGCTTCTGTGCAGCTTCCAAAAATGTCAACAATCTCAGATTCAGAAAGAAGTCCAAAATAAATAAGATGAAAGGAAAAAAAAAAAGGTACTCAGGAATATTGGAGGAAAAAAAACAATGACAAAAATGATCACCTGTAAGCAAGGTATGTTAGAACCCTTTAAGTACACCCTTTAAATAGAGAAGCAAGATAACTTGAAAAAGATGGGTGATGGGCAGGCAGAATCAACAGTTCATTCTGCTTCATCTGTGGGTAAGCCATGTAAAGTGTTATTCAATGACAGCAGAAGTGAATCACCAGTTCCCCATTTCATACTCACCACTTCACAATCACGTTCATCTTCATTATGATCCTTACGACTCCGTGCTGAAATAGCGTGCTTTCTTATGCCTGTGTGCTTACAGGGCGCCTCTCGCTTGCTGGTATGGTGATGCCCATCCTCACTACCTACACTGGAATCCTGATGTCCATGATTAGTGGAACGATCGCCACTGTGTTCACGATGGTGCAAATGAAAGTGAGATGCATCATGCACATGATCGTGCTTATGAACACGATTGTGCTCACACTGATCACCTAGGCGGTGATTTGGAGGACAATCTTGTGTAGCATCTCCCGAAGTCTCGCCGATTTTCTTTCGTTTCTTCTTCTGTTTCCGCTGTTTTCTTTCACGCTGATCTTGTGTTGTGTTTGTTTCTGTGGAAGGTCCATGATTCTGCTCTCCATGTTCATTATGAATAACTGAATCATTATGAGAATGATGTGTACCGTTGTGGTCAAGATGGTGATGGGGATGAGGGTGGTGATGATGGTGATGGTGACTCTGGTCATGAATATGTTTACCGTCGCCTTTTATAGATGACACTACTGCATCTCTCTCAGAGTTATATTTATGATTTTTCTTTTCAGCCATACCAGTCACAGTTTGATTTTCTGAATCTGAGTGGCTATGAGGATGATTATGAGAGTGAAAATGCTTTCCTTCCTGAACTTCTAAAGCATATAGGTGAGAAACATGATCGTGGCCAATATCATCATGATTAATCACTAATACTTTTACTTCTCCTAAACCAAGGCTTACTAACAGTTTTTCCAGGCCAAAAAAGGATAATCTTCCATTTTCACCGTAACGATCAAAAATCTTTTCAATGTAGTATTTCTGTTCATTTTCAGCTTCTGACGTTGAAAATTTACTCGGCGTAGACTCTGATCCTGCGGCCTGGTGGTATGGTGTCTCTGAGATCTGATAGCAGTTATGGTGGTCCTCGTGTCCCTCTTCAGGACCATGATCACGTCCATCTTTATGGCAATGATTGCACTGATGAAAGATAAAGGTCAGCAAACAAACGATGCAAAATTTTGTGTGCATGTGTACCTTCATCTCCGTTTCCTACAAGAAATACAAGGGGAAGCAGTTAGGTATAAAAAAAAGTCTTGTACTACGGTCATTCCCGTACTTATCTGCACCAAATGAATGATTCAGATCTTTTTAGATATTAGTGTTAACAGAATAACATTTTTTACTTCGGCTATTGTATTAATGTATTTCTCTTATCCAGCAGCAAAGCAACAGGCTCTGTGTGTTTTAGATACGTAGCCCTCTATGCCATACTTACAGGAGGCAGTTACAAACAAAAGTTCAGCATTTACAGTCAGTCATAACAGAAGATTTGAGCATATGTTTTCAGGAGCACCTGCACCTGAGATAGCTGGTAATATTGAAAAATCGCAATAAAACACAAGTTAAAGAATAAAAAGAACTCAACATCATGGTCTGTATTTTCTTCTTTATGGCAATGATGGGAAGATAACAGAGTTGAAAACTGTAGTCTCATTTAGTGTTTTATGCACAGCTAAACTGCTTCCACTAAACACGCACAGCACAATTCCTAACTTACATTGGTAAACTGAGATTTCAAAACAAGTTCTCATTAACCAACTTCATAGCATCCCTAATGGATGCTGTTCTTATTTGTAGTACTTTTTATTTAAATAAGTTTACTGATCTCAGAGATCTATGTGGATACTCATCTAAAAATAAGGTTTTACAAAAAAAGATGCCCCCCATACAACTTGAAAAACAGTTAGGCCAACACACAAAGTTCACCATTTTTTGGAAATCACATCAAAACAATGTCATTTTCTACCTTGTATTAAATGTACGAAACTTATTTTCAGCATCAGCTAACGATGAAGACACAGCACCAGATTTAACTTGTATTCAGATTTGAAAACAATTAACTACTTCACAAAATATGACACATTTATTTCTCTAATACCTGCTAAGAATAAATTAAAAATACTTCAATAATTATTACAAAAGAAACTTTACAAAAAAGATCCAAGATTACTTTACGATGACATCAAACTAGGAAGCTGAATACAAACCAAGAACTATATTTTATGATATCTAAGTTCTAGACTTAGTATGGGCAGAGAATATCCAGTCAAGTACATGTTAAAACCATCATTTAAGCACTGCCAAGGCATTCTAGAACACTTAATTCGTACCCTTGGTACAAGACAAAGTATTATTTACATATGTACAGTGTATTAGTTACAGTATTTCCTCTATGAGGGTGACAGAGCACTGGAACAGGTTGCTGGAGAGGCTGTGGAGTTTCCTTCTCTGGACATAATCAAAACCTGCTTGGATGCTTTCCTGTGCGAGCTGCCATAGGGAACCTCCTTTAGCAGGGGATGGACTGGATTATCTCATCCATGAAGCCCTCTCATTGAGAAAGGAACACATAAAAAGAAAAAGGAAGCATGGAGCTTCCCAACTGATGTAAACATTTTGCTGACTAAAAAGTAAAAATAAAAATAAATAAAAGTACAGAGATAGGGTTTTCACACATAACTACTTACATATTCAATATGATCGAGGAGGAAAGGAGAGCTGAGAGGAAGGACAAACGCAGGACTCCATCCACCCTGATTTTTATACCTCCAGATGTTGGCAAGACACTAGCAAAGTATTAGGCAAACAGATCAAGAATGCTATGATCCTGTTTTACACAGAAAGCAATTCTTGCTTCCTGTACGCAACTCAACTAGAGCTGTATGACTGACCCCACCTTCAGATGCCAAGTAAGTTGATCAACTTCTCCTAAAATGAGATTGAGTTTCATACAACAAATGGTGTATGTACTTGTTCTTCTCTAGCCCCGCTGCTGTGTTCTGTGAAACCGATGAGAAAATTGCTTTACAACAAACCACCACAATTTTCAATCAATTTTAATTTCTTTAAATGTTAGCTTGATGCTTTGCATTTAAGCACTTGCTTAAAGTACTGTACAGGGACACATATCACACAAAAATCTGTACCTGCAACAGGTTGACAGATGAAAGAACTGATAATGGGAATGAGCTACCGTTTTGTAACTTTATATAATGAATTTATGAGTTAACACATTGCAGTAGGGAAAAAGTTTTCTCCCATTAACCTCTATAATTACAGAAGATGAAAATTAACCTTTTCTAGAGCCTTAAATGCTTTAAACAAACAAACAAAAAAATACAACGGCTTATTCTTCCTTTGCAACCTTCACCTAGTAAGAGATGTAAGATCAGAAGAGGATCCGTCACCTGAAGCCATCTGTAACAAACCTGATTGATACCTAGCAGGTAAGCGCATGCAGCATACTGTAATTATTTAGCAATTTGTTTACTCTTTCTTTAGTTTCAGTTTCTTGGTACCAAAAACACCGTCTCAACTGTCAGCAAAATTCAGTTACTCAAAGCATACTACGCTTGTTGCTAGGATACGTTTTCTTTCCCTTTGCCACCTAACAGTAATATAACCAGAACAAGTAAAGCAAAACTAACTCATTTAAACCAGCACAATTCAGACTAAAATGTCTCCATCAGGAAATTCATGACTAAAGCATGGTAAGCATGACCATAATCCTTTTCACAATTTCATGATCTTTTTCATGTGACTGTCTCATACAATACTACTAACACATAACTTTGAAATTTCAGTCATGCATGTCTAATTGTGGTATTTAGCTTTGAATGGTACCTTTTCTCCATGCCCTGATGGTTACAAGTTCGTAATCTATGATCACGATTCATTGCTCGAATTCAAGAGCTGAGCATTATCAGACCTATTTCAAAATCAATTTAGATGTATATTTTCAATAAAACTAATAATAATAATGCTGGCACAGTATTCTTAAGTCTAAGATACTCTTTCGTATCTTCTACTTTAATTCTTTTCTTACAGAAGATGGTTACAAAACAAACATACACATCTTAACAAGTCTCGAACAGAACAACTAATACGAGTAGGTTATTTGTTTCATTTTTACACAAGTTTCATTAGTATCTAGTCAATTATAAATAGCTCCCACCAGGCAATATGTTCATCAGTATTCACACGTATATAACGGCAGAAAGCAGAAGTCCAAATCTGACACACTTCAGTGGCACTGAACTGTATACAGCTCATCTTGGTGTAAGCACATTAAGAGCCTTGAATCCTTTCAAAAGACCATGGAAAGGCAGCCTGAGGACAAGGCTACAAAAGTGGAAAAGATTTCAGCTATTATGGCTGCCAGCCTTGGCCTTACTTTACACACTCGTGATTCCTGCTGTCCATCCTCCTTTCTTCAACAGCACAGGGATGGCTGTGCACCCAGCAGGGTCAGATACACGAGCAAACACCCTTGAGCTGTGGCATAGGTCAAAACCAGAACCCACAGGCTGGAGCGGGAACTAACGGCACCTGCTGCGTTGGGCTGCCAACAAGAACAAGGCACATCTTTTGGGATGCACTCAGACAGTGGGACAACCCCACCCAAAGTCACTCTTCAAGGTTAGAATACATGTGCACATATACAATAAGTAAGACAAACATCTCTGCCGTGCCCACTGACATTTATGGAATTGCAAACGGAGCTGCCAAGCGCACCCCATTGCCCCCTCATATAGCACAAGCAGATAGTTCCAACTCAGTGCAGCTCTGAACGCACACCCACAGGGAAGGCTTTAGGCCAAAGAACCTGAACAATACTTCAGCATCAGTTACCTGTTCTAGAAATAAAACTCGCACCATCTCTTATGTCACACCATTCCCTATGGCATTTCCTCTACTGAACTAAATACGCCTCTAATCAAATTGTGCGTTACAGCCTTTCTCACAGGTTCTCCCTTGAAATCCTAAAACACTTACACAGTCCCTGCCACTTCAACTGCTCATTTCATACCTGTAGTGGTTTATTTTCACATCATTTCATTTACAGTCTGGAATAGGACGTTTTTCTTTGTCATCAATTGCTCCACTGAAAGTAGAAAACTAGTCTGACAGCTGGGTTTGACTTCAAGTAGCACCCCTGAATTCCAATAACACGGTCAGACAAAATCCACACTCAGCTCACAACTGGGTATATCACTGAAGTGCTCGCAATCCATATACAATAGCATTTCTGTTAGTATACAAACACCAACTAGTCTAAGTGCCCAACTTCTTCCCCCCCTCTTTTTTTCCTGACTGTTCCCAGCAATGTTAATTAACAGAAACATCTGATATAAATGCATTGGATTTCTGCCCTTGCAAATATTCAATTAAGTTTCTCTCTTCTAATTTTCTTTCCATGCTGCCTTGTAAGAACATTCTGCCTTCTTATACTACCTGCATAAGATCAAGTTCTTGAAACTACCTTAAAAAGAATCAAAAACAACTTGAAAGACAGCTCCGACTGCTCCGAGTACTCAGCCTGAAAGTCACAATGTCCAAAGAACCTTAACCAGGAGTTCATCCGCCTCCAGAAGCTGCCACAGTTAGCTATTTACAGTTAGCACAGACACCAAACGCACAACTCAGCTCAAACGAGGGAGGACTGAGGACAAACAAGACTTACAAAGTAACATTCTCACCAAACTAAGATGCTCTCTTTGTTCAGAAAATGCCATCACTTCTGCCATTAGCTTTTAGTAACAACTTCTCAGAGTAAAACTAGTATGAGAAATATCTCTCTGTTTTTTTCTTTCTGTATGTGTGAGATACACGTCTCTTGAATTAAAAGTACTGGCTACATAAAGGCACTTTCTCATTCTTCCTAGAATTTAATATTCTCTCACACATTGCAGACATTTACTTAGATTTCCACGCAGAAGAGATGCCTGCAGTCCTCCTACACCTCCAATACTTCACACTACTCCTCTGTCCAGAAACGCTAAAAATTCAAATAATCTACTCTCCATTTCCTAAATTTCCAGTTTTAAGCAAATGCCAGAGTGTCACTTACTACCAATCTAATATTCATTTTTAAGGTACGGGATTTAAAAAAAAATCTCAAAGAAATCAAAATACTCCTGTTAAACACACTAGAAGAAATCCACAGAAGTACTCCAATAAACACAAATCTAATTTTAGCAGTTTTTTGCTGACATGAGCTTCTGAATATACAAACATGAAAACATTCTACAGAAGTAAGAAGCTAAACTTAACAATCTCTAACTTTAGTTCTCACCCATCTCCTGTATTTTCTTCTCTCTCCAAATTCAGTGAAACAGGTTTGTGGATATAAGCAAAACTCATTCAGTTGAGAATCTACAGCCCAGTAGGAGGGGCACTCTGTAGGAACAGACCATCAACTAATTGATCCGAGACACGTTTGCTAAGTTAATACCAGATAAGACATATATCACAGAAAGCATTTATGCATAACTGAACACATTCTCAAAATTGGAAGTTT
The DNA here is from genome assembly GCF_038088225.1 of Cyrtonyx montezumae. NCBI lineage: Eukaryota > Metazoa > Chordata > Aves > Galliformes > Odontophoridae > Cyrtonyx > Cyrtonyx montezumae. The sequence continues at coordinate 9,078,242 of NW_027072078.1, read as the reverse complement.
GAAGGATTTGAAATACCAAAGCCTGAGCACACTAGAAAATGATCCCAAATTAATGCAGCCTTAATCTAATAACTCAGTTGTACAGAAAGGTGCATTTGCTTTAATTCAGACAGAAAGTAAGTGGGGCACCTTCTTCAAAAGGACAATTACCTGTAATGAACTGCTGAATATGGGATCCTTCTCATAGCACGAAATAATACAAAAGACATCCAAAAAACTCAAGTTCTTCAAGCTTCAGATCTGCTTACCCACGAGTTACTTTTATGCGTTTTATACATAAACTTTATATAGTTTCTAATACATTATTAATGCACAACCTTTACAATGGAGCTGGTGTGATCTTGTGTCAAATTCTGTTGCTTAGTTTGCTTGTAAGTATGGAGTACCTGAAAACAACAACAAGGTACATTTGCATTTCAGTACTTTATTTCTCCACTCAAAATAAGCAAAAGGTTTTGTCAGAACTAACGCTGAAGCTCAACAAATATTTTAAGATGCTGCTGCACTCACGGCAGTCCTGCCCTGCCCTACTGCTTCTCTCATTCATTCCCATAAAACCATTTTTGTATACCAGATTTGTTTGCTGATCTGTTCACTGTGCAGCTGTACAATTAGATTCTGCTGAAAAACATTCCAGAAAAAGATTATTTTCAAGATAGATTACTTCTCCTATCTGCTTCACTGTGCAGCTGCACAAACACTGCAGTCCCAACAAAAAAAAAAGAAGAAAAAGCAGCCTTGCCTTTGGTGGCAGCACCGGAGCCACCTGATCTGCAGCCCAGCAGCCTATTCAGCTACAGCACAAATACAACTGCTCACCTCAAAACACACTCACGTAACACTGAAAGATCAACCACTTTCATATTGAAAGTCATTTCAGAACAACTTCTCTAAGTCCCTCCTCAACACAGAATATAATAACATTTACAATGAAGTGTTAAGACCAGTAGCAGTATGTTTATCCCTGCTGTAACTTAAGCCACTTACATCTATCTCATCTTTGCAGTATCTTTGAACATTTGCACTAAGTTCAAAGGCATAAAGGTGTATCTTTGATACGCGTTTAGTTGTTAAATGATCACAATTAAAATAATCTATAGCAGCTACAATCCAGGAAGGAATTCAACATGTTTTCTATTAAGCTGACAGCTTCTCTCACTTTTCCTAAAAATAAATAAAGCCACCAAGTAAAAAAGTCTGTTGAAAAATAGGACTGAGGCATGTGCTCTCCTCACACGTGCTCTGCCAGATTATGATGCTTAACAATCATTTCTCGAATTTAAAAGCAAACAAGTCTTCATAAAGACATTTCAGCACATTCAAAATAGCATGTAACCTGCCTGACCTACGACAAAAAACAGTTGCACATATTTCAACAGAAGGTCAGCCTAACCATTAGCCAGCTCAATCAGAACGTGCCATTTCCATCCTATTCCAAGCAGACTTCAACAGAAGTCATGATGACTAGCACTTATTCATTTGAGCCAAAACTACAGTTAAAACCCCACAGGGCCACCCATCACAGGACTGTGTGATGATTCAACACTCAAACTGACAGAAACACTGTCTTGAAACAAAAAAATCACTCACAGTGAACTACGATCTTCAATTAACATGTTATTAAAACAACTTTGCAGGTGCACAGCTTCCAGGTGACTGAGCAAAAGCATCATACTTAATGTCAACAGTACTCATACTGCAATATTAGAGACAGAAAAGAAGAAAGGAAGCAGAATCCTTACAGACTTAATCTGACGTGCGAGCTGTCTTCCTAGTTAAACAATTTTAAATAAAGTACAAAAACTTGTCTTAGAAATGCTGCTGTCTGTGTGCACTCCCCCGTGTCCATCATCTCACAAGTGCACGCACAGTCCAATAGCAACACTGATGAGCAAAGAGAGATACTGTGAAGAGTAATGATGCACAATCAGTTTTAGAAAAACTGCACTGCAGTCAGATGCACCCAGCCTAGAACATGCTGTGTAGCATTCTAACATGATCTAGTAGCAGCTGCTGGCTTTTGTTTTCACTCTGTACACTCTACTTCCAGTACCTGAAAAGTAGATGCTCCTGATCCCCTCCTGGAGCATGACTGTGCCTTCTCTACTTTAACTTAAATTACATGGATTTTTCTGGACCAACTGCTGATTTGATTCCACACTACTGCAGTCACCACCCTTCTCAGTAGGATCATTAGGACATTACTATTTCCTACATCACTGAGATCTTCCATCTTCATGCTATTCCCCCCCCCCTTATTGGCAGCTTTCTTCAGCTCGCACGATTCTATTACTTTTCAAAGCTGTGGTAAATAAATACAATTTTTTCACTGCTTTGATACATCCTCCCCATAACCTGAAACCGGAAGATGTTAATTTTTTACAGAACACAAAGCAAGGGAACAACAACAGAAGAGGGCTATTTGTTGTCTCCAACATGTAACACAAGCGATTAAAAATGTATTTTGAAACAAATCCAGGATTCTGGCAGAAAAGACCATCCTAACTATAAAAAGACATATTCCACACAGAATAGCATAAAAAAGTCTCATTTTGTTCTTCCACTCTTTGACTAACAGAAACAGCTTGGCAGCCTACCACTGAAACTGCATATTACCTGATCTCTCTGAGGAAGATGTTTTATGCTCTTTTCACTGATTAAGTGAAACCAAATGAAAAGCAGTCTGCCTCTGCCCCTAAATTCCTGGGGTCATTAGTGGGCCATGACCACCATTCCAAAGGTTCCACTTCAGAAATACTTAACATTCACAGGACATAAAGATGAGTTTCTGTAACATATTTTATTCCATGGACAGCCAACTCAGCATTTTCTGTTAAAATTATCCTCCCTCCTTCCTTCTCCTTTGGCTACTGTAACTGACAGTACATTACTTTCTTCCACAGACTGCTGAGCATGTCATAGGCACATTACAAAATACGGCACTTCCATCGCACTAAAGCTATCCCATGTAACACACTGTACAAGATCAGGGTTGAAATCTTTTCTACCAAATTAAGTCCAGCTACACCTCCAAATGTATTTTAACATTCAAAGTAGCTCAGTTCAAATAATTATTAAACACTACTGATCTGACAGCTTAATCCCAAAAAGAGTCAAACGTTTGATTCCATGGTTAACCACAGCTGAAGGTACCTAACATTTATGTGACTGTTAAGGAGTCTGAGGCTTTGCTTTTCACATTTCCAAATGCACAACAGTTTAGTCATTGAAGTTGCTATGATATTTAGTCATGGGAATAATATGCCATCTCCTATCAAGAAGCCATATTATGAAACTGAAATACTTTAGTAGGTACGTTGTCTATTTGGCACAGAAACCTGCATCTGGCATCCAAAACTAGCTGCAGCTATATCACAGCTCCTGATCTGAAAAATCCCCAGTAAATAGGAAAATCTCATAACCTGATGTCATGAATAATAAATGTTTAAATACTCCTCCCACTCTCCCCTCCCCCCCCCCCCCACTCCATATCTGATGTGATAAATTCACCATTTATCAGCTTCTGATTAAACTACGTACATTTGCTCATAACCAGCTTGTAACTTTGTAACATATACATGACATTTTAAATGTGGGTTACCAGTAATGGGACTGTACTTACCATCAAGAGAAGTAAAAAAACACAAAGCACAACTGCACATACAGACTACAAAGCAGCAGAGCACTTGAGGTACAGCATTCCACTGTTAAGTCTGTCACTGCTTGGAACTACTATATAACATATTTGTTAAGATACAGGCAAGGATTTGCCTCAAAAGTTCACATTTTCTTCATATTTGAAATAAACTGCTTTTATTTGAAGAACAATGCACTTCTCTCCATTACGAATACCCCATTTCTAAAATGTGATTAATTCTTTGCCTCTGTCACGTTCATACTCCGAATTCATAGTTTCCAATCAAGAAAGGAAATTCCTGAAAATGAATTTGTAGGAGCTAAATTTCCCCCAGTGACACTTTGCACTTTTCAATTTTATTCACTTTAAGAAGCAGTACATAGTCTTCTTCCAAAAGATCATTTTAATTTGTCAACTGTCCAATTAACAACAACAACAAAAAAAATTAAATATTAAATGCATATATTTCAAAGGCATTTTGGCCTAAATTATAGAACTTTTAGGCTATGAGATGCGCTCTCATGCATCAAAAAAGTACCACAATACACTCCTTCATTAGACTAATGTAGCTGTTTAGTGCTGAGAAACAAGCCGTTTCTTTGGGGAATATGAGAAGACCAAGTGTGCTCTAAAAAGACAATGATTTACTGCAGCTAATTTAATCCATAAAATCTGACACAAACAAAATAGAAGAAACAATAATTATTTGTTACGATTGGGCATTCTCAGTAAAGCATCTCATCCCCACCCATTCTTCCACAAGTCAGCATAAATCCCTCACGTTTTTTCTCCCTACTACTGAACTTTCGTGATTAGAAAAGGTCAGCATGAGAATTTCTGCCCTAAGACATTAAGAATGAACTTCTGCTGAGACCCTGCGTCTTGCAGAGTAAGACGCAAAAACATACACTACATATTAACATAACTCAATTTCTTGTAGCTGAGAGACAACTGTGCAAAAAATAGATAAAGTTTTACCATATGAACCAACAAAAAGCTGTTTTTCTTTGACCACATGCAAATACGATAGTCTAGAATATGTTATAAAGTATTAAGAAATTATGTATGGGTAGATTAGACTAAAAAGCTAAACGTTATACATAATTCCTACAATACAACTACCACGTATTTACTGAAATCCACAGAAATATATGGTATTCACAGAATCACAGAATTGCTCAGGTTGGAAAAGACCTTCAAGACTGAGTAACCAAACCATACTACCCTAACAACCCACACCAAATCATGTGCCAGAGCACCACATCCAAATGTTATTTAAACATGTTCAGGAATGGTGACTCAACCACCTCCCTGAGGAATCTATTCCAGTGCTTAACAACCCTTTTTATAAAGAAGTTTTTCCTTATATCCAACCTAAACCTTTCCTTGCACAACTTGAGGCAGTTTCCTCTTGTCCTTGCACCTGTCACAAGAGAGAAGAGACCAACCCTGCTCTCACTGCCATCACCTTTCAGGTATTTGAAGAGAGCAATAAGGTCACCCCTTCAGTCGAGAAGTTCAGTGGAGAACTGAAAATAGTCTGTTTACGCATCACATCAGGTATTACATAAAAGGGAATAATTTTACTTTTAGCACAGAAATGAAGCAATGCAGGGATACAGTATTATTCAGACCGCAGTAAGTAACACGTGTAAGCTAGTATAATTTGAAAATGTACTTCCAGGCTGAGATACTGTCTTCTACAGACAGATACTCAGGTCACAAATAAATGCTACTGAGAATGTTCTGCAAGCAGATCTAGCCAAAAATACAGCCAAAATAATACAGCATACATTTAGCAGACAAAGTAATTATCAAGACAGCAGTGCCTGATGAAAAGAGGTCATTCTTTACAATAACGTGTTATATAAATTACACAGAGCCTTGAGAAGCAGTACAGCCACAATTAAAACAGAGTACAATATTCCACTTGCCAGTAAGGAAGTTCTTTTGCACTGTTCTGAACCTGCCATGAATGAAGTGCACATGGTGACACAGTAAGACTTGGTTAGCCATAAGATGCATACCTGCTTGCTGTTCCCCTTGGCTGTGGAAATAAATACACTCGGTTGTGGTATCACTACTGCTATTTTGCTGCATGAGTTAAATCCAGTATCCAGTTGTGAAACTGACCTATGGTCAGTACTCTGAACAACATCAGGACCACATCCTGGGATACAGTGCTACAGTACTATTTAAAATGCAAATCAGAATTAACAAAGATTTAACTAGTACTCCAAAAAAATCCACATCAAGAATGACACTGGGTAAAATCTACGAGAGACTACTTTGAAGAAGATTATGCGTACTTTTGCTCTGTTTTGCTTTGGTGCTCCAGAATACGTATGGCTGTATACTATCAGCAACTAGCTTGGTTAAGAGAGGAACTAATTACAGATATCCTATAATCAGCCATAAATCAATTATAATTTCCAGTTATCCTCCAGTACAAAGAGTTTTTTTCATCCATTAATAATCCCTGTACTACAGTTATAAGAATGTAGCTGTAATAAAAATGCACAAAGATCATTTTATGGGTGTGGTAAAGATCAAGCCATCTTGAGACATGGGTCTTTATACGTATTATTGTAGGAACACCTATCAGGAACGAAAGTTTTATTATTGCGCTATTTACTAGGAGCTATGATTGGGAACTTCAGTAATAAGAAATGTGCAGATGTTGTACGAGGGGAAACAATTTTTAGGAAATATTGGTGGTAGTTTGACTGAATGACCCCGCAGGTCTTTTCCAACTTCAGTGAGTCAATGATTCTATTTCTTACATGAAGGCTCTCCAACAGACCACTCAGTATGAATGCCATAAGAGGTTAATCAATTTCCACAGTCGTCTAATTTTGCATTAGTAAAATGAGCCCTCTCCACCCTCATCATACTGTTTTTGGAAGCAGCAAGCTATAGAAAATGTGGTAGTGAGATAAGAATGAAGCTCATAGGTCAGCAGCGGCTGAGACAGAAAAGGCAGCTGAGTCACTCCTCTGCAGCAAGAGGCAAGTCAGAAAATGGAAAGCTGAAGATGAGACACCAAAATGTACTATCCAAAAGATGAAAACATTTTTGTAATAATACAATGAAGCAAGTTCCCAGCATGGGTACAACACCCTACATATAATTCCAACATCTCCTCGTCTTATGCTTTTGAGATAGGTGTCAAGAAACCATGATCTTTGCAGTCCTTCACACTGGCTTCCAGCTTGTGGACATAAACATCTGTACAGGGACCAGACCAGCATAACAGGTAACAAGAAACTTAAGTGACTTGAAATATATATATATTCCTTTTTCTTTACTCCTCAGATTTGTACTACATCAAAGAATACTTGGAGAAATGGTACTGATGTGGAATCACACAGAGTATTCTGAACAGCTGGATGAAAGAAGAACACACCCTTCCCTCACCTAGGAGGTTACAATGCTGGCAGGACATTGGTACAAATATTTTCATCAGTTTTAGAAACTTAAAATTTGTTCTTTTTTATTAGCTTAACCTAATTGGCACAATTTCTTTATCACACATGATTAGATATACTTTCATATCTCAGTCGCAATTTAAGAATGAACTAAAACCAATCTAAATTCTTTCCACATCACCAAGTCCTTATCAGAGAGATAAAATTATTAGTCATCATTTAACTTCAGCAGCCCAAACTGAAACACCTTCCATTTAACCAAATTATATTTCAAGGACTTGCTCTTTAAGTTGGACGCTCACAGAACAAGAGGAAGTTACACTGTTTTTCTTTAAATCAGAACAGAAATTGCTTCCCCTAAGGCATGAATTCTTAAATTCTTACTATTGTCAGAACTCGCTCTGCACGTACCTCCACGGGGACAGCAGAACCCTAATTCAGCTCTCCCATCTTTGAAACTTCTGATGACATTTTTAGGTGCATTAAGAAGAAAGTCAGAACTTGACATTCATTTGACAATTCTGAAACATGCTGAAACATAACACAGCAAACGTTCTGACAGTTGACTGACAAACTGTGAAGAAAATGGCATTAAGATTTCTTCTCTGATATCATTTTGTTGTTCATACCCCAGTTCTGTACTGCGGCCTGTAAAGACACCGTGACCTTTTCAGGTAGTTTCACCACATTTAAGGACCAAATCTTAGCTGATAGGAAAACTTCTACTGAGCTCAGATTTTTAAGTGGCTTGTGTAATTAGGTAATTTGGTAATTTCATTCAATGAAAAAAAGTTACAATTTCCAAAGCAATATTGTCTTACCATATACTCAACTTCCATTTCTGCAAAACCTGGCAAAGATGAGAACAAACTAGCTACGGAAGACAAAATCATGATCAAATGTCATTAAAACACAATAGCAAAAAGAAACAAACCCAAACATACTTCTTATAGGTCTGTACATACACTCAAGCTTAATGTCCATGTGAACTGTGCACCACCTCAAAGTTTCTTCCTACTTGGACCAGCTACTGTTTCATAGATGATCTCTTCTGAATGTAAATATCTTAATTAACAGTGCTTGACTTACTTAGTGAAGACTGCAAAAGAAATCTACGTAAGGTTGTAATGTACTACTTTTTCCATGAGTTAATATAAATTTTATTTTGCCCAAGTCAAACTAGACAAAGCTTGTAACTTAACAAAGTTTCCTGCTGAATACTCAAACAGAATGATTTATTAATGTGCAAAACACAAGTACCATATGCAATCAATATCCTGTTGCCTTTCCTTGATGTAACTTTACAAGACGCATATTGTGACATCACATAAATCTTTAGTTTCGTAACAGACCATGACCAGTCACAGGAGTAGACAAAGATCACCATCACAGGGATTCGTGCTTTTTTACGGAAAGCCAAGATTTCAGAACACTCCCCAGTTGCCATTCAATGGAATTCTTTTTCTTTGTAACAAACTAAAAATGGAATAGCTCAGCCTGTGAATACATTTGCGATGCTTTTTGTAGCCACATTTTATGTTTCTGTGGATACACTGTCCTAGGGATGCATCTGTTCTTAAGACAGCCTGAAAAGCACAGAAAACCTACTTGAAACCAAGGCATATCCATTAAAAAAAACTTCACTGTTTTGGAGAAAGTTACGCAGTGGATGTTAATGAAAACATCCATACAGAACTGCCACCAATTTCATAGAATGTACACAATTTATTCACGGTCTACACGCAGGCCCTGTTCTCTAAGCACATTGCACGGCAGCACACTTCTTTCCTCCCATGTATGAATGTGTTGGAAACAGTTTAAGAAGTGCAATAAGACAATACAACAATTTAAACTTTTATTTCAGAACAAAAACCTAATTATGAAAGTTTTTATCATGGGTTGCATTTTTTTTTCCCTAGGTTTTAAGGTACCACAGATCTTTTTCAGTTTCTTTTGTAGTCATAAGACAGTGTCAGGTCTATACCCACAAGAGCGTCAGCCTATGAAGTCACTGTCAGCAAGCCTAACATCTGATTTGCAATTAGAGCAGCATGTCTCACCAGTCCACAGAGAATTCCTATTCCTCTACATATTCAATGGAAAGTTCATTCTTAAGTAAAATCCAAGTGTGTGCTCTTCTAATTTTTTTTTTTAATCTCTTAGGACCTGTTGTGTTTTCCATTTTATTGTCATTGTATCCATCACTACCACCCAGAGGAACACCAGAACACACTCCCTGGAACACTCCCCAGGAACTGCTGCTGTTAACAAGACAATCACTTCCACATTTCCAAAAAGCAGGCCTTGCTCTGTGCAGCTCTGTGCTGTACCAGTTTTCATCTGCCACAGGCTCCCCTGGTACTACAATATGACATATTATTAAAAAAAAAATCCACAACATACACATCAGAAACATGAGATGAAGAACGAGCAGATACGGGCATTACACAAAGCAAGAAAGACAAAAGGTGGCGAAGACTTCTTTGAACAGTTTTATTCCAAAGGCTCCAGATGCACCAAAGGCATCCAGTAAGCACCCACTGCGGCAGATAAAGGTTAGGCACAGGTGAGAGCAGGAAACTCCTCATTTCCATGCACATTACGCCCCAGCCAAGGACGGAACCTCCTGCCTCCCCTCGATCTTACCTTGATTGTTTGGGGCCGCATGCAGGTTACACAGCCTAGCTGCGGTTTATGCCCTCGCTAACGCTTAGATCAGGCCGAAGAGGATGTAACCGCCTGCTCGCTCCCCGCTCCCACCTAGCAGGGTCCACCGCCGTGCCCCGCGGGCCGCAGCCCGCTCTCAAACCTATGTGCGTGCGCTCCTGCCCGGCACAGCAGCGCCCTGTGGCAGCCGCGGGGCCTCCACGTGGCCGCAGGCGGACGGCTCCGGGGGACGGGGCGCTCCCAGCCCGCGCTTACGCTCGGAAAGAGGGCGAGGGAAGCGGCAGCGAGCGTTGGCACGGGTCGGGGAGCGGCGGAGCTCCCTGGAGCAGCGGGCCCCCAACCGCCGCCGTCCCCACGGCGCCCCCCGGAGCGGCCTGGAACCGCTGCGTCCCGCGCCCCTGTTGCGGGAGGGCGGCTTCACCTGCCGCGTGGCCACCCCACGACGATGAGGAGAGCGGGCGGGGGTCCGGACTCGCGCTCCGCCGCCTCACGACACGGCGGCCCCCCCGCCGCCTCCGGCCCCTCGCCCACCCGGCGGGTCCGGCACCGCCACGTCACGAGGCGGCCGCGCCGCCGTGCCCCCCGCTCCGCATCTCGGGGAAGGAGATGTCCGCTAGTGCCCGCCGGCTCCCGCTCCTCGTCCGCAACCCCGGGCCCCCCCCAACGCCGCCAGCCCGAGCCGGCCGCCACCCGCACCGCCGCGCCGGCCGCTTGTGGGGGAGGGAATGTAAACAAATGGGGTTTTATAGCTACCTCACTCGAGTGCCGTGTGCATCTCCCTCTCCGCTCGGTACCAAACCGCCGCGGCGCCTCCTCCTCCTCCTGCAGCTCCTGCCGCCGCCGCCGTTACGCTATTCGCCAACCACCGCTACGCCAACTGCTCGCGCGCTCGTCACAGTCGCCCCTACGCACCGTGCGGATCGCGTGCCCGCAGCCCGCCCGGCCCAATGCGGAGCCATTTCCTCCCCTTCCCCCGCGCTAAGCTTCCCCCTCCCCTACTCCACCGCCAGCTACGAAAATGGCGTAGCGCTCCCCCCGTCCCCTCCCTGCGGCGCCTTGCGCTCATCACTCAAGCGACCGGGGCCGGGCAGCGGCGCGGAGCGCAGCTCCGGAGCCTTGCGGAACCCTCGCTTCGGGCCGAGCCGTGCCGCTCGTCCTGAGGGGAGCTCGCCCGGAGATCGCGCGGAGCGACGGGCGGATCGCCCGGACGAGCCCCTGCCGCCCGGCTCGGCCCCCCCTCGGGCGACGCCTGAGAGAAGCGGGGCCCCGTGCCCGGCTGCGGGCGGCCTGGGCGCTGCCGTGGCGGCAGGCCCGGGCCTCCGTTTAGCGGCTGCCGAGTGGAGAGCCTGCGGAGCCGGGAAACTGGGCTGTTCGGGGGGAGCCGCTCGACTGTCGCCCCGGGAGCGCTCCAGGAAGGAGACGTGCTGCCCCGGCTGCCTGAGCCCAGCGAGCCCCGTCAGCCTTACTCGCTAAATAAAACTCGCATTACATGATGATAAACGCGGCCCCTACTCGAGATGCGGCCCCTGATCGCAATGTATTTGATTTCTCAACAACATTATAACAGCTGTAAGGACTCAAGAAAACATACGCAATGCCTTATGTAAATTAAAACCTTTACCGGAACAACACCGCGGCTCAGCAGACATTTTGGTTTGCAATGTACGACCCAGAACGCACAGCAACCCTTCACCTCAAATGCTGCTTAAATCAACCAGCTTACTTTGTCATGGCTGTTTATAGGAAGCCTACTCAAAGGCCGAACAGCACTTGAACGCGTCACCAATGATTTAAGCCATTTCCTTTTTAATTCTGAGAAATTTGCACGACTTGTTCCTCCAAAACCAAGTGATGCTTCCCTAGCAGGCTTTAGGCTGCAGCAGACCTCCCCTCTTTCTGGCGCAGGAGGCACGGATATTTCTCACAGACTCTCCTGTTACCGAGATGAAGTAATTCACTTAATCCTTTCCAAGCACGTCCCTTTGATGAGCTGGCTGGCACATCTGCACTGCCCTAGGTCTGGCTTGGCAGAGCCAGAGCCGATTCTACCCACAGTCCTACCTCAGCACAAGTCTCATCTCATCCCAATAGCCTCACAAAGTAAATTGCTCGACAACGTATCCTTGGAATACAAAGACAGCTTTAAATACCAAAAATACAGCATGCTCATAACATGAAAGAAAGTTGGTATCCCTATGTCCAAAAAAAAAATAAAAAAAATCACATAACCATGAAACTGAAGTCATGGAAACAAACAAAACAGCAACAAAACCACCACCACCAAGATTTTCCTGATAACTTCTCTAAGAATATTCATTGTAATCTGAGAACCACCGTTCAGGTCACGGTTTGGGAACTGTTAAAGTGATTTGGAGGTCCTATACCACAACACTGCCCCAGATTGTTTTATGGTAGTTGGAATAGTTTCTGCCTCAAAGCAGGCCCTTTCTCTCAGCATTTTTGTACAGCAAATACAATACAGACCGAATTTGGACATTGGTCATTAGACACCTACCATAAGGTACATCGTACCTTGCAGTGAGGTTACTTCTCCCTAGCGTTAATTGTGTATTTTAGTACACAAGTTGTACACAGATACTTGAAGGAATTCCCTGCCATGAGCAGGGAAGTACAAGTTTCTACACCTCAGTTTAACAAACCAAGAACAAAAATTGTTAAATCACACATAGCTGTGGGAAGTACGCTTCCCTGTAAAGCACGTGGAACAACTTTCTGTGCTGTGGGGAAGCTTGTACAACAAAACTGGGAAGTCAGTACTGCGGGAGTGCTGATAGCTTGGTACAACACAAATGCACAGAGCAGATCCAGACTGATTCTTCAGGATTTACGAGCAGAGTGATATGTTACCACGATTTTATAACAGAACTCACTTAAACCCCTCCTCTTTTCTCACCAGGCGCTTTCTGAATACTACTGAGCAGTACATGCTCTTAAGTTGGGTTGCAGGATAGGATCATGTCCTGCTAAGTGATGAGGATGAGGGCTTCTAGTAGGGCTCCTCTCAAGATGAGGTCCTGTCTAGACACACATCTCCAGTTTCAGAAGAATGCTTCGCCCTCTTCCCCTTTCCCACGTTCCACAGAACTGATGACTTGGCCATCATATCCAGGTTTAGTTCAGCTAGTTGTGTTGCTACAGACAACAGTAAAGGAAGAGAAAGGATGTAGTGTTACGTTTTGAATACAAGATGCAGGCCTAAAGAGAAATGCAAGGTTGGATGGAATTTGAGAGATGTCATATGCTGATTTCCTGTTCTCCCTTAATAAAAACCAACTACACGTGCAGGTTAAAAACATGAAGAGACCTATCTATGCATATATATAAGTAGTTTGTTTAAGGAGGAAGTTTTACTCACAGTGAATTTAAAAGGAGAGTTTATGTTTTGTTTCCGCTTACATTCTTAGTCCTGTTACGTGTTCTGCACAAGGCTTCAGTTCTTTCTTCTTGTCTCTGACTGTAAGCTGAAAGAAGAGTCTTTGGGGAAGTATCCACTCAGGATTAGGAACAATAATAATGAGAAAAAAAAAAAAAGAGAAATTTGCTTGGAAAGCTTGTCGTTGACGGTGTTGACACATCTACCATTATCATCATTTGTTGCCAAAATTGGGTTTTGTGCCCTTAAAGCAAAGTTCCCTGGTAAATTCAACTTTTGTTACTTTAGAAATACTGTTGTCTGAAGAAGCAGCCAAGATGATGGCTTGAAGAATCAAATTCCTCCTTCATTCACAAACTTCTATAACCTCTATCCAAGGATTTCTTCAGAATTCATGGCAATTTCAATGCCAGTATACCTGGCTTTGTGGTTTACATTATTTCCTTTCCTTTTCTTTAAACTACAGTTACAGCTTTTGTTCTTGCTTTTCATTTATTCTGAGAGCCTGAATCAAAGTCAGAAATGCTATTTATTATTTGACTATTACCTGTTCAGCTTGTCAGGTACTTTCATGAAGATAGCAAGTGGCACAATTAACCTTGAGGAGATAAAGAATGGTCAGCAGGGCAAGGCCTACTTGTCAAGCAGAGAGATTTGAATGAGATTTGAGAGAGAAAGAGCTTTACTACAGGAGGCTTTACTCAGAAGTATGCTAACAAGAACTGCTGAAAAGCAGTATTGGGAATCACAGAGAAGACAGTTTCTTTCCTTATTACATCATTTTCTAACCTGGATGTCAAAGTATGACAAGTTGACAGTTGTCTCCTCTGTTATGAACTTACCAATATACTTACTATATAACAATATGTAGTTAATTACATTGCACAGATTTATCTGTACTTTCAGTATTCAGTATAGCTGTTTGGTAGGTACTCATTCCCAGAGGGCAATGAGATAGGGTCCTGACAAAGAAAAAATCTTTGCTTATGGCAAGGACATAAGTGAAGATATTTAAGTGTCTGGATGAGCTTAAGTATCACCACAAGTAGTGATTCTAAGATTAAAGCTCAAGCTTGGAAACAGGCAGTGATGTCCTCCAGGGGATTTCACTGCCTCAAGATGAGTTGGCTTGTTTGCATTGAATTTAAATGCCAAGTTTATTTACTTTAGGGCAGTATATAAAAATGGTACTTTCAGTGGAGACTGTATATGCTTTTTTCCATACTCCTGCTGAACTAGGTGATCTTGTTTAAGCTTTTGTTTGGTAGTTTTGTTTATTAAGTTCTAACTGGTTTCACCTGTAGAAATTCCAGTGATAACTCAAAGTAACTTTCGTTGGTTTTGCGCCAAACAGAAAGGATTATTTGAAAGTTTCTTCACTGATAAGATGGGACAAAAAGGGAAAATATACTTAAGCTGTGTTGTTAAAAGAACAATTCTTACCCTTCTTCCTTTACAACACACACATAGAAGGCAGCGTACATAGGACAGCATATATATTTGTATAGGCACATGCAGGTTTTGAAGCAGAAGTACTGATGCCAGTGGCTTGCTGTGTGTAATTTCAAGTAAGGCACTAGTGTAAATAATGACAGGAAATACTTTTAAACAGAAGCTTGTGATTTTTTTTAAGCATGCCAAAATAAGAAACTGATTTTAAAAAAGTCTGTTTCATAACTTTTTATAAAGACTATTGTGGGAGAGGGTTTGGCTTTTTGTGTTTTTGTTTAGTTTAGTTTAGTTTTTGCTTTTAAACACACACTGACATATTTAGTGAAAAGAAGTTAAAAGCTTTTACATTGGCTGTACACTTAGTTACATAAACATCAAAGGACATAGGCAAAAGGGTGTGTGATGCTGCAGCAACTGCTGAAGTATTTGTTCCTCACACAGACTTTTTTTCTGCAGTTAGACAGAAGCCAGTTTGACTTGTAGACGTTCCGTTAGTTTTGCAAAGCTAGCAAATGCTAGTATGACATCCACAGCAAGACTTTCGCTGGGAAACCTTTCTTTGTTTAAATGACTCTGACTTTACAGTGTTATTTCTTTTAGTACAGTTTGCTAGACCTCTGTGTGTATCAGCCCAAAGCCCTTCCCTGGATCTAAGACTCAGCAGGTTTGCTGTAGCAGGGATGGGAGAAGATTCAAAATCGAAGATATTAAAAATCGGGACAGTGTGTCACAACCTTCTTCCTCTCTGGAAAGTTTGTGTTTATTTTTCTCCTTCCTGCCTGCCTTTTGAAGACACTTGCTCTCAGTGGTATTTTTTTCTGTAGCACTAGTAGCATATACAGAGACACACTTGGAGTCTATCTTCATACCAAAACATATGAGGATATGACCCAGACCATCTGATGTATTGTATGATTTGTCAGACATACAGTTCATACTACTCTGTCACACCAGTTATTCTTCAGCCTTTATGTTCTTATAACAAGCAAGTAGAACATACATTTTGGATTGACCCTTCTCATAAGGTTGTCAGACTTCTTTAGGACAAGACAGTAAAAAGCCATTGTGAGACGAAAGGGCACTTGTGGTGGTCAGTTGCTTCCTTCAGCACATGACTAGGGTAAGACTGCTGAGCACAAAGGACTCATGTTCCCAACCACAGAAAGGCTTTATGGGATAAATACGGGATATTCTCTGCTATAGCCATGCAGGGTTCAAAACATTAAACAAAGATGTGTTAGCTGGCTAGGTGGAGTGAACTGCAAATTCCTCTAAAGACCTGTATTTATAAAAGAAAACTGGATCGATTCCAGAACTGACCCACCTTGCTGAAAAGTAAATATTGACTTTAATGTAATCTCTTTACACGTTGAGGAATTTTACACCCTCTTCTCAAATAGAATGGAAAAAATAATGATACTCTCCTTGACATTATTTGAATAAATCAATGAACAGACTGAAGTAAGAAAATGAAAGTCAGTATCTTTTATGTCAATCCTTGCCAATTTTTAACCTCTGCATTAATGATTAGCAGTATTTACATACAACCAAGACCTAGTTGAACCATAGTAGCACAACTCTTCTGAAGCTAGGTTTTAGTCAGCAGCTGCAATGCATTTCTTGCACCTTTGTTACACATGGAAATAGAAATGACAAATTTAAAATAATGTAATTCATGCAACATCAGCAGGTGGAACTGGAAAGTCCTTAAGTTTCTTTTCTACCTGTTTTGAATGCCTGAGGAGGGTCTATACAGTATCAAGAGTGGAAGTGGAGTTACTAGGAACTACTATGGATATGCTTCAGTAACATAAGCTTGAATGGACAGCAGAGGATGTTGTTTAGCCTCATCCCTTCTTTATCATACAACTGAAGTGTCATAGGGACATTGACAGGGAAGACAAGAACATGAACTCTCAGGGAAAAGAAATACCACAGATATTGTTTGCAGAAGTAAAACAAATTATGAATGGAATATTTCTTATGTCTGCTTGTTCTTAAGTTAACTGTACCAGTAGGAAAATGTAAAACCAACAGGAAGACTCTCAAAATCATTGCTAACTGGCCTTCTGTTTAAGGAGCTTAGCTAACTTGTAAAAGAGTTAGCTTAACCTTTGCTGTGTTGATCCTTCCATGTCTGATCATATAATAATTGAAGGGTGAAGATGGAAGCTGGCCTTCAGGGTCCTATCAACTTTAAAAGTATACCGTCTCTCTTTGAAATGTTGGTATGTATTGAAGTTGTGGGTTTTTTTTCCCCGTAATTTTTCATATTATAAAATCTGTTTCACCTGTATTCTGCAATTCTGCATGCTAAAGCTCCCAGTTTCTAAACATTAGTAAGTGCCAGGAGGGTTATGAATTAGATTAGGAAAACACCTCAATTTCCAAATCGTTCACTACAGGCATTTCATAGTACTACTAGGTGTTGTAGCTTTATTTTGCACGTTGCTGCCCCAAAATACTTTGCACAGTTGGATGGGAATTACAGTTTTAATGACACAAGTAGGAGTGTTAATTCAAACGTAAGCAGCTATGGAGAAAAAAGTTAACTTCGGCTGAGATACACAATGATGAAGCACAGACATGCACAGAACATGGCTCAAATACCAAGAAATGTGAAAATCTGAGATGAATACCGCTGAAGTTACATGAAGAAAAAAGTCATGTGAATATGCACAGATAAAAGCTGGGAAGAGAAGCAAAGAAATGGGGAAGCCCTGCTCCATTGCCATTTTTCAGCTGTATGACTTTGCAACCTCACTTGATGACTTACATAAAACAGAACTCCACTGAGATTGAGCTATAGCAGCAGGAAAGAGTAACAGTGATAAACATCCCATTTTCTGTTAGAAAAGGAAGAGAAGTTTAAACCACATCCTCAAATAACCATGGGACTAGACAGCTTGTGGAAGAGGGGACATAGTCACGCATCTTTGCTGACATGTCAGATGATGCATTTGGCAGGTATGAGGGCATCAAGAGAGCTCTGAGAAGATTCAGGAGTGGGAATGCCTGTAACCAAGTAGAAGAAAATAATGGCTGGGTTGGAATAGCATTAGTTACAGAGATAACAGACTGTCAAACTCTAAGGAAGCAAAAACGCTTCAAGCAAGCTTGATGCCGATTTTGACAACACTGAAATAAAAAAAAAAAAAAAAAAGTTACTCTTGAAAATACTTGATTTTATTCATAATATTTATGCCTTTCTATCTCTCTCAGATAACCTTCCATTCATTTATCTGTTACCTTCCCCTTTATAACTGAAAATACATTCCTATATATACAACAAGAAGCTCGCCACCATGGTACCACTAATGAAGTAATTGCAGACTTTCTCAAGAAAAATATACAAGACTGAATACATGCTGTTAGTTGGCACAGCAGTCGGAAAAGGATATTTAAAACTAAATGGTAAACAGAAAAAAGATGTTCTTTATAATGAGAAGTTAAGAGTTTGTAAAACTCTGTAATAATGTATTTTCATTACTATTTTCAGAAACATTTTTCTATTATTTAAAGTTTAAATATATGAGAGACAAATCTGATGGATTAACTGCAAATAAATTTTAAAGTTATAAAGCCCTTAATCTACCTAATTTCCAATTCACTGAAATACTGAGAATTAATTTCTGAAGCTCAACGTAGCATCCTTTGGCAAATAAACATATATAATGAAAAGAAGGAACTCCAAGACACTGTTTCTTAAAACTAAATAGAAGCTAAAACTCAAGTCAGTACTTAGTAATACCTTGCCAGGAAGCTAGGAATATTTTAGGCGAGCCTGTTACTTGAAAAGAGGCTGGTCAGGGTTGTACTGGTCATAGAATCGTGGCATCACACAACCTGTCATGGTTAGGGTTGCCAACTAAATACCTGGTTGGGGCTGACTCATCGCCAAATTCCCATGTGAAGCAGAGGCCAGATTCTAGGAAATACCCATCCTAAAACCTGCTGACAAACTTATCTCAAATGACCAGAAATACCTATCTGGACAGTGCAATCCCAGGATAACTTTGTGGGTGTGTATATATATACATATATACACATACTGCATCAAACTCATAACATAGGAATGACTGGAATTCTCTGCTGTTATTCTGAGAGGACTTCTGTTTTAATTTAATTTACACCCCTACCCTAAAATGAAGGCATATTAATGTTGGCCCCATCAATATAAATGACACTAACAATATCACAGGAACCGCTAATTGGAATAAAATAGTCTTGGTTGTTGCAACTTCTAATAAGCAGTGAATCAGAAAAAGAACTGCTGGTCACACACCCCCTCCCACTAAGGAGCAGATCCATCCACTTACACAGTGCAGAGTGCCAAATTCATCATGCAGGGCGGCAGTGTCTGATTCTTGACATTTCCCTCTTTCTCCTCTTCCTCACTTGCATGGCCTATAATCACTTCCCTCATTATGAAGAGCTGCTATCTACGCAGTTTCTTTTTAAAGAGCTGCATGAGCAGGGCTTTTTTATTTATTATTACACTGAAATTGAACTTTGAGCTAGTAAAACCAATATTATTGCAATGCTGTAGTCCTACAACTGAAGCTGCTGTTTTCACAGGACATGCCTAATCACTTCACAGAACTTGGGGCTGTTGAGCACTGAGGCGTGTGCAGTGTAGAAGGGGCCAGACACTGCCAACAGAGAAGCAGCAGAGGGCTGCTTTTTCAGAGGGTATTGCTGAGAGTTTTCAACGTAATCCAAAAGTTAATGCAGAGAAAACCAAAATATTTTGCAGGAGTGGAGGGTATAAAAAGTAGTACATCTTTTTCTTTTGAAACACCATTTCAGTCGCACTGCATAACCGCACAGGAACAGCATTCATCCCAGAAGTCAATGAACTCCTGAGGCAAAACAGAATCATTCCTTATGCTGACATAATCTGGTCAACAGAGATGTGCACTAGACAGAGATGTTCACAACAGAGATGTTCCTAACAGACTACTGCTTTTTAATGCTACAGATCACACAGTGAATTTAGGGGGTGCTCAAAGGCAGATTTCCCCTCTGAAGTAGTCTCTTTCTTCATTTCCACCCATTGCCATTACCAGTATGTGACAGAAAAGTCATCTCAGACTTAGCACATTACCAAATTGCCACTTATGGATTTTTTTTAGAATATCAAGAAAAGTATTTCTTAAAACACTTAAATTTCAGTGTTGATGTCTTCTCGGCTTATTTGTAGCAGCATTAGTTACATTGCAATTATGACTAAATAGTGATAGGGATAGAGGGATCTGTAAGAAAAACTGCTGATAAGAGCTCAGAGGTAAAGCTGAAGCTGTCTCCACAACTCACTGGCTCTCCTCCGAAGTGACTGAGACTGCTGTCACATGGCACCGCACTGCCTGCCCGGGGAGGCAGGGCACATGGAGGACACATGCATTCTGCTCCTGAGGTACTGAGGAGGAATAATCTTCCCAGAATTAAGCATTCAAACAGTTTTCCTTCAACATCACACAGGAAGAGACGGTTTGAGAAGGGTTTCCTCTTTGGTGCTGACACACACAATCATGGTGCTGCTGAAGATAACATACTAATAAACGTAGCTTCTCCTTGTGGACTGTGTTTGCCTTAGCCTGACATTTTCAGGGCATTTAAAGCTTAGAAATAATATTTATGTGGTCCTGAAACTGTCTTCTGTTTTCAGAAGAAAGCGAGTTGTTAACATAAGTTCAGAAAGGAAACAAAAAATGTTTTTCTTTTGTTTCACTGTGTCATGTCCTTGGAGAAGCAAAACCAGATAGCAGCAACCTCCCACAAAAAAAAAAAAAAAAAAAAAAAAAAAAAAAAAAAAAAAAGAAAAAAAATCCCTGACTTCTAGAGCTGTTTTAGAGAACTTACTTCAGTATTGGTTTTATGTCTTTTAAAAGGGTTTTAAAGGTTTTATGCATCACTTTGAGATATCTAGAGCAAGTCGACTTTGCTGGGATGTTTTAAGCTAAAATGTAATACAAATTAGTCTTAACTCCAAAGCCTTCACAGACTACAAGGTAGAAACGATTACTGAAGTGCTTAAAAACCAGGAGAATGATACGTAAATGACAGGATTTTCTTTGTGCATACAATCAGAACTTCTTTGGCAGAAAGCAACTTTGCATCTGATAAACCCGTAAGACATTAGAAAAATGTACACTAATGTTCACTAGGGAACAGCGAGTCCTGTTCAGACAATGGGATGTGACTTTCCTCTCTCCACCCCCCATTGTGCTGGTGGTTGGTAAACTTCCAAAAGAATGTGGAAGAAAGATTACTTGGTTTCCATTACCCTAAGGCAGTAATCTGCCATGGTCACCTACTGAGCCTAAAGGAGGGGTGGTTTTCACTGTTCACTGAAAATGATGACAAAACAAGTTTATAGAGGAACACAGTACTTAACACTTTGTCAGGCTACAATTCAGGAGTTTAAATAACGCTCCCAGGCTTACACAGCCAAGGATTTGCCTTGACTCAGATGCTTAGTAGCCCTTTAAAATCAATGGAAATGCAAATACGCTAAGAGTGAGGCATAGGCTCTAGGGTATCGATGAATCATGTCCTTTGCATGTCACAACCATTACTAAAAGATGTGGTTGTGAGCATACACCGAATCTGGCAAAGAGTGTTGGCAGTGGAAGGCAGAGCTTGATGAGACACAAAGGTGGTATGTGTGTGCAGGGATGCTGCTAAGCATTCCTGTCTTGTTCAGATTCTACCAAATCATAGATGCAAAAAGCCAGGAGTTTTGAAAGCCGTGTCCATTCTTTAAGTACACTACATACACATTAAAAGAAAAACTTGATTTCTGTCAAGTATGCAACACAGTAACAACATGATAAGGCTGCTTTTTCATTTTTCTTTTCTTTTTTTTTAATTAAACACTTCATACACACTGAATTCAGTATGAACCAAGATTGCATTGGTTCTTTCTATATCTCCACTGTGCTGAGAAATATATGTATACTCTTTGGCTCATTGAAAAAAGCAGGCTACAAATGGCTGATCTCAAATCTCCTCAAGTATGCTCACAATTACAAATGTTAGTTCTCAAGTTCAAGTTTCAATAATGTGTTAAAAATAAAATATACAAAAAGAATCTTGTCAATGATGAAGCAGTACTGGACAGCTGTCAGTTAATAGGCATGGCTTTCTTTCTTTCTCATAGATATACTTGCACTCCTTGCTCTCTTCCTTCTTACACCCTCAAGAAAATTGTTTTAGCTTTTACTTCTTTGAATGATCTCTTTCACTGTAAGCAACATGTTTCATTGCTTTCAAATGTCAGTAGCTGAAGACAAGTACGCAATATAGATGCTCTAGAAATGATGTACTGTCTGCCTTCAAAATACTTTGCATCTTTGCTTTTCCTTCATTTCTGTGCCTAGGGGGTGTTATTAAAAAGTTATACTTCATAGGAAGTTCTTCTTGTTTGACCATTTGTAGAAAAAGATACTTTCCTTTACCTGAGGGTGTACTCTATTAAGCACAAGCAACTTCCCCAAAAATTACAAAGTAAAACACATAAGGAAACTATTATAAGTAAAACAATACATTAAAAAAAATGAAATAATATGAGCGTTTCTTAATTTCAGATAATTTTCTTCCTAGTGGCTGATACGGTGCTTGATGTTCAATAATGAACAAAACCTGACACTCTCACTACCCTCCTGACTAGAATTAGTGTGGAAAAAGGAACTGGGTCTAACTATTGTAATTCTACATTTAACAACTGCAGAGCAGTTTATAATAATTCTGTTTCTGTCAAGAAAAGCTATTAGTCTGGACAAATATATTTTCCAAAACTAAGCCATCATTACTCCGGCAACATCTGCAGCCTCACAAGAATGTCTGATTAACATTAGCTCAGAAACTAGTGCAGCTCCTTTCCAGGGATCAGATGTGCACTTTCTCTTAATTGCTCACAAATGGATTCTGTTTCACTAATGCCTAAATAACCCCATATCTAAAAACATTTAATACAGAGATGGAAACAGGGTAAATGGTCTTGCAGGAGAAGAATTGAGCAAACATCCTGTAATTAAGGAAATAAAATACTGTAATGTAGTGAGCTTCCACCTCTGAACTGATTAAGGCAGCTCAGCAGAAATAGAAAACTATCTGTGACCTGAGGATGGCTTTCTAGGAAGATGGCTTTCTAGCCAGATCTAATTAGGTATGCAGCATTCAGCTTGTTAATACACTCTGTCTCTTTTGATTGACACTTCTCAAATTATTATTTTTTCATTAAAAGGTTGAGACATTATTATACCTGGTTTAAACGACCAACAAATGGAGAGGCTATCGTTTATTTTCATGTTACCTGGTAACGTGTTACGCACATAGACCTCTATATATTACCATGCATTTTCCAGAGCAGGATGTCTGCTGTGGAAGTTACTGGTTGGTTTATGATTACTTTCAACTGCTGCATGTGGACTAAAATTAACAATAGAATTTTCTTCTCTTTTCTTACTCAGAACATTTATTCATATATTCAACTCAAAGCTACTTAGTAAGAGAATTTGCAAGTTTAAAACTGCAATGTTAAAAAATAAATAAATCCAGAAATGACTTATAGTCTTCTAAATTATTTTAGAAGAAACATATAAGAACACTGCTTTCAGTATATCCCAAAATAGGCAAATGAACCCAACAATAATAATAATTATTTTACTTGTTTCAGTGTGATGTGAAGTCTGTGGGATAGTTTCCATTCACATATGGAGGATAATGATAATGTTTTCAAGCAGTAATAACAACTAATACAGAGGTAAAATAGTAAAGGGCATGACATCGAAAAATAAACAAAATGTGATTTTACTGTGGTCATTACTACAGACTGTTAAAGGTCTGAATGTCTGGACAGAGAATGAAATGCAGGAAAAAAAAAAAGCCTTTGAGGCAATAAAGTTGAGTTTTTAAGTCCAACAGTGACCTTTCTTTCTCTGTTAGTGGGAAGATGCTGCATTTTCAGACTAGTTTAATTCCACTATAACATGAGGTTTCTTGCAAGAACAAGAGTAGTGTTTCTCTGTAGAGCATTGACAAGTAGACTACAAAAAGCCAGGGTGCTTAGTTCTTTTGTAGAGAGAGGAAGGCCTAAGGTTAAGACAATAACTATGCTCTAGAGATGAAGAGATATGGATTGAGCAGCACTGTGTCTGACATTGCCCTGCAGTAAGAGAGGAAATGGACTTAGAACATCTGCAAAGAATACCTGCAGTGTCCTTCATCTGGGGAGTCAACACAGTCCTGTCTCACTTGAGCTACATGTTCTGTTTTTTTTGTGCTTCACTTCTTCCTTCTTGCTACCAAAGACTTTTATTAAGGTACAGATTTAATGAAGGTGGAGTGTAAAAGTGGGCACATTTTTCTCCCATTAGTCCCTGCTTTTGCAGTTTTCTTCAAGTTAGCAATTAATTAAGAAACTGGAGAAGGCTATTGGATGGTATATGTATAAAAGTCCTAATGAACAAATTGCTGAGGATGTGGTAAGCATCCTTTATCCAAATGGAATTATAGCAATAATTCTTCTTGACTAAGACAATACTGAGGCTCATAATCAACCTGAAGGTTTGAAATTCTGCTATTCTGCAGAACAAACTTTGGTTGTAACAATAGGTACATATTTGAAAACCATAACAGAAGACGTGCACAGTTAATAGCTAATGCTCTTAAACTGATGCACTGCCTTGCTCTCACTGACAGAAGGGGAGGGGTAATGGTCTACCAGCTTTGAACCTGGAATGGGTTCTTATTAACTGGAGGTACTACTCTGTAGAAAGACTTTCTGGGAGCTTAACTACAAATCTCTGTGAGCAGTTCAAACATCCCTGAAGACTGGATGGCAGGAGTAATCAGCAATTTGGAAAATACAATTTGGATGAATAGAATGGGCTTGCTTCAGAGAGGGTTTTTAAAGGTAGGTCAGGATTGTCTCAGAGTAATTATAACCAAAAGGTCAGAATCAGTTTCAGGCGAAATTAAAGGGGTGGAAAAAGCATATGATTATACGTTCACTGCTTTAATATTAGAAAATAAAAGGTTTAACCTGAAAAGATGCAAAATGGAAGCTAATCTGGAACAGAGAAGTGGCACTTGAGTCAGGTGCCTGGAGGAATTGTCAGTGCTGGAAAGCTTTCTGTTCCCACCTCCTGCTTTGGAAAGGTGGACGGCAGATACACTGAGGCAGTACTTCAGGGAAAATTCAGGATTACTGGGCTGGGAGAATGCCAGAAAGAAAGCGTCTGAGAACATCAAAGTAGCTCATTTCATACATTGAACCAGTTTTGGAAGTGATACAGGTTATGAGACATCCTTTTCTCTTCAGCTTTGACAAGTCATACTGTATTATAACGTCCCTGAAGCTCTCAGAAAACAGTTCTTACTATTTGTAAGTCATACGCCCCTCTGACCGCTATTCAGGCCCCAGCTAGATTTAAAATTATTTTTTTCTAGAGTTTTCTCACAGTTGCATCTCTGAGAAAAGAAGTTGCTTTAGCGATGGAGAATTACCTCAGCAATAGCAAACACTGTAACAGCCTCACCGTACAAGTGTTTTGTACACATAGATCCCCTGGAAGATCTATCAACTTGAGAGGATCAGCCAATGATACTCTGTTCTAGGAGGGCATTGTTTTCCTAGATGGAGGCTTGTTTCAGAGAACAAACATCTTTGGTATATTGGTCTTGTCCTCAGTGAAAGACTCCAGAGCTCCTTCTCTTGTGCAGTTATTGCAGACATAATAATAGTATGAGGTTTTCATCCATGATTGCCCCTGTGTGGAAACCCATGGCATCCATTCAGTAGGTGTCCACCTGCAGCCTCTATGAAGATAGCCTAATGTTCCCTACGTGTCACACATCACATTTATTGTGTGAAATTGGTGTCCTTGCAATGTAGTCCTCTCAGACGTCCTTTACTGGCAAACAATAATCACTCTGTATGACAGTTTAAATACATGCCACTGCTCCCCAGACAAGGAGAGGAAGATATGATTCTTTCCTCTTTATGTCAGCTTTGGGCAGACAGGCTCTTGAACCTGGTTAAAATCACAAAGATTATTTCTTTTCACAGTAATCTGAATGAAAATCAGAGCCTTATTAACTAATAGGAACACTAAGGTAAAATATTTTCTAAAGCTCTCTTCCGAGGGAGTCCAGATGAACTTGTTTAAAACAAAACACATTAATCTGACATTTTAATTTGGTAATAGCTGCTTTATAAATGATTGATGAAATAAAAAATGAACAGCACATTGTCATTTCTAATACTAGTGCAACTGAATGCAGAAGCAGTAAAAGTGACTTAAAACTAGTGATGAGAAAAGAGAAACAAAAAACTAGAAGCCATGTGATATATCTACCTTATTCTAAAAAGAATTTACTATGTATGAGTTTTAGTAAATTCTATGCCTGGACCTAGAATAGCAGAATAGCACTTAGTGCTTCAAAGTTTGATATACTGAAACAATATTATCATTTCTAGTGACCTGTGGAGCAAGTCTTGTAAATGGATGTAAGTAATTCAAGTACACAAGAAAGCATTAAAAGGAGCATTGTAATACCTGGGCCTGAAGATTAAAGTTAGAAGCATGAGAAAATCCCACTATGTTACATACCAGTACAGATGAACAACGGGAAATATAATAGATTTATCACAGATACTTTCACCCTGTCTACTAGCAAATAAAGTTCCTTTTTTTTTAACATAAAGGAGAAAAGTGCAATTTTTTTTCCTATTAATTAGAGGTAATGTAATGGCCAGTACTACTTTAATATAGACCCACCTGGAATGGTGTAATAATGATTAAATTGAAGAGTGTGAGAGAATAATGAAGTGAATAGACCAGATGATAGTAGAAAAGGAAGATGAAGATAAGAAATTTAAAAAAAGTAAAATCATAAAAGAAAAGGGTATTCTGGTATAAAGATGAGGGTATAATTGGATGAATATGAGTAGACTTTACAAATGCAAATATGAGATGAGAAGAAAAAAGGAACTGAGAAAGGTATTGTAAGCAAAGAGGAAAAAAGTTTGTTGTCTCAACAAGAACAGTGACCTTAAAGAAAAAGTTTGATAAAGACTAAGAAACACTTGAATTCTTAAGGAGGTATTTTAAAACAGGAGACAAATCAAGGTCAATTCTGATTAGATGTGAATTTGCATGGTACCAGCAGCAGTTCAGGAAAACAAAAAGGAAAAAAATCAAAACCGCTCTGATTATGACTGCTGAAATTACCTGAAAATTGCCAAAAGACATAATACTGAAGGACACTATTGTTGATCATTCTATACCTTTGATGTTGTAGGTAGAATTGCTACAACATCAGTTACTAGTTTTGGTTAGGAGCATGTACTTGTATATTCATCATGTAGAAGTAAATGTGTAAAAGGATTTAGATGAGTACAATCTAAGCAAGACAACAATACTTTTGAAAGTCTCTGTATTGTCTATGACAAGATATTCTCTCATAAAAAAGTATGTGGTAAATATTTCAATGCCCGACTCTGTCAAGTCCCTGAAACCTCTGTAAGACCTCTCTAAATCCATGCTCATATACCTTATTAAAAAATATTCATAGCAGCTGATACACTAAAGTTCCTAAGATTCAGTGACAGGAAACAGTAAGTATTATTAGTTGCACAGTCTTCACTATCTTAATGCTTTATCAAGAAGCTTCCTGGCCAATGCTGTCAATGCAGAGATGGTTCTTTGCTGCACAGCCCTGAGTTGTCATCAGTAGAGTAGTCCATGCACCTCAGTAGAGGTACATTTAGTTATTCCTTGGATAACTTAGAACAATATCAGAGGGAAGGTCACATTATGAAAATGGTCCAGCATCTCAGTTTAAAGATCACCATGCCTGTAAAGGATGGAATATCTTGAAACTAGTTAAGTGCCTTAAGTCAGATGAATTAAGAATAGATAGAAATATTTTTATGCAATATCCAGAAGATAACTGAATTACAAAACACTTAGGACAGAAATTAGAGTGAGCCCTATAAAAATCTACTAATCACAGTACCAGAAGTTCCTTCCACTTCCTCTCTATCTTGCCAACATGCTGTTACATTCTTAGCACAGGTGTTCAGGGATTCAGTCCTTTTTCATAGCTTATATCCTGGTGTAGGGAGCCTGCTTTGGCAGGGGGCGGTTGGATTCGATGATCTCTTGAGGTCCCTTCCAACCCCAATGATTCTATGATTCTATGATCCTGAGGGAGACAGGAAGGCTAGCTTTGGGAATCATTCCCTTTTGTACTGCCAACACCCTTCTTGGGGAGTTATTAAGATTCAAGGTTTCTTACTCACTCCACCCCACTGAGAAGGATTTCTTAACATTAATTCAGTCCCAGGTAACTGCAGAATTCCTGCCTCCTTGCCACTGAGTGCCACTTCATGATTTCAAAATGATGATTGCTCCCAGGTAGGCCTAAGGAAAATTACCATCTGTCCAGACAGTAAATAGATTATGCTAATAGTGCTCCAGTACTTGGTTAAACCCTAAACAAAGTTCCAACCTGCTGTGATGCAAAATACTTTTTAAGCAATTTGAGATGTAGGCTGAGGGTTTTTTTCATATGACTTACCAATGAACCTAATTGTTTTTCATGTGTATGTGTAACCTGCCAGCCTTATTCGATAAAATCACAGAAGTAAGTTTATTTTTAGTTTATCTGAGATTTTATGTCAAATTAAACAGTGCTGCAGTCTTTGACAGTGGGTTTAAGACGAATCCTTCCACACCCCAGACTTTTTCCCTCCAAAAATTGTTTCTGGGTGATAACATGATTTTTCCACCCTTAGGTTACATATCTAACATGAGATGGCACCTCTTACCCTTGCTTGGCAATAGCTACAATGATCCTTCACTAGTGAATTACGTTTCCAGTTACACAACTCCTTTCTTAAACTAAGAAAACACATGAGCCCACCATATAACATTCATTGCTTAATAGGAGCGTAACAAATTTACCATAACCCTTTTTAAACAAAAGCATTTGGTGAATCCATTTGAACAGCTAAGTTAGCTTCTGCTCCATCAGTTTCACATCATTACTTGCCTGTTTAATGTCTAAAACAACTCTAAGAGCAGTTCAAGAGCAAATGCTGTAAGTTTGCTCCTTCTTGAGCTTCTTCTGGTTGTATGCCACTAACACTCTATATTTGAATCGTTTTTGTATACAAAAAATCACACAATATTCCAGGTTTGACCTCACCAGGACAGAGTAGAGGGGGAGGATCGCCTCCCTCGACCTGCTGGCCACACTCTTCTTAATGAACTCCGGGATCCCATTGGCCTTCTTGGCCATGAGGGCACACTGCTAGCTCATGGCCACCAGGACATCCAGGTCCTCCTACTGAGAGCCCATCACCAGCAAGTCATCCCCCAACGTGTACCGGTGCATGCAGTTATTCCTCCCGAAGTGCAAGATTTTACACTTGCTCTTGTTAAACCTCATCTGGTTTCTTTCTGCCCAACTCTCCTGCCTGTCCAGGTGTCAATGAATGGCAGCACAGCCTTCTGGCCTGTCAGCCATTCCTCCCAGCTTTGGATCATAGCAAACTTGCTGAGGGTGAGCTCTCCCCTCATCAAGGTCTACTTTTTTTTCCTTCATTGATCAAACTGCCTCTCATAAAAAATAAACGATACATACTGCTAGTCCAGTTGCAAACTATTTATCAATGCCCATGTGTGTTTAGTGTTCAACAGGCTTTCAAAGCATCACCACCATGTTCAGAACTCCCTCATAAATGAAGTGACTGCAGAACATACAACACTTCTGAATAAATAAAAGAGATGGTCCAAAATGTCATCGCATCTAATACCATGGCTACCAGTATTAAAGTATTTTCCTGGAAGAATACTTTATGCCCACACGAAATTTTAATGTAAAAATATCATCATAATTTTCCAGAGCTATTGCTTCTGTGCCCAGAATGAAGCAATACTTTTCTTTGATCCTCCTGAAGTTTCATAAACAGTGTGGAGAAGGATAAGCTGACTTCCTATGACTCCTTGAGTAATAAAGTATCCAAATTCTGCCCTCAGATTTACATCTACAGACCAAGAGCTAGGGAGATCACAGCAGACTCAAATTCTTATTCTGTAACTGCAACTTTCGTAACCATTCTGTTGTTGAATTTGATGATATTTCATTACACTGTCTTGTAGCATACTCTGCTCAGTTAGGATAAGAGAAGAAATTAAACATCCTGTTATACTTACTGACTCTCCTGAAGATGACTGGATTCTGTCTTCAAAGGGGAAAGAAGATATCGGAGTCTAGTCTACATAAAGCATTCCCTAAGCCTGTCACCCACAGCAGTGCTACAGACTAGTGGGTGAGATCTCATGGACATGGAGGTTTAAAACACATGGAGGATGTTTATCAGAAGAACGCTACCAGGAACTGACCATGATGGAGACCACTCATGGGAACAGGTTTGTCGTGAAAGCTATATAAAATTCCTGCCTCTATCAGAGACTGCCAATAGTGGCTTGGTGAGTTCCCTTGAGATGATTTACAAACAAAAGACACCAAAGTGAGTAGAGGACACGGTGACGATATTGTGAAGTTATTCTGCTCCACAGAAATAAAATTATGGCAGTAATAAATTATGACTTTTTTTTTCCTTGCATCAGACAATAGAACATCCAGTAATCAAACAATTAAGAGGGTTAACTTGTTTCCTGTTGCTTTTACGTCAGTTTTGACAGGAAGTAATTACAGGTAATTTGTTCAGACATGATACTAATATTCTTTGTGTTGCTACTGAAAAACTGGTACATTTAAATACACAGAATTAGTATGATAAACTTCAGTTATCAGCTGTGCATATCTAAGTTACTCAATGCCTGTAAATCTGGCTGTTTTATTAAACCTCTCTATCAGTGCAAGTTAAGTTTAGGCATGTTTTGCTGTTTTATGCATTCACGTTATTCGTATCACAGTCAACTGATTTGTAGATTAGAAGTATTTGTACAGGTAGCTGAAACAGGTTAAACTTTCCACGTACAAAACCACATTTAAGAACTAAATATTAAATTGTTCAAATTGGTTGCAGTTATACACTTAAAAAGTTGGGACACTGTTGGGATCTGAAGTCAGGCTATTCTACATTTTGAAGTCTGTTTTCAGGTCGCCCTAATCTGGTTCTGTCACCATCAAATTTGATTAATCCCAGAAAGGCAATACCAGATGATGGAAAAGCACTTTCCTTACCCCAGGAATAAATAATTTAATAAAGCATTAATTAATAAATTATTTATTATTTATTCCCCCCCCTCTATACTTGTCCAAGTAGCTGAGCTGACAAAGAGTGATGTATCCCCTGGCAGCAGCTTATCCTGCCAAAACAGCAACAGTGGGTGACAAAAGGGGACATTCTTCTAGAGATGAAGTAGATGCTCCTCCATGCAGGAAGGTATCTGTACTACCTGAGAGTCCCACTTTTCCAAGTCTTTCTAGAAGCATCAGTGGGCTTTGCAGTTAAACAATCGTATGATTATATGGTCATATGATAGTAGCATTGTATCCAACTGGGGGAAACAAATGCTAGAAATCTGATAAAAACTTTTGGGAAGACTTATTACTTACCTCTCAGGCAAAGATTACAGATCAGCCTTAATGATCAAGACCTAATTTAGATAACCAAATTTACCTTTTATTTTTTGCATTAATGTGTTCTCCTTATTAATATTTTGCTATGAACATCTGAAGTTATTATAAGAGATTACATTATGTACAGTAGGATTCAGTAAAATTACATGAAAAAATTAATGTAAATACACCTACATGTGGAGTTATTTTAGTACTCAGAAATAAGAAACCATTATGATTACAGAGCAGAACAACTACTGAGTGGGTAACAGGACTGCTCAAGGACAGACTCCAAGTAGAGAAAACAACAACAAAGAGCTTGTTAGAAAGACACATTTAGATAGGAGCAGCCTTCTACTGCATTTGTACTGCAAGGAAGGCTGATACAGCTCTACCTCATAAGCCTGGGAGTTCTCTATCTAAATCACCCTTAAAGCTCTTCATAGAAAATAAAATAAAATAATAATAACAATAATAATAATAATAATAATAATAATAATAATAATAATAATAATAATAATAATAATAATAAACCTTCTATGTGTGTTCTCCAGTTTCTAGGTCCCCAAATTCAGAAAGAGAACATCATTCTAGTTTCAGTTATTCTGTTACACTTAGAGGATTTCCACACCAGCTAATTACAAAAATGGACTATTGAACAAAAAAATAGTTAAGGGATAGAAAATCAGGTCACTGTTGTATTTACCTCCTATATAATAAAATTATTTTATTTCTAGGTGATGCAATAACTAGAGAGAGCGAAACTGCTCAATTCAGGAAACTAATTTAAGTGCAATTCCTGGGGCAAGGACTGAAACATATTTCAATGTAAATAAATGTAAAGCAACAAGACAGGATCAATGAATAGATAGTTGCTGATAAGAAACAAACAAAAGGTATGTGAGTGCAAGGGAAATGAAAGTAAACACATCTTCTCTTCATGATGCACCTAAAATGGCCAAAGTGGTTAGAGGGAACAACATTGTAATAGGGCAGACTGAACCAAAGAAAATCCAGAGTTGCCTCATATAATATATGGTAGAGTCTGCATGATTCTGCACTGTAAATCTCCCTTGAAGACAAGCCCTTTTCTGAAATATATACAAAACAGATTTGAGATGTAAATGTACTTAAAAATGTGCAAGAAAAATAGCCACTATCCAAGGAATCATTTGCAAAACTATTATCTAAGGCCTGAATTCTGAAGACACATAACACTTGACTTTTACTGTAATCCTTCTCATTTCAGTGCCTCACTTGAATCTTTCCCTTCCTTTTTGTCAGTCAATTGTCCTGTTAACTAAAGGTGCATTTGCCAACTTATGAAGTCCTACAATTGCTTAACAGAATACAAAACTAAACTAAACAACACAAACATACTCTAAAATCTACAGCCCTGGGAGCCATTTTTGTTAGCTTTCTGAAGGATGGCCAGAAAGGTTGTATTTGGAACATTTTGAATTTCAGGTGGAACATGTAATTGAAAGGCAAAACCAGATCAAATTAACTCCTCAAATCCACACAGAACTTTCCATTAGCTACTTTATTTGAAAGCAAACTTCAGTATCATCGTTTCAGAATTGTTTTGGAATCAAGGAGAATGATGGCTGAAAGAGATCTTCAGTCAATTGCTCAAGATATGCCCCATAGGTAAGCAGAGGGAAGACACATGCCACATTTTATTTTGCTAGTTGAAGGAATATCGACAGAAACACAGCATGCATCGTGTAAAAATCAGTAGGACCAGCCCTACAGCCAACCAAAGAACTAGCAGTAATGCCATTAGCAATTTGCCTTAGTTTTACAATGGTGAAAATTACAGACCATCATAGCACCTACAGCTTTATATGTATTTCCTTAGGAAACACATGGTTAATCATGTGATTACAAGACCTAGGACAAGACTTTAGGTACACCCATAATGGCATTTCAACTTTCACTCCTCAATTGCAGTTTGAGACAGTCAGGTTTCATTACCTTGAACAGGGTCACGATCTTTGAAAACGGTACTAACTGTTCTTTTTTCAGCAATTCCCACTAGCTCTATTCTTGCCACACCAATGGCTTAGCTGGTAACAACTAATCATATCTATAAAAACAAAGTGTTTGTTCTGCTTTCATCATTCTTCTCTCTTCCCTTTTGATCTTCCTTTGAAGTGAAGCAGGTGTTATTTTATTTTCATTTCCTTTCTGTCCTTCGCTAACACTTCTGTCTGGAGGTATTTAAGCTTGGTTGTGTACTTGCTTCAGTCTAGCTAAGCTGCGCCCTCTGTAGCTGTACCTCTCACTGCAAGGTGCATCGAGTCTGGTGGCAACTCATCTTTGCCTTGGAAATCTTTTTGACATTGTAAGAGATGGACTATACAAAGGCTGATTGCGTGTTTATAGCACACCACTGCACAATAGATAAGTCTCATTGCACCGGGCAGCGTCTAGCTGCTATGGTAGTGAAAGTCATCTGGGCACACGGAAATTCAGCTGGCATTCAGCATGCCAGCATGTTTACATGGGAGCAGTTCTCTGCCTTATAGGTCATGATCTGCATTGTCGAGAAGGCCACTGACCTCAATTTCCCTCCCTCTATCCCTCTGCTCTGCCATCTTGTGCTCTTCACCAGAGTTGTTCTCCTCAGAGGGATTCCAGTGAATCTCCCCAGTGATATCTTCTCAGTGAAATCTCACGCACACAAGCTGCTCTTTTTTTCCCTTGGCCTCCTATTTATTATTTTCTGATTTCATATTCAATACGAACTCTGAGACCCAAGTTTGACAGGCATTATTGAATAAATCACTATCAAAATGGGCTGACAACAAACATTCACTATAACACTGCCATTTCCTATCATGGAATGTCCTTTCTTGATGGTCAGAGGGCCATCGTTTGTTTTGTAGAATACATTTAAAAAACATAGAGGTCTTTGCTTAGCAGTAAGCATCAAACAGAATTAGGTCTCAAAGACTGAGTACGTAGGTGTAGGCTATGCAAAACGCAGCAACAGAC
The DNA here is from genome assembly GCF_038088225.1 of Cyrtonyx montezumae. Lineage (NCBI taxonomy): Eukaryota > Metazoa > Chordata > Aves > Galliformes > Odontophoridae > Cyrtonyx > Cyrtonyx montezumae. The sequence continues at coordinate 9,044,059 of NW_027072078.1, read as the reverse complement.
AACATCATTTGAGATATCAATTAATGGCTTGAGGTGCCTTTTCTTGGAATCAAGATCAGAGTTCTGATTGTATGTGGTCATTATGGTCATTAAAAAGTTAACATCTTGTTGTTCTATTTTTTTGTTTTGTTTAGCAAGATGAGGCATGTTGCTGTTTGTGTTGTTCTTCTTGCCAAAATCCAGTTTGGGCTATTCAGCATTCCCTATCTGGAATAGCATGATTTTGTTAGTGCTTGTTTTATTGGAAAGAACATTATGCTGTAGGGTATGCATTTAATAGTTAATATACTTATTATCAAGCACATCTCTTGCAGTACCTCTTCATTTCATAACCAGGAAGCCCAACGTTGAAGGACCCCAGAAATACAACTGTTCTGTGTTCTTTCACTAACATGACTGCTGAGGTTCACTAAGGTTCCGTGCTGTTAGAACAGTGTGGATGATTAACAGTGGCCCATATTCATCAGCTAACTGAAGGAACTAAGTTAGGAATACATTTACATCAAGACACCTACATAGCATGTTCAAAATCTAGACTGTTTCCTAAGGACAAAGTCACCTCTGCAAGCTTATACCTGGAACTGCTTCACTCAGCAGTGCTAGTAATTAGCTGAGTTTGGCTGGTTAGCACTGAAGAAGGGAACAGAGTAATTCATTGCATATAGCGGTGCCAACATAGAATTGTGATGCTCAGCAGTGCGACAGAAGCACACTGAAATCTGAGACTTTGGCAGAATCGCAAGGACAAGATGTGAGACCCAGCAGCAATCTGTTTTGAACTCTTTGGTAGTCAGTAGCTATCCTTATAAAAGTGTTTTTCACTTTTTTTTTTTTTTTAATAGAGAAAGATGCTAGCATGCAAGCTTATTCACAGTTTGGAGGAAAGAGAATTTCTGAATTGTGTAGGTGATACTGCAGACATCTTTTGTTTTCCAGACCAGATGTGATGTAGCTAGTTCATTCCCACACAGAAAGCAGCAATGTTAGCATCAAAAGATCATAATAGCAACATGTTTGGAACTTATGCCTCTGTGAGCAGGAAAACAGCTCACATGAACATGGAAATGATCGTTTTCCTTTTTGGGATTCCCCCCAGCACTTCTGCCAGTGAGCAGCTAAGGGTACTTTTGCAGCTAAGATAGCAAACATTTGATAAGCAAGGACATGTCTTACTTCCCAGAACAGGTAGGGCATCCAGGATTTCCAACTTTCTGGTGAGTCTGAAGGTCCCTAGGAGCCAAGTTTGGCCTCCCTTTTGGCAAGAAAACTGCCATCTGGAGAACCGTTCCCAGAGGCTGCTGAGAACTGCTGTTCCACCTCCAGAACAAAAAATAACCTGGTTTGTAACTACGTTATGCAGTTCTTTGTTCTCACAAAGAATGATCTAGAGATATGTTGCTGCAATGATAGTGGTCAGGTTGGGCCCAAGGACAACACAAGAAGGAAGAGGAAGTGACTGTGCTAGTGGTACAATGCCCAGCTCAGCAATGTGACCGGTAGTTTCCAGCCAGCTGCTCAGATACCGAAGAATGATTTGTTTGAAGGTCATCCATTCTTTCGTGCTTAAATAAAGCTTTTGGTGAAGTGTTAGTCATTCACAGAATAATTAAACTGTAAAAGACGTGGTTTCATGCCAAGAGATCATAACATAATATGGTTATGCTGGGCCCACAGCCAAAGGGAAAGTACAATTTTTTGAAGCCTAGTTAGAGCTCTTGTGTAGTTTACAACTTCACAACTGTGCAGTCTTCCATTTTTAAAATTGACACCCATATATAAAATATATATATATTCAAACACTGCATATTCGTTTGTAGACTCTTCATTCAGCTTAATTAAAAAGCGTTCACTGCAAATTGCTTATGTTCATAATAAGTTTACAGAGACTGACAGATTTAGCAGCAATATATGGTGCCTTTTTTCCTTTTCTGAAGGAATATACTCTTGACAACATTTCCAAAGAGAGATTCAAGATGAAGAAATCAATGATACAAAAATCATAAAAAACACTCTTATTGAAGCAGAGGCAGTTTGATAATTTGAGGACATCTACATTTTGTACTGGGATACAATGCAAAGATCACAAGGCCAGCACTGGAGCTGAAGGCAGTGCAGTAGGGCAAATAGGGCCCTGTAGGAGTGCAATTCTTAGCTGCTACTCACTACTATTGGTTGTGACTGGATGTAGAGGCAGAGGATAGTGCAGGCAGTGGACTTCAGTTGTGGACAGTTTGGTTAATGATCAGGAAAAGACAAGTTGTGCTACTAAGAGACAGCTGAAACAAAAATGGGTGTTGTCCTCAATGAAGCAGTTTTAGAGGTAGTCAAAGAGCAGGAGTTTTTGTCAAAACTTTCACTGAGATGGCACTACTTCAGGCTGCCAATCCAGCATGACTAAAATGGAATGAAGATGGAAATAACACAAGTGCTAACTGCTGCAGACAGGGCTGACCTTTAGTAAGCATGAAGGGATTACGCCTGCAGTTTCCAAAGCTATCCTGTGCTTTTGGGAAAGGAAGTTTTGATAAGATTCCTTCTTTTCTCAAGCTTTCAAATCCACTGATCAATTTATATCCTTTTTTAAGTCATTCTCCACTAGAAACAGTCTAGAAACATTTTCATAAAAGGAGACTAATCCAAGAGCTGGGCTCCTGATTAATGGTTTTGATGTTGACATTAGCTTCTAAAATGGAAGAAATGTCCATTGCTGTATGGACCTCAGAGCCCAGAGTGTACCTTTGGTGCTCACTGAATCCAAAGCACCATTGGATCCACATGTTTTGATAGGTAGGAAATAAGAAATGAAGAGAAGCCAGGAATTCATCAGTCATGGAAAAAAGTAAAAGTTTTAACTTTGACTCCTCCCTATAACTGATTAAAGGCTAACAAAGTAGTTTGGCTGGAAAGACTGCTTCCCTCCCAAGCCCCAAGGCAAACAAGTATTGTAAGTGCTTTGGGGGAGTGGCAGCAGAAGAAAGCAAGAAAATTTCTATTAGCATTTCAAATAGGCCAGAACAAAATCTGAGCAACTCTTCAGCTTTGAGGCATCTTAATCTAAGTTATAGATCTGAGCTCTGCGGGATCAATGTTAACTGAGTTATATGTATTATTTTTCAACATAAAAAATAGTGTAGTACAGCATATGCATGCATTTGTGACAGCAAACAAGCACACAAATATGTACACACATTCATTTGATTTCTTCTGATATAGGAATTTTTGCTCTTCAAAACATTTGCCCCAAATGATGGGCTGAAAACAAGTGTGCTTCACAGAACTACAGGTCTAACAGCACGGAGCTATTACATTTACTACCTCCTTTACTGAACTTTAATACTGGATGACAAATATTTAAACAGCTTCTTGCAAGGGGGACATAAAGGGGCTAAAATAGGTGTGTACATTAGTGTAGCTGAGAAAGATTAGGAAATTACAGTCAACAGTGTTTCAGATTCATGTTGGCCTTAATTGGCGTATGAATTAGAAACAGTGAGCTTGGATGGTTGAAGTGGTGTTGGATTACCAAACTTTCATGTCCCAAGATTAGAAAAGCCTCACAATTATGATGGTAGCATATCAGATTTCAGACCTGAGCTATTACAGCAGAAAATAGGTTAAAATTTTTTACATTCTTTTGATCATAAGGGGCAAAACTACAAGCTTTGAGTGACGCTGAACTAGAAGATAAATAAGAACAGAGAAGTACCTGTACTAACAGATAAAGGGTATTACATTTGCCAACACAATCTTGATTTAATGACAACAGATTAGCAGGATCTTTAAAAAATAGCAAGAAAAATAATCCCAAACCTGACAAGCAATTAATCTATTTTCAGTGAAGAAATGTTGAATGGCTAGATTACCAGCTTTGTATAATGTAACTTATTATCAAATCGCATCAAGATGAACTAAGTTGGAAGAAACTAGTAAAAAAATGCATACTTTGAATTATAATGTTAAAAGATTCCACACTGACTACAGATACACATAAAGCTACTGTAAGTGCACAGCCAATTACAAGCCACATAAAACCATCACACAATGCACAAAAACCTACAATAACCATGAATGAGATCCCCTCATTGTAACCAACGAGGAAGGCATCAAACACAGCCACTAGACACCTACAATGCAGAGTACCTTCCAAAGCACAGGCTGGACAAAAAGTACAAATGTAACCTACCCCATCAATTCCTGAGCGAATTAATGACACGAAATGTGTTCAAATACTAACCATGTCCATCCATTCTATGTAGGACACACTGCAGCCCTGATGAGAACCCAGTGCTTGAGAGCCAGGCAGAGCATTGGCTGTAAGTTTCTCATGTGACAAAAGGCCTCAGTAGGCTCAGGCACAGCACAGAACTAGAAAAAGAGCATGCTTGAGAAGAGCCGAATGAATTAGGCTCACTTCCATGGGTTTTGCCCCAGACACTGAAAATTGCCTTTCTGCTTTTCTTCCCAGTGTTTGCAGTGGATTTTGAAGGGTGGGAGAAAGAACAGGGAACTCAAAGTGTCAGGAAGATGCAACACAGAATTATTAAGTTGTGGAGATCTGTTTTATCTTATAGCTACAGTAAAGTCAAAACTGTAGCCAAGTGGATAGCATCATACTGGGTTGAGCATCTTGTTAAAATTCCTCATTTCCACTAGAATTCAGTAGGTGGGCATTTGAGCTTCACTGAACTCTGAAAACCTGTGAAAGCCTTAAATTTTTTGCTTTCATAGTGTAAGGGTGAATTTTTTTCAAGTTATTGAGAAAAAAGTTAAGTGGATTTGAAAGAGAAACTCCTGAGAAATCGACACAGATTATGCTGCTTTGGTAGCAAGAGATCAAACAAGTCGCTACCAGATTAACCATACTTTTCATTCCTTGGAAGCTTTTCTAAATCACATGGTTCAGGTAGTTAATTCAAAAACTTGCATCTTTGACTTTCTTACTTTATTGTACAGACAGAAGTGATTCTAAATAAATCTTGTCACTATGCTTCTGCAAGCTACTGGATATCTCTTAAGTTTTGTCACTAAAACATTATTCATTAAATTAAAAATCAAAAAACAAACAAACAAAAAAAAACAGTCAAACATTATGGGGCATTTGGATACTTAAAAACCAAAAATACACACAAAACCCAAACAGCTCCTCCAATGCAGCACCATACCTACCTGAGATTTAAAATTACTTTTACTTTACGAGCCATATCTGTAAATTATTGCTACTTTAAAAAACAAACAAACAAATACACCAAAACACTGGTCTGTTCAGCAATGTAACTTTCAGTGGACAGCCTCATTTCAGGAATTAAGGCATGATCAATTAGTTCTGTTCAGGGGGTTTGGACTAGATGATCGCTAGAGGTCCTTTCCAACCCCTACAATTCTGTGATCCCTATGGATGTTCTAAATACAGTGTACATGTTCAGTTTAATTAATGACTAGCAGAACTGTGAGTATGGACAGAAAGACTGCAAGAGTGGTAATAGCTACTGGTAGCAGACATGACTAAATGACAGAACAGGACACAACAGCCTTTGGCTTTTGGTTTGTTTGGTTGTCCTCCCCACTTCAGAACATTTGGAATGAAAAAGCTAGGATGTACTTGTAAATTCATTTCTTTTTTAGTTCATTCAATGATCATTTTGGAGTTTTAAACTAATGCAACACTTCTTTAACTCCTAGAGGATGGCAAATGCTAAGTTTGATGTAATAATTGCCTTTACTTTTACACTAGTGTGGCAATACCAGGGAAAATCAAATCCTCAAAATTCAACTGAAAAACCAATGTGAGATATATCAACACAATAAACCATCTTCTAGGTCTGTTCCAACTGGGGCCGTTTGTCTATATGGCTGTCACATAAAATTAGTTATGAACGCATTTAAGCTGCTGACAGCAGAATCCTAGGAAATGTATTATTCTTCATAGAATGGCTGCTGTTAATATTCTAAAGAAGAAAGAAAATTCTGTTTCATCTTCTTATATAATCTGTTCCAGCAATCTGTTTTAACGTGCATTTTACATTTCAAGTAAAGGCCCAATTACTAAATTTCATTCACTTTTTTCAGTGTAAATCTAGCAAGAAACACTGTTGGTAAGGGCTCATGATTTTGATAAAATACACTCTGATTAGGCTTCATACTGGCAGAGGATCCATGCACTGTACTGAATATTCACAATATTTATTGCAGCATGACTGAAAACTTCTGTTTATTAAATCTTTTAGCCTACAGACTGGTGGCTCGTTTCTCCTCATGTGTGTGTGCTTACCATTGGATCTGTAATAATGTATTCTCAGGAATGGGTTCATGCTTTGGAATGCTTACATGGGTGCAGCACTGCCACATAACGATGCTCACACACAGAGGATTAAACTCAGTAATAGGACCTTGCAAGGAGTTCTGCTCCACACAAGGCAGTAGAAGTCCCTGCAGGATCAGTTGAATGCATTTTACTTGCACACACAGACTTATTTAGCTATACGTATGAGTTACTCCAATGAAGTAAAGAAGATTATGTATGTGCAAAAAATAAGGATGTATGAAAGTTCTTAAGGGCTACAGATTCAAGCCTTTACCCTTCTTTTCCCAACTAAGGCATGTTGGATTCTCACTACCGAATCCCTTGCACACTTCATTTCCATTTAAAGATTTCAAATCTCTTGTCTTAGATTTAGCCAAGTACCACAGCAAAGATGTGTAGCTTGGAGGCTATTCTTCAAGGATTTATGCATGTACATAATCCTTTCAAGTGAGCAATGCTTCATTTGTATACTGCTTCAATCATATGGTCACTAGACCTTAAAACAACTATTTAGAGCTCCAGAGCTACAGCAGAACAAAAATCCTGTTAAGCATATAGATAGACCTGAGCACATACAGAAAATCTTCATGTCCCAGGCAGCTATGAATCTATGAGAAAATAGAATGTACAGTCCTATCTAATTCCAGTTGTCATTTCTCGAAGTTGTTCTTGGGAGTGCATGCTTCACTTCCTTCTATCTAATTTTGAAAACTGTCAGAGCCTTTTTTTTTTTACATTATAACAGAATAACAGAGTAGTTGACATTGTAGGAGACCTTTTCAGGTCACCCAGTCCCCTTTCTAAGCAGGGTCAGCTACAACAGATTGTCCAGCACAGTGTCCAGCTAGGTTTACAGTATCTCCACAAATGTAGACTACAGCTTCATGTCACTAGATCACTACTAGGTGGGGAGGCACAAGTCACTTCTAGCTCAAGGAGGCCGAATTCTTCTCTGCCCTCCATTACTTCACTGGAGCAGAGAGAGTTCTAAGAGCTTTAAGGCAATTTCCTGCTCTGCAGGAGATTCCTGAAGTGTTGCTTGCATGCTGGGATTTGCATATTCTCTTTTGTGCTGGCCTGATTTTGTCTTCATGTCTTATTTATTTTCCTAAAACTTGTGAATCTAAAGCTTTTTGCCTCCAACCCAAAGTTTCCATACACTAATTTTAAACTGAACATCTGTAGCTCAGTTATAACGCTAATAAATATTTGAAGACAGTACACAGAGATGGTATCAGCAAGCATAGCTAAAAGAATACTTGGTGTTGCAATAAAGGACTCCTCTCTGCATCTGCTATGGTATATAGCTACTCAAAGCTTTTTGCTCTTTCCGAGGGAAACCAGAGAAACAGGCAAGAGAAAGGAAAACTTAACTGCTCCATCCATCGAGCTTCCCTCTAGCCCAAAAGCATGGATAGTCCCACAGGGGATTGTTACTGTGAGCACATTTTGTGCTGCAGAATGTGTGCTGGTTTACGTCCTGTTTTCACTTCTACTGCTGAAAGTTCAATTACTAAACAATAAAGCTCAGACTTTTTGTAATCTCTTGATTATACAGGCTATATAAGAAGCCATGTTCTTTTAGGACTACAAATCATGACTGGAGGCTTGAGATGTACACAAAACACAGATCTTCTTGGTTCTATTACTACACACAGGGTAGTTATGTGAACCAGTAAGATTACTTTTGGAGTAATTATCAGGAAAAAACATTTGTTTCTTGATTTACCTAGAGGGAAAAATGCACTCGGTACATTACTTGTAGTTGAGTTCCTGGCATTTGCCTCTATGCTGTCACTTCTAAGATATGAAGAGAATACACTTTATCAATATTAATTTGTTCACCACATGTGGAGTAGGCATTTCTAACAGCACCAAATCAGTATCAGCACCACGTGTCAGAGTATCGGGTATTCCATATTAATTACTCACTCTTCGGTCATATATTTTATTAATTCTGTGTCTTGATAGACTAATGTTTCCTTGGCTAAAGTAATAATTTTAATATTTCTACTTTGTCAGCACCATAGGTGCAGTCAATTATATGCTAAAGAATCACCTTTTTTCTTGCTCTTCATTAGAAGACAACACACACACACACAAAAAAAAAAGGACAGTGGGAGGATAACTGCTTATTTTCAGACAGCAGCAACTCTGTGTGGTTATGCAATTGTCAGTGAAGTCCTAGTTTGACCTACCTTATTATGGATGATGAACCAGAACAAAAGAACCCATCTTGCCTTTCAATACTGAGAAATAATTCAAGTTAATATTAAAACACTTATTATTACTATTTTATGAGATTAATAATATTTGGCATGAAGTTAAAGAAACATACAACATGTTATAATGTTTTCAAATATGTACTAATCACTCTTCAAAAGGAACCTGCATTTAACCAGTTTGGATTTAAAACCCCTAGGAATCATATCTCGTTTGTGTTTTTCACTTAACCAGTCTTGTAACAGGTAAATACACAAATGCAACATATAAGGCATACTGTAAATCAGTTACTGGAATGCTTGTAAAATTACTTATTAATACGCTTGCTAATCATGTATTTCCTCACAAGACATATTCACAATTGCTTGCAATTCTTCAAGATTTCAGGTACTTGCGCTGAAATATTCCATGCTCAAGTCATGCATGAGACTTTCTAAAAAACTAATGTTCTTTTTTATTCTTTTACTGTTTTGTAGAAAGCTCTGTAAATTCTAGCAATTTACCAAGACTCAGCATTCAATGATAAAAGAATTACGATAATACATTATAGTAGAGAACAGTAGGCCATACGCAAGAAAACAGAATGAGACAGAAACAGCAGGAAGGGATCCTGTACTGTCCCAAGAAAAAGAAGTCAATTCTAAGAAGTCCATTCCAAGTTTTGTCAAATTCTAAGCTTTTGGTAGAAGATAATAAATGTCACATAGATGCCTCTCCAGCTCCCGCCTACCCTAAAATCTTTGTATCTAACTGTGGTGTAGACTGACATTCCAATTGCTATGCTTGTGTTTCCTATATTTCCTAGTACTGTGTATATTCACAGTTCTTTGGTCTAGAACGCATATCCCTAACTCAAGAGGCAAAGATGGCTGACCCTTTAGAAGCTAACATTGGACCAGGGCAGACACTGAAGTCAGAAGAAGCCTGTCAGTTTTCCCTAAACTATGAAAGATTGTTGTTCCATGGAAAATCAAGAGTAGGAGGAAAAAGGTTTTCAGTTTTAAGGCAGCAGGCCAGAAAGTAATTTGAAGAGGAATCAAATGAAAGTCAAGGAAGGATCTGCAAGAACAGATAAGCTATTTAATTGTGAGAAACAAACTAGCACTTGTTCTAGCAAGATTTAGTGGGAAACTGAATTCTACAAGCTTCCCTATTTTTTTTTCTTTTTTTCTTTTTTCTTTTATTTTTTAAGGAAAATCTTATTTCCCTGATATGAATGACTTTAAAATTATATCAGCAACAACTGCACCCAGCAAGATGAATACAAGCCATATTTATCTTCTAACCCCATTCCTCCTAGTCTCAACAAGATTACAAAAGGAGAACAGCAAAATGGGTTGTATAAGTTTTTATTTTCTGAATCTTATAGTAATCTCAGGAATTAATCTCAGGAAAAGTGAATACCTGCACTTAAAATTATACACACATCAGGTAATTAAACCCATTCTAACTCTAGCCGGTATTTTAACTGTGAAATTAATAGTAACTTGCAGTATATTCTCATCTACTGTCCTTCGTCAGCTTCTCCACTACAGCTCACTGAACTTACTGTAGGGCAGCCACTTCAGCTGTCTTTTCCAAATCACTTTGAGATGACAGCCTTAGAAAGAAACCTGACTCTTCATTTACTGTCTCCTTCCTGCTCCCTGGCAAACTCCATATGAGGTGAATCTGTGGAATGTACTTCCTCAAAGGCACGCAGCTTTAAGCCTATAATGCAAGTGAAGGTGAACTGGGGCATTCCCAGGAATATGGACGGTATAGACACAAGTAGCAATGACTTTGATGTGATATGTTATTTACTTTAGCCTCTACTTCCCTGTGAAGTGCAGTATATGCTTATGAGTTCATTCTTCTTCCATGTGAAAAATACGGATTCCTCCCTCACTATTCTCAATAGTAGACAGATATTATGAGAAATTGTAATCACCACAGATGAGATTGCTAGACATGCAGATTAGGAGATTAGCTGTCAAGAGCTGTAGAGTCTGCAGAATCACACATGGGAAATTTTAAGGACTTGACTAGACAAAGCTGCCTATAACCAATGTGGATGACAAGATGATCTCCAAAGGTCCCTGCCAATCAACATTACTGTGACTAGACTGATCTCAAGGGGTGATATACTCATTAACCATACCATCCAAGACTCCTCACATGGAAGCTGCTCTTTGTTGCTTACCTCAGCCCCTCATTCCTGCCTGTGAACCTGTGGTATATGGTTGTGATATTATGCAGAGAGCCAGAGGCAAGAGAATGGTACAGCTGAGTCTTTTAGAAAATGTGAGTTTCTGCTCATTCCTCAGCCTCCCACTACTGAAGTAGCTATCCTTTCTGACTCTTTTCTAGCTGATACCCAATATCACGACAGGTATGCTAGTACAGCAGCCACAGTGCAGGTCTTCTTTCTTGAGCAATCCCCCCAAAAACTGTGCCTATCAGGGAAAATCCCAGACTACTTTTCATTTACTTAAGTAGGAGGGAGGGCAAGGCATCCTGAACAGTGCTATCTAGTTAAAATAGTTCGTTGCACTGTTTTTTTCCTGGCTATGTTGAACTTTGTTTTGTTATTCAGTTGGTTTACCCATTGTTTGAATATCATTAATTGCTCTTGGCTGTACAGGACTTATGTTCTACTTTTCTATTTTTTCCTGTAGCTTGATGGCTTTATCATGCCATGTGAAGCAGCTATATCTAGTTAATTCTGGACTTAGTCCTTAGTCTAACAGCTAGGCCCACAGGAGTAACTTGTAAATACGTATGTGGAAATGCATGGAGGCCACTAAGGGCTCAGGAATTGAGTCTGACTGGCCTACAACTGTAGGATAAATAGGATCCTTGAGGGGATAAAGATAAGAGGTAACTATGGAGATCAACTACTTAAAGTTAATGGGATAATAAGTAACATGAAGATAGGGGAAAGGGTTTTGAGGAACAGCAGAAAAAAAAAGGATTTTTGATTGTTAAAGAGCAGAACAGCTAAGAGGAGGGAGCAGCTCTATCCCCAGTAGAACAAGTATGTTTTTATTTTTGGAGAAAAGGCCCTGCTCCAACTAGGAAAGGTATCAAGCTCAAATCCAGTTCTTGCTATAAGGACCCTTTAGCCTCAGTACTGGCTGTGGCTTTCTGCCATGCAGGATACAATTACCTTTAAGCTGCTGTGGTGCAGATAGCTTTGACCTCTGGTGTCCTACAGAAGCAAATTCTGCTTTTGGATAAGTTAGAAGCAGGAACAAGAAGAAGAAGTCCTGCTGATTTGAGTAGGAACAGCTCTCCTGTCCTTCAGCCCAGATTACCATACTTCTGACACAATCTCAGTGGCTCTAGAGAAGATGACATCCAGACAATGCAATCAATCTCCAGCAGACATAAAAATGATATCTGCTTGCTGGCTGCAAAATGAGTACTAAAAGGTTCACAGTATCTTTGGCAATGGATACATGAAGCATTATAATAAGGATAGTATAGGAAATACAGGAGACTCTCCAAACTGCTGACTGACAGAGAAGGGAAGAGTGCACTTTTGAAGAACCCCACGAGCAGAACATGCAACTACTTTGGACAGCCATGGTACCCACAAGACTTATTCATGTTGTAGGGAAGTTGCAAAAACTTTCAGACATAACATTGCAAACCTCAAACCTTACTTTGCCAAGTTACCTGGCTTAATGTGGCCTTATTAGCAAGATAGAACAGTGGCTTTATTAACAATATAGAACAGTCCTGTTAGAAAAAGAGAAGCCATGTCCATAGCATCAGACCCACCCCCTTAGTTTCTCCTACTTTTCTTCCAGCATTTCTTATGGTGCTCAGCACTTGATGGGAAGACCCTGCAGCTTGTCTCAGATCTCTACTAGAACCACCACAGGCAACACCTAACAAATCAATGGGCACTCCTAACACTAGCTATAGGAACACTTCTCCACACTGACACATGAGAGCCCCACAGTGACTTTCATGAAATGCTGGTGAACTTTATTATCTTTGAAAACTATTCCTCTGCTTAATGTGGTTAAACAGCTCCAAAGCAGCCAGGGTTAAGTGAGACAATACAACCATACAAGCCTTGTTTACCTCAGGTCTTTGATTTTGCAACCTAATGAAGCTTATAAGAGTTGTAGCAGAGACTATGTTCCTTCTGCACACCTGTCAAAAACACTGAAAGTACTTGGCAAGTGGGTGTGCTTCCTCTCTCAGTTGCTTTGATTTAAATTACATAAGAACTTGAAAGGAAATCCAAAAGCACTTGTGACCTCTGCAAAAGTCATTTTCACCTGGCTTTCTTTAACTTCTGCTAACGTTTTGCTAAGCTTTCTCTGAACTATCATTATTAAGAAACCTGCTCGTAACTTTCCAGTGTGTTGCTCAAATGTTTTATCCTAGAGTCCAATCACTTATCAGAAAACAAATGAACAAAAAATAGCAACCCTTCCAAACCTTCATGAAATCAGAATACATGACAGATGGGAAGGAGAAGTGCTGGGGCTGGTTCATATTTGAAGACACAGTTGTAATTTTAAAGCAACTTGCATCCTCAAAATGTTTGTCTACTTCAAGCCATTTGGTGGTATAAAACAGTCTTTTTTTATATGCTGTTACATACACATAGAGTTCATCCTAGGTCTCATCAAAGAATGACATCAAGCAGAGTGATTTTCTACACCTGAGCTGTTGCCTGGCCTCCCAGTGTTGGCATTTTGTGCTGTTCAGTGGTCAGTCAGTCTGTTGGCTTCTATGTCATCTCGGTCAGCTTGACCCATTATAAATGCTCACATGAAGCAGATTCATGGCTGGCTCAGATAAGCAAGTGGCTACTGTTCTATGTCATCCAACACTTTGGACGTAATTTTGTAGCTGATTTTTTCTAGTTCACATAATTTAAAATGCACAAGATATTACAGTGGAACAGAGCAAGAACAAACTCATATCCTTGTGGTCTTTCTCTATGGTTTTCAGAAAGTTTATCCCATTGAGCAGAATGAAAAATATTTACTACAGTTCTTCAGCCATACTCACATATATATGGCTATCAGGTCTTTCCAGCACTGTAGTGCTGTGTGCTCTCTATATCCACAAAAACGCAAGTCACTTTGATTATGTGTGGACAACTGTATGCTGAATATCCACTGTTTATTTAACATTTGTTATAGGCTATTTAATTTGTCTGCACAAAACCTGACACTAAGTTCAAAGAAAACCTTTCACCTTGCCAAGTCTATCAAGCATTCTCAAATGAAGAAAAATACTTTAAGAAAAAAAAAAATGCTGTTTTCAGAAAGATCTTAGAAAAATATTTGTATATGAGTCATGTGCAGTACTAACAAGCTTTTTCGTTTGACCTATCTGGTAACCTGTGCTACAGAACACTTGGAAAACAGGTTAAAAACTTGCAAATACTGAGCATGGTCTTTGCTTACAGAAGCATTTTGTCACACAGTTATTGCTTGTGTTATTTCATTCTTCTTTCTTTCATCTTCCTCATTGCAAAGGAAAGTCTTCTCGAACTGACAGTAAGCCACATCTGTGAGGCTGTTTTGCTTTGCCATGCCTAAGACCTTGAGATTAATTGCTTAATGCTTAGTATGGTCAAAAGCAAACCACAGAAACCTGGCAACAGCTTTTGAGTCACTAATGCTATTTTTCAAGCTATTTACTACCGCCAAGGGGCCCAGAAATTAGCACAGATTAAAAAGAAATCATAGATAAATCTAACAGGGAAATACATTGACATTTCTATTTGTGTAAAAGATCAAAATAGAGCAGCTCCACCTGAACTCAACTGATGCTTACTGTGAATAAGCAGTGCTCACCAATGGCTGTGTCCAAAGAAGACAGACCCTGGCAGTACTGAAGAGTTTGTCAGATTAAAGTTACTAGAACTGTGTGGCTCTGATCCTGTAAAACACAGGAGCTACCTTATGCATGTAGAATTTTAGCTGAAAGGGCAAGTGGGAAAAGCTTTTCTCTAACACTGCTAAAGACAGAGAGGGGTAGCAGCATAATACAAGAACTGCATGGATTTTAATCAAAATTGAAATATCTGTCTCAAATATGGCACGAGTCTTTTGGAGAATACAATTGCAATTTTCCAGTCCTTTCATTACAGTCAATCAAGCTGCATTTCAAGTCAGTTATAACAGTATAGTAATCCCTATGCCTCTAAATCAGGTTGCCGATCTAAGACTCATTCCTTTCTTGAATACAGCTGTTGTATTTCATCTTATTTTCTTAGGGAATAAGCATATTACAGAAGTTCAACAGAAGAGACCCTGTTCCTATCTGGTAACTGCTACCAGTTCCTAACCCTCAAGACTCCAGCCAGTGTAATATTGTAGCCAGCTGTTCAGCTAACCAAGAACAACTGTACTGTAAGAAGCATCCAGCTCATCCTCCACCATCACAGAAAGTTATTCCTTCCCCTGAAGGCTTGACATCGGGAGGAACATGAAGCAGACAATGCTTAGACATCCCAAGCCAGCTTCCTTTTCTGCTTCAAACTATAATTGATTCAAGCTGATGATTTCCAGATTTGTATGTTATTTTGGCATGTGACCTTTTAAGGTCACAGCACTAGTTTTCACTTGCAGAGATTTTGT
This sequence comes from Cyrtonyx montezumae, assembly GCF_038088225.1. Lineage (NCBI taxonomy): Eukaryota > Metazoa > Chordata > Aves > Galliformes > Odontophoridae > Cyrtonyx > Cyrtonyx montezumae. The sequence goes on along the minus strand of NW_027072078.1, from coordinate 9,028,939 downwards.
GCGTATAAAGATGCATTGCTCTCCATGTCTGCTCTCTGTAGTCTTTCTGCAGCTACCCTACCACACATTGCTTTAAGGTGAGCATAGCTCTGTGCTCTTCAACACACAGCAGTTATCTTAAATGAAAAAGTAATAGCATTCACATTACAGAGTGCATATTCCCTGTAGCACATGTCATAGTGTGAGGTCTCATGGAGTTTGCCCAGTCTGGCAAGATACTTATTCAGTCTGATCAAGAGAAGAGTTTCTGCAGTACAGTGACCATCAGCATACACACTGGGCCTTCCTAGAGATGTCTCAGCACAGGTCAAGACAGGGGCTCTCCAACAGAAGCTCTTGAGGGGAGATTTCCACTCTCCAAATCTACTACAAGAACTGTTTCAAACCAGTACCTTGACTTTAGCAAATAGCCTTTCAGGAGGCTTTGTTGAACGGTAAAATACTCAGCATTTCATAAGAGAGAAGAGTAGATGCTTACTTCAGGATCAATTCCAGCTCAATTCTCTGTTAGCAGCAGGGAGTCTTGAATGCAAGTCTTACAGAAAATAAGCTGAAGAAGACAAAAAAACGAACAAACAAAAAAACCAAACCCAAAATAGATAGAAGTCTGTGCATTTTTTTTTTTGACAGATGCTAGGACAAACCACAATTGTCAGGTGAGCAATGATGCAAATAAAAAGCCTGATACAGATAACATCTAGATAGACATTAGACAACTTCCTTGGCATGATCTGTTCCTGATCCAAGCATAGCTTGGGATCTGACCAGCAGACTTGCCTGCTAAATGAAGACCTATACAAAGGAACAGAAAACCTTTATACAAATATTGTTGTCTGTCAGATTGCAAAGAATAGATGACTTGGGAAAAAACAGAAAAATCAAGATTTTATGTTATTGTATTTCTGGGACACATCCCATAAAGCAATACAGAAAAATCCAGCCCAGCAAACACATAGCTATTTTTGAACATCTAAGGAGAATGCTGTCAGGTTCATCTGTCCACAGTGTTCTGTATTTTTTCACCACGACTGACAAGATGAATACATACCTTAACTTCTGTAACTTATCTTATTTTAGAGACAAAGCATGTCTGATACAGCATTACGTTGTTCTAAGGCACAATTTTCTGTTTCTTTTTTCTCACAAAGGGAAATATCCATCCCTGATCCCATCTGCAGAACTTGAGAAATGGGGCAGAGGGAATCTTCCAAACCATCCTTGATAATATTTTTCCTTTTCTGTTCATTACTGCAAATACTCATTTTGCTTTCTGGATCAAAGCTAAGCAGACTCACAATGGGAAGAAAGGTGCAGTGAAAATGAGGTATGAGCCACAGTGGGTGTTACAACCTGCATAATCACCAAGTGAAACTAGACTCATACTTTTTAATACATATAAAAAATGTATTTTGAAAGTAGTGTATAGCTATACTTTTATTCAATGACAGTGTGAGTAATTTTATCAGAATTAGATAGCATAATTCACATATTATGTTTAAAATCAAAAGCTACTTCTACTTTTCTGGATGTTTAGACCCTGGAAGAGAAATCTGACCTTGATCTTCTCTATACAGAAAAAACTCATTGCACTGAATGTACAGCAAACAGTACAGATCCCATAACAAGTCACTGGCTTAACTTCTGCTGGATTTCTAAAAGGAAAATTATGGTACTTGCACACACCCACTAAAGGGATAATGATGCTAAAGAAATTAAACAACCTACACATGATGCCTCCAGCTGTTGTACAGACTTCTTGCAGTATAGAATAAAAGTCCATTTAAAGAGTCCACTTTTTTCCACACGTAGGAAAATGCATGCCTTTGAGACTGTGCCAATCTAAGCTGCTGAGTTAGTCACAAACCATAATGACTTAAAATTCTTAAGAATTCCAAGGTGAGAGCAATGAGCTCATGTTCAGGCTTGGAACTCTGGCCCTGGTTCTTTTAAATCAAAGGATAACCTACAGTATGACTCACTTCTTATATTATGTTTTAAAACATTTCTAAGAGTAAAAATGACTCTCTCTTAATCATTTTTTCAAGAAATGCTTCTTACCCCAGATTTTAAGGGACATAATCAGGCAGTATGAGAAAGTTAGGAAAACTGACAGTGCTGAAGGAGGGCACAGCCCCAGCTTTTCTTCTGCTGCTGCGAATGGCAGGCTGAACTTGAAACGCATTCTCATCCCTCCCTCTGCAGCAGTCAACATGCAACAGTACAGAGAAATTAAAAAAAATAATTACTTCAAAGTGGTGGGGGTTGTGGTGGGTTTTGTTGTTTATTTATCTATTTTTAAATGCAGACTTCAACTATTGCAGCTTTTTTAGCACTAAACATTGGGAATCCAAACCAACAAAGGCTTTTATGGTCTTTATGCATTTTATTCTTGATGGAGATAAGCAGTAAGGAATCTCCAAGGCAGTCAAAAGTTGCAGAGATTTAATTACCCATTTCCCTAATCTTACAAATTCAGACAGAACTGAAAAGTTTCTAAAGTTTTAGACTGACAAACACCGTGAGAATCCCCAAGAAATTGAAAGACAGCTCCTGCTTTGAACGTGATGATTGTTTGAGTCATGTCAGGAAATGATTAAGTTTTACTGCTTCCAAACTACTGAGGCACAGAACACCATCTTCTTTTCTTTACCTATTCTAGGTACTTCAAACATCTGTCTTCGGTGTGAACTAGAGCAGAGGAGCTCAGTAGTAGTTGCTGCTTTGGACTGGAAGAATAGATCAAGAGTGCTAGCTTGCCTAAGTCATCTCCATTACAACTGCCTTTCCCAGTGAAATTACTGTAGGGAGGAAAAAAGGAGGCACTTAGGAATGGTGATAGCACAAGAGGAAATGTGCACAAATTAAAATGCAAGAAATTAAATCTGAACAAGACTACAGTTATTTTCTTGCTACTTTTTTTTTAATTTTTATTTTTACATCTTCTGTGAGTGTGGTCAATAGCTGGAACAGGTTGGAAAGTTGCAGAATCTCCATCTGTGGAGATATTCAAAAGCCAGACAGATGTGATCCTGGGCAACTTGCTCTAGCTGACTTGAATTGTGCACAAATAAAAGAACAAGTTTGCGTCCCTGTGCTCTCTGACCTTTCTTGGGCTTAAATGTATCTGCCTACGTTGCACTTGCAATCAATACACAACAAATCATTCTTACATGTACTAAATGCTATTGACTGTTTCAGGAAGTCTTGAGTTCATCAGACATTTTGGAATACACATTTCCTATGGGACTCAAGTAAAGCATGTAATCCTGCTTATGTACGTGAACTTCTCTGTTAGCAGTACTGTTCCCACCTATCTACAAAAAGACAGCAAGTCGAGTCTTGACTTGCTAATAACAAGACATGGAGAAGGGAGGTGATGAGGAGAATGGGCGAAGAAACAGAGCCAGAGCGACTCATTACAGAGGAAGGAATAACCCACAAGTTAGCCTCTTTTCAAGAAATGCAGCCTAAAACCCACTCATCCTAACAGCCCATCCATTCACTGCAACACTGTATTTACACTGAGAATTGGTTCAATTGTTGTGATTTGTCAGATGCACAAAAACTGCAATACCTTGGACTAGGGAAAGAAAAGAGTAAAGCCCAGGATCTGATACTTCAGAACTGATTTTCCTTTCTTCTCCTGGAAGAAGCATTGGGAAAGAAAAAATAACTCATAGTGGTGGCTGTACCACCTCGCTATAGTGGTGGTATGTGACTACGTGAGGAAAGAGTTGTAAGCAAAGGAACAGAAACTACTAGAAACCACAAAAAGCACTAACATTTTCAAGGTATCTCTTCTCCTATAGCTGTTAACACTCAAAATTGCAAAAACAAAACCCTTCTGAGACAGAAACCATATAATCCCAGAGCCTGTATTGTTTGTGGAGGTGGGTCATCTGGGCACTGCCCTAGTTCTTTTTCCAGTTAGCTGGTATTTCTTAGCTATTCTTACCTCTTGACTAGGATTTGCTGAGAAGAACATACAGCTGCAGTAAAAGTTTATTATTTAAGTCTCCCAAAGCTCCTCATGCCATAATAGAAGGAAAATAATTAATGGGTTTTGTTCTACAAAGTCATCTTTTCAGAGATGACTACATAAATATAGCACACAAATAGAAGAATTTTTATATGTTCCTTATACTTGTAAAGTATGCTCAATTATGATTTGGTTATATCTAATTGTCTTCCACTTGACTCAAAGACCAACCCTTAAATAACACCTGCCTGTGTGCAGGAATGAGACTTAAAAAACAAATTGAGAAGGGCCCAAATCTTTCTTACAGCTGAGTAAAATTTGTATTACTGCGTGTAGTCCTATTACACCACTCACGAGGTTTGGCATTCCTGATCCTTACAAACCCAATGCAGAAGATGAATCAAAGAAAGCAGAACAGATCCTTCTAACAAGCTTGAGATTTTAACAGCAGAAAACAAATAGGTGTGCTCTAACTGATCCTCATGGAGCCATGGACCCCGGAGCCTGCACTCCCCTCACTAGCACACTTTCAAAGAGCTCAGCACAAGCTCTTCCTTTGCTGTTGCTCCAAAAAGAAATTGGGGAATGCAAATATGCTTACCTGAACATCCGTGGGCTACATAGATGCTAGCACAGGCTGGATCCCCTTTATACAGCCTGCTTCCCAGTGCTCTCTTTCCTCAACATTCAAGTAAAGAACTGTTTATGCTATTGCACTGATAGAAATCACCTCAGAGGGACCTAAGAGCTGCCCTCATAGCTCATAAATTATATAGCTCTACTCTGCTTGGCACAGGTTTGAACTCTTATAATTTAGGTTAAAAGACAAAACAAATTTTCTGCCTTTTCAGAGCCCTTCGGCAGTTTTGCTGCTGAACCACAGGTTCTGGTCAGGCCCCTACAGGTGTTCTTAATTAGAAGAGAATCCATGTTAGGTACTATCCTTAAAGATATATGTCTTCTGAGCACAAACCTTCAAAACTCAGCCATATCATACCATCATCTTCACCGAGTTATGCTTACAAAGAACACAGATAAAATAGTGTTTAATCAGAACTGCTGTTTCCCTTTGCAAGCAAAAGATCATGAAATAGCTATCCTGCAGTATGAAAGCATTGAGTTATCTCACCCTAGCGTGAGTGCCTAGTTGATTCACCTTTCTGCCTTTGACTTGCATTAACACATACATTTAAAAAGTACTTCTGTCCTTAGAAGCAAAAGTAGTGTACAACAAACAGCGCTGATACTTCTTGCAGAATTCAATTACATTTGGGAACATATCAGTTGGCCTCTTGTTCGTGTTTACAAGAGATGAGTGACTGACTTAAAAAGTAAATACTTCATTGGGACAGTGTGAAATCGTGCACAGAAATAATTCGATAGCCGTGGCCTGGATGATTATTAATAGCACATGGCCTGTGAAGCTGTCTTGGAAAAACACAGAATCATAAAGTTTGGAAAAGACCTGTTATTTCATCTAGTCCATCTGTCCATCTGCAAGTAGAAACTGAAATAATTAGCTGAAGGCACTGAAGTATAAGGACAAGTAATTTGAGAAAGGGATACAAAAAAAGAGGCATTAGGGGAAAAAGAGACCAAAAAGAAGATAGGAAACCACCTGGTATAGAAAGGAATTTGATACAGATACTAACTTACAATAAATGCACCAAGTCTCATAAAATACATAACTACAATGCAAATGATTGCTCTCCCAAAAGTTGTTTTGGCAAGATGCCTATGATACTGAGTCCCAGGAAACTCAGTTAAATTTTGTCTACATCTCAAGGCTGGAAGGTTTCTCCTAGTCTGATTCATTTACACATGCACCACATTTAACTCGGGTTTCCCCGTTCTGAGCACAGGAACCGTACAGGGAATTAAATGTCTGGCATTTTATTTTAAACCTACAATTTTTCTCATATTCTTCACACCCTCTTGGAGTAGCCAAACCTTCCATTTCTTGGTATAGGTATGGGCTCTTCTTTTATGTGGGCAGAGATCAGTCATTGTGGTCTTAGAAGAGTTGTCAAGAACTGAACAGTGTTTGAGAATGACTCGCTACAGTTTTCATTTTAAGCTCAATACCTCTGGAGACGTTATTTTCCTCATTTGACACAAGTGTTCAGTGATAACCGATGAATCCAATTACAATGTATTACTCAGAGGTTTTCAGTTCTGATAATTTCTTTATAAGCAACAGAAATGTTCCCTTAAGAATGTGAAATACTTTTTAATTTATGAATTCATATGAAGAGATGCTATCATTCCACGTACTATTCTCGTGTTAAATTAGTACTTTTCAATTCAGACTTCACCAGTGAGCCACAAAGACTTTTTTCCTTCCTTTTACATAATAGGACTTCCTACCTTCCTTTCTGTCTAAAAAGTGAAGTCATTCCCAACGTTTAGGCTCTAGGCAGTTTTTAGCCCTAAGTTGCTATTTCTCACAGTTCTTCCCCACTGCCGAAGACACAGTGCTTGGGCCTTGTTGTGCTACGTGCAGGTGCCTGTGCGTGTGGGCTCCCCTGGCAGCAGTGAGGCTCTGCCTGGACACTAAATGCAGCAGGGCTGAGAGCTGGGTTTGCTCCTCTCCCAAGGGCTGCGCCATCACCCAGAGATTTCTGTTATTTAGTCCTGCTATTTAGAATTCATCAGCAGCAAACATGACTTAATCCTCAGTTTATGTTGGTACACATAGCCAAGTGTCAAGGTTTGAAAATTAGCTTTCTTCCCTCAAGTTTGCTCTCTCTTTGGTAAATGCTACTTTTTCTCCTTTTGCTCTTCTGCAGCAGCTAGGGTAGTTTTTTTTTTCCTCATAGTCTGCTATGACAGATCTTATGAAATTGCCCCCCTACAAAACTAATTTATTTAGGTTAAAATTATACATGCTAATGAATTGCTTTTTGCCAGACATTCAAGTTTGGACATGTCCGTGTTTATACCAGTGGCTCTGATATCCAGACTTACCATACCACAGAGATTTGCAGTTAGAAGTACATTTTATTAATTGAATCCTACTCCAGCTTGGTGGATCATGAAAGAAGAGGAAATCCTCCTAGGCATCTAGAAGCACAAATACATAACTCTTCTGATTATTTTCCACTGAGGATGCTGAACTAGAAAGATCAAATAGGAAGCTACAAATCATGCAAGCTGACTAGACTTTTATCAATGATATCTTACAAGGTAAGAAGGGAATCCAAATGCTCCACTGACTTTCAAGGAGCATCTGTTAAGTGTTTAACAGATAATCCAGTCAGAGTATTTGCCTGTCTAAAAATGACTCTCTAGTTTGTGAATTTTTTAAACAATTATGTGAATCTTTACAACTTGCAGTACCTAGTGCCTGAAATCTGTGCTGGGACTTGCTTTCCTTCTTGCATCCAAAATGATGTAATGAGAAAACACTGAGCATACTCAGTCCATTAAGGAACTAACATGGAAAGTCTTGGAACACATACTTTTGCAATTAGCATGTTTGCTGACAAAAGCTACTTGTGTGCTGATGGCAAGCTGCATCCTTATTATATTTTATAAGCAGATTAGATTGCATAAAAGTATCTTTAGAACTGAAACATGTCTGATGCTGAGCAACATGCCATAAGTGCCTAGTGGGCATGATTGAGGAGAAACTGCTGGAGTATGGATACCAGCCTTCCAGGTTAACCTCAACTACAAGGGTAATTTACACTATCTTTTACATTAAAGACACTGTATACCATTGCTTGTATCGTGGGGCAGTGGAGCACTGCTGCTGCTGAAACTGAGATACTCCTTAACTGTGTACTGTATCCATTAAGGTTTGAAAATTGCAGATTGCTGACTACATAAATTACTCTGGAGCAATTTAGCATGTGTGTAGGGTTTTTGCTATCAAAAAGCTCTGGTGATTCCACATTAAAAGTAATTTTCCATATGGCTTACTGGGAATTTAGGTACATAAACAGATACTAAGCAGTGCTATTTAATGTAGTTTACTGAACAGATTTACAATGTAGGGACGTAATTTTCAGAGATTTGTCAGTTTCTGTCTGAGCACGCTGATTAAAACACAAGGGGAATTTAACTTTTCCCCTTGTGTTTTATTTTCTTTCATTCTCCATTTTGATGATAAAAGATAAATGCAAAGGTAGGATTGTGCTGATGCAGACTGTTCCACAGACTTCAGCATAGTTTATGGGCAGAACCTTCCGCAAGAAATAATGTTTATGTGATCTTGTCTTACTGCAGATGTTTTAGAGTAAGGCTCTTGCTACACAATGTACACGGAATGCATGAACAGATACTATAATTGAAAATAAACGCAGAATAAAATTTGATATGAGATTACAATTTAATGCAGACATGGCAATACCTAGATGTTTGCAGTTATGTGTTTATGAACAGAATAGTGACTGAACATAACAAGGATCTGCTCCATCACCATGTCTCCTGGGTGCCCTCAGAGTACAAATCAACAGTAGCATATGGTGAATGGTTTCATTTGTACTCTACTCTCAACAGTATTCAATAGTCTTTCTGTTATTAGCAGGAAAATAGCCAAATACAGCAAAGATATGAGAGCATGCAAGTTGATCATTGCCAAATAATAAATTTCTAGTCTCATCAGACCTGTTACCACCAAAAGGAAAAGGAAGGCTGTTTTGGATTTGTAGCCATGTATATATTTTCTGTCAAGAGTCCTAAATGGAAGCACAGGTTGTGAACACAGACCACGATAATAGGTGTTTTTGTCCTGAGGTAAGAGGGAGACCTTGGCACACTCACACTTAACCCTACTTGGTGGTATTCCCTCTTGTAGCACTTCCCCTGGCCCCCTCTGAGATTCTGCTCATCTCTCCTTGAAATTCTATCCTTTCTACTTGAAGGCTGACACAATTGTGGACCTTCTTATTAATCAGCCATTTACAACTGCTCCAGCCAAGCCTGCTTTTGGCTCCTTCTGCAGCTCTGTCCCTGTGCAGAGCACCTGTAGGCACTGACTGTCAATTTTGTGGACTAACCATTGCTTACAATCACACGTTTTGCTACCTGCTCTTCTCCTGCTTGCCCTCTTTAAACTTCTGCTCCTTTTTCTTTCATATTCCTATTTCCATATTTTCTATCTTGCCTTCACTTGCTTTTCACAGCCCTTCTAGAGAGAGGCCTCAGCATTCTGGGAGGGGCTTCAAGCACCTACTAGGGAAAAGAGTATATGACCGATTGCTAGCAAGGAGCGGGACTAGTCATGCCCCTCTTCCTTGCTGCATGAGCAGGGACTGCAGGCAATCACTGCTTCTGGACTTCTTTACTGCTGCGCCTTTCTCTCCCTCTAGCAGGTTTTCTGTAGGATATTTTCGTCATCTTATTATCAGTTACAATGAATAGCAATGCAACTGTGTCTTCCATAACCAATAGTATCACCACACTTAACCAAGGTACACTTTTCTCCAGGAGGAGAAAGTCACCCTTTACCATAGGGACACTGTGGACCATAGCTGCACTTAGTAATTTGTTGTATCAATACAAAAGAACTCCAGCTGCACATAAATTCTCATGTTCATGAATGTGCCTCAAAAACATTCCTGAATGAGTGCCATCTCAAACACCCTACTGCCACAGCCCTGGTAATAAAAGAATAAGATTGTTTGATCTCAGAAATCCGAGTCCAGGCTCCATAGGGCACACCAGCCCTGGTCCAGCAGGACAGTGAGCTTCTGATCTGCCTGATGCCTCTTGTCTTAAGGGCAGGAGACCTTAGGGAAGGTACTGCAACACTGCTGGTGCCATCACTGCTGCACAACTGCCTGTTACGCTACATCTGGGGTACGCCTTATGGGAACTGCCCACCATGCTGCGTCAGGGGCACACCATATATCCCACTATATTTTTTCCATCGTTTTAGTGTCCAAAATTTGATCTTAAATAATTTTTTCCCCTTAAACAAAGCTGCTTTTATTTTTTATTTATTTTTTCTCCTTTGGTCAACTTTAGCACATGAAATTCACCTTTTTTCTTTTCCTTCTTTAGACAACTGAAAGTATTTGAAAGCATTTATCTGGTTAATGAAGGGCAAGGCTAAGGTTCCAGGATTTAGTATTGCTAACCTATGCTGTATCAAATTCCTCATAAGTCATTCTCATAAATCACCCAGATTTCTCTTCTAGTGTTTGTCATGCTAACAGGATTTCAATTGGGGAAGAAAGGCAAATGTTACTAGAACTCAATGAAGCAAATACAGGAGAGGATCATTAAACAATGTGCCAATAAAACTGGCAGCACTTGGCATGAAATTTCTTGTCTGAATTATGCAAATGCTAAGTTTTTGTTTTTATGATAATTTCTTTTGAATCATATATGTAGATGTGTTAATGTTCTGGATAAACAGATTTTTGGTGGATTTTTCAACTTAGTACAAGCTTCCTTAAAAGAGATTTAGTTTATGTATGAATTCTACACCCTGATTTCGAACCGATAGGATTTTCATGTATCCCTTTCTGAAGAAATCTGAATACTAATGACTGTAGATGGCACTGAACAATACTATAGTAATCTTAGAGCCTGGTGTTAGCACGAACTAATTATGGTGTCTTCGCATAAGCTTCATTACTTGGACAGTCAGCATTTCAGAGACTAGTCTCCTCTAGAAGAGGTCCAGTCTTTGATGTCCTTGGATATAGGATCGATCTTCAAAGGATGTGTGTACTTATTTATATCAGAAAAGCCTGAGGTTCCTTTTTAATTTTTATATGAATATTTCAACAAACAACATTATGAACTATTTTGCTGTGTTTTTTTTTTTAATTAATATGAAAACTTAAGATTTGGATTTTCTGTGCCAGAAATGCAATTCTGAAAAGCTGTCAAGCTTGAAATAGCTCATTCTAGAAACTGTACTTTTTATTTTTTTTAAACTCTGACTCTATTTTAATATAAAGTATATTTCAAACTTTTATTTTACTCTAATAAATCCTAGGAATTGGTCTGTATCAAAAGAGATGTAAGTACAACAGACATATCTTGGTGTTTTTGAAATATCTCAGCTTGGATATGATTTTTTAGAGAAGACACATAGCAGGCATCTGACACTGATCCTTTCCCAGATCAGAAATGACACAACTCCCATGAAGGAGCATGAAGAAGGGGGTGTGTATAGAGGGGCAGGATGCAGATACTGCTCTTTCATGGAAAAGTTTATGCTGACCTAGATACCTTTAAAGAAAAGCAGCTGGAAAAACAAGGATGATGGATTTCTTGAAACCACTGCAGAGAAAAAGTGACCCAGACTGATAATCTGTACATTCCTACATTGTCAGGATAACACATACATTGGTCCCTGGAGTAATTCCATCTCCCAGTTTTGCACATTTTTTCCTTATATTCAGACACAGAGGTGAGAGAGTTAAACAAGCACAAACCTCCAATTTTTCCCAGGTTCTGAAGATTTGCAGCTATGAAACCTAGAAACATTGAAGCATATATTAAGTACTGTACTGAAGGAGTTGTGGAAATCAAAAGATATTGAGGTTCTACTTTAAGACATTTTAAAGCTGTTATTCTCTCCTCTTTATTCTCAAATTATCCCTTTTAATTATCCTTCCGACTGCAAAATTTCACATGTATTTTCAGTTTCACCCAGCCTTAGTTGTTCCTCTTACAAATCTACATAAATTCTTAATTGTTAATTTGAATGTACAAACACTTTAAAAATTGTTTCCTTCATGCATTGAAGCATCTCACAATATCTGCATCTTTTTTTTTTCCCCTCAGCCCCCAAGCAAAAGACACTAAAGCTTATGCTTTGTTCTCTTCCTGCTCCTTGGACCAGTAGGGCCAAAGATCTGCAACCCTCTGGGAATAAGGAAGATGGAATGAGGAGAAAGCTGTGGAAGAAATGCGTGCAACTAGCAAGGAAAGGTTGTTCTGGGAACAGAAGAATTGATTGCTGGACGGTGTGGGTGTGTACAAAATAATGTCACCTCCATTTTTACAACTATTCTAAGACCTGATAAATACTCACAAAGCATAGTGCAATAAGGCCAGGGAGGTTTGTTGTGGCTTTTAGAACAGTCACTGACATGGAGAAGTGGGAGAGCTCATAGGAAGGAGCTCAGAAGTGGATTTGCTAGATATCCTACCATATAAGCACTTTGCTTTCTAGATTTCCTTATTAATTATAAGGTAACTTAAAAACACTATCCCACATTCCTTAAGTCATCAGCAGAGACTCTTCCCATACTTTTCTTATGGAACTTTTGCACCAAGAAACAGCAGACTTGCTTGCTGGACTTTTAGTATTTCTCTTAACTCATTTCTTACAGTGGTAATTATTTTGATTATGCAAAACCTCTGTCCTATTTCTCACAGAAAAGTAGAAGTGTGGCTCCTATTGTACCTTACTGGATTTTTTTTTCTCCACTTTCTGGTTAGTCATCTTAATGTTCTCGTGATAGCCAGACAATTTTCTTTACCTCCATCTGAAAAAGCCACTCAAATTGGCAGACGACTAATGGGATAACTCCAGAGATAGTAAAGAAGAGGTATTTTTAGTATAAGGGAGACACAAAAGAGAATTAGCTTAATTCATCTGAGATTCATGAATGCCCTTAGCAATGAGGCAGGTTGATGGCATGTCTACATCATTCACAACAGACACTTCAAAGCACAGAGATATTCTACAGCACTTCAAGACATGTCTTCATCTGTTATTACAACTGTGGATTAAATAGTCAAGGACAAGCAGTACAGCACTGCAGAAGAACTAAATGGGATGCTTAACAAACCTTCCAGATTTATGTACTAAGGGAATTACTCTACAAGTATGGACTATTTGCTTTAACACAGCCATTCATTGACACAAGAGAAGCAGAACTTGCTCTACATAAGTTTGAAATTGTTGAAATTAATAACTGTGGCTCATCACTTTCTGCAGGACTATACCAATTTACTGCGCTCTTTTATCTCAATTACTTTCTTCATGTGTCCTATATTTCTCTATTAAACTCCAGTAATTGTAACACTGTGGTAATAACTAACACATACTGAATATTATATGATGGGCTATTTTACATTATTGTGAATACCTTATTTATGTTATAATTATTAACACCATATAAATGTGATCCACTGAACTAATAATGTTTTCAGACAACTGCTGTAACTCACTGATTTTCTTCTATTATTCAGGACTTCATTTTGCACTGGTAGTTGGGTTTACCTTCACTTTTAATTTTGACATTAGTAGAATAAAGGCTTTTTACTTTAACCTGTAATAATGATTCTTAATAACTCCTTCTGTCATAGATCAAGCAAATAGGAAGTACTATGCTTATATTTTCTCAACTGATCTTTTGTTCAAAAGTACTCCCGAAGTATCCCTGAAGAAATGACCAAAAAAAAAATTTTTTTTTTTTGAGGTTCAACAGTTCACACTGAGAAATTTCATGTAGATTTTGTGTGGTACATTAGCCATGTTTTTCTCCTTTGAGAGGAATCTGGGTAATGCCTTCTGAATGGCACAGTTGCTTAAGCACTTCTGTACCTGTGGAACTGAATGAGTTTCTGTCGTATTCACTATTTACCCTATCTGCCCTGTGGGGACAATAGCCTGCAATCAGATCTACCATAATTTGAAAGTCATTTAACAGTGTTGTAAATTAAGGTGATATGTAATCCAAAAAAGGCACTACTGATGACAATCTGGCCTTGTTCAGGTCTTCTGCATGCCGTGGAATTTTAACAGATCAGTCAAGCTACATCTCAGCACACCACTGGCTTAGTGCAACAACAACCACAAAAAGATAGTAGATCTCATTGTAATAAGAAAATTGAGATAACTCAAAATATTTAGTTCAAATAAAAAAGCAACTACAGAATGCAAACATCAGTTTACTCTATAGTTCCCTGCTTGTGCTCTGTTCCAAAGCAATTCAGTTTGACAATTTCTTGGAGGAGATCAAGACTTTTCTCTGGTGGAATGGGTTTGTTTCCAGCTGCTTTGCTTTCCAAACAACTATGCTAAGAGAGATTTCATTCCACCTCCCTTGTTATTTCTGAGCATTTGTTGACAGCTGTCTTTGCACAGACAGCGACTATTAACTTTTACTTTAGCAGCACTTATGCCCTGCTAACAGTAATATCTAGATGTACAGCCTCTTTTTTAATGCTGACAGCTTTGAAAATAGGAGCAAATGGCATCTGACAGCAAGAAAAATGGCTATTAAGTAAATTATTTTGCTGATCAGGGAATAATTGTAGTATACTCAGCTCATTTCTCCTTTCTGTCCACAGCATATTAGCACAGACTTGAGATCTTCTCAGCAGGAAGAAAATGGACCAAGTACGACCTTAGTCAAAAAGTAGTCATGTGGAACTAGGCTACAGGTCTGGAACATTAATTATACTTATACTTTAGGCTTAAATGATTTGTATTTTTTACTGCAAAGTAGACGGGATAGATGGTAGGTAAGGAGTTGTGGTCTGAGCTAAATTCAAAGTAATACAGACCATCTTTTTCAGGCTTGGAGTCAAGAATTTGTGTTGATGGCATTATAAGAATCGTACAAACTCTCCCAGATTACATTGGAAAGGAATGGGAGACAATATAGCTCCTCAAATGTTAGTTTCTAGATAGGAAACTACTGTAGAACTTTGGTTAAGATGAAGAGGAAAACCAAGACTTGGCTACTTACTACAATGGCTCAAAGTAACATTTGGTATTGCTATCACTAGGCTCAAAATTACTATTAGAGGACTCTCCAATGATTTGGAGAAGGATTTTAAGGATCACTAACTGTGAAGTTGGTAATTAGATTAACAAATCAACCAACCCAACAGGCTATCCATCAGATTTCCAGTGTTTCTTGCTACCACTTGGCCCAAAAGTAGGTAGGACTATGGTAGAAGGGCAAGCTAGTCCTGGTCCTGTTGGTACTTGAAAAATAAGCTATAAATTACTCAATAGTTCAAACTCAAGGATTCTTCTAATTTTTGCAGCTGATTCAAACACAGTATAAAAGTATAAAAATAAAAAAAAAAGGAAGTTAATAAAAAATAAATATATGTAAATAAAAATAAAAAAAATATTATCTGTCTTGCAACTGAAGAGATTTTTTGCAGTATATAAACTGTTGTGAAGCTCTTTGGCACAGAATAAATAGACTAAAATCTGTAGAAATAGTTATATTCCCAAAGGAAGTTATTTCTTAAAATTTAAACATCAGTTTTAGGGGAGACTTTCTGTCATCCCAGAAGTAAAACTCTTGCATTACTTTCATATGCTACCTAGTTATTGTGCAGTATGCAGTCTTCCTACAAGTAAATACCAGACTTCTGCACCTAAAACAACAATTTCTGATGTTCTAAAAACTGTGGTTTCCATAGCTTCTTCATTAGTGGTTATTCTGAGCCATGAATCAAGAAAGATGCACTCTGCAGTCCTTCACTAGCTCAGATAAGGAAATCCATTCTATTTCATGAAAGATAAAACTACTGGACTGGAAGATTAATGAACAATCCCAGTTGCTTTACAGTGGTAGAGTTTCAGTGATTGATCCCAAATCAGACAAAAGCCTCGCACTGCAACACTAAGCTGGGATTCATTAAAGAAAAGGGAGCCAACATGTAATTTGTGCATGTCACAAAATTTCTACACAAACTAGCAGTTTACTCAGAAAAAGTCCAGAAATAGAAATCACAACTCAGTAGTGAATTGGAAGATAAAAGCAGGAATGCTTGTGCAGTGCAAGGACAATGTTTCTTACTTCTCTTTCTTCCACAAGCATTAAACCAAGCCCTAAAACCACAATTGCTAATTTTGGGCAAAGGAATTAAGTAGACTCTGTGACTACATGTAACAATTATTTTGTGACGATCTAGAGTACTTTTCCGTGAAGATAAACTGTAATTATCTACATAACTTAAAAAACATTGGCAATGCAATTATATCACAGACATTTTTGCAATGCTGAGATTTTCCTTCTGATCTTTCAGGATTGCTTATCTGAATAATTAATTTTTGATAAAAATAGTAAAGAACTATTCAAAATAATATGTTAAACACTTTAAATGCACTCTTTTGGGTTGTCAGCCTTACATTCACACTGGAAATTAACCCTGGCTATGGTTTATCAGTAGCAGTTTGGATTGTTAGTATGTAGTTGAGCCTGCAGCACAGCATTCAGATCCAAATACTAATACCCAGCAACTGAGAATACTGCTTTTGTTCTTAAACTTTTTGAGAATTTGCTACATTAGGCATTTTATTTTTTATGTTCTTCCTACTGGATTGCCATAAATGCAGTTTCTCCCTTTTTCAACTTCTGAATTCCAGGGAAAAATTGTGGCATCATCTTGAGATACCAACAAATGTTGAGAGCACCCAGTACAGGTGACACTGAGAAACTTCAGTTTACTTAAGAAAATGTCAGAGAAATCCATTCTCATGTAGAAAAGATGCTGTAGTTTAGCATGAACATACTCTTAATTGGAAATAAACTTTCATTTTTTGTTCTTATAAAAATTATAAGCTAATTTGTGTTATTTCTCTGTATTAGTATATTCATGGACCAACTACTGCCTTAGTACCAAGAATGGTTGTGTAGGTTGTTGCTAATAATCCTGCTACCAATTGGATGTTAATTCACTTTCTATATATTTGCTTTTACTGGGAACATAAATACTGAGAATTCTGAGATATGCATATAAACACATAAACTAGAAAGCATGTCAGTGATGTGCAAGAAAGTCAAAATCATTTAGCTTAGAATATGAGTGTGATGGGGATCAGTCCTGAGATTACGTGGCCATTCATCATATAGCAGACAGAGCTATAAACTGTAGCTTGAGTAAGTGGGAGGCTAACCAAAGAAGAGAGAAGGGAAAAGGCTGTGGTTGATCTGACTCAGGTATGAGTAAAAATAAATGAGAACTAGTCTTGGATCTGGAAGGACACCTTCTGCCACATTTTGCCTGAAGCAGACCTAATATCTACCTAATAGTTGAGGAATCAGATACCATCTAGAAAGCCATGTCTGCCTTCCTACAAGTGCCCACTGAGGTTTAATTTACCACAAACCATTCCTTAGCTTTAATGTATAGCTTTAAGTAGCTATGTGTTTGAAATCTCAGTGGGCTATATGGTTTCAAAACAAATATAAAAATAGAACTTGAGAAAAAATACAGAGGAGTTCTCATTCTATTCCTTTGTTGTTGGCTCCATGAAATGTTAGGGCAGAGCTCTGTAACCTCATTGACGATTTGTTGAAACTACATCAATTACTATTTAAAGGATTGTAGCATTTTTGTGATATATTCTTTTTGATATATATCAATGAAGATTTTCATTAACTACATGAGAATGCATTACTCATTTCCATCTAGATTTTTATAGAGACTGGACATTCTACATAAATATAGCTATCAGGTCCAGCTATCAGGTATTCCAAAGAATTATTTTTTTTTAAAGTAAACTGATATATATGAGCACTGAATGGATAATGGATAGGCTTTTAGACTACAGCCTAGTGTGATGGCACAGTTAGAAGCCCTAGCAACGATTTCTGTCAAGACATCATATGATAACAAATGCAATGAAAATTGACTTCATTCTATTATGTAGACTTTATATAGAAATGGTATATGGTAGATCTGAGAAGATAAAAAATGGCAGAAAACAAACAGAAAAAAAGAGTGATTTTAAAATGGTTTAGAAAGGCTGACTAAAGTCACATTCAGATAATTTCTATCTCCACTGAGAAACTTGGATTTACAAGAAGGTATGATCTGACCTGAGTTTAGAACAAAGAGGAATGTTAACAGTAACCTTCAGCAAATAACTGTATGGTATGGAACTACAGGATGAACAGATGACTATCCAGAGTCAGTAGAGCTCACTGAAGGTGTTGCAATCCTAGCTGTATATAGCATGCTATGTAGAACGCAAAATAACAAAGCATTTTTCAGTATTGATTTCAACACTGTGGTAACGGTAATTAAGAACAGGTGCCTATAAGAAGAGAGACACTGTAAATGTTACTAATTAACTCCTTTACAATAGAAACTTTACATAATGAAATGTATAATTAAACATCAATGACCAAAATCATTACTAGCAATTTTATTCCACTTACACATAATTCTGGACTAAAGTGCAGCCTCATGTTTTAGTGAACTTGTCATTCACGCTGCTACTTCTTCATTTACTTTACAAATACTTCATGTTATAGCCTTGAAAATTCTTCTGGACGTTCATTTCTAATGCACAGGACATTCACTGAATTTCTAGTACTTCGTCCCTTAATGTGATCAGAATCCTACCAGATTCTGACTTAATTGTTTGTGCTGGTACTGAAAAAGAAGCTGGTCCAAACATAGCTGGTCACATTTATACCTACTGAAACCGTGGCAATCTGTTACACTGTAAACTGCTCTCCATTTTAGAATACATCAAATTACGTTGTTTGTGCTCCTGCATATACACTTATTTTCCCCCACTTAATAGTATTTCTTTCAGCATCCATACAATACTTCCTATCTCTTCTGAGACTGATAATTTACAGAACAGCCAAGATTGCAAAAGAACCATACAAGATTAAGGGGTGGGGCAAATAAAATTGCAGGTGAAATTCAATATAAACAAACAGATGCACAGAAATCTTGTGCGAAAGGAAGAGTTCTGAGCTGAACATTATGACTCAAAACTTGGTGCTATGACACCTTTATGAGAAAGTTGACTTCATGCTCAGCAACAGAAAGGCAAACTGAATGAAGGTGCTTTTGATGCCTACATCTCAGAAGTATTTTCCACTCTGGAAGTAGAAAATATTTGCCAAACCTACACTGCTCTGAGAATTCCCCAAAAAGGCAGATGACTGCGGGCAGGGAAATACTAGTGCACATGTACATACACTGCATATTCCTACATTTTTGCCTTGTCAAAGAAAAAAGGAGGAATTACTTTTGGTAGGACCTCATCCAGCCACATTACACTCCTATTTTCAGCAAAAGACATATAGAGAGTATTTTGTACACAGGAATTATAAACATCAGTGATATAATGATGACAGAAATTCTTCCTCAATTCTTAACATGATTTTCTGTTGGTTTTTCTGTGTTTGTCAGTAACACTTACCCTTGCTCTAGCTTCAGCATGGCTTAACTCTGTGTTTAAGCACGATCATTATACCCTCTGTTAGTCCTTCTTAGGAGGGAATTTGAAGATTGTCAAAGAGCTTCTATTCCTTAAAATAGTGAACATATATAGACTGCAAAGAGAGCAAACTGAAGTTTAGATCTCTTTTTGGCTTGCTAGGGAGCAGGAGAACCTTCTATTTTTGTTTTTACAATACTAATGTAGTTTCATGCTCTCACACACTCTTGTGATCTCAGCTATTTATATCTAACAGTTTTCTATGCAACATACCAAAAGTCTATTAAACACAAACCCAGAGGCAACCCCTTTAGGATGTTCCTAAGAAAAAGCCTGTAGGGAATTAAAAAAGGCATTTAAGGAAATTGTACCTGTAGGCTAACTTGATTTGGCAATTCTTTGTTTAGACATCTATTACTAGCTGTTGTCAGAGACTTTTGGTCCATCTCTGTGAGTGAGATAAATCTCATGAGCCTCTGATCACAGAATCTGTTTGTGTAACAGCAGCAATGTGCAGTTGCTCAGACATTCCTGAACCTCAGTAAGATACTATTTTAAATAAAATCATTAGTATATAATGATTAACTAATGACTATAAATCTCTTTATTTCAGCACCTTAGTTAAATAGACGGACTTAAGAAGAAGAGAGCTCGGGCTATTCCTCATTCTTTGTGAAAGCAAAACATCTCATCTCAGAGGTGGTTTGAATATACAAAAAAATCAGGAGCTAGCTTTGAAAACAGGAAGAGAGTGTCTGTCTGCGAGGAAACAGCCAGCTCCATCTCCAGCCACATCCAACACATGCAGCAGGCAGTGCCAACTCCAATGATGACTTGTGATTAGGCAGCCCGAGCCCTTCAGAAGTCATCACCACTGGACTGCATTCTGTGTTCTGCAGGGAGAGTAGGGCAGAAAGAGGACAGCAGGGAGCTGGCAGCTCAGGCTGCCAAGTGAGTGGGCTGGAGATGTCTCAAGGCAAATGGCTCAGTTCCTAGCTGTAATGAATCACAACAACCAAGCCTAGAAGTCACGCGTGTGCATCAATGTTGCCAAATTAGATTCTGATAAGAAAGGACAGGCTTCTGGAGCACTCAGAAAGAAGGTGATACTCTAGCAGACGATACTGTTTGTATTTTTAGATGAAACAAAGACGACCTCTAGACAGCACATTTTTCATGTGAACTGGGGACGCATGCTTTTAGGTTAAAATGTCAGATATAAAAGGTACTTGTCTTAGTGACTTATCTGTGTTAATTTTCTACAGCCAGTTCTTTCTATCCATTCAAATTCTTCAATGTGATACTAATCAATTTTGTTTAGCAAAGGGTGTACTTGTAACCAATTGAAAATTTGGTTAAATAATACTGACTTAATGTATAAACTTTCAGAACACGCAAAAAGAAAATAAATGGAAAGGAATAGAATTTTAATTTAAATGTATAAAATGACAAGAGGAAGACATGCTTCAGTAGGGTTCTTCCTCTCTTATATAAAATCCCTTTTTTTTAATGGAAAAAAAAAAAAACCATCTCAAAAAAGAATTTCCCAACAGTGATCCCAACTACAGAACATCGTCTGCCTCTAGCAAACATAGATTAAAGTTTTATCCAAAAGAAAATTAAAATACAAAGCAATTGCCTGACAATTTTGTCTCAAAGAAAAGTAGTTACATGGTGTTTTTTTTTGTTGTTTTTTTTTTCTTTTAATATATGTGTATGTATGTATATATATGTATTTATATATATATATGTATATATATATATCACAAGGTAGTTACCAGGGAAGAATACATTTTAAACTTAAGAAGGAAAAAGGAGCTTTTATGTATACAGCGCATGTATAACTCCCAAATCAAACCCACTTGATCTTCTAATAAAAACAGGTTTCAGATAAGATCAGTGAATGGAAAGATGACATTAATTCAGATAATAAAGATTTTGTACTCTGATCATTGCTTATCCACCACAAAATCATTGCCTCTGATAATGGAGTTTTTACTGTTGATCTATCCATAACAATAACATATCTAGATTCTCACTTTGCTGGGTGTTAGTACCACAGAAAATCTTGTACAAACTATTAGCCTATGTAGATTTTTGTGATACTGAAGATTACATTTCTCTGATTATCTGGAACCACTGATACTCAATATCTGTGTACTTAACGATCATGCTTAAATACTCTTAAATGCCTAAATATTTCAGTGGTATGAAACAAAACTAAATAATACTTATAATGTTTTTTCTTTGCATGTCTAAATTCTGCTTTTAGCTGTATTGGGATAACCTCACTTAGATGCCTAAATGAAATGTATACTAGTTCTGAGCTGAGTCATTCTTCAAGTAAAATTGATTGCAGTTGTACGCTGTTTGCCATTCATTCTCCGACTCACTGGAAGCAGTACTTTCACGTAGTGAATCTGAAAACTTTTGCATACATTGATCTTTACTTAAAAAATAATATACTTCAGCTAGAAGGAGAGTACGTCCATTAGTATTGCCATTAACTACAGTCATTAGCATAAGCATGTTTGAAAGTCTCAGTGTCTGGGCCATTCCTTAATTTCTATCATCTCTATGACTTTATCTTGCCCAAGAAAGCCCTCTGGAATTCAAAAGATCATCCAGATGGTATTCTGATGAAAATACTGAAGCATGACATATTACCCGAAGTCATAGAAGCTGCCATTGGCACTTGGAAACACATGGACACAATATATAATTACCAGCCCTTTTTCTATATTGCTTCTAAAAGTTTCTAAGAAAAAAATCATTTCTAGAAATCTTCTGAAACTGAAATTTCTCATTTTGAGCTACAGGCTGAAACACTCTAGTGTCTTGAGAAATAAAGGTTGGTATTATCCTGACATGTTAGTGTCATATAATACATAATACAGTGCCAATTATACTTGCTCATGAGTAGGAGGAACAGAAGATTTGGTTATAACTCCATGGCAATGTTTTCTAATTCAGTTATGGTATATTGTGACACTAATCTCAGCAAAGTTTCCCTGGTGGGAACAGCTTTATCATATGACATTATGATTCCATTCAAGGAAGCAAGAAGTATGTGAATCCACATTTCTTTCTTTATACCTCTGAAATACAAGCAAAAGAAAGATACCAACAACTGTTACAGATTAATGCACACAGAAGGATGATTTTTGCTAAGCAGAGTAGAATTGAATCACAACAAGCAAGCCTTCCCTCTTTTATAAGCATGAGAGTCAAACAGTTTATTTAGTCTCTGCGATCAAAATACTCAACATCAGATGTGCTGGTACTGAAATCTGAGCTAGGCCCTTAGTAATGCACAATGTTATCATCCTTGCATCTATAACCTATAGCCACCTACAACACCTCTCATTCTCCCTCCCTGGCTGTACTGGAATGAGGTAGCAACAGCAAGCCCTCAAGAGTTTGAAAATGTCAGAGAGCTGATTGCTTCTTTGTCATGTACTTATTTTCCAGGAAATGTATCCCTGTTCCTGCACCCATGAGGCTTTATTCCTACACTTTCACCAGAGTAACAGATGTGATTTAATCATGGAAGCACCAATCAGAAATTATAATAGCGGGAAATTAAAATATCTTTGATGAAAAATATTGTCTTTCATAGTGATGTAGTTAAGTGCATGGTTAGGAGTGCAGCCTTGTTGAGGGAGATGGAAAGCGGACCCTCCTCCTCACCCTTTCATTCTATGAATCACATTAATGACTCAGACTGACATCTTCTGAATCCCTACCGAAGTTTTCTTCTCTGTGTGGTGCTCATCAGTTCTGAGATATGTGCTGCTGCACCACAGCATCTGGCTTAGTCATACTAGGCTATATATATATAGTATGTATTGTAATTTTCTGGCACTTATTTACACATCAAATTCACTTTTTCTGACCCCTTTTTGGAAACCATTCCTGTGGTGAAGTGAACACGGCCATCATGGTTATCCTGCATTGGATAGGAGGCTGAATTACCTGATTTAGGTAAACTTCCCTTAAAAATATAGACTAGTACAATAGCTAAAGCATTCTGTGTTGATGAACACCACACACTGACATTAGCTGTATAGGCTCTCCTACTTTTCAGGAAGTCATAAAAAACAGCAACGTGTTTCAGTGGTAGAAGGTACTGTAGACAGGTAACAAAGAAAAAAAACCTTGAGCTGACAGACAAACAGCAAAATTGTGCCTGATAATATTGTTGCTTGCATGGCCAGCTGTTTGAGAACCAGACAAATGAGGCTGTCAGTTGTGTTACTGACAAGTGCATAATTCATTTCCTAAGTAAACTCAATTAGAGACACAGCTATGGATGGAGATAGGCCTAAAGCTAGATTATGGTGCATAAAAGGGTAAGAACCTGATAATTGTATAATGAAGTGTAAGCAGCTACTTCTACCTTCTTAGGAGTAGCAAGAGGTGCTTATAAAAGCAGAAATTCAGCATTAATCATGGACTAACTTTGTGGCAAAGCATTGCTTTCCATGATTTATCCAACCACCGCATAAATGTTGTTAAATAAATGTCACGAGTTTAAGAAATATATGCAGCTTGTCATTTTGTTTAATTTAAATCCAAGCTCTGCTGTATAGCTGGAATAATCTTCTGTAGCTTCTCTTTTAGACTACTTAAAAGCTTGCTTTTAAAGGAAACAAGTATTCCTCTTCACAGCACTCTGGCAGAAGTCTGCAGTAAGCTGCATCAGAAAAATGCCAAGGAGCTGCATTTCCTGTGTTGAGATGCATTTCTCACCTAGTCACGTCATGTGTGATGATGAAATTCAGAAATCACCCTTGATTATTTGCAGGATTCCTACTCATTTAACCTTCAGCAAAGGAAAAACAGAAACTTGCCTTTTTTTCTGAGTCTACGTGGTTGGCTGGCATTGAAGAGGTTGCAGAACCACATATTCTGCCATTAAATAATGATGATTGTACTTCAGTGGAATTAAGAGCACATGAACTACACTGATACAGCTCCCATGGAGATGTGTGATGCCCAGGCACGTGACAAGAGGTAAGAACAGAGGAAGATCTGGAGTGGAGCAGAGGCAACCAGGTGTCAAGGTCCTGTGAGTGCCCAGGAACCTGGGCAAAGGGTTAAAGGACAAGACTTACAAGGATGCAAGCAGAGGAGGGCAGCCATGCGGGCAGGGAAGGCAAAGACTGCTTAAGGCAGGGATGGAGTGGATACGTTTACAGTTTCTATGGTTAATTGGTGTCTACTGCCTTGAACTGAAATTCTCACTTGGTTAATATAGACAGAAAATAATGTTTCTGTTGCCACCATTTTCATTCCACAAGTCACTTTGTTAATTACAGGCAGAACATCATTGTTTGGAGGTCTACCTCTAAAAACAGTACCAAAAGCACGCCACCCACTGCGATAACATACACGATATCAAGGGAAATTCCGTACTTCCGAGAAATGGAAACATTTTCTACAGAGCTCTAATTGGTGGCTGTTTGAGATTGCTTAGGGGCTTAAGACATTACACTGAAACCCAAAGAATAACAGCTGTCCTCTCCTAGAGGGCACAAAAGCCAAATTACTCTGGCAAACTAAAAAAAAAAGAAATATTTATCGTTTAAGCTGTGAAGAGTAAAAAGACATTTAAGAAATAAATCCAACAGAATCCCAGTTGATTTGGACTTACTGCAGGGGTGTATAGGGATTTACATAATTTTTTGAGGAAAATTATTTTTGAAAACCATGAACTATAACTCCAAGAACAGAATGCCTATACAGAATGACTATACAAACACAGCTCAGTCAGAGCAGCATAGAGCACAATTTTAAAATTAGATTTTTAATTCACATTTAAAGGAAGATTTTCAAAATATGTAGTACTGGGTAGTATCACAGACATGACTAATATTTACTTAAAAACATCATCCATTTTTCTTGCAGATTTGAGACTGATCCACTAACAGCTTGCACTGGGAATATAGAAGAGATCTCAGCTGTGAAATTTAGATCTGGGTCTGAACTAAGATTAGATGTGTTTGGACTTGAGTTTTGAAATACAGAAATAACACTTATTTGGATAGCCATGATTTGAATATACCAGATTTTGATGACATTCATATTCAGACAAGATTTGCATAATATGAATATTTCAGTACTACAGGACTTGAGTTAACTCATCTTTGTGCAACACGCAAAATTCTCCTCAAAATATCTGAAAGTTGCATCAGTTCAGCAGCTTAAAAAGAATCTTGTAATCTTGAGTTTTGTTCACAGGGTTTCCTCGTTGGTTTTACTTAAGGAAAGTTAAGATTCAACTATGGGTGCACATTACCTTATGCTAAAACATAAGTGAGTCAGAAGTACAAGAAATAGCTTATTTTTTAATATGTTCTTGGCATTCTGTATTTTTGCAATATCATCAGAAAATTGTTACTTTTCCACTTGCTGTTGAACAAATAATGCTCCAGATGGTAAAATGTCTGCTTTGTACAATGCATACAAATGACTGCAACCTATCTTTAACCGGAACTGAAATGAGACAGTCTTGCTAACATATACAGTACTTAAAATATTTGTCTTGGTATTTTGCAGATATCTGTCATGAAAAATATCAATATTTTGTTTCTCTTCAATTAGAATTAAAACCAACCAACCAAAACTCCCTCACAGACAAATCTGTACCCCAAATTTGGTTAATTCTCTCTAATGTCAAAATCCAAAACACTCTTTAGAGATGGGAAGCAGAATTTGGAACTCTTACAGAAAATCCACATAATCTTTTCAATCCTATATAAAGAAAACAGAAGGGATAAACAGTATAAGGATGGGAGATGAAACCCAATCCAGATTCTGAATGGTAACACATCCAGGAAGAAAAGATTTGCTCTCCCTTTAGTACCTCCGCTCCTTTTGCACTGACTACTCCTCCAACCCTTGCAGCTCAAGTGCTTCTGTAGCTGAACACCAGAGCTCCCTTAGGCCTGCTCGTCACTCAGATGTTTCATCATCTCTGTAGAAATAAGTTTTCTGGCTTCATACAAACAACTCAGGGCTGCATATCCTGTTTTCTTTCCACAGTGTGGAAGACTTTTTTCTTCTAATCTAACCTAGCTGCAATTCCTCAGTATTCTATTCATAAATTAGTAAGCTTGAGATGGTCAAAGCCTGAGGGTTTTACTGACTGATCCCATTAGAGTCAAATTTTAGAGAACAGACTCACTCTTGTCAGATACCTTATCTGAATGCTGTCAAAACACAGTACATAAATCTAAGCACTACCTCTCTCTGCCACTTACAATGAAAGGAAGGCACTGGGTTGTTACTGAGAGCACACTATTCCTGCACATACTGAAGCAGAGCAGCAAAACCTTCTACCTGTCTCTTACACTTCACACCTTCCTGAATGATTGAGAATAAAGTGATTAAAAAAACAATACAATGCTGTTTGAAACAGCTAGTGCTGATATTTTCCCTCCATTTCTACACAGTGGACTTTGAAATAAGTATTAAGAAATAACTAAAGATTCTGTAAGTAGTAATTATATAAGGTAGTTATAGCCTAAGTAGTTATTTCTGAATTAAAAAGAATAGGTATCACTCAAAACACAATATAAGCACAAAATAAGGTCTTTAAATGTAAACAGCATATTCGTAAAAAAGATATATATAATACATAAAAAGAAATATATTCACATAAAAAGAAACATAATACATAAAAATGAGAAAGTGAACAATCCAAATCCAAGAGAATCAAAGGCATGTTCAAGCCTATTATTGGCAAGTGTTTCCATCAGAAGTAGACTGCATAAAATACATAACAAAAGTACTAAAATGTCTTCTAGCCTGAATGCTCCTCTATCTTTAACCCTGTTTCTAAGAGATATTGGGGCTACAAGACTCTAGATAAACAGCAGAAACATGTACGCTCCTCTTATCCCTACACATGAAGAGAAATGGAATGCTTTTTCCTGTAACAACTGGTTGAACTATACAAAAACTGTGTGTGATAACAGAAGTGCTTATGTGACTATCAGCAGCAGAACAACTGCCTTCCTAGGTCAGACAACATGCTGTGCTGAAACTGAATTAAAGTGGTGCACACCATCTATCCCATACTGAATGAACTTCAATGATTTCAATTTTCAGAGAACTTCACTATGCAAATTTTTTGCCTGTATTCAACATGTTAGTTTGATGACAACGTAAGTTACTGCCTTTAAATGAATGCATCAAAATTCTTGAGGAATCATTGGAAAAAATAAGACTGATAATATCAGCTTCAAGTGTGTACTGCTTTCCTTTCCATATTACTGGAAATCATTTGGCATACAACTGTGCTTTGTTTTATAACGTTTGCACTCTGTATCAGAGAATACACATTTCCATGATGGTTTAAGTGATTCCTCTTCAATACATTTCTCAATCTCTCTTAGGTGCTGAATACTGTAAGTAATTTTTAAGATCCTCCAGTGTAAGACAGTCTAATAAAACATATTGCCAACTACTACTGTTAATGAACAACGAGGATGGACTATAAAGTTGAGTGAGACAGAATTCTGTAAAAAGAAGAAAACTAACATACACTATCTTTGCTTTAATGGAATCCAAGTAAGGGCTGTGGCACATAATAAAAGTTGACACTACATTTTATTGCAGACATCCACCCATTGGTATTTTCCAGGGGGTGGCTAACTGCTTCAAATTCACACTGCAGTTTGCAATTCTGTACTTATGCCCCAGCACAAAACACAATTAAAACACAGGTGATAAGGAAGACACAGAAAATGTATGCATGTGCACAGGCTAGCTGCCTTTGCTCCCTTCCTTTACCACACCTAGATCCACAGGCTACTTGTGAATGAGTTCTATGTGCACAAGACATGCCTCTTCAAACTGAAGAATGTTGAGCTGAACTATGGAGTACATGACTGTTCACAGTAAGGCATTTGCCAAATGAGTTGCAAACAAATTGAGAATGAATCTTAGGGAAATAATATGTAAGAGGAGTAATGCTTGTAGAAGACAGTTTAAAATATTCGTAAAGCTATTGAAGAAGGCTAAGCGAATATTTTATGAGGATGAAAGGAAGTGCTCATGGAAAAAAAACAACATGTTACTGTTAAAGCCAGTTGCTAGATTGAACAACATACCAGCTGCTTCCACTAATGATCAAGCTTTATATATCTTGTTTCAAAAGCACGTGTAAGTTTCTGATATTCCCTAAGGGACTTTTGTCTGTGTGTGCATTTTCTGAGGGAAATCAGCACACAATTTGGCAGATTGCCATTCTGTGTGCATGATCAATGTAAGGGTGGAATAACAGATTACTGCAGACCATGGAAAAACGTGCAAGACTTGCTCAGGTCACTCAAATCTCCACCAGCACCCAATTCACTTGAGGATAATGAAAAACAATTACCAAGCTACAGTATACTTGTAAGTGCAGGTTTGCACAGTGACACAATCACAGAATATCCTGAGTTGGAAGGGACCTCAAGGATTATGAATCTCCAACCCCCCTGCCACAGGCAGGGTCACCAACCTCCCCATTTAATACTAGACCAGGCTGCACAGGGCCCCATCCAATCTGACCTTGAACATCTCTAGGGATGGGGCATCCACAACCTCTTCAGGCAGCCCATTCCAGCACCTCACTAGCACCTCACTGTAAAGAACTCCCCCCTCCTAAATCTTCCCTCCCTCAACTCAAAACCATTTCCCTTTGTCCTGTTATTATCTACCCTTTCAAAGAGTCTATTCCCCTCCTGTTTATAGGCTCCCTTTAGGTACTGCAAGGCTGCAATGTGGTCATCCTGCAGTCTTCTTTTCTCGAGGCTGTACAAGCCCAGCTCTCTAAGCCTGTCTTTGTAGGAGAGGTGCTCCGGACTCCTGATCATCTTCAGGGCTCTCCTCTGGACCCTCTCCAACAGCTCTCTGTCTTTCTTGTACTGTGGGCTCCAGACCTGAATACAGTACTCCTGATGGGGCCTCACAAGAGCAGAGTAGAAAGGGACAATCACCTCCCTGTCCCTGCTGGCCACCCTTCTCCTGAAAGAGCCCAGGATATCATTTGCTTTTCAAGCTGCAAGAGCACACTGCTGGCTCACGTTAATTTTTTCATCCATCAAGACCCCCAGGTCCTTCTCTGCAGGGCTGCTCTCAAGGACTGCACCTTCCAGTCTTTATAGATGGCTGGGATTCCTCCAGCCCAAGTGCAAAACCTTGCATTTTGCTGTGTTGAACCTCATTAGGTTCACCAGGGCCCACCTTTCAAGTCTGTTGAGGTCCCTCTGAATGATAGGGAGATTTGTACAATACAAGAGGATTAAATCTCCCCAAAGCTATGAATTCTGTGTGAGTAATCTTCTATTCCCATTTGAATTGATGCTGATATAGAGCCTACATCTTAGGAGCAATTTGGAGATTAGAGGTAATATTGCTAATTTAGAGAACACCTGAAGATTGGAACAATAGTTGTAAAATAATTAATCAAGAAGCCTAAATATAACAAGGTATTTTAATTTAGATATTTGATCAAGTCTAATTTCATCTGTTCAAAATAATGAATATCCATTAGAAGATTTTGCATTTTACAGCATACAATCTCTAGAGAGCGTGATCAGAAGATCTCAATGAACTGCAAGCTTATTTCCCATGCTAACACACATTGTTCTAGCTCTTCTCATCAAGAATGTTGTGCAGGAGGAAAGCAATATTTGCAACAATCACGAGAATTATAATTAAGTTATATTAATAGTTCTCCATCTGTCAAGAGGAAAGTAAAATGTTACTGAAAATCAGAAGTGTCATTAACTGAGATTATTTCACTCTTTTGCAGCTACATAACATTTAAATTTAAAGGATATATCTGTGAATAAACTCAGTTAAATGTCAGAACATAATCCTGCACCAAAGCAGATTCCAGTGTATGCAAAAGGTCTTTCCTAGCCATGATGCATGCTTTTTCTTTAGTAAAGTAAATGCAAGAAACATAGCCTTGAAACCTGAGTCACCCACACATCCCAGAAGCCCTTCAATGCACGGTTTGTCGAAGTCCTAACAAAGATGTGGATAACAGCTACTGCACTTAAGGTACTGGAGACAACATACGTGCTTGTCAGGCTACAGTACATGTAACAGCTCACCTGAGAGTTCCAAACAGGCTGGTGCCTAAAAAGTGCACCTGCTTTCTGCATCAAAAAAGTGCTCTGCTTTCTGCATCAAAACACTCATTTGGCACAAAAGGCTCCAAATGCTGCAGTTACAGAAGGCTTGGAGTGAACATCTAATTAGCACTGATACCTTTTATATGGCTACTTTACTGTAACGACTTTGAACACAAATGCAATGGGGCAAAGGAAGAAAATGTGAAACTATAACAAAAATTACAAGTAAACCAGGGCTTTTTACAAGATCCCAGACCATGTTTCTTGTCTAATTTCTACTAATTGATATTAGAGGAAATGACTATAAGTCCTATTTCTGAAAGAAATAAAAGAAGGAGATAAAGGCTACTGTTCTCATTTTTTCTATTAAAAGTATGATTATTCATTGAATGTAGCCATTTCTAGATTGACTCAGAGAGATCAATAATCTCTGGTTTGAGGTAAATCAGAGAACTGTCAGTTTTTTCCCTCCCACTCCCATTCCCCTTCCCACTCCTGTCTTTAATAACTACTTATATTTATTATTTACATCCTACAAATTTAGAAAAAACAGTAAATGACTTATACATTGAAACACACCCAACCGGATTGGGTGCTAAAGTCTTGACACTACTTATTTTCAGCTTCTTTCCAATCCTTATAAGCCCATGAGGTCTGATATTCTGAAGTGAGGCAGAACTCCGCATAAACATGCACAAAGAAACAGTAAGCAGCTCTATAACACAGTTACAGGAGCCTCAGCAAGAGCGCACATCAGGCTTTCTGCCACCCCAATACATTGCCAAAAGTGCTCCTGTGAGAACCACTTAGCTGATCATACTTTAAGATGCAAAGAAAAGGTCTGCTGACTCAGCGCAGACCAACACTCCCAGCCACACTCTCTTCCAGCAAGAAACAGACACGTCAGCAGAGGAGAAATAATCTCCCTTCTCCTCCAGCCAATCATGTCTTCCATTTAATACATGAACTTCAAACTACTTACTTGCTGCTCCCTTATTTCTGTCGGTTAGAGAATCAGGCCCTTAGGCTGGCACTTGTGTCCATCACAGAATGGTCCAGGTGATCTCCCAGGCCTTTTGTGAAGCCATGCACCCAGCAGTGCTAATGCTCCGCAAATAACTTGCGGAGATTTGAAGTCAAGTGCCAATGACTGACGGGCATACCACAGACAATGGTGTAAAGGGGTGTGGAGAAGCTTTACCAACTTACAGAAAGTTGTTAAAGAATCCTACCTTATAAAACACTCGTAATCAGTGCCTGACATATAGTCTAATGTGCAACATACCTCTGCAAGGCTTTCTTGTTTTCTGCTTCCAAGAAAGAGCCACCAAGTTTCTGGGAAGGCAGATGGACGTACACCAACAGAATTCAAAGTTGACATCAAGCCATCCAGGTTATGTGGTTGAGCTGCAGGTCAATAGGGGATTTCTTTGCCTTTTTAGTCTTGGAAGTATCCAAACACATGATTCTTCTGGAAAGGGAAAAAAAATGAAGATTCAGTCAGATAATGAGAATGAGAACATAAACTGCTGAGATGAAAATGTCAGTACAAACACTTGGTCTGAAATAGAGGGTCCTAATCACTGGAACTGATGGATAAGAAGAGAAACACTTCAAATCTGACAAAGCAAAATGTGATTATTATGACAGAGGTGATAGGGCAGGTAAATGACTTGCCCCCAAATTAAAAAAGTCAAACCTAGTTAATTATATCTCAGCTAATAAAACCAGCAGCGATAAGACTGTTAGAGATTGGTGAAAAATTAATGAAGTCTTTAATGAACTTCATGGCAAATTATATAAATCATAGCTAACTTAATAAAAGCCCAGAAGAATTTTAGCAGCAATTAGATTTTCCAACTGCTGAAAGATAAAGAAAATAACTCTACTAAAATCCTCTATTCTCTACTAGAAGACTCTGGAAAACACTAAAATAGTGGAAACAGTGTCAATGAATGACAGGTTCAATACAGCGATCATTAAATTAGATTAGAATTATATTTATAAATGGTCATTCCCAAAGCTGACCAGAGACTATTAGAAACTCAAGCAACTAAATCAATGTTGCTTTTTTGGTGAATGTACTGAATGATCTGTTCATGCTATGTAAATATACATACAAAACAACACCTTCCACACAGTGGAAATTTTGCTGGACTTGAAGTAAGTGTTAAGCATACTTTGTGGATTTGCCTCAGTGATTATGTAAGAGAACCACAATGAAGAACAAAAGGCACACAATTTTCAGAGGTAAATCAAATTCAAGAGCAGGATTCCTCACAGCACTGCTGTGAGATAATTTTACATTAAACATGTAGCTGTTTGGACACAGAAATACCTGGAAATGGGCAGCCATTTCAACAGGTAGATTTAGGAACAGTGAGAAATTTTGAAAGGCACAGACAGCAGTTGGAACCTAATTTCCATTACATGTCAAGATGTTTGGAACACTTAACTTTCCATCTTGCTGCTGACACTCTACTTGCAATTAAACATGATGAATCGTATCTTGGAAATAATGCAGAGAAGAGTCTACGCCTCCTGCAGGCTCTTCTAATTTATATTAATTATGAGAGACTAGTAAGGGAACAGGGAAAAATAGAAAAAGAATGTGCCCTGTCTCTTAAGTCATGCCAAGAAGGCTTGAGCCAAATTAGTCACATGAGAATCAGAAGCAAAGTCATAAAAAGCCTGGTTTATTTTCTGAATTTATTGAAAAGAAATAGCTCTAAATCATTTTCAGAGTTGCAGAATTGTATCGGAAAAAATATTTTAAATGACATCTATGTCTGAGCCTATACGAATGTAGAAAACCATTACAAGAGAGACAGATATAATGAAAGGATGAATGAAGATTTTGCATCTTCTTCCAGCATAATGGCTCTGAAGTTGAACTGTATATATATATATATTTAAAACCTCATTTTACTTTTTTTTTTTTTTTTTTTAAGAAACACTTTTTCCCTACAAATCAATTTTGCCTCTCTATATCCTCAACAGCTCCAATGGTAAAATCACAGTATCAAAGAACTCCAAGGCCCAGTGATAGCTGACTATTCAAAGAGAAGTAGGGCAGAAAATCCACCTAGGACCACTGCTGTGGCCAGGCACAGATATGGAATTCTCCTTTAAGACTTTTATGTCTTATTTCTAATAAAGTAAAAATAATAATAATAATAATTAAAAAAAGAAAGTTCAAACTACTTCTATATAAATGTGAACAATTTGTGATGAAAGTGTGCTCCATGCAGAACTGTGCTGTAACTATGGAAACTTCCATGGAGAGAGAGATCACCATTGTAATTCTACGAGGATCTAATTTATATGAGATTTAGTTGTACTAGTCACCAATTTATGAATACTACAATCATGTAAAAAAACCAGCCTAGTTTCTTACAGCACTGTTTTTAAATAGTGCAGCTGTGTGAATGAGAATGCTATTACAAGCATTTACATTTAGCAGTTTCTAAATTTTATTTTATGATTCTTTTGGAATTTGGATATTTTGTAATCCTTTGGCTATAAAGACCTGGTATACTTTGGCTTCAGGCACTTCGCTCTACTTTGTCCTGTTATGTTTTTCATACATAGACATCTGGTAAATGTGTCTCTATTAAAATATCTTCACATTGAACCCAACTACAGCGTAAGTTCAGAAAAAAAAGAATGTTCCTCTAATTCAGTACTTTAGCTGCAACCTGTCCTTAAAATCTTTAGCTATCTATAGCCTCTCACATAGGACAAAATGCCAAAATGTTTCCTGATGGTTTCTGTTCTCCTTGTAACCTTTCTCAGTGAAGAGTAGGCCTTTCTCTCTGACCAACTTTTATTAAATTCTCAGATGGCAGACTTGTTTCTAAGGCATCAAACTCAGTGTCAAAGTTTGGGGAGTTATTTTGTGCCTTTCTGACAGGCTGTTCTACCTACTTACAACTGCAATTTATGGTACAGAGAAATGTGTCTTAGAGTATAGATTTGAAATAAATTCCCACAAAAGTCAAATTTGCAGAGGACATTGACATTGTAGTTTATCTTTTTACTGTTGGTCTACTAGTGAAGTCAAATGCAGAAAGAGAATGAGACATGAATCACCTAAACTCAACCTGCATGTCTTAATGATATAGCAGAAAAATCTCCCATCCAAGGTATATTTATTTGTATGGGAATGCATGGCCCTGACATCAATAAAATTGATGTATACCATATCTCCTTTTAGAAATCCAGGGTAGTATCCTCAAAAGAGCACAGCCCTAGGATCAAAACAACACTGTGTGGGCTATAATGGTATACTCGTGAAGCAAGCAGGAATTTAACATAGCTAAATACACTGGTAATGATGTGGGGTTTTCTTGGTGTGCTTTATTTTGTTTTAAACACTGTTCTGATCCCCACCACTTAGGTATTGCAAACAGCATCTAGAGAATTCTGAAGAACTTTGCCCAATGATAGACTGCACAATGATAAGAGAGGCTCTGGGGAGCCTCAGATTACACACGTGGTCTCATAAAGTGCCTGTTTTCTGTACTGACAGTAAGGTATTACAGTAGATTTCATAGGCCCATGATATATTTTTCTGAGAGAAAGGGATAGTCCTCTTGAAACAGTTTGGGAAAAAGTCAGCAAGCACACTACTAAAACCCACCTGAAATACCTCAAGTGGGCCTGGCCTCTCACGTTAATGTGTCTTATTATATGAATTCTAATTTATTATTGATGAAAAAACAAAAATGAATGATTCCCTGTACTCTCCTGTCAAATTTGTCCAATGGAAAAATATTTGACTACTCAGAGATGTTAGAAGACCTCTTGTGAGCAATACCAGGAACATTAACATAGTTACTCATTTACACTCTCAACAAGAACAAAGAAATGCTGTTTGCGCAGCAGGAACCCTCAATCCAAACTACCTTTTCTTTTACTCCAGCCCTGATATTCCCAAGTATTTATTCACATCTTGAACCTTTTCACAGAATCACAGAATGGTTTGGGTTGGAAGGGATCTTTAAGATCATGTAGCTCTAACTCCCTTCGATAGTCAGGGATACATTCCTCTACACCTGGTTACTAAAAGCCTCATCCAGCCTGACCTCAAATGCTGCCAGGGAGGGGAAATCAGATCAGGCTTGGGGAATTTTCATTCTATCAGCTGCATCCTGCAGCCCTGAAAGCCCAGCTCTTATGTTAACCCTGTCTGCAGGTTACAGTTCTGTTGGACAGCTTCATAGAAAAAGGAAGAAACATCATAAAATTTGAAGGCAGCTATTTCTTCAGCTTGCCAGAGAGCTAAAAGCAATTAGTTGTGTTTCATCAAATCGGCTGTCTTTTAAAGAACATATGCTTATCCTGTTTTCTCATTCATCTTCCATTTAGTACAGTGGTTTCAGGACTGCACCGTAGTATTTGACATTCTGACCTACACCTCATTTTTGGGGCAAAAACAGCCCTCCCTCACTGTGATTCCACTTTTATAAACAGGCATTCACTTTTGAAATGGAGCATGATGAGCATTTGGGCATTTTTTTCCTTTCTTTCTTCTCAGTTGCACATAGGAAATGGAAGATGGAGATTTTGAAGGTCTAACAGACACAGTGCATACTAAGACCAAAGATGAGTACACCCAAATATACGTGTGACAATGGCTTCAGCCAGGGTCTCATTGAGGTTTGCGGAAGCAAACTTTCAAAAGTGTTGTCCAGTTCATGCAGCTTCCATTTTGCCACCTTAGTGCATTACTTTTCACAACTCAGAGCACTTCCTACCACAATTCCACCCTGACCAGGCAAACTGCTACTGAAATGCAGGTTGGACCCACAACCAAGGAAGAAAAACTTGAAGGTGTCTGAAGAGTGACAGGATGGGGGTTCCAGGTTAAGGTATATATTAGATCCCACTTATTTTCAGCCAATTGTTTCACATTTTCAACTGTTCCTGAAATAAAGGAAAGTCTCTCTTGAGAGATGCCAATCCTTTTTCTTTTAACAGAAATAGAAAATTAAAGGGTGCACCCAGTGTGCAGAATGGTTGGGTTGAAAGAGCTTTCACTTAGATACAGTCATGGGGCATACAGAAGTGAAGCACTAGGATTTTTGTTGTCATAAAGTCAAATCTCACATCTGTGAGAGCAGCATGTTCTGAAGAGACAGGAAACACTTTGTTCTGTGTGCTTTACAGCACATATACACACAAGGTTTCTGCATGGGAACCTCAACTTTTGTTTCTTTCACAGCGTTAATAAAAGCCAGATCAAAAAGATGAGGCTGCTCTTTGTTATGGAAAACACAACAGTGATGCTATGAAAATTAGCAGTGAGACCAGACGGGACTGCAGCTGGCTAACCAAGCTGTAAAGCCTAAGGATGGAAAAAACTCTCTGCTCTTCCAGTCACCAGCCAAGACAAGTACAAAAGTAGTTGGAAAAAAAAAAATTGAGCTGCACTTTTTAAAACACTGCTCTTCCAATCCCTCTACATGAATGCATTTAGATAATTGTAACCCCTCTTTGCCACCCAGTGTCCTGACACTAAGCTGCTATGTCTCAGTGCAAGGCAGAGGACCTGACAGGACCGCCCCAGTTTCATGCAGCTGCTCACTTGAATGACAGCAGCCACTGCACAAGGTATTTAATTGGAGGCCTTATCCAGGCTATCATCAGAGCTTGATTAAGGGATAAGCAGAACATACTGGAGCCTTCAAATCCAGCACCTACTGTAACATGATAACAACAGAATCTCAGATTTGTTAATAGGAAAATAAGACACTACTTCCAGCTCTCAATTATGAAAAAAATCTGGAAGACCTAAAGGCATTTCTGTCACGGTGCTGGAATACAGTAAAAAAAAACAAACAACCCAGACTGCCTTAATTCAGACCTGGGAGCCATGCCCATCTTTACTACCTAATTAATTGTATAGATGAGCTTGCAGGAAGTGCAATTATCTCTCTTTTTTGCTGGGTTTCAAGGTATTTGGCAAAGAGATAGCCAAAATTTTTATTTGCTTTGCAGGAAGTTTGCAGTTCATTTTAATTTCAGGAAGCTAAAAGTATTTTCAAAATTGGTGAGGAGTTTTAGACAAGGAAAGCAGGGAATTTTACAGGAAATGTTTCAAATATAAAGATAGCTTTGTTCAAAATAACATTTCCCATTTGGGCATAGACTTTTTAAAAAGGACAAAAAATACAGAATTTTTTGTTCACAAATAATTCTTCATTTGACCAACAGTTTAATCTTTCTTATTATAAATAATAATAATAATAATCAGAAACACATTCTCTTTTTTCAACAAGAAATCATTTTCTCCATCAACACTTTTTGCTTAAGCTGCAAAAACCCATCCCCATCACCCTACCACACCACAGCCCTGGAGCCTCGTGCATTTTGTTCCTGATACAGCAGCCACTTGTACATTAAAGCACAAAATCCAGTGGAGATGCTCCCTGAACCCCAAGCTTTTCAAGTCCAGTCTTGTTCAGAACACTATCCATTTTCTACTAAAGGTCTTCTAAACTAGCAAAACCCTACCATTAAAAACAGCATTGATGTGTGTTTGGAGATGACATGGCAAGGGCATGACAGCAGTCCAAGAAGTCCTCTGAGAGAAACCTCCACAGCAGCAGCCCCTCTGCTCCATCTCGAGCAGCCACACGCAGCCTTCCAGAGATCCTTCTGGAGATCACTAGCTGCTGCCTGAGTGTCAAGTCTCTCTGAGACAGTGTAAACATGAGAAGAGCAACAAATGGCAGTTGCTGAAAGTATTCCTGGTATACAGAGATGGGGTTACTTCTCTGAAAGTAATATATAAAATACAGCTGGTGTTACAGAAAATGATGAATGAGGTAAGAAACGTAATTATTCATCTGGGCCCAAGATTTTAGAAAGCTTTGAAAAAAGGTTAAACAAAACTTTCACAGGATGTAAACATTTACATCCTCAGTGCAGTGGGAACACTGCCTGTGGCTGCCTTAGAAGTGCTTGTGCATGAAAAACATTGAAGTACAATTGCCACTGAAGAACTAAACAGGGAAGGCAGCTTAGGAGGGTATCTAAGTAGGTTTTATTTACATAAATATAATTGCAATTAGCATATATGCTCTCAAAAAGTAAAACCAGCTCTGAATTTCTAAGGTATGCTTATGACCCATCTACAACTCTTGCTAGTAGTATTTTTTACTGCATCACATGTTCAGTTTGCCTTTCCACTACTGACAGAGCAGCTCTAACTGTCTATTCCACAGGCTTGAAAAGTCTATGGACTTCCAACAAACCTGTACTTCCCCTCTTTCTGAAGCAATTGCTAATATTTCATAGTTGCAGAAAACAGGACGAAAGAAAAACATTCTTTTCTTAATTCTGGTAAGTTAAAGCAGCATTGATGCCATAAAGGTTGCATCCAGTGTCTCTGAATTGGTCACATCTTCTGGTCTTTGAATAGGTAAGTTCACTATGACAGGGACAAGGATGTAAATGATTTTCAATGACAGGACTGCAATGCATATTCGTTCACACAGTTTCAAGAAATGCCTGCAAATGGTGAGGGAAACATAACCCTAACGAAGTACTTACAGAATGTCACAGAAAATCTAAACTAATCTCAGAGGTTTTTGAAGTATTCATTAAAGTATATCAGAATGCTGTATGTTTTTCAACCACAAAGACTATGATGTCTTACTATGGATTTCATTACAAATTTTCAGTGGATAAACTTAGTCACACAACTTAATATAAAAAGATAAATCTTCTATTACTATTTAGGGCCAACCTATACCATAAATAAAATAAATCTAGTAGATTTATTTTCTAAAGTATGAAAAGCAGGCAAAAATAATAACCACGTATATTTGAACAATTTCTATATAATTACATTTAAAAATGTACAGCACAGCTCGAAAATGCTACTCATTAGTTGGAGACTTTCCAAAACATTTTCACTTGCACTTCCACTAAAATTAAGAGAAGAGTTACGAGTACACTAAGCATTGATTTTCCTTGATGCAGCATAACCACTGAAAAATTTGGTGCTGAACGCACATTAAGACTGTTTATTCTACTCTTGAATGTAGAAATTTATTCAAGTGCTTCTTTCAGTTTTCTGTTTATGTCAGCCATCAGACTGGTCCCTCTTTTAATGAAAAACACAAAGGACACCTCTTTCGGGTGCCATGGTAAATAGAAATACAAGTATACAGGAGTGAAATAACTAACTTGGTACATGTGAAAAGCAGTCATCAGTGTTGAAATAAAACTCAGTGAACTCAATCTTATTCTCCATGTATCAATGAACTAAAATGGAAATTTCAGGTATCTCTTTACAGATTACAAACTGCAGAAGTTATTTTATTCCTTCCAAGAACTCTGATTACAGTGGCCTCCTCACAGAGAGACCATTGGCTTGCAGGCTTTGAATGCCTAGGAGTCTCAAAAGCAAAACAAAACACACAGCATTCACTCAAAGAGCTGGGAGTCCTGTGTTGATAAGTAGCACTTACTAATATATTGAAGTAGAAAACCTAGAAATAAAATTGGTTTCAATTCTCCTGTTTTCTTACACAAGGTATTTTACTTCCAGTAGAAAAAGAAGTTAGTATTTCTCATTTTCAGTCCTTTATTAATGTTTCTTTTTCTTTCTCCCCCTTGTGAGTAGGATACTGCTATAATGTTAACATGCACAGCATGATGATTTCATTAAATGATTTGCTAAGACCTCATGCATAATCATCTCACTGAAAAATAATGAATAGTCATTTATGTCCTGTCAATTAGTAATGTACAATAATAAGGCCTGACGCTGGTTTAACCCTTACACCTTACTTGAGAAGTTATTGAAAAGAGTGGGAGGATTCTTTGGAAAAAAGTAGCTATGCTATGATGTATTCGGAGAATGCATTCTGATGATTAAACATTAACTATATATGACCTCCTATTTAAGAATGCAGTCTTTTGTCATGTACCACCATTACATCATTACAAAGACAGAAATTTGGGTTTTATTTTATTTATCGATGAAATGTAATTGCCAGTAGGCTTCTATCTGCTCAGCTACTTTTAGGTTATTTAAAGACATTTCTCTTAAAAATATCCTAAGATGGCAGATATAGAATTTCTACAGAAAATTCTAAGAGCTTACTTATCACAGGAGAGAGATGATTATATTGCACCTCTACAGAAAGGATAGATTAACTTTTTTCTTTGTATAATATAAATCTATGTTAAAGTGATGAGCCTTTAATTGACACAGACTTATGAAAAATATTTGAAAACCTCAACAAACAGTTTAATGCAATGAGAAAAGAAAAAGGCAAATGGGTGTATCCTGTGGTTGTGGGTTAGTGTATCTGATGATTTTTTCCTTAAAAAGGAATTTGTAAGTACAGAAAAGATGACTGTCTTCATTAAGCAAAAGAACTTTTTCGTGATGATGAAATAGGATAACTCTTTCAGAATCCCAAACAGACAAGTTGTATCTTTGCTTGTTTCAACTGCCTAACCATAAATGCAGCTCAAAAACAGTTACTGAGGGAGTGAGCAATAGGTCCTGCTACTGAGGACTTAAGGCCAACTCTTTCACAGCTTTGTAAAATCCTACCCAAAGACACACTCAGAATCTTAAAAAATAACTCTTCATGGGAGGCCAGGCAATATTTAACAGCTCACAGCCTTTTTTTCTGTGGTTTGAGGAGAGATTCAAAATGCTTTTGATTAATTCAGAAACTGTTTCATACGATATTTCATTAACTTCTGCAAACTGTTTGAAAACATCTCAAAATATCTCTTAGATAGCCTCGGCAAGATGTGAAACAAATCCCACGATTCAGCAATATCCCATATGGTACCTCATATGTCACAAAACCTGCCTGGATCTTGAAAGTTAAGGTAATTTTTTTCCTCAATTTAAATTGGCTTTACAGCAAATCAAACATCTCAGGTATAATCTCCTTCCCGATTCACCATCTTTAAAAATGGTGTTTTTATACGATGAAAAAAATTTAATGCTTATCTTCCAATGACAGTTCCCTGGGGGTCATGGAACTCTGGATATTTGCAGGCACAAACCATTACAGAATTTGACTTACAAATAATTAAGTACATAAAAATGTAGTTCCTCTTGCAAATGGAGATAAATAGTATCATCTCAAAACATCTCTTGGTACATTCTTCCTTGCTGGAGATATTCAAGACCAGCCTGGATACTTTCCTGTGAAACCTACTCTAGATAACCTGGATTTAGCAAGGGGGTTTCACTGGATGATCTCCAAAGCTCCCTTTAAACCTGTATGATTCTATGTTTCTATAAATATTTAGGACAGGGCTAGTATGCCACTGATTAAGCACAGTTAATTTTTCTTCTTGCACTTCCTGTTTTCTCTATGCTATCTCTAATGCTGTTTTGGAGAGAAAGATGGTAACATGGCTCTCAACTTGATAAAGTATGAATGAGGAACAGCAGAAGGATTTTTAATGTGGGAAATGTGAAGCCATATGGAATTCCTTTTATAGCATAAGCAGCTCTTTTTACAGCCTTTCTTGTGAAATTTCTTATTATGTTAATTTCAACATTGACAATGAGAGGGCATAAAATCTCTATGGAAATCAAGCAATTCTGGCAACAACACAACTGCTGTTTCTTGAAATGGTGAACGCTGAGAGGCACGGCCTGAAATAGTTGAGTCATATATTTGTCACTAGGGTCACTTAATACATAAAACAATCACTTCTTGGGCAACCAGATGCTCCAAAATATCAGATTGCACTATGCCAAGTCACAACTGAAAAAAGCACTTTTATGCAATGGTGCATTGCAGGTGGGAGGAAGCTGATGCTGCAGCCAATGGTCCAGAAATTTCACTTTTCATCTACAGCTAAAAATTGCAGACATAACAAGATAACAAGAGTAAGTGCAGGATTCTGCACCTGAGAAGGATCCTGGCTATACATACAGACTAGAGGATAAGATACGGGAAAGTAGTCCTGCTGAAAGGGGTCTTGGTTGACACCAAGTTGAATGTTAGTCAACAATGCATCCAAACAGCCAGGAAGGCCAATCATGTCGTGGGGTGCATCAAGCACTACACTGCTAGCCTGTCAACAGAAGTGACTGTCCCACTGTTCACTGCACTGGGGTGACCTCATCTCAAGCATCGTGTGCTGTTTGGGATGTACAAAAAGGATATAAAATTATTAGAGAACAACCAAAAAAGTGCTACAAAGATAGTGAAAAGTCTAGAAAGGAAGATGTATGAGGAGTGGCTGAAGTCCTGTGGTTTGCCCAGCCCAGAGAAGAAGCTGAGGGGAGGCCTTATTGTGGCCTATGGTTTCCTCATGATGGGGAATGCTGGACAGGTGCTGATGTCTGCTCTCTGGTGACAGGGATAGAACCCAAAGGAATAGCATGAAGCTGCAGCAGGAAAGGGTGAGTTTGGATATCAGGAAAATGTCCTTCACTGAGATTGTGGTCAGGCACTAAAACAGGCTTTCCAGGGAAGTGGTTCATGGCACCAATGATTCTTGCACTTCCTGGAGTGCAAGAAGTGCTTGGATGACACTCTCAGACACATGGTCTGATTTTGGATTGTGTGCTCCTGTGTGTAGCTAGGAGTTGGACTTCATGATCCCTGGCTTCTATAATTCCATGAAAATTCACGTACAAAATTAGTGCTGGTTATGACTGAAAACAAAAGATTATGAAGTGACCATTATCAACAAAACTTATTATATGGCTTATAAAATTGGGCCAATACCATGCACAAGTTGATGAGACATTGAACAGAATACCTGAGGAAGAGGTTTCTAAAGCAACTCCAGTTAACAGGCATTCAAGGAACAAACACACTTCTGTATAAAGCCACATAACTGTAATGAGGATATACCAACGTTTTAACCAGGAAACTTGAGAAACTTAGTACTAGCAGCTTATTTGCAAGAAACATATGAAAACGTAATAGCAATACCCAAATACATTATTTACCAAAATTCAAAAAACCCTATACACTAAAAAATTGAACTTAACTAGAACATCAACTAAAACCTATTATAAAAAAGGGGGATAGGCCCCTTATGATCATCCCACTCTTTCCTTGGGAAAGTTTCTTCTTTCCTCCTTTTTAAGTTGGATCCTCTGCAGTTTTGTCTCAATTCATTCTGACACATCAGCTGCTTCTGCAGCAGCAGCTGAATTAGTTGAATCCTCACAAATCCACTGGCATCAACTGTATTTTGCTCCACTAGTTCATTATGCTGCCATGGGAGCTGGTAATTACTGAGATCACAGGGGCACCATCAAAAAACACTGTCACCTTCCAACTCAGTGGCACGAATACACTTGTCCTACATGAACAGCACAGAGCTTACTACCTATGCCAAGAACTCACTTAGGGAAACAATTTCATGTCTGCAGTTAAAATAGTTGCCAATTCTAAGAAAATAGTAGTTATTTAAATATGGTATTTTTGGCAAGTATAGCAGATTGACCTAAGTAGCTATTACTCACTCACCTTCAGCTGATCTGTCTTTGGTATCATTTTTAATGCAAGCAATTACACAACTACTATTTATCCTGTGAGTAGAAGGAGTGGACAGTAATTCAGACTTCCCATTGACTTCTGTTCAAAATAACATTCCTTCTGTAATCTCCACTGTTAATCTCCCCAGTTCCCAGTTT
This sequence comes from Cyrtonyx montezumae, assembly GCF_038088225.1. Lineage (NCBI taxonomy): Eukaryota > Metazoa > Chordata > Aves > Galliformes > Odontophoridae > Cyrtonyx > Cyrtonyx montezumae. Next base: position 8,985,047 of record NW_027072078.1, on the reverse strand, counting down.
CCTAGGTTTGTGTTCTAGATAGGCATTATCTGTCTGTCATTTGCCTGGATGTTCTTTGATATTGATTCTCTTGCCCTGTTTTTGATAACAAAGATGAGAGTACTGGACTTTTATAGATCATATTTTTTTGGCTAAGATAATCAGGATGGCTATTAAGAAAGCCCACTTCAACTTGGCTATCCTGCTTGCCACAGAAAGCAACACTTCAGATGAATATAGCTCTTTTTGAAGTATACAATCACTAATTTAAGAAATGTGATGCTTATAAGGCCACCAAGAATCCCTAGCCGATTGACAAGGAAGGGGATGGCTACAATCACAGTTGTTACTTTTTGGATTTATGAACGGTTCCTCCATATAAATAGCTTTCTGGCAGTGGGCTCTAATTCAATAGTACTATCAATTTTAGTTTTGTCAGCAAGTTTTAAGCAGGCTACTTCATACCTGTCTTTCACAGGAGTCCCGGTGAAGAAAAAAAAATAAGGGAACAGTTTGCTACTAGGTATGTCCCATTTGAAAAGATGTGTAGGAGAAACAAGGCTGCATTATTCTGGCATGACTAGATTCTCTGTTCCTTGAAGATTCTCTACCTAATAGGTCATGTTTACTTACTTATTTTTGCAGTTCTACAAAGGATTTCAGTGCACTTGCTGCTTTCCTGTTTCCATATCTTTCTCAACATATACCTCATTAAAATCCAATGATTTCTTTATTCTAGAGAAAGGAAATTATACACAGATAGCATTATATGGACAGAAAGAATCAGAGCAGCACTCTGAGGATGGCGTTTGGGTATATAACAAGTGAGAAGCTGCATGTATTATTAAGGGAAAAAATATTCATTGGCATAATCAGGTCTGATCAAAACATAGCAACAACAACAAACAACAGTGAAGTGATGCTCCAAAATCAAAGACTAAGCAGAGGAAATACTTTGAAAAATGTCGCATAAGAATAAAGTGTTTAACCACTTGGTGTCGCTCTTAACTAGCTCTTGGGCAACGCTGTGTGAGAGCAAGAACGCATCCGAAGTGGGGGATTTCACCGGCTGTATTTTGGAAACAAAATTCAGACGCTTAGAGACTTTTAATAGACTGACCTAACAATTCTTCAGAAGTTGTGTGGTGGAGACATGTTTTATAAGGCCTTGCTGCCTCTGAGATAGGTAATAATTACTTCTGCTGTTAGATTTTTTTTTGCAAAAATTGATGATCTATGAAACCCAATTGCTTGGCTTGTTACTATCTCCTCTCTAGTTTTTAGCATGCAGTGTAGCTAATGTGTTTTTCCCTCAATTACATTTGCGCATCTTTCCCAATAAAAACTATTTGAGAAAAATGTCACCAAAAAATTAATCTCAGCCACTCTGGTTAGCATGTGCCTCTGTATGAACAACTTGTGCTAAGCCACTGATTTAAAACTTCCAGACTCTTGTAGGTCACATTGCTAAAATAATCTCAATAGCTTATAGAAATCCTGATGAGAACAACCAGCAACCTCTACTATGTGCCAGGAAGCACCAGTCACAACTGCTTCAGGTACCCTTGTCACTTGTCCAGCTTTGCACAGGGTGCTGCCCTACAGCGCAGTGCTGAGATCAGTGAGTCCTGCCATGAATACATTTTTCCCACCTCAAAGTTATCAACAATATTTGACTTCAATTAGCATCACTGGGAGTGCTACTCCCATAACTACTTCCCAGCAGAAAGGTCTGTTCTATGGGTTTTGCTGTAGGCCTTGCCAGTGGGATGAAATTTGGGGTGGAAAGGAAAGAACAACATGGAGCTGATTGTGAACTGCTTGAAAAAAGGTAGTTGAGGAGACAAGCAGCCCTACTACACTACAGCTTCCTGATTCTGCTTCTTACCAGGGAATTGACTTTCGTATTTGTTGCCCACAGAGAGAATTTAGAAAAGTGGTAGCTCAGCTATGTTGCACAGGTACTGGCAATCTCAGCATCAGTGCTGGTTCA